>NW_028261386.1:84293708-84893708 GCF_051295495.1 Thamnophis sirtalis | reverse complement strand
ATTACGTTTAATGGAGCAGGAATTAATTATTTTTCAGAGTATAAGACGCACCAAGGTTTTGAAGAGGCAAATTTAAAAAAAAAAGATTTTGCAGTCTGCAAACCTCCCAAAAATGGCCCGTTTTTCATGATAACAGGCCCTCCCTCTCCCCAAAAAGGCATGAATAGCCTTTAGGGGGCTTGCAGAGTATTCCTGGGTGGTGCCCCCCCCCAAAAAAATAAGCAAAAAACAGCTCATTTTTCACGAAAACAGGCCAGCATTTGTCAAAAAAATTGCATGCATAGAAGAACAATTTAGATTGAACACTGCCCGCACACATTGTGCACGCGTTGTGAACCAGTAGTAAAACTGGCAGCAATCCACCCCTGCTTCACATGGTTTTAAATTTGGGCTGTAATTACTACTTTTAACAAACTTTTTTGAACGGATATGCCAGCCTCCTCCGTATCTTTGCAGTTTGTCTAATGGCTCCTCAGTTTATGAGAATTTTCCTTCCAAACATGTATTAGCATCTTTGGATTGATTTTGTAAGAGATGATATATAAACGTATTCATCCTTTTAGTTAAATAATATAATCGGATTTTGTATGGTGAGCATTAATGATCTATCCGACAGATTAACTTCTTTTCAATTTGATTTTTAACAGATAACTACTAAATTCCAGGCTATTGTGTAATTATGCACTGGGGAAAAGTTAAATATTTTATAAGTATTTTGAAACAATCACTTTTTGTTGTTAATTGGCTTGATAAAATATATACTGTTATTATTTGCATGTCTTGGCTAAATTCATTTAATGGTTAATCTTCTCCAATCCTGTTATTCAGACCTAAAAAAAAGCCTCCAAACCAATTTTAATATGTGTCTGGAATAACGAGTCATATTAATATATGTATGATAATTCAGGTACAATGGGTCACATTCAGATCCCACTGATATCAAATTCAATCTTGTGTTCTCTTGAGGATTGTTTTCATTTTCATACAGTGACTAAATATATTCCAGCAATCATGAAGAGATGTCAAAACAGTTAAGCTGGATCTATAGAAACCTATAGATGAAGTTTCTATGTTGTGAGTTTGCTACAGGTTAGCATGAATTGGCTTTCATTTGGCCTTATAATTTGTCCTGTGACACACAAACATAATTAAAATGAATAGACCACATGGAGCCTTCTTCATATTGTCAAAATTATTCTCCATGCATTATCAAGAACATTTTATCAGCAAATATTTTTAACCCTTTATTTATGTTATCAATTATTTAAATTATTATAATTCAAATGCGGCATAAGTCATTCTTGTACAGATCTTGACATCCAACAAAAGAACTTGTTCATTGTCAATATTGTGTGTTTCAAATATTTAATGGTACATCCAACATCCAAATTCGGAAATAAAGTCAAATATGCAACTAAAAACATATTCACTGCTATTTTTGCATACAAGATGACGTTAACAAAAAATAGAATAAAATATATATTTTTAAACAAACCAATGCATGGATAGTTAATAAACAAAAAAATATTTATATAGAAGAATTATCATTCTACAAGCTGTCATACATACACTATATTGCCAAAAGTATTCGCTCACCCATCCAAATAATCAGAATCAGGTGTTCCAATCACTTCCATGGCCACTGGTTTATAAAATCAAGTACCTAGGCATGCGGACTGTTTTTACAAACATTTGTGAAAGAATGGGTCGCTCTCAGGAGCTCAGTGAATTCCAGCGTGGAACTGTGATAGGATGCCACCTTGATTTGTGCAACAAATCTAGTCATGACATTTCCTCGCTCCTAAATATTCCACAGTCAACTGTCAGCTGTATTATAAGAACTTGGAAGTGTTTGGGAGCGACAGCACCTCAGTCACGAAGTGGTAGGCCACGTAAACTCATCCAACATCAGTGTGTGACCTCACAAATGCACTTCTGGAAGAATGGTCAAAAATTCCCATAAACACACTCCTAAACCTTGTAGACAGCCTTCCCAGAAGAGCTGAAGCTGTTATAGCTGCAAAGGGTGGACTGACGTCATATTGAACCCTATGTATTAGGAATGGGCTGTCACTTACAGTAAGTTTATATGCGAGTAAAGGCAGGTGAGTGAATACTTTTGGCAATATAGTGTATTTATTAAACCCTGTAATGCTTCTGGATTTTCCTCCAAGCTGCACTATTTATTAAATTTTTATGTCATCTTCTCTGTAAGATGATTGTGGGCAACTAAGAATTCTTCCAGGTGTAATGGTAGCAACTTGCAATTATTCCAGTATTATTTCACAAATTTATCAAGGTTGTTGCACAATGCCCATAGGTATTCTTGTTTGAGTTGAACTAGTTTTCATTTAGGTCACATTCATTAATAATCATCTGTTTTAAACCATACACAGCCTTTGATCCTGCACATACTTAATTTGTCACCTGGATTACAATAGTTTATTGCACCGACACCAACACATTTAACATTATAGTATTGAAGATTCTCCATCCAATAACCTACACGACTAAATTCTGGCAGCTTGGAAAATACCAAAATTAAGAAGCAACATATACTGCCTAACTACAGTACATAGACATTTGGGAAGGGTTGCCTGGATAAGCAATCAGAACAAGACTTGACATGTGATTAACCGATGTCTTTGGTTAAGCCTATAGGGGATCTCAAACCTGTGCATGTGGATATATGAGAAAAAAACATTTATTATTTAGTGACAGCTTCTACTGTGAAGCATACAATCAGGAGGAGTTTTCTGACAAATACATTTTATTAAAGGTCATAAACTCTCATGAATTGCAGCTCACTTCATCAAATGCCCAGAGAGGCTAAACTGATGCAAGATTTAGATTGGGGTGAGGCCAGAGGAGGGAAGAGCGGGGAAGACAGGTTAACTCTGCAGATAGAGGATACACATAAGATAGATTGCAAGTTCCCTATTTACAAATGTAAAACATAATTCAACTGGTCAAACCTATACCTTTTAATAAAATTTGTTAAATGGAAAATGTAGTTCCAAAACCCTTCTGATTTTTGAATTATCATAGCTCTCCTCCCATGCTATGACAGGTTTGTTCCACAATTGTTGTACAACTCCTATCACGCCCAGCTTCCAACGTTAGCCAAGCTGAGGCTTATAATAAATTTAGGTTCTAAAATCTACATTGGAGGCATTGCAGATATTAAATCTGCTGTCTGGGCTAAGGAGTTTACCAAGTTTCATATACTTAGCCATAATCAGATAACTCACGAACCTGCAGTTTCTTGTCTAGCTCCCAGGGTCATGTTTGCATATGCATTTGTGCAGCTCTGTTTAAAAAAAATAAAATAACAATAATGCTTGGGAAAGGCAGTAACATGAACTTGCCTTCAGGCAGTCCTTGTCGTTTCCTTGGCAGAGCTATGGAAATGGTGTGCTACCACCTTCTTACCATATTCTCCAGAGGCCTTTCATCAAAGTACTAAGAGGGCCTGACCCTACTTAGCTACCTAACTCTGGCTAATCCAAGTGCTGAGGCATGAATGGGTGGGGAAAATTAGAATTAATCCCCCTCTCAAATAGTAATCAATGTGTCAGTAACCAATGTGAATTCTCCTTCTCTAAAACTGCTACATAATCTTTATGTATCCTGACTGCTACACGCACATTCACTCCAGTGGTGGGCTTCAACATTTTTTAGAACCTCTTATGTAGGTGTGGCCTGCTTTGTGGGAGTGGCTTGCTAGCCATGTGACCGGGAGTGGCTTGTCAGCCATGTGACTGGGTGGGCGTGGCCAACTTGTAAAATGTGATGAAACTCACTTAACAACACTCTTGCTTAGCAACCAAAATGTTGACTCAGAAACTCTGGCATTTGAAGCACGTGAGTCTTAAAGCTGTCAAGTTACAATACCCTTGAGTCCCTAACCCTTTAGAAAAAAAAAACCAGGGGTGTTCAAACTTGACAGCTTTAAGACTTGTGGTTCAACTCCCAGAATTCCTCCTCTTGCTTTTCATCTTGATGATGTGTGGACGGGCGGGGGAGGGAGCTGGAACCGGTTCTAAACGGCACTGTAGATTTGTGGAACCTCTTCTATAGAAGAGGTGAGAACTGGCAGGAACCCACCCCCGATTCACTCACATTTTCATCTCACTATTTCCTCAGGCAATGGTAGCATTTTTTTTGGAGTTAAGGTCATGATTTCCGAGAAGTTTGACCCTGACTATGTTGCTGGCAATTTCTTCTTTTGCTGCTGCTGCTATGGCTTGAATGAGGAACGGAGCGGCCCAAATTTCTGGAAGAAATCCTCTTCGGCACGGACCAGTGCTTCTTCATCAATGTAGATGGCTGCTCTTCTGGAAGCTACAAAGTACTGCACTTTTCTCAAATTCCATCCCAGCACATATTTTAACCAGCCACAAATGGCAGCGGTGGACCTACCAACACCTGCATTGCAGTGAACATAGACAGTGTGCCCATTCTCCAGTAGCCCATGCAGGAGATAGACAGCCTGAGGCAGCATCTGGACTCTTCCTAGGATTAGAAACAAGATCACTGTCAAATGCATGCTCTACCCCAAATCTCTCTTGGAATACCCAGTATTTCTATGATTAGGCAATAAATTGTTCTTTTTCCTTTCTTTTTTCTGAGTAGCAGGGCATTTTAAGCAACACAGTGGCCTCCAACTTCAGATCATCTTTATTTCTATGAGTCCCTACGAAGCCAAACTGGAAAGGATTGTAAGCAACAAGGCTATGCAACAGGTCTGACTCCATTCCAGGAAGCATGTTTTGAAGCACAATGGAGCACAGGAGCCTGGAAACCCTTTATGGACTTTTTGCATAGAAATGCAGTAAAATGAACTTATGGTTTTGATGATTAAACAGGATATATTTATAGAAAGAGAGTCACAATATAACTTGAGAGAGGGAGAGAGTTAAAATAGAATTATAGCTACTGTGAAGAATATCAGAAGCTACTTCTTTCTATTGTTATATCTTTCTTTGCATTTATCTCGTTTTTCTATTTTCTTCTATTTTCTTTTTTATTGCATTTTTAGTTTTTTCTGTTGCTTCTTTTTCATTTTTTTTCTCTGTTCTAATTCAATATGTATTAGTTCTAATTATTGCTCTCAAACGTTTGATATGTTCGTCTCTCTCTCTCTGTGTATTTAAAAAGAACCACAAATGTGACACTAATCTACAACTCTTTAAAGCAACCATGTTATTTCCTAGGATCACATGCCTGTCATCTGACAGGAACAGATGTGGGCAATATCTAGTGATGGATCACACATTGTAAAAAACCTGGAAGCAGCATATTATCTGTGGATTGCTACCTCTGTTGCAAAGGAATAAAAATAATACTAATGCTAAATAATTCCAACAAATCCCAAGTATTTGTTTACTTTAACAAGTGATATAACCAGTCCACCGTTTTCAAAAGATAATTCTGCTTATAAATATATGCTGATTAGATATATTTTAGATATACTGTATGAATTTAAAAAAATTGATAATGCGTTAACACACTTATTCATTATTAAGACTCTGCACAGAGAATGCTTTCTCCCTGTTCAGTTATAAATTAGACACTGTGTGTTTACTGAAAATCCTGAAAAGCTAAATTAGTCATCATCAACTCTTACATTATCTTCTATCTAATAGAGGGAAGTGAGAAAATTGTGGAGTTTGTTTTAAACAATGTATGTTTGACTTATGACACTTGTGGTTGAAGCTTTTTATTATTTTGTATTTTTTTGAAAAAAATTTCGGATGTACATAAGAAATGCTTTTCAATAATTATGAATTCTGATTTCCCCATTTCAAATGATACAGTATGCCCTTTCTAACTTCATATCAAGTTTTGTGGCATAATTAACATTCATTATTATAACAACTGAATACACAAAAGCTATTAAATATTCATAAGCTTTATAGTCTTGTGAATTGTGTAATACTGTTGTCATACTATGTATTGGTATGTGGGACTGACCTTGGGAGACAGGGAGAAGAGCTGCAGCCAGGGCAATACTTGGATAAGAAGCAGCTTAGCCTTTAGCAGGAATGTAAGCATGGCATATGCCTCAGAAGGGAATCCTCCCTAGATTCTTGGGTTTTAAAGATGATGGAGGAAAAATGCATTTTCAAACTTGCAAGATTGATGTTGGCCTTGCAAGATAGTCCAGACAAGAAACACACAATGAACAACTAGCTTTACTTTATTGCAGGGATATCAAACTCGATTTCATTGAGGGCCACATCAGGGTTGTGTTTGACCTTGGGGGCCCAGGTTGGGTGTGGCCAGGTTGGGTATGGCTAGCTCGATGTCACTCATGTCGGCTGTGCCTGTGGTAGCCCAAACGCTCTGCCAGCAAAATGGACTCCTGAGCTCTGTTTACAGCTGTGACGGCTTCCTGCAACCCTCTGCCAGTGAAAACAGAGGTTGGGAGGGCCACCCGTAGTCCTCACAAGGTCCATTTTCGGCTGCAACAGCCTCCTGCAACCCTCTGCTAGCAAAAGCAGAGCTTGCGAGGGCTATAGGCAGAGCCCTTTCACTGGCAGAGGCACCATGGCCCGGTCCTTTGCTGTTTCCAGGGCGGCCCCACAGGTCAGATCTAAGCACCTCACTGGCCGGATCCGGCCCTTGAGTTTGATACCTTTGCTTTATTGTAAGGTTAAATTAATAGAATCTTGCAAGTCTGAAAGTACATTTCTCTCCCATTGCCTTTGCATAGAGACAAAAATAGTTCCTTCTGAGTCCCACATGCCTTCTGCAGGCTAAGCTGCCAATTTGTCCAATTATTGCCCTGGCTGCAAATCTTCTCCATTGCCCAAGATCATTCCCACATACCATTACATTTGCCTGGAAGGCTGACATACAATTGTCAGAGAGGGACTAACATGTCACAAAAAAAATAGCTAGCAGGAGCTTGTTTTGCCCTTCCTGCCTCAAAGCCCCAACCCAATTGCTAGTTATCCTGACATTGCGGAAACAAGAGGACATTGTGGTCCTTCCTATCAGCCAAATAAATAAGAATCATGAACTAGTGGAGCAAGAAAATCGTCAAGGGAAGACTTGCCAGTATTAGATAGAAATATTTGCTAACAGCATTAGCAGTTTGTTTTGACCTTGCAAAAACTGGTTTTCCCCCCTTCTTCTCTTTGTGTATCTTGTCCTTTTCAATTTATAAGGTTGATGACAGGATTCATTTACCTATCCCTCTTGTCTGTGTGAGAGACAGGGAAAGAGAACTGCTTTGGGATACAAGAACTAAGAAAAACAGAAAACAGTGTACTAAATAATGAATTTATACAATAACAGGCTGTTCTGTCTTAGCAATAATGTTGTGGTGAGCTAATTAAGGAATTTGGATTTCAGACTGATGACAAGTGTGATATTTTGGAAAGGTTGAATTTAGGAGTAATTTCAGTAATTAATCTATTCTACCTATTATCCATAATGCTTATTGAATAGTATTTATTTTATTTATTTATTTCATCAAGCATGTATTAGACAACGTGTGTGTGTGTGTGTGTGTGTGTGTGTATGTGTGTAAACATGATTTTGGATGCATGAAATGGATACGAATAAAAAGAAACATTAGAACAGGGATGGTAGGCACATTGGTGCGCTTATGTGTGAGGTTACCAAGGCAATGTCTACCTCTCCAGTATGTTGTAAAAAGGTTCTGTATTTTAATAAGCTAAGAAACATAATAACCCAAGGTGGTATTCAGCCAGTTCTGACCAGTTCTGGAGAACCAGTAGTGGAAATTTTGAGTGGTTCAGAGAACCGGCAAATACCACCTCTGACTGGCTCTGCCCCCATCTATTCACTGCCTCCCAAGTCCCAGCTGATCGGCTGGGTCTTATTCTGTTGCCTCCCACAGGAACTGGAAAGTAGGTTAGTGGGGTGGGGAGGGAATGGGGATTTTACAATATCTTTGCCATGAAATGGGGTGGAAATGGAGATTTTGCAGTATATCCTTCCCCTGCCACGCCCACCAAGCCACACCACGCCAACCGAACCGGTAGTAAAAAAAATTTGAATCCCACCACTGATATTAACTGATAAATGGTACATATAGTACTTAGAGGTTGTTTTTTTATTAGCCCCCAGCAGATTAGCCAATTTGATTTGCTGTTCTTTGCCTATTTTGTAAATTAATGAATTAGAGTAAGCTAAGAATGCATTATAGTATTCTTCTATTTTTATGTCTTTCTCATTTTAAGCTTTTCATCAACAAACGTAGCATTTCATTCACTATATTGCCTGAAGTTGATTATAAATCATGGTGTGGAATTGCAGGTAGGAGAAATCATTTGGGATTTCAAAATCTGAAGTGGGCTTCCCTACGAAAATAGATAAAGGTCCTTTGCAGAAATCAGATTGTCACAGGAGATAGATAGATAGATAGATAGATAGATAGATAGATAGATAGATAGATAGATAGATAGATAGATAGATGATAGATAGATAGATAGATAGATAGATAGATAGATAGATAGATAGATTAAGTGTTATGTCAAAGCATCTGGTATGCCCAAATAAGGGAAGAAGCATACTGCTTCCCTTTTGCCTTTTAGCTCCACCCTAGGAGCCTTCCAGGCAGAAAACCATTTTTGTGTTGCATTTGTGCTGATAAATAAATAAAGGGAGACTAGTATAGATCTATTTCAAGCTATTTAGCTCTCATCAGCTAGCCATACCCTTACTGGGATTCGAACCGTAGACTCCCTCCCATATTTGGACATACCAGGTGCTTTGACATAACACTTAATCATTTCCTTGGCTCAACTGATAAGGGAGGAGAGCTTGTGCCTTAGAGGCTAATACAACTGCCTAACAAGTAAAAACAGCCCAGGTTCGAATCCCAGTAGTTGCAAGGTAGTTGCAAGGACTGGCTGGCCCTGCTCCACCTTTCCTCAGAATCTCCACACAGTCTGTTTTAGATGCCAGGTAAGTGCAGAGCCAACGTGGAGGCTGTGGGAGGGAGTTCTGGAAGTCCAAAAATGGACCTATTTCTGGCCTCCAGAGACTGGGGAGGCCATTTTCGGCCTCTCAGAAGCTTGAGGAAAAGCTCCAGAGCTTGCGGAGGGTGCACAATGGGCCTCCCGGAAGTTCTGGAAGTCCAGAAATGGGCCCATTTCTAGCCTTTGGAGTGCCTCCAGAGCCGGGGAGGCCGTTGTAACCCTCCTGGAGGCTTGAGGAAAGATATTGGAGCCTGGGGATGGTGAAAAATGGTTCTCCTGGAAGTTTCTGAAGTTCAGAAACAGGCCCATTTCCAGCCTCCAGAGAGTCTTCAGAGCCCAGAGCTTTGAAGAAAGCCCTTGGAGCCTGGGGAGGATGAAAACGCCCTTCCTGCCATGGTGCAGGAGGCTGAGTAGGCCACACCAACCATTGCCATGCCCACCCAGCAACCGGGCAGAGAACTGTTTGCTAAAATTTTTGAATCCCATCCCTGTATGTAGTCAAGAATTCAGGAATAAGAACCATGGAGAACATGAATTTATTTTACCTTTCAAGCATAGAGAACCTATAGTAACTAACCTAACACATACAGCACATTTTCTTATGACAAGCCTAGAAAGGAGGGAAGAATGAGGTTGCTCAAAATCAGACATCTTTTACCTGATTTGTAAGCAAAAGGTTCCATCTTAGCAACTATGGATTAAGCAGATGGGGTTCAGCAGAGAAAATGTAAAAATGAACCAATGTGCAGGAGACAATAGAAAATAATTCAATGTACACAAAGTACATATTTTTCTAATTCACATGCATAGTTCCAAAACAAAGCAATTCTGTTCCAGGCATAATCCTAAGTAAAATGCAATATGTTTCCTCAACTACAACTCTTTTGTCGCTTGTGTTCTTTTCCCTAGCCCATTTTTTAAATAAAAGAATCACATCCACTAATAAAAATGTAAAAATTCAAGACCTCTGCCAGCAAGAGAAAGGAAATAGAGATACAGAATAAGCAAGAGGACATAAATGAAATGGCAAGCCTAACAAGAGAGTGTTCTTTGGCAAATGTCTGAAGTCTGATCATAAGAATCTGAAGAAGACTGGAGCATATTCAAAGCTTATATTTCTTCTGATTTTGCAAGAGGTGAGGTCTCATATTCACATGATATCTTACTGAAAAACTATTGCTGCAACTAAAGGCCATGTTTAAATCATACTACAATACAAGCAGTCCCCCCCCCCCCCCTCAAATGGAACCCTGCTCAAATTTTAACTACTGAAGTGTCTTACAAAAGGTAAATACAGTATTGATTATGGTAAGGTGCAAGACGGAGTAAAGTTTACCTGTCTTCTTTCCTCAGTGAATAACATGACTACATTAATCCATAAGGAAGAATGAAACAAAGCAGACTGAGGTGAGGGGTCACAATGTCACTGATTCCCTACTTCTCAAGGAACATGGAATAGGATTATTCAGGATTCATTGCTTTAAATAAAGATACATTCTGCTTTTGTCGCAGAGTATTATGTTTCTAAGGAAAGTTCAATAGTAACAATGGCCTTGGAAGTATATGCTGGTGGAAGTGCATCCTCCTGATAGAATAAGATGCTGTGGCCTGCCAGCAGCCAGCGGAGCTGGCAGCAGAGTCGGACAGTGAGGAGGTTGGGGAGGAACATGGGCCAGTACTGGAGGCTGGGGAAGGCTGGGATGAGGGCTCAGATGCAGAGATGGGGCCAAGTTCATCCAGCAGTTTTCCTGCACACTGCTTAGAGAGTCCAAGCTGTGGGTTGTTTCAGTCTGGTTGCCCTGGAACTGAGGAAAGACTTTTCCTTGGCCACGCCTCCAGGCGTGCCTAATCCCCAGAAATTTTCCTCAGTTTGGCCCGTTTGGAAGCTGTTTTGGGAGCTCCAGCTGAAATAGTGCTTTGCTTGGACTCTCTTTATTACTTCTGACTTTTCCTGCTGAGTATATTTCTCCCCTTAGGCATTCTTGCCTTTGTCTTGTTCTTCTATCACTAATTGCTGTATTCAAGCCTCCAGGAGGCAGGAGGTAAGCGTTTGGCTGGGGGAAGGGCCTCCTTTGTCGATCTCCTCAGGCCGATCTCGGAGGCTTGCCGTGCCTTTTAAAACGGCACGAGCGGCGGCAGGAAGGCTCCAGGAGCCTGATTCACCCCTCGGGTTCCCTTTTTATTGTTTTCTTGCAAGTTCTTCGTATTTTTCAAGCCCCTCGCTCATAGGAACTGCCGCGGAGGCACGCGCACGATCGCCCAGGGCTAGGGTGATCACTGCATAGCCCTTGATATTCCCTCATGGCGCGGCGGCCATTTTAGGTGCGAATTTGCCGTTTAGGCCCAGCTGCAGGCCGCGCAGCCACGCTACAGCAGAGATCGCTGAGGGGCAGTAGGCCAGCAAGGGTTTCGGCCCTCTGGCCTTTGCCTCTTCTCTGTCTCCATGTTTTTCGCCACTCCTGGGCGAGCGGAGCTGGCACCTTGGCCTAATCAAAGACCATCGCCCAGCCTGGGAGGCCTATAGTAATCCTGGCCTTCTCAAGGCCCAAGCCTCCCCTCATCCCTGCCAGGCTTGTCTATCACTGACTATACGCCTGATGTTAAAAAACCTCCCATTCAGGCACTTTTCTGCTCTTCGCTCTTTATTATATTATGCCTTATATTTGCATATGGCCTGTTTACTGACCTTTTCTCTCTTATCCTTTGTTACAGAGCAGAATATCATCTACTGCAGCTCTCTCTCATTCGGCCTGCGCTTGCTTGCTTGTGCAATCTAGGCATGGAGAAATTGGGACCTCTGTCCAGTAGACCGGGACTCTCCCAGGGACTGGATCAGGTTCCTTCTATATCTTTGGGGGGTGGGGCTAGTGGAGACAGGGCTCCCTCCCAGATCCCTCCCCTCAGAACTCCATCTGCTGCTGAGGCTAGGGACGCTGCAAGGCGCCAACGGGCGCTTGACAAGCAATTTGAAAAAGCCCGTCGCAGAGCGGCTAAGGAGACTCCCTCAGGGGATTCCTTTGTCCTGCCACTTCCCAGAAGGGATTTGACACCCATAATGGCAGAAGAGGTTGACTCTCAAAATCTGTCTCCTGACCGGTCCTTCTCTGAACCTCCCTCCCCTGCCAATTCTTGGTTCCCTGAACAAGAACCAGCCCAGGAAGCTGTTCCCCCGGAGGATTCTCCTTCCCAGGGGGAGGAGCCCTTGGGTGCTGATGCTGACTCGGACCAGGATCCCGAGCTGTCCCCTAGGATGCAGGCAATAGTGGAATGTGCCATAGCCAAGGGCATAGCTGATGCCATGCGGGCACGGGATAAGCAGGCGGCTCCTTCGATTCCCAAGGCTCAGGGCGGCCCTCCCCCGGGCAAGCGGGTGCACCATCCATCCCTGGAATCCTCTGTTGTGAGCGAGGCCTCGGCCTTGGAGGCGGCGGATCCCATAGAGCAGGGTCTGTCCGAGGATGAGGACCTCACCCCGGATACTCCTTCTTATTCCAGCCTGTTCAAGCCCAGCTTGTTTAAGTCGGTCCTCCGCAAGGTGAAGGCCACCACTATGGTGGGCATTAAACCAAAGCCCACTGCCACTCAGACTGATTCGGCCCTAGTAAACCCGAATGCGGTCATGTTCGACGCTCCAACTTCCCAACAAAAGTTGGTTCCCGTTCCCGGGTTGTTTCTAGACCTTATCCAGCGTCATTGGGTTCAGCCAGCCACCTTGTCCTCACCTAGCGGGGTAGACAAGAAACTGTATACAATGGAGCCTGTCCTGGAAGACCTCTTGGCTCTCCCGGCAGTGGATCCTCCCATTACGGCCCTTACTTCTAACGCCTCCCTACCTGCGGACCTGTCTGAAGGCCTCAAGGCGGAGGACAGAAAGGCCAAGAAAGTCTGTCACAAGGCTCACCTGGCGGCGGCCTGGGCCATTAGGGCCTCTTCTTCCGCCTCCTTTTTCAGTAGAGCGGCTGTAATCTGGTCACGCGACATCATAAATAAGATTCCCCCAGGGGACGCCCGGCTTCATCAGGACGTGACCAAGCTCATCGCGGCGTCTCAGTACGCCGCTGATGCGGCCCTTAACGCCACTAAATTCGCTTCTAGGGCCCTAGCCGCGAATGTCACCTCCCACAGATTGCTCTGGCTCCAACATTGGCAGGCGGACCAGAAGCATAAATGGAAATTGGCTTCTGCCCCCTTCAAGGGGTCCAAATTATTCGGTGAGGTCTTGGACTCATTCCTGATCGAATCAAAGGATAAAAGAAAGATTCTTCCCTCGACATCCAAGAAACAGGACCGCAAGTCCACCCCTTATGTGAGGCGGCAGTCCTTTCGGCCCTCAGAGCCCTCCACGTCTTCCTCCTTCTACCCCTGTAACAGAAACTCTGGGCAGCAGGGGGAGAGGGCTCAGAACAGGTCTTCCTTTCGAGACCGCGGTAGGCAGCAGTTTGGCTTCCGCAAGTTCAATCGAGGAGGCGCCTCCAACAGGCCCTTCCGGAAGTCCAAGTGACTCCCCGAGCTCATCTCCAATCGGGGGTCGACTGCAGCTGTTCGCCTCCCACTGGGCTCAGACGGCTCACGATGCCTGGGTCTTACAGGTGGTCAGGGAGGGTCTATCCCTAGAATTCCTATCCTCCCCTCCCAGAAACTTTATCAGGTGCCCCACTCCCTCATGTCCCACCAAGAGGGATCAGATGAGCCAGGAGGTCCTCCACCTCCTGGAGATCAATGCCATCGAACAGGTGCCCCCGGACCAGGAAGGGAGAGGGTTCTACTCCATTCTCTTCCTGGTCCCCAAGAACCCGGGGGGGGGGGGGTGGAGGGCCATCTTGGACCTCAAGAACCTCAACAAGCATATTGCCTATCGGAGGTTCAAGATGCAGTCCCTTCAGTCCATCCTAGCTGGGATACGCCAGGGAGACCTCCTCAGCTCCATAGATCTGCGGGAGGCTTACTTACACATCCCGATTCACCCCCGGCATCGGAAGTTCCTGCGCTTCTTCTATGCAGGCCGCCACTTCCAGTACAGGGCCCTTCCATTCGGCCTGTCATCGGCCCCCAGGACCTTCACCAAGGTTCTGGTGGTAGTGGCGGCCCATCTCCGCCGCAGGCCCATAAGGCTCCAATGCTACCTGGACGACATCATTATTCAGTCGTCGTCCAGGCGGCAGGCCTTGCTGGATCTCCAGATAACCATGAGAACCCTCAGGCATCACGGGTTCTCCCTAAATCTCAAAAAAAGTCACCTTACCACAACCACCAAGATCAATCACTTGGGGGTGGTGATAGACACCATCTCCTGCAAGGTGTTCCTCTCCCAAGACAGGTTAGAGGCCCTCAGGTCCATGACCCTCTCTGTATGGCAAGCAAGGCAGGTTCCGATTGTCCTCCTCTCACAGCTACTGGGGAAGATGATCTCCTGTCTGTCGATCGTCCCTTGGGCTCGTCTCCACTCCAGAGCCCTGCAGTGGCTGCTTCTTCCTCATCAGAGGGCCAACAGGAGCAACTCACCAAGACTGATTCCAGTACCTCAGTCAGTCAAGAGGTCCCTCCGGTGGTGGACTTCTCCAGCTCTGACCAAGGGACACCTGTTCAAGGAGCCCGACCGACTGGTTATTACCACCAACGCCAGTCTCGCAGGTTGGGGAGCGCACATGGATCATCTCGTGGTCCAAGGCAGGTGGTCCCCGGCGGAATCACGTTGCAGCATCAACCTTCTGGAGCTGTGAGCTGCGAGGTTGGCCCTCCGCCATTTCCACCGTCACATACGTCACCGTCATGTCCTCTTGATGACGGATAACGTCGCCACGAAGGCGCACATCAACCGCCAGGGCGGCACCAAGTTGAAAAGGCTGATGGCAGAGGTGGAGGCCTTGGGACTATGGGCGGAGCGGCACCTGGAATCGATCTGCTCCGACCACATCTCCGGCGTGGACAACACCCAGGCGGACTGGTTGAGCAGGACCACCATAGACTCCATGGAATGGCAGCTGGATCCTGCTCTGTTTCAACAACTTTCTCGCCGGTTCAGCCTACCGATGATAGACCTGTTTGCGACAAAAGCCAACACGCACCTTCTGCGCTTTTTCTCCCGTTTCCAGTGTCCGGGAGCGGAAGGAACGGATGCTCTTCGCTGCAGATGGCCTCGCGGCCTCCTCTATGCGTTTCCTCCTCTTCCACTCCTTCCCCGTCTTCTAATCAAGATCATAGAAGAGGGGGCGGAAGTTCTACTCGTGGCGCCCCACTGGCCCCGGAGGTCGTGGTTCGCCGACTTGGTAAGCCTGTCGGTGTCCCCGCCATAGCGGATTCCCCCGGATCAGTTCTCCCTCAGCCAAGGGGCCATTGTCCATCCGGAGCCCCAATGGCTGCAGCTGGCCGTTTGGCACTTGAGGGGGACCTGCTAAGGGCTGAAGGTCTGTCAGATGACGTCGTCCACACCATTCAAGCAGCTCGGCATCCGTCGACAACTCGGATCTACGACTCCACTTGGGCTACCTTCGCCCAGTGGTGTGAGGACTCAGGACTTGATCCAGTCACTGCTCCAGTAGCAAGGGTGCTGGATTTTCTGCAGGGAGGCCTTGAGAGGGGTCTCGCTCCAGCCACGCTTTGTCGCCAGGTGGCGGCCTTGTCTACCGTTTGGGCCGGCGACCCTTCCCTTCCTCTCAACAAGGTTCCCAGGGTGTGCTGCTTCCTCAAAGGTGCCTCTAACATCCGGCCTCCCACGGTCCACCGTTATCCGACATGGCAACTTTCTGTGGTGCTACAGGCACTCACAGGGCCACCATTTGAGCCTCTCCAGACAGCCTCTCTCAAGCACCTCTCACTAAAGACTTCTTTTCTTATCGCCATCACCTCCGCCCGTCGGATCTCGGAGCTGGCGGCTCTGTCGATGCGACAGGACTTATGCGTCGTTCATTCCGACAGGGTTGTTTTGCGGCTTGATCCGATCTTTCTCACTAAGGTCAATTCCTGGTACCACAGGGTGCAGGAGGTTGTGTTGCCGAACTTTTGCCCACATCCTTTGCATCTGAGCGAGCGCAAGTGGCACAAACTTGACGTGCGACGAGCACTAAAAATCTACGTCCATCGCACCTCCGATTTCCGGAAGTCCGAGGCTCTCTTTATATCTTTCCAGCCCGGATCGCTGGGGAAAAAGGTCTCCTCGTCCATGATTGGCAGTTGGCTCAGAGCCTGTATTGCATCTGCGTACGAACTACAGTCGAGAGCAGTTCCTCTCCGAATTACGGCTCACTCGACATGCAGTGCGGCAACTTCTGCAGCTTGGGCCACGCAGGCGCCGATCGAGGAGATCTGCAGGGCAGCCGCGTAGTCTACACCGTCTCCGTTCATCAGACACTATAAGTTAGACATGTTTGCTTCAGCTGAGGCGGCCTTTGGCAGGCGGGTGCTGCAGGTAGTGACTTCTTCTGTCGTAACCCGTGACTCTGATTCTGCCCACCCAGATGGACATTAACTTGGGTATGTCCCACAGCTTGGACTCTCTAAGCAGTGTGCAGGAAAACGACCATTGGTCTTACCTGAAGGGTCCTTTTCTGCACACTGCAGGTGAGTCCAACCCACCCTGGACTGTCCGGGGTTACGGATCGTCGTGTCAACACGGTTCCATTCTACGGTCGTCTTCAGCTGCATCTCCACGGCCAAAGTGTCTCAAATTTCTGGGGATTAGGCACGCCTGGAGGCGTGGCCAAGGAAAAGTCTTTCCTCAGTTCCAGGGCAACCAGACTGAAAAAACCCACAGCTTGGACTCTCCCGCAGTGTGCAGAGAAGGACCCTTCAGGTAAGACCAATGGTCGTTCTCAGCTGCCTTCGGAACTAGACAGCAGTGAGGCAGAAGTACAGCTGAATCTGTTCCCAGTGTGTGCATGCGCAGAAGAAAAGAACAGCTAAGAAATCAGGGTCGACTTGGGAGTCAAGCCACATGTGGACGGTGAATGCCACCTCTCATAGGAAATAAAAGGAGCGAAAGCATTTCGCTGCATTTGGAAAATATTTACCTGGCAGCTTTCCAAGCTAGATAAGGTCTGTGGTCATAACTTCACCTTTGAAAGACTTTACCAGGTCTTTGCTGAATGTGAATCAGAGGAATTCACATTCATTTAATAAAAGGGGCTTTGTCAGGACCAGGAATCTGCTTTATTCTTTTTTGGGAAGCCTACGTCAGAACATAAGGCAGGGATTAGACTTCTGTGTCATTGCACGTCAGGGAATGTATGGGTCCGTCATTCTGAGATGGTTACCTAGCTATTGCGTTTATACTTCTGTGAATGTTAATGTTCTAGCTAGGGGGCATTAAAACAACAAAGCATAGAAAACTTCCCAAAAGTCAGATCAAATAATCAGCATGCAGGACATGCATTTCTGCACAATGCATAGTTCATATTTGGGAGGTGTGTATGTCAGCCTGTCTACAACTATCTGCAACTTACACTTACCCATCAAACCCTTTGCAGTGTAGGTATGTGTCAATGCCTACATCTGCAAGAGTCTAACTCAAGCTTAATGCTTGCTGGAGTAACATTAACAGGGGAATGGTGGAACAAAGAGTTATCCACACTGAAAGAGATGGAAAGTGGGGCTGTACAGGTATAATAAAAATCAATCAGTTTAGGATAAGAACTCCAAAATCCAAAAAAAGAAGGTGATAGCAAGATACTTTTATCTTACTGCATTGCGTTGGTATAAACATTTAGACAAGTTGGATGTCAGATACTGAGATTCCTCCCTAGACTAGAAAACTTCCCTGTAGCTATTGAGGAAACATGATAAACTAGATTTGGAGGTGATAACATGCCCAGAACAAAGCTACATGGAAATCTGGCCATTGATGGTATCAGGGTTGAAAAAGAAGTGATTTTCCAAAGCAAAAAAAACCAAACAAAAAACAAATATTAAATATAGAATTTTAAATGCACGAATCAAGGAATCCTAGAAATATTAAAGCAGGGATGTTAGCATACTACATGCAATATTTTAGGAATAAGTGAAGTTTAAGTGGACCAGAATGGGTTGTTTTAAATCAGATGTTTATGTGATATTCAGAGCAAGAGAATATGCAGAACAGTTGGAGTGGCAATAATTCTCCAAAAGTACAATGCTAAGTATATGGTTGCCTATAAACCAATAAGTTAATCTGCATATAGATGGGAGATTGAACAATTAGCCTTGTGGTGCAACCAGAACAATCTTAAACCAAATACACTCAAAACTGTGGAAATGGTGGTAGATTTTAGGAGAAACCCTCCTATACTACCACCTCTTACAATACTAGAAAATGCAGTATCAACAGTAGAGTCCTTCAAGTTTCTAGGTTCTATCATATCTCAAAATTTAAAAGGCCCAGCAGGAGCCATTGGAGCTGCCACCAGATTCCGACAGCGAGGGGCCCTATGAGTCGGCTCTGGAGAATGTGGAGGACCCTGGACAGGGTTCCGACTCCGAGCAGGGCACAGAGAGGCTGGTTGGCCACCAGGAGGTGCCTGAGCCTTGGACCAGTGGGGAGGAGACAAGGGAGAGTAAGCCGGACCCCAGCAGTGAGTTGTTCCTGGATGCCCGGCACCGAAGAGCTAATAGGTGTCAGGAATAGTTGCACAGTTACAGGAGGTAATTGCACTCAGCTGGTGGTCATTAGGCTCCTCTCCAGACTATAAAAAGACTGCTTGTGCACACGCCCTTCTTGCAGAAGTCAACACAGGAATTAATGTCGGAGAACATTATTGTGAGTTTGGCAGGCTGGATTGCTGCCTAAACTTGTCTGTGCCAGTTTGCTGCCAAGGACCTGTCTGCCTGTTAATTAAATGCCGTAACTTATCTTTGGCTCAGAGTGTGTGTTGGTGTGGGACGAGGGGGGTCAGAACAGATACCTAACATCAAAAACATCATCAAAAAAGCACCACAAAGAATGTTCTTTCTGCGCCAACTCAGAAAGCTCAAACTGCCCAAAGAGCTGCTGATTTAGTTCTACAGAGGAATTATTAAGTCTGTCATCTACACCTCTAGAACTATCTGGTTTGGCTCTGCAACCAAATAAGACAGACACAGACTTCAACGAATAATTAGAACTGTACAAAAAACAATTGCTACCAACCTGTTTTTCATTAAGGACCTATATACTGCACAATAGTCAAAACGAAAGCTGTGAAAATATCTACAGACCCCTCACATCCTGGATGTAAATGGAAAATGTAAGAAGTCATAAACAAGATGACAGAAAGAATGTAATCCACTAACGGGATGATTGGATGGACAGTTGGAGAAAAAGATATACTTGGAATTAAGAGGATTTGAATTGGAATATGCACCCCGAATAGGACAAAAAGGGTTGATAGAATTTTACAGAAAGAATTCTTTGTTCATTTTTGACCAAACCTGCTTCAGCCAAAATAAATAGAAACTTTATGAATGGACATCACCAGATGGACAATGTCGCAATCAAGTTACTTAATGGAAACTGAAGATGGATAAATACAATCCAAATAGCTACCACACTTCTAAGTGCAGAATAAATTTAGGTGTCCAAAATACAGAATAAGTTTTGCAAAGAAAAAAAAAGGATATAGTTATGCTGGCAGCTGCAGAACATACAGTCTGAATGCAATATTTATTTTGATGTACTGGATTTATAGCTGCCTTTCATGCAGGGTTTGAAGGCAATGGATATGGTTATGGAAAGAAGTAAGAGACATCACATGAAAAATGAAGCAGACAAAAATATTCCCCAAAATTTAAAAAAGAAATTCAAGTGACTTTCAGAACTACCTTTCACTATAATCAAAGAAAGACAGAAGGCAAAGGCTTTGATCAATAAGAAGAATTTAAATGATTGAATGCAGACTTTCAACATCAAACAAGAAGCAACTAGAAAAACGTCAAACACAGCTGACCAAGGAAAAGTTTTAGCCTCCCACCCATGTTGTTCTGCTTAATGCATCTTCTAAAGTCTGCTTTTCAAATGTTTTTAAATGCTCACAGAACAATCTAACATTGCCCAACATCTAGTTGGCCCAAAGATTAATTTGAATACTGTGGGAATATGTGGTGAACTAAAAGCACCATGTGCTATTTGCTCCTATAAAACTATTGATGAAAAATATAAAACCTCATATTCTGTTTATATAATATCATTATTATACTATTATTATACTCATTATTAAATGAGTATCATTATTTCTAATGAAACTGTGTTCTTCATAGTTCATTTAAGACATGATCAGACATGGCTGTAAACATGGCTTTAATAAAGCCAATTGAACACAAGGAGAAGGAATGTCTTTCAGAAGATAAAGTTTTTTTTAAAAAATGCTCAGTCTGAAGGTCATATTAGCCTAATTAATTTAAAATGATAAACATTCAACAAACATAAAGGGAATATTCTCCCTTACTCTCTACTCAAAAACTGGCCAAACATAAGCTTTCTATACCTTAATATTTTCATTTCAGGAGTGCTCCAATTCTTCTTTCCCGATTGAGATATGAGCAATAGGTTTAATAGGATTGACATGAACAACAAACAGAAGCATTACATGTTAAAATTCTTCAGGGAAAGTTTCCTGCTTGATAAAAAGGCTATACTTTTTCAGAAGGCAAGTTGGGCACCTGGTTATTTTTTGGGGCCCTCTTTATGGACTTGCTGATTTTTAATTTTTTATTAGTCTCATTGGGATTTTATTAATTATTGGCTGGCTATTCTGTCAGTTAAATTTTGTTTTGTTCTTTTTTAGTTTTAATTCAAGAAGGTGAGGCACAATTATTCTGATAAGTAATAGATAAATAAGCTTCTTTTTAGATCCTGCTATCTGGACTATTACAAATATGAGAAGTATTGGAATAATATTGATCTAGTTTAAAAGCTATTTTAGGAAAATACAGTAAAATTGATTAATCATGTAGCATTTTACAAACTCATCGTTATGACCCTATTAATTACCATATTTTTCGGAGTATAAGATACATTGGAGTATAAGATGCACCAAGGTTTTGAACAGGCAAATTAAAAAAGTTTTTGCACTCTGCAAACCTCCCAAAAATGGCCCGATTTTCACGAAAATGGGTCCGTTTTTTGTCAAAAAAGGGCATGAATAGCCTTTAGGAGTCTTATAGAGTGCTCCTGGGGGCTTGGGGGGGCAAAAATGAGCAAAAAATGGCCCATTTTTTTGCTCATTTCTGCCCTTCCCAGCCCCCAGATCTCTGAAAGCCTTCTAAAAGCTATGCATAGCCATTTTGGGGAAGGGGGCGGGGTTTCAGAAGGCAAAAAATGCTGTATTCAGTGTATAAGATGCACCCAGATATTCAACCTCTTTTTTGAGGGCAAAAGGTGTGTCTTATACTCTGAAAAATACGTTAGTTGCCTTACAAATACCCAGAATCTTATAGTACTTCAGAGCATAATACATTTATTGCAGCATGCAATTTTGAATAAATAATTCAGATGCACAAAAGTGACCTTAATTAAATGATCTTAATTAATTGTGATTTTATGATAATTTTATGATAATTCCTAGGGCAAAGAAAATATATGTGTTCAAGCAAATCATTTTACTTTTGAGCTCCATCCTGCTGCCACATTTATTTATATTTATATTTTATGAATTTGTAATCCCTTAATTCAGGGTAGAGTCAAGGCGCCTAGATGGAGCTGAGCATTTACTG
This sequence comes from Thamnophis sirtalis, assembly GCF_051295495.1. Lineage (NCBI taxonomy): Eukaryota > Metazoa > Chordata > Lepidosauria > Squamata > Natricidae > Thamnophis > Thamnophis sirtalis. The sequence continues at coordinate 84,872,094 of NW_028261386.1, read as the reverse complement.
GCCAGATGCCCTTCCTGACACCTACATGGAGTTTGCAGCAGATATTTTCTCTTTGCACCCTAAGAGAAACATCTGTTGCTACCTAGGATTGAGTTCTCAACCTTCTAAGTGGGAGGGGAGCATCTTTACCTGTAGGTCACCATGTTGTTCTACCACATTTCTATATATACGTATATTAAATTACTATACGCTTTTATTAGAACGGATAGAAATTAATTATAGCCTATTGAGTAAACATGTTTTTCTTATTTTACAAACAACACTATCATATTATTAATCTCTACCATAAAAACAGGTATTTCCTTTAAATATTGCTGAATATTTAGTATGGTCTAGGAATACAAAATGCATAATTAGCTATTATGCTTAAAATGAACTCCTGTGAGATTTGCTTGTTAAATCCTTAGGATTCTCCATCAGTACCATAAGGCAAACACCCGAGATTAACAGTAAATTTGTAAAGCTATATTATTCAACTATATCATTGAATGGATGCTTTCCTAGAGATGGAATGTGAATATTACCTTCAGTGCTCATGTCTGGTGTTGGCATCCAGACATAAGCAAGGCCTTCTTCTTTGTACAACTTCATGAGAACTTCTGGGCTCATTGGTTCTGGATAGCGGTTGCATCCCCAGGAATTCTGAACCACATCCCATTCAGTCTGGAAGTTCATTATAGCGGTAATGCCCAACTCATGTTTAAGTTTGACAGTCACATGTTCCACTTGACGAGGGCAACTTCCTAACCACAGATTTGGCAATATCCTGTTAAAAGAGAAAAATATTGAACTAATGAATGTTAAAAGACTTTAGTGATTAATCTAAGTCAGTAACATGATTAATTGAGGGATAGTCATTTTCTACAATTCATGTTAAAATAAAAAGTTACCAAATATCACTAGGAACTTGAAATTCAACAAAGAAATGAAGGAAAGAAAGAATCATGTGTACAGGCTAGAACGAACCCCCTTAAGCCAAATTCAAGGTTTTCATGAAGGACAAAGAAAAATGTATTTTCTGATAACACTCCCTAGCACCCTAAGACGTCCACTTCATAGCTGGCCAGATAATTTTTCATACATTACATTCAGACCCAACTATTACTTCTTGGGCACAAAATATAACATTGTACATTAAAAATCTGCTGTCAATTTTTTCACAGAGAAATCAAGCAATGGACCAACATTTAGCTGAATAATTTGTTATTGATACTTAGTTCAGTTATTTGGACTTCTAAATGAGACTGCCAGTGAATTAGTTTGGGTATTGTGAAACAGATTATCAATCACTTGTATTGCATTATCATTCACATTCTAGCAATTTACTCAAAAGACAATATACTTAATATCAACTTAAGAAATCCTTAGAGAGTAATATATTTGTCAAATTATCTCATTCTTGTGAGGACTGTCACTATATATTATGAAAGCAAATTCTATCATTCTTTTCATAGATACAAGGCTTGTCACATTTAATTGTATTTTAATGATATTGGTTTAAGTCTTCCAGAAATGTGCTTCTTTATAATGGTTTTGTTTTCTCATAATAATAACTAATATACTAAACACTGGATGATGCAATTTTAACTAGAGAGCCATTTATATGATCTATGAGCCTTGCATTTTCTTATATTTCTTTCCAGAAATTCAGCCCCCTGAACAAAGTAATTCTCTCTTTCATCTACGTCTAAGATAGTGAGTGTTTGACTAGACAGAGAAATTGATTAACATCAGAAAATTAATTACTAAGAATGTATTTAAATGATTTTGTTTGGCCTGAAACACAACAAGGATTGTCAGCTTTCAAAGACTTAGAGACATGTTAGGAAGGGGATCAAGGTGAGAATAATTTATTTATTGTAAGAAGATGGAGAAACTTATAGAATTAAAGATAAGATTGTACATCACCATCCTGTGATTTCTGAATATTTTTTTTAAAAAAGAAATAGACCCAAGTATTAAACTAATATGAAATTAATGAAGTACAATCATTCCACCATAACCTATATGGATTGAATCAATCAAGACTATTAATATATTTTAAGAACACAAGTAAAAACTTATTTTAATTGTTACATTATGTATTTAATTAAGTACAATCAGTCTTTTGATAAACTTGAAAAAACATTGGGATGATGATTTGGGCACTGAACTTAAATATCTCTGGAAAGCTTTCTGGCAAAACAGAAGCATTTTAGAATCTATGTCAGCAATTGGCCTCCTGCTCCGTTGAGGCCGCGAGCAAGCAAAAGAAGTGGGGCTGCAGCCTTGTGGGCTCCTGATGCACATGGCTGTAAGTATGTGTAAGTACACAGCAGGTGTCAGGGTGTGGATGGGTTGGCCATGAGGTAAGCCAGTGCGGAGCACATGGGGTGGCTCTACCACCACCCTGCCACGCCTCATGGCTGCAGCACTGCGAGCAACTAGATAGAATGGCTGGATGGGTGGCTGTGCGGGGTTTTAAGTAGGACTTATTTTGGGGGTAGGGCTTATTTTTGGGGAAACAGGGTATATGAATTGGAACTCTTTTTGATAATTTTTGCCAGAGATATAAATAAATTAGGACACATTTTATCTTTGGCTGGCAATGCTTTTTGTCAATCACCAAGAAACTCTTACAGGGAATTTTCAGGATGATTCACTATACACTTGCTAAAGCATATAAACTAAACTAGTACAGAAAATTAATTCGGCTTTTATAGTTTAGCCACTAACTTTGTTATTGCAGAATACTGGAAAAAAAAAACCTACTTCATTTATTAAAACTTATTCTTTAAAAGTACAGATAATCATGATAGTTGAAAAATGAATAATTCAAGAATAATGAAGAACATTGTAAAAATTACAGTTTAATCAATACTTATTACCCAATCATTTGTTTGATAAATTTGAATTTATTATTATAGATTCTAGTTCTTTTTCAAGTCATCAGTTGAGTTGCAGAAAAGAATATCAAATTTGAATTGCCTGGGTTTCTTCCTTTATCCTGGTATATAATGTTGCATGCAACAGTAAGTCAAAGACTGTGAGGGGGAAAGGGAGGATAACTATATTTTTACTTTCCTTGAAGTTTTTGGCTTTTCATCCCTGTGCTCCAAGTCTGTTAACTCTTAGATAGCAAAGTCATTTCATTACACAATGTTATTCAAGACGTGACATGTGCAGAACAAAATTATTGAGTACATCATGAAACCAGCATGCCTATGCTTCGAAGCTTGACAATTATGCTCTGAGTCTGATTTTGATCATAAGGCATTTCTAACTTAGATGACAATTCCTAAGACCAGTTTTCTCTTTGATACTGTGCCTGTGGAATGATCCAAACAATTATCTTCAGAAGGATAGTTCTGTATCCTATTTTACATGACAAGTTATGTGGTCCTTACTTCAAAACTCACATTAAAAGTTAGTATATGTTGCAGGAAGGGAAGGGAAAGTACAGTATAAATGAATCACAATATTTTTTAAAAAAAATACTATACTGCTCCTTGAACAGTGGTATTTAAGAGGCTTTCCTGCGATCAAGTTCAAGGATTCCTTAAAATTACTAGAACTTAAAACTCTCACCTAAAGTCTTTACATATTTGAAGAAAGACAAGAGAAAGAAAAGCATTAAATGAGTAAATCAGATGGCACTATAGACTCATAAAAAACAAGCATACACAAGACAAATTGGCTAAACAAAAGATTGTGAATGATGTTGTTTAGACTTTATATCTAGCTGAAAATATTCATTATCCATGGTTCAATGATACTAATGGAAAATGGATAGGGAAGCCAGTCCTGAAGAGATAAGAAGGGCAAAACAATAATCTATAGTCATTCAGTCTTGGGTGCCATAAAGAATAGCATGAAAGAATCCTCAATTAAATATCCTCAGATGAGGGATCTAAGAACAAATTACAATGCACACTTTCCAATGAAGACTTATCTTCATTAGAGCTGTGGTGGCACAGTGGTTAGAATGCAGTACTGTAGGCTAGTTTTGCCCACAGCCAGGAGTTCAATCCTGACCAGTTGACTCAGCCATCCATTGTTTTGAGGTTGGTAAAATGAGGACCCAAATTGTTGGGGGCAATATGATGATTCTGTAAACTGCTTAGAGTGGGGTATAAAGCACCATGAAGCTTTGTATATAAGTCTAACTGCTATTTCTACCTTCATAGTGCCTTTCCCCTATGAGGGAGGTGTCTATCTGAGTTGCTTACAAACATCAACTGTTTGTTGTGGAAATGAAATATGTATCATTTCTCAACACCCTAGCAATGAATTGTACATATATCCATCAAGATCATCTTCTTTACTTTCTACACAATGTAACAACACTAAGAGGATTGAGGCTGGTTTTGAAAATGTTCAATTTAAAAATGCAGTAAATAGATATTAAGAAAACATAGGGTTTTATAACGTCACTTTTACCATTACTCTTCTGTCGCAAGACATTAAATTATTTTAACAATATCAATGCAAAGGAAGAATGGATGATTTCCTTTCTAACTCTGCACATTCTTAATTAAATTTGCCAAATCACTTTGAATGCAGATGAAACTAAAACAATTTTTTTCAATTAATTGTATGACTCCTGTTTTTACCTATGGAGACATTAAAAGACTGCAGTTGTAAAATGTCACTGCTGCTCTGACACCATTTTGCACTGTGAAGCATTAGAAAATTACCAACCTTGTAACCATTGTCTAGTTTTATAAGCAATTCAACCATGTCAAAAAGCGGTGTAAAAGCAAGCCTCTGTAAGCAGATTTCAGTAAATTTGTTTATCTATAATGAAGTGATGAATTTAACTTGTTTATTTATAATACAGCTTTCTACGGTTGTTTCTTATGATTAAAGTGAATACTTGTCAAAATTAAGTTACTTTACCTGCCATTAACTTATAGTGCTGGTTTTACTTCTATTGGTATCTGTGCATTCTCTTCTTAAATCCAGCACTGACTCCTATTTTTATTATCTACTTAAACTGTACTATACTTACAAGATTTATAGTTCACTGTACTTGCCCATTAAGTGTTCTGATTCAATTTCACAAAATACTTCATGATTGTCAGGCTCATTATTACTACCTTTCCTGATTGTCTAGAAATATTAGGGCTACATCTCCAGATGGTTGAGAAATCAGATAATTGCAATCCTAACATACCTAGAGGTTAATACTGTTGTAGAAAACTAGTTTGATTGCATGTCTAAAGTCTGATCTTGTAGAACATGGGTCCCAATAGGCTTACTGTAGATATATTGCATAGATCTCTGCCCTATGGTAGTATTTGAAGAGATAGTAACATATGATGCCCATACAAGTGATAAGAGGGAAAGGAAGATAGTTTCTGTTATTCAATCAACTACTGTATTTATCCAAACCTTGGATGACAAAGAGCTCCTATAATTAACAGCCAAGCTGCAATGCTTGAAGGAAAAGCCAGATCTTTATGGCCTTCTGAAATATCACGAGATTCAGGGCCATCTCTAGGAAGAGGCTGTTTCATGGGACAGGCACTATGATAGAGAAGCAACTCTTCAAGTGACTCTGAATGCTCACTCTGTAGAGCTAATGGATTGGTCAGAAAATATATGGGAAAAGAAGTCCTGGCCCCATGTATAGTTTTAAAGGTGACAACCAGCACCTAGAAATGCCTACTAGGAGCCAGGAGCTAGGATGATAGGCAAAATGAGTTTGGCTCTTATTTATTACTCACTCATGTTTCTTGTCAATGTTGTTTTCTGCATATCTCTGATAGATAGATAGATAGATAGATAGATAGATAGATAGATAGATAGATAGATAGATAAAGATAGATAGATAGATAGATAGATAGATAGATAGATAGATAGATAGATAGATAGATAGATAGATAGATGGATGGAATGTTTAGATTGTTTATGTATGTTTATACATAAATGTATATACACACATACATATTGAAGCTGCAGAAATTGGTATTCTTACATCTGGGTCAATCTGCAAATTATCTATAAGCATCTTTAGACAGCTGCATATTTCAGCTCATCTATTTGCATGTGGTGTTTAAATGTATGATATATCGGTATGAAACGCCACTGCTTTGCTTTGTGAAGTGACTTTTGACACTAATTGTTGGAGGGAAATAGTTCCTCAGCATGGAAAAAGTAAGATGCTCTACTTCTCAAAAGCGTGGAGGCTGCCTGCCTTGATCAGCATCAAAGCCTTTATCAAAGTGAAGCACACACAAACCCCTCTTTAGTCTTCAGACCTAATATTTATGAACCATTTGAGTTTTGAATGAGTGAAATCAGTAGCTAATTTTCAACTAACTTCAAAATGGACATCCCATTTGCCTCAGTTAGAAACAATTATAGATGATTAGAAAGTTATTGAGCCTATTTTAATTAGGGCCAGTAGTCACTCATATATATATATGTGTGTGTGTGTGTGTGTGTGTGTGTGTGTGTGTGTGTGTATGTGTGTATATGATATGTGTGTGTGTATGTGTGTGTATGTATATATATATATGTGTGTGTGTGTGTGTGTGTGTGTGTTTATTTGTGCTGATAAATAAATAAAGGGAGACTAGTATAGATCTATTTCAAGCTATTTAGCTCTCATCAGCTAGCCATACCCTTACTGGGATTTGAACCTGGGCTATATTACATACTAGGCAAACATCTTAGCCATTAGGGCACAGGCTCTTATCCGTTATCAGCAAAGCCAGGGTGAAAGGTAACTATTAGATTTTTACAACCCCTGGTAAGCCCCAATTATGGGAGGAAGCTAACCGCCTCCATCATCTGTCAATCGGCTCGTCACAAGACTCTATCACGACAGAAACCCAATATTTTTACTGTTGCCTTATAGGGGTACCCCTTTGTTTGAGGGGTAACGAGATCTTGCCCCTGTCATGGTCGGACCACTACCTAAAGAGGTTTGACTTTCGGAGACCAAACCCCCACTGTAGGGAGGAGGAACCGATTAGGTGGTTCCACCCCAGGCGCCTTATGGAACCTATGGGCTTTCAGACGGAGCTTGGAGTTATTCCTGATACCCTCGTCCGCAGTCCGGCGGAGACTCTGGTTGCTGCCTGGAATTCAGCAGCAACAGAGGCTCTTAACCGGATTGCGCCTTTACGGCCGATCCGAGGCAGTGGATCCAGGAGGGCCCCTTGGTTTACCGAGGAACTCCGGGAGATGAAGCGCCGAAAGAGAGGCCTAGAGCAACGATGGAGATCCAGTAAGTCTGAGTCAGACCGAGCGCTTTTAACATCCAGCATCAGAGCTTACCTTCGGGCAATTAGGACGACAAAAAGGACACACATTGCCTCTCTGATTGCTTCCGCTGAGTCGCGCCCAGCCGCCTTGTTCAGGATAACCCGTTCCCTCCTAAATAGGAGGGATACGAGCAATCCTTTGCAAGGCAGAGCTGAGGATTACGTCCAATTCCTCGCGGATAAAGTTGCTCGGCTTCGGACGGACCTGGACTCCAATTGCGCAGAGCCAGCCGAGGCACCAGGGGAGAATCTGGAAGGACATCACTGGATTGATTTTCAAGCTGTTACCCCTGAGGACGTGGACAAGGCCATGGGAGCTGTAAGTGCCTCCACATGTGTACTGGACCCATGCCCCTCCTGGCTGGTCGCTAACAGGAGGGAGGTGACACGGGGCTGGATCCAGGTGGTTGTTACTGCCTCCCTTCGGGAGGGGTTCTTTCCCCCCGCTCTAAAGGCAGCGGTGGTGAGACCCCTTCTGAAGAAGCCATCTTTGGATACAGCCGTGTTAAACAACTATCATCCAGTCTCCAACCTCCCCTTTGTGGGGAAGGTTGTTGAGAAAGTGGTGGCCTTCCAGCTCCGGCGGTCCTTGGAGGAAACCGATTATCTAGATCCCTTCCAGTCGGGATTTAGGCCTGGCTACAGCACGGAAACCGCTTTGGTCGCATTGATCGATGATCTCTGGAGAGCCAGGGATGGAGGTTATGCCTCCGTCCTAGTGCTCCTTGACCTCTCAGCGGCCTTCGATACCATCGACCATGGTATTCTTCTGCGACGACTGCGGGAGGTGGGGGTGGGAGGCACTATCCTACGGTGGTTCTCCTCTTACCTCTCGGACAGGTCGCAGTCGGTATTGGTCGGAGAGCAGAGATCGACCCCTAGGCCCCTGAATTATGGGGTGCCGCAGGGTTCGGTCCTGTCCCCCCTCCTGTTTAATATCTACATGAAGCCGCTGGGTGAGATCATTCGATGGCACAGGATAAAATACCATCAGTATGCGGATGATACGCAGCTGTATCTGTCCGCCCCGTGCCAATTCAATGAAGCGGTTGACGTGATGTGCCAGTGCCTCGAGGCTGTTAGGGACTGGATGGGGGTTAACAAGCTTGTACTCAATCCGGATAAGACCGAGTGGCTGGTGTGTTTCCCTCCTACTAATTGGCCAAGTTTTCCATCTCTCAGGCTGGGGGGTCAAACAGTACGCCCCTCAGACAGGGTTCGCAATTTGGGAGTCTTCCTGGACCCACAGCTGACTTTTGAACACCACTTGTCGGCTGTGACCAGGGGGGCATTTGCCCAGGTTCGCCTGGTGCACCAGTTGCGTCCCTACCTGAACCGGGAGGCCCTCACAACAGTCACTCGTGCCCTTGTGACCTCTAGACTGGACTACTGCAACGTGCTCTACATGGGGCAGCCCTTGAAGAGCATTCGGAGACTTCAGCTTGTCCAGAATGCAGCCGCGCGAGCGATCGTGGGTGCACCTCGGTTCACCCACGTAACACCTATCCTCCGCGAGCTGCACTGGCTGCCTATTGGTCTACGGATACGCTTCAAGGCGCTAGTCGTCACTTATAAAGCCCTTCATGGTATTGGACCTGGGTACTTGAGAGACCGCCTGCTGCCAATCACCTCCACTAGACTGATTAGATCCCACAGATTAGGCCTCCTCCGAATTCCATCCGCCGGCCAGTGCCGACTGGCGACTACCCGGAGGAGAGCCTTCTCTGTGGCTGCTCCAACCCTCTGGAACGAACTCCCCGTGGAGATTCGAACCCTCACCACCCTCCAGGCCTTCTGCAAAGCCGTTAAAACCTGGCTGTTCCGACAGGCCTGGGGCTAAAGAGTTGTTGCCCCCGTGTCGAATGGTATGACTGTTGTGTGTTTTTAAATTATGTATTGTTATGTTTCGTCTTTTATTTTTTGTCTGTACCCCCCTTCCCTGATTTGAGTTGTGAGCTGCCCTGAGTCCCCTTCGGGGGGAAAGGGCGGCATATAAGTATAATAAAAATCAATCAATCAAAATCAAATCAATATTTGTGGTTTTTTATTTGTGCTGATAAATAAATAAAGGGAGACTAGTATAGATCTATTTCAAGCTATTTAGCTCTCATCAGCTAGCCATACCCTTACTGGGATTTGAACCTGGGCTATATTACATACTAGGCAAACATCTTAGCCATTAGGCCACAGGCTCTTATCCGTTATCAGCGAAGCCAGGGTGAAAGGCCTAATGGCTAAGATGTTTGCCTAGTATGTAATATAGCCCAGGTTCAAATCCCAGTAAGGGTATGGCTAGCTGATGAGAGCTAAATAGCTTGAAATAGATCTATAGTCAGACCATAATTATTTTTGTTCTCTAACTCATCACATTATATCCCAATGATTATTGGGGATGGTAATTAATTTTATTGTATAAGATTAAGAACTGGGTCTCAAAACTTTGTTCCCAATGTAGGACCTGCAACAATTGTAATAACTGAGTGATTATTTTAACTATAGAGCATTGCATTGACTTTCTGCTCCTATCACACGGTTCACGAAACTCCAGTTAAAAGCTGTTCCTTTACCCTTTCATAGAGCTATGTTATAATTTTGAAATAAAAAAAACACTCCAAACACTTAGCCTTCACATTTTTCTTTAAAAATTTAACTAGATACTACATTTGAACTTAATTCAAATTGAAGAAAAAGCAACGATAACGAAGGATGTAAGTCCCCTCCTCTATCTTTTGAATGAATAATTCAGTGCAGATATTAATGGCAACCAGAAATTTTAATGACTCTCATAGAATATCGATGAATATGCACTAGCTGAAGCTTTTGGCTAGAACATAGATATTAAATAAAGAATGTATCTTTGGTGGATGTAGTTTTTTTTTTAGCTTTAATAGGCTATCCAAAATACTCTCCTCCTTTACTTTGATACTTTCAAATGAAAGGTATATATGTCTTTGAGCATTATATCTATTAAACCAGGTCTTGGGTTGTTAAAATTTATTTGGACAAGGTGGATCTTGGGTTGTCATAATGCATTTGGTTTGCCTTCTTCATCCTGACATCTCTGAATTAATAAATGGTTCAACCTTGAGGCAAAAGTCTGAACTTCTCAAGTCTGCATCTTCTCAAAAGGAACAAAAGTCACATCCAAAGATAAATTGTTCATTGTGCACAGCCAGCATTCTTACTGATACGAATCCTGTTTTATACAGGGCTCTTCTATTAATTTGTATGTTATTTCCTGCTTTTATTTACTTGCATATCACCAGGTAATGGATTTTTTAAATAACATTCAGAAGGAGTTGATAATTTCTCAGGTTGTTGTCAAGGGTTGGAAAAAAGCTTGAAGCAAAGCATATTGTTAATCCCATAAAGACATGGGGGGAAGATATATTCTGAGCATGCTGTTACAGCTCTCTAACTGGAATTACTTCTTATTCCCCAACTTATCTTGAAGGAGCAAATGACAGTTCCTAAGCAGTTGGAAAGTGAAACAGTCAGTCTCCTGAGAATACCATTTATGACTCTCTGGGTTTTAAGCATAAAATAACACATTTCAAAACAACAATGAAGAAACCAGATTCTAATCCTCTGTCAGATAGGGAAGTCAGATGAGTAATTTTAGTCCAACTATTCTTTCTCAGTTTTTAACTACCAGCCCACAATGGAGCATTCTGATAGGTTACAATCCATAACTTTCAATGAAAAGATGGTTATCTTTTAAATGCTTGATTCAGACTAATAATAATAATAACAACAACAACAACTCAATACATTTCAAGCATGAAACTTTTTATAGGGTAATTAAAAATAAGTTTTAAAAACCTATGCCTACTTTCAATTGGCATTTTCAATTAAGTTTGGTATTTATTTTCAGAACCGCATTTAATGTACTGATAGAGGTAGTCCTCAATTTACGACTGTAACTGAGGCTTCAACTTTGGTCATAAATTGTGACAGTCATGTGACCACAGGATGCTGCAAATGGCTGCAAATGGAGCTCAGCGGAAATTTTGAGTAAAATACCGGTAAATATCACCTCTGACTGGCCCCGCCCCATCTATTCTCTGCCTCCCAAGTCCCAGCTGATCAAGAGGAAATGGGGATTTTGCAGTAACTTTCCCCTGGAGTGGAGAGGGAATGGAGATTTTACAATATCCTTCCCCTGCCACGCCCACCAAGCCAAGCCACGCCCACCAAGCCACACTCACAGAACCGGTAGTAAAAAATATTGAATCCCACCACTGTCCACTGTAACTTAAAATGGTCACTAACAGACTGGTCATAAGCCAAGGACAACCTGTAGTCCCATGCTGCCCAGATTTGCCTCCAAAATTACCTAGTTCTGCATGTGTATTTTATGGTGGATAAAACAATATATGTTTTTGGTTGCTGCTGCCATCAGTTTCAGGTACCTGACTACATTGGGCTAGGTGACAGTTTTCTGGTAAAACTGACTGAATTTCATTCACATGCTGCCATCTACACTTACACTGAGGTATTCTAAATTAAAATAACTTTCCTAAAAAAGGCATTTTTCTCCCCTAAGTACGAGTAGTCCTTGTTTAGCAACTGCAATTGGGATCACAGCTGGGTCATTAAGCAAAACAAGGGCTAAGTGAAACTGTGGCTGTGTTTATTATGGTTTTACTTCAGCTTCCTTTTGCTTTACAGACTTGCAAATGTCACAAATTTGAGGACGAGCTGCAAAGTTACTTTTTCATCACTGTCTTAAGTGTGAATGGTTGCTATACAAGGCAGTCACTAAGTGAGGACTAGTTGTAGATAATTTTTTCTTACTGCTTTACTCGATAGCTAGACAGAAGACAGACAACTACGGTTCACAATATACAAAGACCAAACCCAGGTACTTTTCTCATAAGAAAAGTCTCATAATTTGTTCCATGTTAGCCAGCTTCGGTTACATCAGGGTTACAAGGCAGCAAGCTGTCCCTGCTGCATGACAGATTGCTTTCTGACAACAAAACTTTGTTATTTTCAAGGGTCGCTGTAGCTTCTTTTAATCTGATATCTATTACTGCCTGGCTTTCTGACCCACTGCTTTTTCTTCTTTTTTCTTTTCCCGTGGTTACTTTTTTTTTGTTCTTTCTGCTTGACAGTGAATTTCTTATCTCATATCTTTGCCTCTCTCTTAATTCACTTTAGAATGCAATGCTATTACTGCTGTTAGTCAAGAAGCTGAATGTGGAGAGATCAGCATCTACTTACAGATATTTGTAGAAAGCTGCTGAGGACTTTGTTCACTAAAGCAATAAATATTTCAGTTTTGAAATACAGAAAGGAGGATTGCTTGATAGTGCTAATAAAGAAGACAGTGCTCAATATTAAAGGTAATTGCTGAGGTTTTTAATCAGATAACCATTCAACAAAATGTCAGGTACTGTTAAAAGTATGTCAATTACTGGCAGTTTTTCATGCTGACTTTTTCCAATTATTAATCTATCCAATGGCATTGAGAATCAAAGCAGATGGTAGCACTTAGCTAGCCTAGGCTGGTTCCAAAAGAACTAAGTAATCTTGGCTAGTTCTTGGATGGAGACCACCAGGAGCTATAAGAGTGGGAAGCTGAAAAAAACACACCTTTGAATAAAACAGTTGTGACAACATTCATTTTGTTGCCCAAAACTATCAGTGTCATCAAGATGCAACTTAAGGGAGTTTTGTATTATTATTTTTTTTAGTATTAGTAAACCAGAATATTTATCTCTGAGATCTGAAGCACACACACACGGGATCTTTGGGTAAACTTGGAGCCAACTTTGTTGGATGAAACTGTCCAGCTGATGCCACAGGAGATACATGATCCTTCACTTAATCACGCCCTATACCATGTAGGCTTAATAAATCATAACCGATACTCTGAATTGCACCTGGAAGTTACTAGTAACCATTACAGCTTGGGAAGCATAAGTGTCACACAGGCACACTAAAGCGTGCCCATCACTATCTGTGCCACTGCATTCTGGAGCAGTTGAAATTTCCAAGTGGTCTTCAAGGGCCCATGTAATGCATTGCAGCAATCAGGTCATAAATTATCAGAGTAATTGACTATATGAAGGGCCTTCTAATCTAGGAAAGAGTGCAACTGAGGAAGATGAAGCTGTGCAAAAGGCCCTATTTACCATAGCTGCTACCTGCTCATCAAGAAGGAGCGGTGAGTTTAGGAGTACTCCAGATTGTGTACCACTCTTAAACGGGGAAGTGCAATCCCAATCAAGACCAAAGGTAGAGTATTTCCATATCTAGATGGCCCCAACCACCACAGCTACTCAGTCTTGGTAGGCTGAGACAGAGACAGATCCTCCCCATCGAAACCTCCATGTATACCATAGTTTTCAGGCCCTGGGATAGTATCTCAACAGCTTCCCCTGGCTGGCCTGGGGTTGAAAAATATAACTGTATCATCAACATACTGTGAATACCAAATGCCAAACCAGTGGATGCCCTCACACAGCAATTTAATGTAGATATAGAATAAAAGGAAGGACACAGTTGAGCCCTGCAGCATCCTAAAATGGAAGGGCCTAGAATACAACCTCTTCCTCCAAAACAAATACTGATTGAAACCAGTCCCAGAGGAAGGAACAGAACTACCAAAGAACAATGTATGCTATTCCCAAAGGTCCCCCTATCCCCAACCCTTATCCCATCAACTGCAGATCAACCATCTTTTGAACAGCTTTCTGTAAAAGGAAAAGGTTGGAGACAGGACTACAGGTACTTAATAGCATTGCATCCAGGGATGATCTTTTGAGGAGGGGGCACACCATAACCTTCTTTAAAATAGTAGTACTGCCCAAATAGATTGACACCATAGTATCAACCCAAACTCAGGCTATTTCCTTGGCTACTTTCACAGTCCAGAACGGTGGTTGATCCAATAAATAGGTGGTCAACCTGATAATTGTATTATCCACTTCCTCAGGAGTCACTGGTTCAACCTCATCCCGGATTGCAGTGCAAGATCTGACCCAGATTGTGACCCTTGTGTCCGCGTGCTTGATGTGCACTGCAATTAAAATTGTTCTGCGCATGCACAGAACTGAAAAACAAGATGGTGGCGCCAATGGTGCTGACCAGGGAACCGGTTCGGGGGCATGGCAGGCCTGGGTCACTGCTGGTTCCAGCGACCCAGGCTGCCAAACCACTACCAGTTTGGCTGGACTGGTCCGAACCGGTAGGAACCCACCACTGATCTGACCCCAGGCATTTCATCTGGACCTGTCCAGTCAGAATTCAAATTACCTATGTTCAGTCAAACTCACTCTGAACCTTCACCCAAAATAGTCCAAGCATTTCTTCTGACCCTCTACCTACTAGAACTCATCAGTAAACCAAGGTGCTTCCTAAGATAAGCACACATGGAGAGGCAATCCAAGACCACAGCCACCTGCCCATTTCAGGCAGCGACTAAAGCCTAGGTTGAGCTTACCACCAATACTTGAGGAAAACTTCAAGCTGTCTCTGGAAACTCTTTAGTTCTGTGGATCACCAGGGGTGGGCTGGCTGAATGGGTCCTATATCTCTCCAGAGAGGGATGATACCATTGAACCAAACAACAATCAGAAAGAGATTTGAAGTTTTCTTTTTTCATTCCTCCAATATGGAAGAAAAGTTGGAATGTAAACTGCAGAATGATTTGTATCAATACTATGAACAGGTCTCTGGCAAGAAATGCTGGAAACTACATATGTTCAGCACATGTTTATGTAAGTCCCCACATAAGGCACACCTGTTAAAATATTCACCCTGCAGCACATTTTGTTTCTTTGTTACCTGGAGCAGTGAATAGCTTGATGTCCAGCAATATTAAAATAGAAATCAGTTGTATGTTTCATTTCATCTGTGTGCCCAGAAACTTCAATCCAGTGTCCTATTGGGAGGCAGTAAACTCCATCAACTAAATTGCATGGATTATAAACATTGGTTCGATCATGGTGCGGTCCATTACCTAAAACAAGAAGAAAACACACACACCACAATTCAGCAGAAATCATTAATTAAATTATATTTGAAAAACAGAATTTTCCCACCCCTTGCAGAAATCTCCTCCTTGCATCCTGTGCGGGTTTTTTAATAGTATATGGCAGGCCATTTTTTTGAGGTTTGCACTCAACAGGCCAGATTAAGATTGTTTAAGGCTTAATGATAAATAGTTTTTGGATATAAATATCTAACATTTTTTAGAAGATACAAAATAAAATCTCTTTTAACTATAATTTTTTGTTTATGAGCTAAAAATTGAATTCTGAATAACTTATTCACTGTACATGTTTTAGAAACCAATACTATTATATCTTTAAAAGTTTTATCTCATTTTTAATATTGTTATTTTTCTTATTTTAAATCCATTGCCAGAAGAACTATTTAGAGCAGATAACTGGTAAATTATGCTCTGAATTAAAGTAACTTGAATTCTGGCAACTATTAGATACTAACTCAGTCCCAGAATTTTAACACAGTAAACAGGCATAATTTTTTCCTCTCTTTCTTTCTTATGAGCATTCACAGTGCCATCTGCTGTATGAAAAATGATACATGCTATGATTTGGAACAATTTATTTTTGAAGCTATTGTTTTTAAATTCAGGTCTTACAAATCATATTGTATAACTTCCAGGCAGACTAGCTGACACTCAGTAAAAATAAGATGCAATGTAGCAAAAACGACCAATTATACCAGAAAGGTAGGTTTGTGTGTATGTAATATCAAAGTCAATTAAAACAGGCTGTACCACAATTCTGTACAAAAGAGTTAGCCCTACAAACCCAAAGACAGATAAAGATTAAAGAGACTGGAATCATATTGAGATCCAATATAACCTTTGCATTTTTTATGATTCCCAAAGGATATCTAGGACCATTAAGAGAATATAAATTCAGATGAAACATTTATGATACAGTAATAATCTCTTTTGCTGCAAGAATACATCTCTCACCAAATGTTCACTTAGGAATTAAGCCTGAGCTCATTAGACTCTCCTTTTAAAAAATCTTTCAACATGCTTTTCCATAAATCTTTTGGAATTGTAATCTAATCTATAGTTTGGAGGATTGTTGGTAAAAATTCCTGGAGAGCATCATCATAGTACTGTGGTTGATCTGTTATTCTGGGTTTTTCAAAGGTTGGTGGACAGGCTACCATTTCCTACACAGATTTCAATTTTTCCTTTCCCAGATATTGAATTGAACATAGGTGGAGACTGGACATAGGTTCAAGTCGTGTCTCCACCATGGATCCTGATTAGGTGATGTAGGATTAATCTGTTATTCATATCATATTACTGAATGCTGGCTCATTGTGGGGAAAATTTTGAAGAGGGGGTAATATGTACCTTGCCTTCAGCTCTTTGAGGAAGGATGGGATATAAACCATATAAAAATAACTAAATAAACATAAATACATTCATTTCAATATTAAAAATATTTATTCAATATATATCTTGCCTTTCTACTTAAGTAATGACTCAAGGTTGCTAACCAAATTTCTAAAAGCATTAGCTCAATTAACATTAAACTTGATAGTAAAAAGCTAGACAAAAATACATTTTTAGAATTAATAGTGAGCAATGGGGCCAAGTATAAATCTCTAAGGTGTTTAGTTTACAGCTTATGTTTTTGATATTGTGAGCATCTTCAGAAGAGTTTGTCTTGGAGATAGGTTATCAACAGAAGATGCAGTTAAGATTTTAAATGTTAATGCCAACATGTAGAATTGTACCTGTTAAGCCACTGATGACCTGTACAGACCTTTCAGTATTACCATTATGTGATCTGTATACCTATTCCTACATTTTGCACAAATTTAAGCATCTGGCTTTTTAAAGGGATTTAGTAGAATACACTGTAATAAGAGGAATGATACAGGGGTGGATTCCAGCTTCTGTTACTGCTGGTTCGCTCAGGGACGCACTTCGCGCACACACTTTGTCGTATGCACAGTAGTGAAAAATTTCTTCTGTGCATGCGCAGAAGCAAAAAACATGATAGAACTGGTTCGGGGGCGTACCTGGCCAAGTTACTACCTACTCTTCCGAACCGGTCTGAACCAGTAGAACCCACCTCTGGAACTATAACTAAGGAAATGATAAATGTAAACTCTAAACATTAATGAAAGAAAAGTTAGCTATTCTCAAGCAAGAGAATGACAATTGCTACCAAAGCAAAAGTCAATTAGAGTTGCTTCTCTGATTTAATTATTCATTCATTTACCAACTCCATACCAAAGTGACAAAAAGTATACAATTCAATTACTGTGAATAAATAATAAGCTTGCTATTGTTAGACACGGTCTTCAGACCCAATTATTCAACATATCCATTCCTACATCTTGTTTCAGAAGACATGAAAATAAAATTTAATGAGATCAATCAATGATAATTGATTATGGATTCTGCCCCTTTAAACATATTGAACATGCACTCTTAAAAATGTGTATAATAGATATTTCAGAACCTATGTCTATTCTTTAATTTCTGCTTTTTTCCTACTTCCATTCACAAGATTTTTTTTAAAAACCACACCTCAAAAATCAATAAAATTAATCATCTACTGTTTCTTAAAGATATCATACGCCAAGGATCAGGTCCACATGTGATTATCCAATTTATTGCTACTCTTGCCTATGCACAGGAATATTCTCAACTAATGCTTAGCTCCTGCTTGGAGTTAGATAAGAATAAACGGAATTTCAGGGTTTGCTTGTGGCTGCGTAGGGATTCTAGGTTGATCCCTCTTTGAAATCCACCCCCAG
Organism: Thamnophis sirtalis; assembly: GCF_051295495.1. Taxonomy (NCBI): domain Eukaryota; kingdom Metazoa; phylum Chordata; class Lepidosauria; order Squamata; family Natricidae; genus Thamnophis; species Thamnophis sirtalis. The sequence continues at coordinate 84,854,071 of NW_028261386.1, read as the reverse complement.
GTTCTGCCACTCCTTCTCCCACAGCTAAATAATAAATGAAATCATAGTAGAATAAAGCAACAGTTAAACAAAGCAGACTCAAAGCAGTTGACAAACACATTTCTATTAACTGCTTTAGCTTTTCAGTTTCAACAAATGCAAGCATAAGAGCCGTGGTGGTGCAGTGGTTAGAATGCAGTACTGCAGGCTACTTCTGCTGATCACTGGCTGCCAGCAGTTTGGCAGTTCAATGCTCATTAGCTCGAGGTTGACTCAGCCTTCCATCCTTCTGCAGTTGGTAAAATGAGGACCCAGACTGTTGGGGGCAATATGCTGACTCTGTAAACCGCTTAGAAAGGGTTGTAAAGCACTGTGAAGCAGTATGTAAGTCTTATTGCTATTTTATTTATTAAAAGAAACCATCAAGGTAATATTTAATCTAACTTCATTCACAATTATGGATTTGGATAAAGTGTATGACACTGCATTCTCCCCAATAGCACCTTGTGCCACGTTCCACATTTCAAGAGAAATCTCCGACCCTGCTGAGAGGTATTTCATGGAGGGAAAATTTGTGATTCAGTTCTTATCGTTTCCAACTAGATGGAGCAAAAGTGGGGAAGGAGAAACTAATGGCCTCCTCCTGGCTCTTCCTAGCCTTTGAAACTCCATCCCAACCAATTATGTATAAAAAGGTTTTCCAGTCAAGAGAGAAATGTGTGTTCCCCCATTCTAAGAACTCCCAGTTACTCGACTTTGGAATTATATTTATAGCTGGTCTTTGTTTATCAATGGTAATTGAGACTGGAATTTCTGTCACTATGCAATGCAATAGTAAAGTACAACATCATATGACTCCATTGCTTAGTAATGGCAATCCTGGCAATCCTTGTTGCCATCAATAAGTGAAAATTGTGATTGTTAAACAAACCTCGGGTGCTTGTAAGCAGGCCAGCAGGCAGTTAAGGTACAGTGTGAGGTGTGGCCTGAGCATGGAAGATCAGGAGTGGCTGTTGCCAGGTGGGTAGGGTGCAAATGACAGGAACAATGTCAGCCCAGGGAGCCATGTTTTCTTTGCAGCTTCGGGGCTGCCACATTTCTTCTTTCATTGGGGGTGTTACTTGGAACCCTGACAAACAATTTGCAACCTTCCATGCCAGATTCCACATTGACTTTGCTTGCGGGAAGCTGGCAAATGGCAGTCACGTGACCATGGGACACTTCAACCATTGCTAAGTGCAAACCTGTGTGCCAAGGGCCCAGGTCGCAATTGCATAAATGTGGGAGTACTGGAATGGCAGGAATTTAAGGACTGATCATAAGCACTACTCATTCAGTACCATTATAACTTTAAATGGTATTTAAATAAACACCTGTATTAGAATGCTTAGGTAGATGGCTTTAAATCAGTCATGTAGACCTACCTTGAGGTTCCCTTTCAAACTCCAAAATTTAGTGAGTGATCCCTTTGTTTCACCTCAGAGATGAGCAATTTTCCCTGGATTGGGCCAATAATTTAATCTCCTGCCAGCTGGAAGAACACAAGAGACCTTCCAATGATGTAGTGATGGTAATTTTTTTTTGTTAATTTTTGCTGTTAGGGAATTTTTTAAAGGAGGAATGATATAGATCCCATGTCCACTCTTAAGATCTCCAAGCAGCCTCAAAAGGTCAATAATCAAGCAACTGAATTTGGTGAGTGCTGTTTTCTACAGACTCTTGAAGCTTGGTAGCACAAAGCTCTCCTCCTTTTCAAGTATCATGCCTGGGCTCAGCTGTAAAAGATTGTATTGAGATCAGAAAAAGTTTTCTAATTTCCCCTCTGCTCAAATAGAGATTTTGCTTTACGTTTACAGGTCCAGAAGAAACTTACCTCTAAATTTTACTGCAGAAGGCATTAAAGCCATTTCAGTGTCTTAGAGATTTGGGGAACTATTTTGACCAAAGCTTGCTTGATTTAAAATGTATGATCCCCTTACTGCAACTTGGAAACATATAAGCAGAGTGATTTTGAACATCTTCTTGTAATTGGGGTATTCTCTCTATAGCACCAAGCAGTTCATGAACATAGAGAAAAGAAGGTAAAGATTTAAATACCATTATTAAAAATCTGGAAAACTAATTGTTCCTATTAGTCCAGTTATTCTGATGGCAATTCTGACATCACTGTCTAAACTATACTCTAAATGTATATTGTTTATTAATTTATCTGACCAACTTGGAAAAAATGCAAGTCCAGGTAGCATACGACAATTATGGGCAAGTAATTAAAAAATCAAGCATAAACATTATTATTGTATCTTTCTGAAATGTTTATCAAATGAATATAAATTGAATAAACATGCTCTCTTTTCTTGCCATTGTATGCCCATCCCTCAACAAATTATAAACTCTCATTGGCTCCCCCCCCCTTGTTTGTTGTGTAGATGCATATCCAGCTTGTGTCACACAATTCCTTAATATATTTGCTTACCGCAAATATTTACTTTCTGTAAAAATTTGTGGTAAAAATAAATATTTTAAGTTTCAGCTATTTCAGCTATTTCACTGCCTTTCTATTAAATTAATCTACAAACTAAAATCTTAGTGCATACCATGTCTTTTTTTTTTAAAAATCTGTATTTCATTTCTGAACCAAAAAAATCCAATATCAGCCTGGATATATTATACAGAGTTATTTCTATGCCTAAAAAGATCAAAATAAAAATAAATCGCAAACATTAGAAAGCAAAATAATTATTTCCCTCAAAAGTTACATTACATTTGAGATTGGTTTTTAGAGTCTTCATTGTTGTTCCATTAATGTTCAAAAATTCTTCTATGCCATTTGCTTGCACAGCAACGTGTTAAAGAACAAAGAAGTCACAAAAGTCTGCCTTACAGATCAATCTTTGCACATAGCACTCTTTTTAGTGCCTAAGGACTGCTCATATAGTCATAGATGAAGCGTAAGAAAGATGATCAAGCTGATATATCAAAAAAGAGCCACTGGCTTTATTGCAAAGCAGATTAAAACAAGGTTCTCCAAACAATGTGTAGCTTGTATAGGAGAGAAAAACAGACATGAATATATCAAAAGGAAAGATATGATCAAAAAGCTCAACCAACGTAGCCAAAATCTGTCATAGAAAAAGAATATAAGTTCTCACATGGTGGTGGTGGGTGGGCTGGGAGTTAAAAGAATATAAGTCAAGGATATAACACAACGGTACATCATAAAAGGTAAAGGTTTGTCCTTTAGGTAAAAGTATCCATGTCCGACTCTAGGCGGTAATGCTTATCTCCGTTTCTTAACTGATTGAGGCGGCATTGTCCGAAGACAATTCCGTGGTCATGTGGCCAACAGAACATCACATTGCAGCACAGAGTGTGTGGTGAAACATGGAACATTGTTATCTCCCTGCCGAAGTGTACCTATTTTTTTTAAACAGAATTTATTTTTATTTTCAAAACAAACACAACATATAAAATCTTCCTTCTTTACATACTGTAGAAAGTGTATCAGTTGGTTACAAAAGGCTTTCGTGCATCCCTTCCACAGTCATCAAGCATAATTCATATTAACTCAAGTATTTTAACTCAGATATTTATACATGTTACCCTTATACCTCCATTTTATTTGACTATAATTATTTAAATGTCCTTCCTCATAAAATATGCCAAGATTTAATACATAATACATACTGGCATTTCATTTAATATTTCTAAAATCCTCCAATAACACTGAATCCTTATGTCCTATTCTAGCTAAACATCCATAATATTTAATAACAAACTTTTCTAATCCTCCTTTCCAAATCACTGTTTGCAATTTTCATCTAGTTTCTTTATATTATACTCACACATATATATAGGTTGTCATCATTATCCCTCCTTTATTTGACTATATCCTGTATCATAACATTTTCCCCCTAATAATCAAAACTTAACTGTATCTTAGTTCTTTTTTATTAACCTTTGTATATAATCCAAAAGGATTTTTAATCTTCCTTTCATGGGTACCATTCAATATTCATATCCAATTATTACTTATCATAACACTACACATTGTGTACATTATTATCATTATCAATTATTTATTTAACTATATCTATTATCACTAAATTTCACTAAATTTAACTAGTTTTAAGTTATATTCTTCTATCTATCAACCTGTATCTTTCCAGTAACAAAACAATCTCATATCTTCTGCCATTTGTAGTACCAATCCTCTAATCATCTTCTTGATCAGCTTTGTATGGACTTCTCTTAGCAACTACTTGCTTCTAAGATCTCTCATATAATCTTGATGCCCTCTTTCTGTTTCTTTATTCAGTTTGTCTTTGATTGTCAGCAGTGTTATCAATACTTTTGCCAATGGAATTTCTTTCTTTAAGTCCATAGGTTCTTTAATTTTATCTTCTTCTATATCTTGACCTTTGAAATAGATTTCCTCTCCATTTAATTCCTCTTTCTGTATTCCATTCTTTCCATTTTCAGGAACAAACCAATTACCATAGATTTCAGCAGGTTTAGTCTCTTTATATTCATTTTCCACTTCCGTTTTTTGAGTTTCAATCACCTTGTTTTGCATTTGATGAACATTTTCAATTTTTTCATCATATTTTCTTGTTATGTGCTCTAGGAATTCCAGTTTTTTCTCTACTATATTTGATAATTTCTGTAGTTCTGAAAATATATTTTGCAAAGTCAAGACCTCTATTTTTTCTTGAGATTGTGTCATTCTGACAAACACGGCTACTCTAGCTTGAAAGATCAACAAAATTAAAGCATACATTCACAAAGAACGCTGCTCTCACTTCTCTCTGGTCGAAAACATACTTCAAAGGGACATCTGTGAGCTCTTATCAGTCTGTAGCCAAACAGTAAAACCTTGTGGTGCCAAGTCAAAGCAATCCATGAAAGAAAGAAAAAGTTCCATTTTGAATACACAAAACTCCGAAACCTCCCAGCCTCCGGAGCAGAGACATTATTAAAGCATTTCTTTTTGTATCTTTTTTGTATTTCAAATTAGAAAAAGAGGTCCAATCTTTAAATGAATTAGAAAAATACCCACAGCAATAAAAGAGGAAGACTTTAGTTTGTAAATTACAGAGAGTCACAAAGAGAAGGTAGAAGAAAACTTAATCTATCAGTTTCAAAAGGTTTGCATAGATTTGATCCATGAAAATAACATTTAAAAAGTAAGATAACCACTGTCCAAAACCTTTCCAAATTTAATTTAATGCCGCTTGATTCTTCTATTCTTTAATTTAAATTGGTTTTTGAGTTTTTATAGGCAGTTTCTTTTTTAAAACAATAAAAATTCTTCACCAGCTGGAAACACTTTCTCTTTCTGTATCCTTCCGTTTTGGAGCTGCCCCGAATTTGTCAGCCTTGGCTGGATTTTTTGTCACCGGCTTGAAAAACTTATCTTGCTTCTTTCAAGGATTTTGCGATATCCCCAAGATCAGCAAGACGTATTCTTCCTGTTCACCATCTCTTCAGAACGTTTTAGGTCCATTTGGACCACCCAGGGGCAAAAGTATTGGCTGTGGTCTCAGAGCATTGAGACCACACAACCATCTCATTGCAACATTGGCTCCTCCTCCCGAAGTGTACCTATTTATCTATTCGCATTTGCATACTTTTGAACTGCTAGGTGGACAAGACCTGGGGCAAAAACAGGAACTCACTCTGTCATGCAATACTTGGGTCTTGAACCCAGGCTATCAGTTTGTCAGCTGACAAGCTTAGCTTAACTGCTAAGCTATTATTCCCTCTCTTTTTTTCTGATATAAAGTAAATGTAAAGGTTCCCCTCGCACATATATGCTAGTTGTTCCCGACTCCAGGGGAATCTCCATTTCAAAGCCGAAGAGCCAACATTGTCTGAAGACATCTCCTTGGTCATGTGGGCGGCATGACTAAATGCCAAAGCCGCATGGAACACTACTACCTTTCCACTAAGGTGTTCCCTTTACTACTTGCATTTTTACATGCTTTTGAACTGCTAGGTTGGCAGAAGCTGGTACAAGTAATGGGAACTCACTCCATTACGCAGTACCAGGGATTTGAACTGCCGATCTTTCTGATCAACAAGCTGAGTGTCTTTTTGGTACATTCCATACCAAATTCGTTACATTCTGATATCCCTTTTCCTTAAATGTAATTTATTGTCACTTTTTCCTTGTTTCCATTTGTTCTATCACATTATACAGTCCACATGTGGTGAATTCTGCAGCTCTTTCCTTAAGCTTTTCTTATTCCACATCTCCTTCATTTTTTTCCCACCTTAATAGATTTTGCTTTCACTCTCTGTTAGTTGACATTCTTTCTGCCACTTTACTTCAGGGCATTTTCTTTTTAATTTTGTCCCATTAATGTAAATTCCACCTCTACTAACACATTTCTGCATGAATCTCTTAGGAAATCTTATTAACATTAGTTGGGTCAAAGTCCAGACAACTCAACCAGAATTTCTATGGATTTCCAAAGGAAGAAGAATTAATGTAAACTCCCAAGGAAAGGAGACATTTTAGAAAATGATGTTCTCCCAAATGGGATATCACAGGGATCCCAGAATAACCTACTTAAGTTCTTCAGAGATAATATTTGCCTCCAAAAAGTCAGGTGTAAAGTAAGTCAAATAAACTTAGTAAAATAGAGTCAGTTCTTGTTGTTTATAGTAGTTACATTCTATGAAGTTGTATATATTGAACTCACAAATAGTGAACCCTCATTTGGGGACGTATGCAATGGGCAATTCAAATTTTTGCCGCTATACATGTCCGTGAATGACCATGAAAGCTCCATGAGTATTGATTTTACAATCAGAAATAAATTTTAGCCAGCAGATTTGCAAATTTGCAAATATGGAATCTGCGAATGACGAGAACTGATTGTTTTCTGACAGTGAAAACGATTAAGGAGCCCTGATGATGTATTGTTTAGAACACACTATTACATGTAACCTCTGCCCACAGCCTGGAATTCAATCTTGATGGGGTTCAAGGTTGACTCGGCTTTCCATCCTTCCGCGGTCAGTAAAATGAGGATCCAGATTGTTGGGGGCAATATACTGACTCTGTTTAGACAGAGCTGTAAAGCACTGTGAAACAGTATATACGTCTAAGTGCTATTGAATTGCTAATCAGTGGAATGGTTTGCCTCCTGAAGTTGTGGATGCTTCAATCTTGGGAGGTTTTAAAATTAGCCTGGACAACCATTTGACCAGGATGGTATAAGGTCTGTTGCTGGAGCAGGGGATTGGACTAGAATACTTCTGATGTCTCTTTGAACCTTGTGATTTTATGTTCTATGTTTACTCAAACTTCGTTCTCCTCTGAAAAGCTCCTACGGAACAGGGAGCCCTCCAGAATGAAATAAGAAATGATATCAAGTATTACGGTTAGTAAGGGAAACTGTCTATGTCCAGATGCCCAATTTAATTGCAGAGAAACATTTTCCACTAAAGCAAAGCCAACACAAGATACAGCCCAAGATTTTTTGTTGTGTCCCCCTTTTTCTTACCTAATATTATAATAATGAAAGGACATACAATGATAAGGACGGACCCATTTGTTTCTTTTAGCTATTCCAAATATTTGGCTTCTATATTGATATTTGGGTCTTTTATAGCGTGGCACGACAAAACCGCGCTACGCAAAATAGCGGAGATTAAATCGCGTCACTAAAGTCGCGACGTCATCATCGCGCGTCATCACCGCGGGGACAACAGCGCGGTGACAGAAGGGCGTTCTACATGCTTCGTTCTTTGCCTCCAAAGATAGCCCTCCTCCTCCAGCTGACAGCGGCAGCGGGCACGGGGCAAAGCGGGCTGCCCAGCAGCAGCAGCCCGCGGGAAGGGTCCAGCTCAGCCGCGGGGGGCAGCAGGAAGCCCGCGGGGGTCCCGAGCAGGGCCGCCGACGCTGGCGGCGGAGGAGGACGCAGCAGCGGCAGCGGCTGAGGCTCTCCCGGGGCCGGCGAAGCGGGCTTGCCCGGCGGAGGCAGGCTGCCCTCTTCTTCCTCAACAACATCTCCTTGGATGGGCGGCCGCCGCCACCGGGCAAGCCCGCTTTGCCGGCCCCGGGAGAGCCTCAGCCGCCGCCCGCCCGCCCTGCCTCTTCCTCCGAGGGAGGCGCCGGCGGCGGAGGCCGCCCGTCCAAGGAGATGTTGTTGAGGAAGAAGAGGGCAGCCTGCCTCCGCCGGGCAAGCCCGCTTCGCCGGCCCGGGAGAGCCTCAGCCGCCACCGCTGCCGCGTCCTCCTCCGCTTCCTGATGCCCCCCGCGGCTGTGCTGGACCCTTCCCGTGGACTGCTGCTGCTGGGCAGCCCGCTTTGCCCCGTGCCCGCTGCCGCTGTCAGCTGGAGGAGGAGGGCTATCTTTGGAGGCAAAGAACGAAGCATGTAGAACGCCCTTCTGTCACCGCGCTGTTGTCGCGGCGGTAGGGTCGTTTTTTTATTAGCGCTTCGGACGCCGCGGATTTGCCTCCGCACTTATGTCGGCGCGGATAAGGGCATCGCGGTTTTGTGGTGGAACCCTTTTATAGATAGATACCTGTCTCACTGTCTCACTGAGAATTTACTTACAAATTACTTAGAAAGGTGTCTCTGTCAAGTGAAGTATGGTGGAATAGTGATTGTTAGTAAAGAACTATGACTATAAACACATATGGTTTAGATCACTTGACAGTGAATCTACTTCACTTATACAACTCACATGTATCATTTAAAAGAAAATTTGCTTTGTTGATATGGTTGATCTTTCATCCCTGCTTTTCAGTTGTTTCAATGTTGTTTCAGTGGTGGAGTGTTTTTATAATGATTAAAGCATACCACATTAGGCCTCATTGATTTATACTGGTTAAACAGCCCAAAAGTAGCTCCCATTTGCTATCTTGAAAAATGTATTCTTTATTATGGGAAAATTCTAAAAAGGGAAAGAGAGAGAAAAAAAGCTTTTAAATATTGTTAAAGGAGATAGTGGTGATGATAAAATAATTCTGTCTTGTTTGTAGAGTTATCTTTCTTCATGAAATTTTCTTCCAAAATGTTGTTTAAGAACACAGGGATTATCTTGATGAATTATGCCAATCCTTTATGGATATGTCTCTCAGAAACTCAGACATAATATGACACAGCCTTCTGCTGTTGTTCTTCCAGGAAAACATCATCCCATAGCAAATTTTTAAGCGGATCTCTTTATCTATCACAGCTAATTCCACTGAGAAAACTATCTACCATATAACTTGTCTAATTCTCTTTTTAATTTAAGTTAATAGCTTTTAATTTAACTTAACTCTATTACCATGTCTTGTGATGATGAAGAATTACAAAAATTAAGCATGGATGATGTGAAGCAGAATTGCTCTATTGCTAATCAGTTTTATAATCCAATGGTTGCCTTTGCAAAAGCAAGTGCTTAGGCTCACATAAGAAGAGACATTCAAACTTCCCTCCCCACCTAGTAGATACTTTGGGGATATATTAACACTGTTTTGGGAGGGCTCCTAAATCTCAGAAGCTTTTCAGCTGACAAAGACATCTGTAGCAAGTGGGCATAATCAGTGTCAACAAGATATCTTTAGTGACATCATTTAGTATACTAAATAGTACTCAAAAAGCAAGTCCCCATATGAAAATATTTTGGGCACCCAATCTGGCACTCTCCTTTTTGACTGGGAACACAGCAACACAACTTCTCAGCAAACACTGCTAAAATCCCACTGCAGATTCAAGGCTCTGCTGGGAAAAGCTGGACAATAATGTTTCCATTTGAGTATAGCATAGACAACCTTTAAAGCAGGAATGCTTGAAGTTTTTAGAAAACTTTGGTGCACTACTAGAAATCCTCCATACATTTCCACTGAACTGAATTCCTTAATGTGACAGAAAAGGAATATTATTAGATCCATAAGCTGTTATATTCATTTATTTTGATTTATTATAGCTGCCCATTCTGATAAACTCAATATGATTTACAAAATCTAAAAATGTGTCAGCCGGATCTTCAGCCTGGGTTTTCCTTTGATGCATGTTTGCTATCGGCTGCCATAGAAACGGGGAGTGGGGGATATGGCATTGGGGTTTGGGAAGTGAGCTGGTGTGATGAAGGCCCATGTGGGGAAAAAGGGAGGTTTGCTCTCAAGAATTACTGTGCTGCTGAATGGCGTTGTTTACACCCAATCGTGGCCAATCCTCCTAGAACTCCAGATGGACGAAAATACCTGTACTTCACATGGCACTATGTGGGATGTGGATTGGACTTTTGGCCTGGGTCCCTGGGAGTGTGTGGATTTGGGGAAACTTTTAACATGTAACTTTCACACCTTTTGAAGCAGATCTTGCTTTGGTTTCACCACTATCATTTCAAACTCAGTAAAAGTACATCTTCTATACCTCAATGGAGTCGGGGGTTTTCTTTCTTGGATTTTGAACAGAGGCAGGTCTGATAAAATGTTATAAGCAGCTAAAAAGCTATGCCCCCCCTTCTGGAGCAGCATCTCTGCAAACATAGGGACAGTGTCCTGTCTGAGGTTCCAGAAAGCTTCAAGATTTCATTCAGGCCTGGGGTTAATGTACTATGGGTCTTCTGTTATAAGTCCTTCTTATTATGATGGTTATTTTAGTTCAGGATTGGCCCTATCTTTTTCTCTATTTTCCTCCTTTAAACACACTACCCACTTGCCATTTTTCTTGCAAAAACTCTTTCAAATGGACGCATTCTGGCACAATTGCCATTTTTCTTGCAAGACTCTTCTAAATGGAAAAATGGCCTCCTCCTGTCTCCTACAGCTCCATAAATTCAGTGGTCTGGCAGACCTTTTCATTCTTCTGACAATTCAAACCCAGTGGTATCTCCTTCAACATTTCAGTATTTATTTCATAACCTCAAAATCATATGTCATATTTGTCAGAAAGATAGGAAAAAAATGGCAAGTGTGTTGGTGCGTTTAAAGGAGGAAAAATAGAGAAAAAGACAGGGACAAGGGCTTCAGAACAACTTCTTTGGGATAAATGCAGTATGACAGTGGGTAAAGGGTTGGAGGAGAGAAGATTTTATTGGATGCAGTAGGAGGCTGGAGAAAGATGGGGAAAAAGAATTGGACACAGGGAGAAAATAAAGCAGGAATGTATAGAGGAGAGTTGTGGACGATCTTAGCTCAAATAGACAGCAGGCAGCCAGAATAACAAATGTCTAAGTACAATACTCCACGGCCATCTCGATGTGACCAGCTGACCTCCACCAGCTCACCACCACCCAGTCGCCTCTGCCAACACACCTCAAATATATAATCTATATTTTTAGAGCCCTCTCTAGATGCCAAGCTACCAAAATCAAGAAAGACCCATTGTGATTATTCAAAGCAGATTTCTTTATTGCCGCTCACCCATATACAGAATCCAAAAGCAAATTGCCAGCCACATAAAGTGTATACTCTGAGAATTATTAGGGAAGAGCCATCTTGACCCTCACACACACACAAACTGAGTTATCTCTTGTTCCTCTGCAATGCATTCCCTGCCTCTTGAGGGTCCAGACTATATTCCATCACAGTAGATGATGGACTACCACCTACTCAACAGAATTGTTCCTAAAGGAGAGGTTGGAGACCAGGGAGAAGTGATCAAATACCTTTAAAGTGGGTATCACTACACCTTCCCCTTACCCAACAGTTCATACCCTACCTAACTATCTGCAGAAACCAGGACAGATATGGATTAAACAGACAAATGGTAGTGTTCAGACTATAGAAGATCTTATCCACTTGCTCCAGTTCCACAAACTTGAAAGGATCCCAGACTACACCAGCAGATTTGCCTCACTCTCCATAGTTGGGAATCTTCTCTAACTACCGGTAAAAAAGATTCCCAAATTGTATAATAGTTTGTTCTTTTTCTTTGATAGCCAGTGTCAATCTGTTCATTTCTGCCCATTCTAATATTTTCCTAATCACATTCTCCTCCATAGGGATCTCTTCACTTTTCCAATTTTGTGCAAATACAATCCTAGCTGTTGTTATAACATGAATAATCAAATATACATTTTCTTTACTATAATTTTCTAGTAAAATCCCCAGCAAAAATATTCCAGGTTTTAAGTCTATATGTTGTTGTATCATTTTTCCCAGCCATGTATTTATTTTAGTCCAATATTGTTTTGCTTCTGCGCAGGTCCATATGTGATAGTACAAGTCCAGTGTCTGGTGGCATTTCCAGCATTTAGCTGATTTATGTTTAAACATCTTCACCAGTCTTGCCGGTGGCCAGTGCCATCTATAAAACATCATATAAATTCTCTTCCTGCAGATCTTTCTGAGTTCCTGGACCTGATTTCTTGGCTGGTACAGAATTCCCCCAGTTACTTTGTAGAGGCTAAAGTTAGAACATGAACAACAGTATTACGTTTCCTTCTCACATGGTTGCTCTTTAGAAATTGAGCCACAGTGAAACCAGAGAGAAGCCATATTCTGTCATCTATTTAGATAACCAGTTTAGAGATGAATTCCTAATAACTGTCACTTCTTTGAAGCACTATTAACAGATTCTAAACAAGTTTGAAGAAGTAAGCTAAATTAATATGCATGTTCAAGGGACCTTTCAAATATATATTATACAATATATACAAGTCCATGATCTAATAACACAAAAATATGTATGCTTTAGAATAGTGTAATAAAGCTAATGAATAATGCTTAAAGCTGTTTAAGAGCCGAGGTGGTGCAGTGGTTAAATGCAGCACTGCAGGCTACTTCAGCTGACTGCAGTTCTGCAGTTTGGCTGTTCAAATCTCACCGGCTCAGGGTTGACTCAGCCTTCCATCCTTCTGAGGTGGGTAAAATGAGGACCCGGATTGTTGTTGGGGGCAATATGCTGACTCTGTAATCCGCTTAGAGAGGGCTGAAAGCCCTTTGAAGCGGTATATAAGTCTAACTGCTATTGCTATTGCTATTTATATGGCTGGAGTGGCTTGTCTAAACTACTGCTGACATTTGTAACTGAATATTCCTTCCTTCCTGTGAAGTAAAAAAAAAGTTTAATTACTTACTCTAATTTTCTTATTTGTCACTGTAAGAAGAAAATCCGTAACTTGTAGTGGGGTAATTCAGTCTTCGCACTTAGGGACAGGTTCTAGGAAGGAACCCGGAGTTCATAACTGTCATGATTATCTGTAAATGATCAGGCTGAACCCGAGAGAGGGGTCAAACATATTATTAGTCTCAAGTCCCTTCACGCCCACAAGAGGTCAAAGCCCACCTTGAATTCCATTGTCCCTTATCTATCGCCAATTTACTTTGACTGATAGTAATGTAATATTTAGTCTGACATACAAAAATGGATGCATGCTAGACCTTGAGCTTACTTTGGAATGGTTGATGAGTGATCCGTATTAAGGGGAGGGGGAACAACACGTTAGACTAAGTTCCTTTTGATTGTCACATACAGATTGTCCTTGCTTAATGATCAGTTGCTTAGTGATCAAGTTATGGCAATCCCCCTACCCTCCCTGAAAGTACTTTCGACCTCGTTTTGGAGTTCCAGCAGTGTGACTGTATTTTGGGTGCTTGGCAACCGACTTGCATTTATGGCTATTTGCAACATCCTGTGATGTGATCATGATTTTTGGCATTTTTGGCATTTACTTCCAGTTTCTGACAAAAAAGCACATTCAGGATTTGTTTAGTGACTGTCCTGTTCGCTTCATGACCACTACAAAAAAAGGGTTTTAATATCAGACAGGGTCACACGGTGATCCACTTATCAATTGGCATGACTTATGACCATATTATAGTTACAGAAGGCTACCTGTAATTCCTGGACTGGCCACTCCTTGTGTGGGGTGGATGGATTTATTTCGATGGTATGTTCCAGGTATCTAACAAATCTAGAGGGTTTCAAAGGGCACTTGAGGATTTTCCCTAACAACTGGCAAGCAATTCTGCTAGGTATCTGGAATTCGGAAATTCATGATTGCTTTCCATTCATGGGCTAATTTTGGGCTTACAAGAACTTCTAGAAGATGAAGCTGTAGAAGAGATACTTGGAGTACAAACAGAGGCATATGAGTGAACATTAGATGAGAGCCCATGTTCAAGTCTCCATTGTGGCAATAAGAACAGTGAGAAATGGCACTAAGAAACGGCATTGGACATTTGGTTCAATGACTTTTGTGGCTCTCAATTGGAGGGTGTGACTATTAGGTTATCCTGGACTTCCTGCAAGGGTTGGGAATTGCAGACACAATGCTCCAGTGGTTCCATTCTTTCCAAAGTATAATCCCAGCTGGTAGCAGTGAGGAAGATAGGGTCTCTCCCCTCTGTTGTCCATGGGGTTGCCTTTGAAGCACCACCCAGAAATTGATTCAAAAAGCAGCAGCCCATGTATCAGAGTTGCTATAACCATCTAAATCCTATTTTACAGTAAATTCACTGACTGCCAATAGATTTCTGAGTGTAATAGATTTTGAATGTATAATTCCCTTTAGGTAGCTTCCGGGTTGCTCTCCTCCTTCATGCTCTTGGCAAAATCTGTTGATTTTGAGGGTAGGGTATCACAGGCAATGTTTCTTGGTTGCAGCACCTGCATTAAGGGTGGGGTCTTTGCTGCTGGCTTTCAGGAAATTATTACACAATGAGTTAATCCATAAAGCATTGAGGAAATAGTGTGGTCATGACTATATTTACTTATAGCAGTATAAAAATAAAACAGATTATAAATATATTCCTTCCATGTATTTCTTTTACATAATTGAAAGAGGCAAAAGAAAAAGAAAAAGCATCTTTATCTTTTATCAGTCACTGTTTCGATGTTCTACAAAAATGATCAAGAGCTAGTCCCACTATGCTGTAGAGAAACTGAGATTTTCAATTCTGGTACAACAGTGACACTTAGTGGATTTAGGAGACACTAAATCCACTATTACACTATTTGCTTATATGAGAAAGGGAATAAAAAATAAAAAATAGAGAAATGGAAAATAGGGAGGGGGCATTCAAGAAAGATATCGTCCATCCTGCTGTGAAACTGCATCTTTCTTTCTAATATTAATGGGAAAAAACTTTGAAAACTAAATATGAACCATGGAACCCCGCTCAACTTTGGGCTATCTGCAGACTTTTTAAATACAGGTAGCCCTTGACTTATTACCATTCACAAAAAAGATAGTAAAACTGTGTTGGTCACGATTCATGACTCATGATCATGATGGACAGACTCGATTATGTAAATCAGGGATTATCTATATTACGTCAACATCCCCACCAAGCTGATAAAAAATATTGAACTGCAGAGTTGTCTGGCACTCCATTACTGTAGGTATAATCCCCTCCCAAGATGGAGTCATTAATGGGCATTTTTTGTTGTGGTGGTTCACCCAACTACGAGTATATCATCTAACTTCTATTTTAACATTTTGTGAAAGGGAATATAGTCAGCACTCCAAATCCAAGGCTTTGCTGAGTCCAATTACAATCTGTCTACAGAATTCCCCAGATTTACTATGCTAGTAACTCCATCAAGGAAGGAAATAACATAAATGTGAAATGGTATGTTTACAACAAATCCATTCTGGCTCCTATTCATTGTAGCATGCTACCAACTGCTCACAAGCACGTTGTAAAGAATAGTTCTTCTCACTATATTACACAGAGGAATAGGGAGCATACTCTAAATACAACATTCCTGAAAAGAAGGAAAGGTAATCAAGTGTGGGGTAATGGTGAAGATCAGGGATGGGTTGCTGCCGGCGTTACTGCCGGTTCAGTGCACATGTGTGCGCAGTTGCCTGTAAATAGGTCTGCACATGTATAGATGATTAAAAATGCCAAAAAAACATGTTGCGGCAACCTGGAAACTGGTTGCGGGGGGGGGGGGGAGCCTGCCATCCCTACCGGTTCGGCAACCCAATCACAATTTCCACTATCGGTTTGCCCAAATCGGTAGCAATCCCTTCTGGTGAAGATGTTGATCCCAGACCCAGGAGGCAG
Source organism: Thamnophis sirtalis (assembly GCF_051295495.1). NCBI lineage: Eukaryota > Metazoa > Chordata > Lepidosauria > Squamata > Natricidae > Thamnophis > Thamnophis sirtalis. The sequence continues at coordinate 84,838,127 of NW_028261386.1, read as the reverse complement.
ATTCAAGTCTACCTCCAGCCATGGAAAGTCACTGGAGGAAAATGGGTTAATAACTCCCTCTCAACCAACCTATCCAGTGGGCTGGTTTGGAAGTATACCACATATGGAAATCTATACCACCACCACCACGAGTTCCTGGAAGAAAGGCAGGGTACAGAACAAATAATCATGGAAGACAAAATATCCTGCTCATGGTTTGTAAACAGCAATAGCTTCTCATACATTTGCTGTGGAACATACAATTCTGGGGGCATTTGGGGCCAGCTGCCAGTACAGGACAGCAGTGACTACTCAGATTATTGCTTGATAATATCTCTGGGCCTCTTCTGAGAGCATCATATGTCATGTATGTGAGATAGGTGGTTATATAAATGTGACAAATAAATAAATAAATCAAGGCACCATCTGTCAATAGAGGGTAGCAGTGACTCTTCCTATTATAACTTCTCTGGGCCTCACCACCAGCTTCTTCAAAGAGAGGCCACGAGTAGCAAGGACATTTTTTCCTACTACGGTGACCAGAGAAGCTGGGCAAAAGACAGTAGTAGACTCTTTTATCTTTTGCACAGCTCTACTGTGTACAGCAAGCTTTCTCTTTCGCACACTTCCAAACTCCAGTGGGACAGCTTACCACAGTCAATTGGCCACGGGGCAACTCAACTATGGGTCATTTTAGCAATTCTATTTAATTACTTAAAATATATATATATATATATATATATATATATATATATATATATATATATATATATATATATATATATATATGTATATATGTATGTGTGTGTGTGTGTGTGTGTGTGTGTGTGTGTGTGTGTGTGTGTGTGTGTGTATATATATATATATATATATATATATATATATATATATATATATATATATAAATAAATAAAAATATTGGGTTTCTGTCTGGATGGTCTCTTGTGACGAGCCGAAGGACAGAGAATGGAAGTGTGATCTTCCTCCCATATTTGGGCATACCAGGGGTTGTGACTTTAAATATATACCTTTCACCCTGGCCTGGCTGATAAGGAGTCCAGCCCTGTAGCTCAATGGTTAACACATCTGCCTAAGAGGCAATAGAGCACAGGTTCGATTCCCAACAAGGGTATGGCTAGCTGATGAGAGCTAAATAGCTTGAAATAGATCTATACTAGTCTCCCTTTATTTATTTATCAGCACAAATATTATATATATTAATGTTTGCCATTCACATTTCATTCTGTCCCTCCTTTGGCACCCTTTCTTTCATGATCCTATTCCCCCGTTTCTTGGATATTAGTATAACTCTTGTCCCGCAGGGAGTTGTGCAATGGCGAGATGGCGGTGGCAGCGGGTTGGTTGTGGAGAGTTAGCTGTGATGAGACAGCCATGGCGAACTGTCATAAACCCTTTCTTGTCTGCTTGGGCTTAAGGAGCTGGGAATGGAGGAGAGCAGCAGTTCTTGGGCTCCTGTCTTGTTGCAAAAGAAAGAAAGAAAGCAGTAGGTAAGGTGCCTGACTAGGTGGCTCAGTGGCTAAGACACTGCGCTACTCGATCAGAAAGGTGGTTCGAATCCCTACTACAGGTCTCCTGCGTGAGCAGGGGGGTTAGACTAGATGACCTCCAAGGTCCCTTCCAACTTTTGTTACTGTTTAAACTTGTCGCCGTTCCTCTTTTTAGCAAGGAAAGAGCCAAGAGAAGGTAACGCGGGGACGCAGACGCGGCCACGATTCTACCCCCGCAAGTGAGAGGGCGCTCACTCGCGGCCGTGTCCCTGGGGAGCGCGCACGCGAGACTTGTGTTACCTTCCCAGACGGCGTCTCCCGTCTCGAGCCGCCTGAGGAATTTGTACCAAAAGGTGCCCGCGGCTTCTTCCTCGCCGGGCAGCGCCACCTCGCCGAGCCACAAGACTGGTTCTTGAGCAGGCAAGGGAGCCAGCGGCCGGCTGGGCTTCATAACCAGCGCGCGCATGGGATCCCATTGACCCAGCTCCGGCCGGGACCCCGACACGCAAAGCACCGTCCCGCCTTCAGCCAGACGGGCGGGAAGAATCACCCCGAAACGAAACAGCATGGGCGCCCTCGGACCCACTAGACAGAGCAAAGACCCTGGTGGGGGAAGAAGGAGGAGGAGGGACGCGCGCAGGGACGTTCCCCGTTCCACTGCGGGGGTGCCGGTGACGCCACCGACCGCCGCCACGTTCTATGGAGCGAATGGGGAGGAGATAGGTGGGCGGGATTGGCCGGTGAAGGCCACGTGACTTGGCCGGCGAAGAAACTTCTGTAGCCACAGGGCGCTTTCGAGCTGCAGCGTCCGTCTGCGGTCTTTTACCCTCCGTTCGATCTCCGAAGGATCGAGTTCTGAGGAGTCTGTACGGCCCAGGAAAGCCGCAGTGTCCTATAGCGAGCTCCCCTCCGCCTGCAGAGGGAAAGGGAAGGAAGAAGTGCCCACGTTTCCCTTTCTCCGCCGACCTTCCCCGGCGGGAGGGGAGACTCCGAGGACGGTGCGCAAAGCAGCTCCCAGGACGAAGAATCGCTGCTGATTGAGGAGGATTTCCTGGGGGTTTGATAAGAAAGACCCAAATAGACTGGACGCTGCTTAGATTTGTCGAGATTAATCTGGAGATACCCTAGCTTTCCCACTTCCAAGCAGAATAAATGTCTTGCTGATATAAAGGCAGGCTCCCAAATCCAAGATACAAAAACAGAGATCTCACAGATTCCAGATCCCAAAAGTTGCCGCGGATGTATAAGTTTTAAGGGAATTTGAGTGTTTTTTTTAAATCCATGGGATTAAGCATCTCTATTGTGTTTAAATTATTAAATTTTCCTGAACTCGCCTTCCTGTTGAAGGGTATCCCGTCTGTATATCAATTAAAGCCAAGTACGGCCCATTCCCCCCCAAACTTGTACCCACCTGAGGAATCAATTCAATCCTCAAAATGGAAATGCTTACTCTTAAGTAAGCATTACTTAAGTAACAATTACTCTTATAATTGTTACTTTTTTAAGACTTGAGATGAAAGAATGAAAATACCATCATTTAGTGAAATAGACATATATTCCTCTAATTTTCAAAACTCGTAAGATCCGATGATGGAATCCAGGTTACAATTAGGTTTCTTGGAACCTTTCTTCTGCCTTCTCATAGATTACTGGACAAAGCATTTACTATTTCATGGTGTGTTCTCAAATAATTTATTAAAATCTTGAATTAAGTATTGAGGTATGTAAGAGAACATCTTCCTACGAAATCAGGAAGTTGCTTTGCAAATCTAATAGATGACATTTGATCACGTGTAACTTTTCATAATCCTGTCTCTGTAAGATTATATCCAAATCATTATGCATTTTTGCTACTGCACATTTGCTTAACTAAATAAATATATAGTGTTTCTTGCTAAACATCAGTATTGGATATTACACAATAGTCTTATAGACGTGAAGGGTCCAAAATTATATGGCTCTGACACTTAACACTTTATTCCTTAACAAGAGGAAACACTTTTTGTTATTTGGACAAAGTTTTATTAAATTTGTAAACATCCTTAGGAAAATGCACTTTATTGACAAAGAAACACCTTTTGTTATTTGGACAAAGCTTCATTAAATTTGTAAACATCCTTAGTGAAATGCAGAACTAGTTTTGTAAAATAATGGATAATTTATGCCATCTTTTGGATGGCTTAGAACTGAATTGTCAAACTCTATCAAATTAAGGCCAAAATTATTTGAAGGCAATATATGTATGATTGATCAGTAGATACTGAAACATCTGATTGAAGTTCTTGCTAATTAAAGGAGCTGCCAACTATTACTAAAACTTCATTTATTTTCGAGAAAGATTGTGAATATTGGCTGTTTCAATGATGTCATGTCCCAGGACTTTCTTTGTGGTAGTGTTTTGTTAACCAGAATCTTTTTATTATATGTTATTAGGAGTTAAATTATTACATTGTAGCTCACACAGCACTGCAGGGCTATGGACAGTGCTAAAGAGTTCGTAGGATTAATCAACATATTAAGTCTAAACAATTGTTAGGTCATATTGCTTTCACCTTCTAAAATAGCTGTTTTTAAAAATCTAATTTTAAAATCTATAGATTATAAACAACAAATAATTTATGACAGTATTACAATTGATAAATCATAGGGAGTTTAGTAGTAACAGGTAATATTGTTAACTATAGTGCTAGTGTTAGAATGAAATACAGTATTTTGCAACAAATACTTTCAAAATACAAGTTTTCTTCATACGTTTTAATTTACATTTTCAGTTAATGACCCTCTAAACCAGAGATCCCCAATCCCCCGTCTGTGGACTGACACTGGTCTGCAGCATGCCGGAAACTAAGCTGTGCAAACAAGCGAAGCCACTTCCTGAAGGTAGCATGCAAAACTAGTCTGCGGAAAAATCTCTCTCTATAGAACCAGTCCCTAGTGCCAAAGGTTGGAGGCTGCTGCGCTAAGATTAGAGAATAGCAAACTCCAGCAATAGAATCATATTTGATAGTGCTGTTGCTTCACCTTAACTTTTTAAGAGTGAAGATTTACTAAATAAAAAGTTATTTCTCAAATTATAAATAAAAATCATGTGCTAACAAAGAAATGTCAAGTGTTTTTATTAGTTATACTAAATATTGCAAAAAAAAACCACAGCATTAAATGAACATTAAAACAAAGTAATGGACTAAGAAAAACAGCTGTATATGTGAAGTTTTAAAGGCAATTCAAATGGAACAAGTTAAGAAATGTTTCAGTGTAAGTTTAATATGGAGAGTATATTATCGTAGAGGAAATTAAGTACTGACAAACTATTACTTTGGAAAACTGCACAGCAGTATAAAATACTGATATCCTTTAATTGTATTCTTGTTTGCAAGAATATTTTAAAATATTGTTTAATAACTCAGGAATAATGTTTAATAACTCAGGAATAAAACAAGAAATGGTATTAGAATTTGAAGGCAAAAATGCAAGTAATATTAACAATGAACTGTTCAAAATGCTTAATGTGAAAAAATTAACCAAGCATTCATAGATTAATCCACACTTCTTTAGAAGCCAAGAAATTCAAGATTTCTTGAATACTGCATGAAGCCTTTACAATTACAGCATATTCCTCTCATAAGGGCTGAGGTATACAGTATTTTGCCCATCTGTTTTTGAGGAAAAGGTAGAATGGTTTTTGTATTGGTAAAATATTTGATGAATAACAATATGTGCATAAACAGCTTCCAACACCTGTGGAATGAGTATCCTTGGTTGTTTTAGGCTGATAGTACTTTTTCTGAAGACAGGCATACCTGCCCAAAGATTGCAAATGAAATCTTTGTATGTATCAGGGTTAAGTTTCCTGGCCGGAGACATAATCCAAAATGTTATCAAAACTAATATGATAATGATTTACCTTTCATTCTTTTTAAACTGCTAAAATTAGAATTGTTTTTGCAGCTGAAGGTTCCACTAATTGCAGGAAACTTTTTCTCTTATGTTCTTCAAAGAGAAAGGCAACATTGTGAAAATAATTAACTGATCCCAAGATCCAGGCATTATAGAAAATGGTTATATAAAATATATTCCTTAATGATCTAGCTATATGGCACTAGAGAACAAGGCTTAGCTTTTTTAATATAACTGCTTAATGATAGGACAATTACTTTCCAGATTAAATTTATATGTCAACATAGTCTGAAATCCTTAGTCTTAAATCAAGTATATTTAAATGATTTAATTACATATTACCAATATATAGCTAACTTTCCAATACTCTCTTCTTTAAAACTTGGTTTTTCAAAATTTGTGGCACCAAGCTCAATAAACTAGTTGTATAGGTATTAAAGCTTTTGAATAACATTAACAAAGGCATTTTGTAAGTAGAGAAAAGAATCACCAAAAATTCTTCATTATGGAAGACTATGGAAAATATGGAGTTATGAAATAAACATTTAAAATACACTTTTAATCCAATGAATTAGTTCTCATCTTATAAAGATGGCATATAAAGAGCACTATCCTAACCACAATTGCTAGGACAGAAATTCCAATGGAATTTAGTGTACTGAGAATGAGTCCTAAACACTTTATAAAGTAGCCTTGAAACCACATGTTACATCCAGACTTTTTAACTTTAACACCATAAAACTTAAATGTATTAATCTAAGTATTATGAATCCTGTATAGCTAACTGTTGTGGCCCAGCAGGAGCCGTTGGAGCTGCCACCAGACTGACAGCGAGGCGCCCTATGAATCGGCTCTGGAGGATGTGGAGGACCCTGGACAGGGTTCCAACTCTGAACAGGGTGCAGAGAGACTGGTTGGCCACCAAGTGGCGCCTGAGCCTTGGACCAGTGGGGAGGAGACAAGGGAGAGTGATCCAGAAGCCAGCAGTGAGTTGTTTCTGGATGCACGCCATCGAAGAGCTAATAGGCGTCAGGAACAATTATGCAATTACAGGAGGTAATTGCGCTCAGCTGATGGTCATTAGGCTCCTCTCCAGACTATAAAAAAGACTGCTTGTGACACGCCCTTCTTGCAGAAGTCAACACATTGACTAAAGAGAACGTAACTAACTTGGCAGGTTGGATTGCTGCCAAGGTTTGTCTGAATTGCTGCCAAGGTCCTTTGTTTGCTTGGCTTTCAGCCACAGAGATTCTGGTCTTGTTATTAAAGGACATTCTAATTAAGCTTGTCTCGGCTTTCGTTACTGGACGGAGGAGGGGTCAGAACAGCTAACTACAGCAAACAATACAAATATTTCAAGATTACCTTTTATTAATACCAAACAATGAAAAAGGGAAAAAAGTATATTTATTCAAAATTCTAACCTAGATATTTGGAGCCTGAAATAAAATCGAATTTTGTTCCATTGAACTACTAATAGTAGCAATTTGTGTTGAATTTTGAGAAGGTACTATTAGGAAAAAAAGTTATATCTCAGGATTCATTTGACAGGATTTTGCAGCATTAAATGAGAAGTTTTTATGCTAACTGAATACTTGTGGATTATGCTCCTATTCATTTGCATTTAACATTAAAATCACACTTTGCAATCTTAACAAGAAATGATATTAAACAACACTGTATCAGCTTATATGAACACAGCAATCCATAGAATGAAAAGACTAATCAAAACATATGCTGCTAAATTTCGACTAGCATTCAATGTTACATTCAAATTTGCAAAGAGACAAAATTATACAAAGACTTCTTGTTTGGATGAGCATGTCTCTTGAAGTCAATAAAAAGAAATGGATAAGTTAGTCAGGGAAACTCCAAAAGAAAAAGAAAAAAAAAACCCTACAAATGATAAAAAGTCATACAGAACTCCCCTGACCAGCAAATTCCATTTTTAAGGCAATTTTTGTTGTTTCTAACCAGACCATGTTATAAAAAAATAAATGCCATTTCAAAACATGTACATTATGACAAATTTACCCAGAAATCATATTTAGTAAATTAATAAAGTGTCACAAATTATCATCCGGAGGTTACTTCAGGTGCTTGAGTGTGCAAATAGAATTATTCTTCATCTTTAAAGTACAGGCTTCAAGACTGAGCGCAACGACCTTCCTTCTTTTGTTAGTTCTCTTGTAACACACATACACGGCAGTGGCACAGCTTCTTCCCGTTTCTCTACAGCATTGTAACTGCATTTCTTCAAATGATCAGCCATGCTTACAATTTCTGCAAATTTCCATTCATTTACAGTACAAAATGCTGTGCTGAATCGCCATACCTAAAAAATAAATTTCTTTTAGCATGATGATATATTTATTAGGACTCACTCACATGCAAGTGATGTAGATCCTAGCTATAGATTACTATTATTACTATTATTACTATTATTATTATTATTTTTAAAAAAAGAATGTCCAAACACCTTTTCCTAGGGAGGATAATGTAAAAAAATATGCCACAAATTTTAGTATAAGCATTAAAAAAAAAACCCTGCAAACTAATATGGAAATGTGATGACATACATTTAAACATATTCATTTATAAAATGAAACAGATATATCAGCTGAAAAGGCTTTGAAAAAGTGACCTGATTCCCCAAATTTCCATTTGGTTTTGCCATTTTTAGGACACACATTTTTGGTTGCTTTCTCTTAATTTAGCTATCTGATACTGAAAATCTGGATACAGAAAGCAGCTAGTGAATATTGTAGAGCAGATACCTGTATGCCCATCCCCTAAAAGTTGAACTCTTTCTTGTATTTACTATTATATTAACTATATTTAGTTATACTGTTCTCCAAGTTGTTTCTATCTCACTGCTCCCATACTCTAGACACCTGCCTCCCACATAGCACCCAAGAGAGAAATATTGGAATAACTCAATTTTTATGCAAAAGTCATTCCAATTCAAAACAGAGGTAAGCAAGTTCTCACAATTAAATATACAAACCTTTTCTTTTATTTGCCATGAAAAACTTCCATCTGCATATATCCTCTTTTCCCACAACAGAATGACCATTCCACGTGCCTGAAGTAAGCTTCCGCATACATCCCTCATTAATCTTGACACTTGTGACAGCTGACATAAACTGAAACCATCTAGAAAACCTGCAATGTGTTGTAGGACCTCAAAAGGAAGATTACTCAGATTGTCACTATGCAGCCCTAAGCAGCATCTCTTATCAGGCTCTGACAACACAGTTGATATAGAAGGCTGAACTCCAAAGGACCGAAGATGCCGATCATGAATAATTTTTGCTCCTTGTGTTGAAGGACAAAATCTGCGTTGAGAATATGTACATCCATAATATGCCAAAGGACATCGCTGCTCCATCCAGCCATTTAGGCCAGCGTGAATATCACCGTGTACATTCTTAAAATGTGAAGAAAATTCATTTCGTCTAAACAGTTGTCCACAGACAAATGTAAACATTGAACGCTTTGTTTGGTATCTAGTTACACATTCTAGTACCAGGTCTAGCCCAAGAGTCTGAAAGGGGCTTGGATTTGAGAGCTGTGGATTTGCATGATCACAGGCAGATGCTGAAGCAATTTCCCCTACCATTGTATTTGTGGCCAGAATTGCAGAAGGGAGAGAAAATGTCTGAGTCCCAAAATCAACATGGTATCCATCAATAATACGACAATCTGATATACCTCTGCCACCAGGAGAATCTCCAAGACAAAACAGCAATGCTGCTGTGATTAAGTCTATTCCCTGAAGGTCCATAGGATCCTCTGTTATTTCCAAGTCGGATGTATCTACTGCTTTGTCTTTCTTTGATGCAGATAAGCAGTAATTTGCCAAGTAATTGTAGGTATGTTGAGGAATGAAAGAAAATACATTATTTCTGAGTTTTTCTTGTTCTATTTCTCTCTGTAGTTGTTCATCATTACAGTCATGTGACATATATATGTGGTCAGTGGTGCCATTAGACAAGCTGTGCAGAGGTATTTCATATTTAACTTGTGCTACAGGGACTGAGTTGCAAACATTCGCTGCTTTATCACAGGGCGATGCACTGTGAATACTATTTGCTACATTAAACTGGCTGGAATTACATATATTTAGTTCTTCATTCTGTGGCAGTTTCTCTGTGCTTGAATCATCTAGATGAAAACCATTACATAAAGGGATATTATCAAGGCTCATATTCAGTTTGTAGTGTTTTGTAGTATCATAACAAATGTCACTTGACCCGTTTTGTTCTAATTGTCCATTTTGATTCAAAATATCCAACTTAATACCACCAACTGCTCCCATGCTATTTTCCTCTTCAGAATCATGTTCTACCATGGCTTGCATGCTGCTGTGTTCTTTTACACAGCAATCTGCATTTCTTTTACATGGTAAGATACTGAGTTTTGAACTCAACAAGCTAGTAGCAGTATTTAGAATATCTAGAGCTGTAGCTAAGCTTTTGGTTGTTTCCACAGTGGCTTGATAAAGTGCACCAAATGATTCCTCATCGACAGGCAATAATCCATTTGCAACTGCAGCATCTGGGGCACTTGCAACCGAAGATTGTTCTCTGGGTTTTAATATGGGGTCAGGAGTTTTTGATGTCATAGTTGCAACTTTGAGAGATTCAAGAAGCATCCGTTGATCTTGAAGGGCAAGAGCCATATCCAACTGTTCAATTTCATCAACATCTTTACTTAGATTCTCATAAGATTTTCGATCTGCATAACTGATTGGCCATCTATTCCATTCCATAGTGCAGCATACAACACTTGCAGGACAGGTTTCTAGATGTTCAGCAATTTTATTTCGGGTTACGGTAAATGGGCAGCCAAAGCCACTGTTGAGACAAGGCACTCGTTCAAGTGGACATAAAAGGCGATGCTCTTCAGCTTTACATAAATGAAAAACCGCTCCACAAACCATAGGGCAGCCAATTAAGTCACAGGAAATTCCAGCTTCTGATCTGGTCATACAACGCCGACTAATACAGTTGACACAATGTAAATGCTGAAGATCTTCCATGGTGGCAGGTTCAGTTCTATATGTAGAAAACAAGAAAGCCGGAGAAAGTATCAAACTATCTCTGCAAGGACCTAAAAGAAGAGCTACAGTGTTCAAAATTAGAAGAAAATTTTGAATACATCTTGTTTAAAAAATTAAATGTATACTTTTATTCCCCTCTCCAAAGAAATTTAGGACTATATGCAGAATATTAAAGTATCCAATACAATGAAAACAATATTAAATGAGGTAATAAAAGAGTAAAGCCAAGAAGAGAGGAAAGACAGTATAATTTTGGTGCCAAATGTACTAATCTGGGAAAGTAAGCAAGTTGCAGCTCACAATAGGTGCCAAATGTACTTCGTTGCGCCCGCCACTGGCCAGCTGAGTGACAGCTGGATCTCAGCCTCCAGTAGCTCCGCCAATCAGTGGGCTAGCTAAGGAATAGAACTCACCGTCTCCATTTTCTAGTCTGGTACCTTTAACCACTACCCTCCATTCAATTATTACACCAAACTGGTTCTCTTCAATCACTTACAAAATGTATTACAGCACAGAAATAGAATACAGCCTACAACTTAATTTTAGATACCATCAATTTTTTTCTGAATAGTCTTAAATACAAGTGCATGTTGTTTTATTTATAAGTTTGCATTGCATTATTATATTATTGCATTGTATTATATTAGATTAGTTACATCTAATTACAAAATAATCACCAGCTTGGAGACCAATCTTATCTGAAAATCAAATTAATACATAGTGGAACTTACTTTTCTTCAGATGAGCTCATAGCTTGCATAGAAGAAAGACCAATTCCTACTGGCACTGCAAATATGATATTTTTTTCTGGTGGCACCTGTCACCAAAAGAAATTTTGACCAATCACCAAGTAACTTCAAAGACATACATTTTGCTCGTTCTACATTTACACACAGATTATAGTTGAATTTCAAAGTACATATGCTTTGATCATGTTCATGGTAAATTTGCCTTGATTTGATATTAATCTGGTTCTTGGTAGAAAATTAAGTTTAAATAATATTACTGTGCTGCTAAATTCCCCAAGTTTGGAATCTATCTCGCCTTTGCATCCATTTTGTTAATCTGCATTTTTATATTTCATTTTGTTTGAATTGGATTGTTTGGAATTTTTTTTACTACCACATATATTTTTAACAAAATTTGTAACATGGTTGAAAAGAATGTTGGTCTTACCTGAACGTGTCTTTTAAGAGGAGGGGAGGGAGTGGTCACCTGTGGGTATTCTCAAAGCCTGATTGGTCCAAAAACTGAGAGCCAAGCCTTAAATACTGGTGCCTTCCAATCCTGGCCCAGTTCTCGAAGTCAAACGGTACAACTGAAACAAAAACAAAAACAAAACAAAAAAACCAAAACCCTGGGACCACCCGGGCCCTCCCTTGGCCCCAACGGAGCACAACTCAGGGCGGGTTGTGACCATTCCCTCCCCTCCTCTTAAAAGACACGTTCAGGTAAGACCAACGTTCTTTTTCCAGAGGAGGGGAGGGAGTGGTCACCTGTGGGACATACCCAAGCTATAGTCCCAGGGAGGGAGAACAAGAAACCACTAGGACCCAAGGGGAGCATCAGCCGCCACCCTCTGCAAGACCCTCCGACCAAACGACGCGTCCGCAGACGCGAAGGCATCCAGACGATATTGTCGGATGAAAGGCGTCGGAGAGGCCCAAGTGGCCGCATGACAGATGTCCTCAAATGGGGCCCTCGTGGCCCACGCCGCTGTGGTCGCGGCACTCCTGGTAGAGTGGGCCATGATTCCTGACGGGGCCGGTTGACCCGAAGCCCCGTAAGCTTCCACAATGGCCTGATGCAGCCAATGGCCGATGGTAGCCAAAGACACCCTAGAACCCAGCAACCCGGGCTGGAACGAAACAAACAAGGCCTCTGACCTACGGACCCCCTCGGTCCGCCGGAGGTAGATCCGCAGAGCACGGCGGACATCCAACCGATGCCAGAGCCTCTCCCTATCATTGGACGGACCCGGGCAAAAGTCGGGCAGGACGATCTCCTGAGCCCTATGAAAGGGAGTATTCACCTTCGGGATGAAGGTAGGATCAAGGCGAAGCACCACCCTGTCCTGGTGAAAATGGCAAAGGTCGTCCCTGGAAGACAGGGCGCCCAGTTCTGAAATACGACGGGCGGAGGTAACTGCCACCAGGAAGGCCACCTTCAGAGACAAGAACCGAAGATGAACAGACCGGAGAGGTTCAAACGGGGCCCCTGTCAAGGCCCTGAGTGCCAGGGGAAGATCCCACGTGGGAAACCTGTGGATGGGGGGAGGCCTGAGATTAGCCGCCCCCTTCAGGAAACACTTGATCAGGGGAACATGGGAGAGGGAAAAAGACCCACCCCCCCCAGGATCGAAGAACCGTATTTTGCGAAAGCCCACCTTCAAGGCCCTTATGGAGGAAATCCAAACGTTAGGAATGGTGACCCTATCGGGAGAAATGCCCACAGGAGAGCACCACCGGACAAAGGCTGTCCAGGTGGAATTGTAAATGTGGGTCGTCGATGGACGCCGAGACGCCTCGATGGTACGAATGACCCCAGAGGATAGATTAGCCCCCCTCAGAAGCCGCCGTTCAAGAGCCTGGTGGTCAGATGGAGCCACTGGGGCTCCAGGTGAACCAGAGCCCACTGCAGCAAGACCACCTCCCCCCACGGAATCCTCCACGGAGGGACCACCGACAGCTGGACCATGTCCGCGAACCAGGGCCTCCTGGGCCAATAAGGGGCCACCACAATGACCAGAGCCCTCTCTGCCACCACCTTCCTGACGGTCCCCGGGACAAGGGGAATGGGAGGGAACGCATAAAGAATGTCCGGGGGCCACCGGCTCCTGAGGGCGTCCGTGCCCTCCGCTGACCTGGACTGGAAGTTGGGAGTTTGCGGGCAATGCAAACAGATCCACCAGAGGAGTCCTGAACCTCTGACAGATCCTCCGAAACAGCGATAGGTGGAGCTGCAACTCGCCATTGTCCAGAGTCACCTGACTCAGCCAATCCACCTGGACGTTGGAAAGCCCGGAGATGTGCTCCAACACCAAGGACCCCAGGTGTCTCTCCGCCCAGGCGCCCAGCCGCAGAGCCTCCAGCCAGAGGGCCCGCGAGTGGGTCCCCCCTTGACGATTGATGTGGGCCTTGGTGGCCACATTGTCCGTCAGGAGGAGCACGTGACGCCCCTCCACCAAGGACTGAAAGTGACGCAGACGTGCGGCCAGACGTGCGGCCTTCAGCTCCAGCCAATTTATGTTGTGGCGGAGGTCCGAGGCCGTCCACTTGCCCTGAGCCATCCGAGAACCCACCAGGGCCCGCCACACGAACAGACTCGCGTCTCGGGTGACGGTCACCCTGTCCGGCTCCCAGAAGCAGCAGCCCCACTGAATGGCCGAGGAGAGCCACCACGCCAGAGAGGCCCGGACCCCCGCTGGGAGACGGAGGGTCCGGAGAGAATTGCTCAATCGCCCCTCTGAAAGTGGATGAGCTCCCACTGGAGAGGTCGAAGGTGAAGCCTGGCCCACGGGACAATCCCGATGCAAGAGACCATCTTGCCCAATAACTGTGATAGAGAGAGAATGGAAGCGAACCGCCTTCCGCAAACGCTGTCTTCCAGTTGACGAAGACTGCTCTGACGTTCCTGGGACAGACGCACCACCCCCGACATGGAGTCTATGACCGTCCCCAGGTGGAGAATACGCATGGAGGAGGAAAGATGGCTTTTGGTGAAGTTTACCGAAACGCCCAGGCTCTGAACACTCCGAATGGTGAGCCGAAGGTCCGAGACGGCCTGAGGAAGAGACCCCGCCTGAACCAAGACATTGTCCAAATAACATTGGAGCCACACAGGGATAGAGCGCAGATGAGCTGCCAGGGCCGCTAGAACCTTCGTGAAGGCCCAGGGAGCCGAGGCAATAAACAGTCGACCAGGTCAAGCGACTCAGCCGGGCTTCCAGGAGCCAGCACTGTGCTAAGCAGAGTCGGGGAGAGCCACACGGCGCCCAGACACGCTCTCCTCACCCCCACTCGTCCCCCTCAGCAGTAATAGAAACCTCCGGCGGAGCAGCAGCCTCCCGGAGCGATCAGCTGCTCCGCGGGCAGCTCGCACGCTCCACGTGGCGCTAAAGCCGCTGCAGCTGCCGATCCCTACAAGGGAAGCTGCTCCTCTAGCAGCTGAAGACTGGAGCTGGCACCCCCGCAATCCCAGGGATAGGGCTGAGGCTCCGGGCCCGCAGGGGGGGGGGGGGAGGCCAAATGCCACACAGGGCCCTCCTCAACCGCCTGAGGCAGAGATCTGTCCCTTGGGGCCGCAGCTGCACAATTTAGAATTTAGAAAAACTTTTAAAGTGCCCAATTAAGCCAAATGGAAAGCCAAATCGCAAACAAAGGCCTACCTATGGAATATTCTCAAACAGTACTTGGACCAAGAAAGACTGAGAGAACTGGACCAGGATTGGAAGGCACCAGTATTTAAGGCTTTGCTCTCAGTTTTTGGACCAATCAGGCTTTGCGAATACCCACAGGTGACCACTCCCTCCCCTCCTCTGGAAAACTAATACGATTACAGAAACTTACATTTTCAAGAAAACAAATTAAGCTGACAACTGGTGGTTCATGCTATATACAGCCCCCAGATAATCACATTGAATTTTAATGGAAAAATATGAGGAATGATACGGCATGATTTGGGGTCTTTATTCCAAAGTATGAAGAATATATGCAAGTCTTAAAATACCTGTTTTCTCTCAGAATTGTTCCTCCAAATACTAAAAACTAATGGCATATAACTGTAATATGATGTCCTTATACCAAGATCACAATAAAATACCCATAGTTGGGAAAAAATGGCCTCCAGAATTCTGAAATTCTACAAATACTGAAGATTCAAAGTGGGCAGAATATCCCTTTCACTAAGTCTTATTTCTGTATTATCGTGAGAAGATATCAGTGTTGTATCTTCTGCCAAATCTATACCAATTCAGTCTGGTTAAAGTTTAAGAGCCAAGTAGATGTATAAATAATCATCCCATGGGACTAAAATAATGGAAGTTTGCCCAGAATAATGGCTGGTTAACATTATGTCTCTGAATTGTGAACAATTTAATTTTTTTACAATTTTACAATTGTACGTTCTCCTACATACTGGCTTAATCCATAGTGCTAAACAATAAAGTTATTTGTTTTTTGGCAGGATATATGAACCCACGTATTATGGCTTCACAATATATGAATAAGGCCACTAGTTATAAGGGCAGCCGTACAAATTTTAAAAAAAAATATCTTAAAAACTTATTGATAAATCAGTTTAAACTTTCAGATTGTACAACAGACTCTAGAACATGAACAAAATGTTCAAGTACAAAATGTTTTTATCTTTTTCATTTACTATATAGATGACTATTAACATTCAAAAAGAAGTCTGATGGCACATTTTCAAACTAACATATTTTATTAAAAGGCATATGTTTTTGTGAGCTGAAGCCCATTTGCAACCAAAAAAGGGAAATAAAATATTTCATATAGAAAAAAAATCAATCCATTTTGACATCCATTTTAAACATCATTAAAATCTAACTATTTAATATTAATCAGTATTTTCATTACACCATATAAATAGATTTATGGATATCAGACTGAACAGGCTAAAGTTTAACTTATGACACTTCACCTCAGTGGTGAAATCTAAATTTTTTTCCTACCGGTTCTGTGGGCATGACTTGGTGGTGGTAGTGGGGGGGGGGGGTCATGTGACTGGGTGGGCATGACTATGTAGTAATGGGACTGGGAGGTGGGGGTCAAAAGACAGAAACTCACTTTAACAATGTCCTGCTGGAGCAGGGGGTTGGACTAGATGAGCTCCCGGTCTCTTCCAGCCCTGGATTGTTGTGCTCTTTCAAGATATCTTCTGAAGCTGCGTCTACTGCCAGGTTTGTGGTCCTTCCTCTCTTTCCTTTTCCCCTCCCTCCCTTCCCTTTTCCCTTCCTTCCTTCTTTCCTTCCTTTCTTTTGCACACGCCCCCCATTTTGACCTAGCAGGCCTCAGGGAAGTCTCCTGGGAACAAAAACAGACCCCCCCACCCCCTATTTTTGGCCTAGCAGACCTCAGGGAAGCCTCCTGGGAGCAAAAATGGACTTCCCCCATCCCCCGTTTTTGGCCTAGGAAGGCCTCAGGGAAGCCTCCTAGGAACAAAAACGGACCCTAAATGCTAAAAAAAAGTTTTAAAAATTTCCTACCATCGCACAGCACTGTTGAGCACCAAAACTTTTTAAAAACTTTGTTAAGCATTTTTTTCACTACTGGTTCGGGTGAACAGTAGTATTTTGTACTACCGGTTCAGATGAACCGGCCCAAACCAGTAGTATTTCACCCCTGCTTCACCTACCTTTAACATAGAGAGGTTTATAGTCATACTTAAATATTGTTTGGAATGTCCAATAGACATGAAATAAAAGATTCTGTTAACTTATTTTATCTTTTTTATAAGATTATAAGAAACAAAGATTCACTAATTTGTTTATGTAGGATAACCCAACTTTTTTTGAGTTCTTGCAAATATATTACCAACAATCTTCCCGTTTTTAATACCTTAAACAATATCTTGCCCACATCTCCTATATTGCAACAGCTCTATCTTGAGCAAGACAATTCAAATTTACAGAGTAAGAGTAAGCCATAATTATAAATGATGTTTGGAATGTATGCTTTATGGAAAAAGAAATTTGAACACACTTTGAATACCAACGTCAAACTTAAATTAAATTACCAAGAATTAGACACTACTTTTTGGCATTCT
This sequence comes from Thamnophis sirtalis, assembly GCF_051295495.1. Lineage (NCBI taxonomy): Eukaryota > Metazoa > Chordata > Lepidosauria > Squamata > Natricidae > Thamnophis > Thamnophis sirtalis. The sequence goes on along the minus strand of NW_028261386.1, from coordinate 84,820,892 downwards.
GCATTAAAGTCTTATATAGCAGTATTTATATGTATAGTCCTCAAGTTATGAATGGAATGGAGCCTGCCCATTCCATTTGTAACCTGAGGATTCGTGGGAGTGAATCTCGTACCTTGAATGGGATCACTCCTTCCTTTTGCCCACACATTCACTAATCAAATGCAAGGCTCGTTAAGTGCACGGGATATTTCAGGGTGGAGAAGGTCATGGGGCGGGCCTACTGATAGAACAGACCACCTGCCTAAGACCACCCAAGGCCTCCTTGACCCACTGAAATACCTCATGCTCCCCACAATTGCTTTACCCCCAACCTGCCACACCAGGTCAACTACCTTGTGAAGATGTAGCAAGCAGTCTCCTCTCCAGCCTCTCAGCCTCGTGTGTCCCTCTGCAGTTCCATTCAGGCCTCTGTAGGGCTCACCAGGCAAGGTTGCTGGCTGAAATGGAGCCGGATTTGCAGAGGTTTCATTTCAGCTAGAAGCTCCATTTCAACCTGCAACGGGCTGGGGAAGGCTCGCAGAGGGCTAAACGGAGTGTCGGATCCGCCCCTCAGAAGTTCCATTTCAGTCAGCAATGTGCCAGGCAAGGCATCTGGATGCCGGGGCTTCTAAGGACCAGATTCACCCCTCAAAAGCTCGATTTCAGCCAGCAACATGCAGAACAAATGTTGCAGAGCCTCTGCAGTTTTTCGTAAGGGTGAACAAATGCTGTGGTGGTGCAAAATTCGTAGTTTGGGGCCTTGTTCGCAAACACTAAGGGCACTTATCACGTAAATTTAAATGTTCATGAAGGGAACTCTCATAACCCGGGGATTATCTATATAAATACAATACAATATTCAAAATATTTTTCCACATTTAACTATTCTTTATAGAAACCAAATGTTGCATATATGTATACATACTTGAATCTGTTCTCTGAAAAGTCGTAAGTCATAAAAAATCCTGAAAGAAAGATGTTAGTCAATGAAACATATATTTCTAGAAAACCTCTACACATTATTACAAGCTTTACAGTGCCATAGTTGATGTTGATTCATATTTCACATGTGAATAAAATTTATAAAATTCCATCTTACTGTAAAACAGACAGCCCACAGCCAAAAAAGAAACTATACCAACTGTACTCTTAATCAATAGGAGCAGCTGAAATATTAAACATATGAAACATGAATAAGCATCTATTCATTTAGCTATTACACAGATAATCTAACCTTGAAGACTCATTATGTACCTGGGCCAGCAACACCACCACCCCCATGAGTGTGTTAAGAACCTCTTTCATGGTTATGTTAACATCTATTAATTATCATTTTTTCAGGTGATTGGTTGCTACTCAGAATCATTTCATTGAGATAGGTGGCCATATAAATTTAATGCGTGAATGGATGGATCTACAACAGAAGGCTTTCCAGCCTTTAAACAGATCCAGTAAAGAATAATTGATCTCTAAATAATTAATCCATTTAAATAAATTTAGTCTTAACCTTCATTTGCTTTCTAGTAAATTTAAGGCATTATTTAAAATTTTTCTCACTGGTATGACAGAGAATAGATTTCGGTGTGCGGTGTGACATCTTTTCAGATACTAATCCCTGAAACTTTTGACCTTATTAAACTTTCATATTTTTGCATAGGTGTTTGTATTTTCAAATTCCATGATCATCCTGTTATTTTCAGAATGAGTTCGCTTGTCTGAATCATTTTTAAAATATGATATCAAAAATGAACCTATCAATTGGGGTAAAATTTACTCAATAGAAAATAAGCTAAAAAGATAAAGGCACAAAAAGAAAAGAAACAATCAACTTACCAGATTACAACTTTCTAAGAAACAATACAGCAGTGAAGTTCTTTTGTATAATCTCCATTCTTATTTTATTTAGATGTCGGCACAGCTAAAACACTACAAAGATACAGAATCATATGGATAAGTTCTTTTTAAAAACCCATAAAGCAAAGTCTGGAATATCACTAGGAAAAAAAATTCTTCTTAATTTTTAAAATTATAAAGATGTGAAGTAACTCCTTTTCTCTCTTAATTTATTAAACTACAACCAGATAAACAGCACACATGTATGATTAAAACTGTAATATAAAATAACATTTTAAATAATCCCTCCCCTTGTAATTTAATTCAGTGCTTCTCCCCTACTTTCTTCCTCTCCACATGTTTTTAATTTTCTTGCTGTATTACCTTATTGCCAGAATAGATTTTCAGCTGTTGGGGGGGGGGGGTCCTCCTGCAACAAAAACAAATTAAGTTCAATAAAATGTCACCTCTGTTTTAGTACAGTTTTATTCTTTGGATTGAAATACACTGTGGTGATCCATGGAAAAATTGCACAGTCATCTGAATACTAATTTGAACTTCAAAACAAAATTTAAAAAGAATTTTCTCTTGATAAACTAGAGAAAAGTGAGACAATGAAACATATATGGGCTATATCCAACTCAGATTTGTCTGCCCATGGAACAGAAATCCACCATATAAATAATTGCAAATTTATTCACAGATGAGTCACTCTCTTAACATATATTACTGAGCATACTCAATCTATTTTCTGGAAATAGAACAGATTGGCAATGAGCTGGCAAAATTTGAGCTGGCAATGAGTTTCTCAGCAAGAGAAGGGACTCAGAGACTGACAGAATCTAAGGAATTCCTAAATGCTATGAGGGGTTTTCCAGTTTCAGTGGTTAGTCATTCAGAGACCCTGATCAGTACTATCTGGTGTACTGTTACAATCAGAGAGCTGATAAGAGTACAAATGCTACATATCTTGTAATGAATGAAATCAAGCATATATCAGGGTGCACACTCAAATCTATAGTGTTGAATAGAAGTGGTGGTAAATGGCGTTGTTTTTTTTTTTTAAAAAAAGCTCGCTTCTGCACCATCATTGCAGGGCTTCCGAAGGGGAGGGGGAGTTGTGTGGATCTAATCTGTTCAAGACTAGCCACAAGGAAGTTTCATTTGATTACATTGCTCACATCATCTCTTAGATACAGTTCTTGAGGATATTACTGACTTGGAAGGGGGTGTCATTTGGCCAGAATGTATAAATCAGTTTCAGTTATTTTGACTAGAAGTACACAAGACACTTCTGGGGGTTAAGCCAACTACCTGTATTCTGATCTCTAAAATTCAGCATGGACACCTTGAATGGGTCCATGGAGAGTCAGTAACCTTTTATGAAGAAATTGGGCCCACTGCAATGTAAGAGGTTATAGTCCTCCAGATTTTGAAATTTTGGGCAACAAATGGCAGTTGCAAATATTACAACTATTCCTTTATTGGGGAAAGTGCTGTCCAATTATAAGCATGGAGGGGAGGCACTAACTACATAATTAGACTTTGATTTCAGACCAGCATATAACACAAAACTCTGTTGCCTTGAATGATTACCATGAGAGAAATGTGACTGAATCTTCTGAAACTCTCAGCAAACAGCCTGTAGATCCAATAACCATAAGATATCTACATGTAGGTGGTCTACATTTACATGATGTTTATCTAAAGATTTCAATGTCTATTTCTCCTTTTGAATTGAATCAGGGAAGATTGAACAGGCACTTGAGACTGATGGGTTCATAAGCACCAATAAACTAAAGTCAAATAACAGAAAGGTTCAGTAGAAAGAAACCTGGGAATTTAGCCTGTAGTCAACTGAAGCTACAGTTATCTTATTTCGGCTATCAGATACAAGTCAGTCTGGACCCAAACAGACTAAGTTTGGCAATCTATGCTCTAATAATCTTTTTATTGCACAGAACTATCTATTCCATGTAGGGTGATTGTTGGAGACTAACTAGAAGCTAGAACAGTTACCTATTTGTTATGTGGAACAGTGATATGGGACCATAAAACACTCTTCCTTTAAACACTGCCCTGGTTGTTCTTGAGCCACCATTCAATTTAAGTTGTTTAACATTAGTCTATATAGCCCTAGATAGCTTATGACCAGATATGCTTCAAGTAATGTCATATGACTGATGTATTTATATCAAACTTGAAAATCTTGGTGCATGATCCCATTGGCTATTTCAGCTTATTGTGCAAAGGCCAAACACAGGGTCTTCCCAGTGCTAGTTTCCTTTTCCAATGAACTGAAACAATTATTACCTTAGAAATGTATAGGACAATATCTCTCTGTTGTTATGCGGATGCATGATTTTAAAAATCTTTCTTGTTAATTGTTACTTACTGTTAATAATTGTTGGTGTCGTTGTCTTGATTTATCTAAGTCTAGACTTTCCCCCCTCCTCCCCCACAAGTCTATTTCATGTGCAATTTGCTCTGGTTATTCTGGAAAGAAGGACAATATAAAATTAAATGCTATGTCAGTCCCAAGCTCAGTAATTTTATTTCGCTCCTGACTATCTCTGCCTTTAGGAATTGGAAAAAGCGTATTTTTGTCAAGTCTTTAACTTTAGCATTTTTTTTATTTTCTAATCTTTAACAATATTAAACTTAAGAATATTTGAATAGGAAATGAGATATAAATCAAATAAAGCACTAAATAAACCACTTATTCTAATTATTATTATCAAATTTATCAGCACTTGGTAAACACTTATATTCAAGAACCTGTAACAAATGTCCAGCTATAGAGAACACTTTGTGATAGGGAAAGTTAGAGCAGAAAGTAGATAAAAGAAAAGCAGTTATATCCCCAAAATCAGCCTTCCCTTCTCAAGCATTTTTCTCTAACAAATTTCCAGATGCATTAGTAAACATGCTTATAATGCTACATGAAGATCAGAGGAAGAAGTTACTTTCTTGGCTATTGCAACAGGTGCATATTTGTTTTAAAAAAACCAGACTGGGGAAATAATCAATACGATAAAAATATGCATTTTTCATATATATTCTTAGACAATGGTACTTCACTCCAACTGAAGCTAAACCAAATTCTATTAAAATACTCAGATATAGGGGTATTTGTAGATTTGTAGTAATTCTATAGTTAGATTATGACATTGTAACTAATGTTGATGAGATGTTGCACACTTTCATAGGACACTCGTCAACTGGATGTTCAGTAACAGGCATCAGAACACCAAATACTAGCAAAGAATGCAGAGCTTTGTTAATACTTTACAACCTTTCATGGTTTAACTACTTAATTCTTCATAATCTTAGCATTAATCCCGTTCTTGGAGTCAAAGATACTGTCCTCTGCTATTCCATTGAACTACAAAAGACTACAGTGTCCCATAGGTAGCATTCAATTATCATATAATTGGAATATAGAAGACCTTCTTATTCATAATAGTTACATTCCAGCATACAATCATGGTTAATGAAACCACTTATGAGTCAGCAGGCCTATGAGACTTGGGAGTTAGACCTGGAAAATGACCAAAAAATTACAAAACAAATCATGAAAAATATAAGGAAAAAATTGAAATAAGGATAGGCTATAAAATTATTGAATCAAAATTGGAAGAAGGGGCGAACTCCTCCACTTGTTCCCGCTCTGAACTGTCAGTATTGCTTCCTGATGGAACTTTAGCTGTGGTAGGTGTGACTATATTTAAAAGTAGCAGATAATTATGCTTTGTCAGGTCTTGTTTTCAGAACCTGTCCTTGCAGAGTTGAAAAGCAACTTCTGCCTATTGAGCTTGATGCTGTTGCCTATTAGTGGGTCAAATTAAAACATTTTGTCCTCTACGACACTTCCCAGCTGCAGAATCTTACCTTTTCTCTCAAAGGCAAAGCTTGCATGAACATTTGCCAATCTCTCTGCAAAGGTCTCTGTTATACACTTACTCACTTTCATTATGGAAGAAGTATGTACAGGAAGTGAATGACCATATAAGGTCAAAACAGTGTAGATCACTGGGAAATTGGGAGAACAGAAGCCAAATATGTACCCTTTTGCACATGTACATAATGGTGAGGTTCAGAACTGAGTGCCAAAAACTGCAGACAGGCAAAGCCATTTATCACAGATAATGAGTTCTGGTTTATTTTATCAATGGTAGATATCTGAAATCCCAAACAACAAAGTCATGGATAATGAAGTCCAGGTATAGAATTTTCTCTTAATTGATCATCAAGATGTACTAATATCCCTTCACTTTTGTAAGAGAACACTTGACCAGAGTTCCTGTAATTGAGTCACCTTTTCTTATTTTATTAGTTTCCAATTAAATCTGCATTTTTAAAAAAAATACTAACCAAAAGAACAAAAATGCAAGAAAAAAGTATTGCAAATGAAATAAATCTTTTGCTGCTGTTTTGTAAACACTAGTGTATTAAATTGCAACAATACCATCCTTCAGTTCCTGGAAGTTGTATATGAAATATAGTAAGTGTGCTTTCATCTCAAGTTTCTAAAGCCCATAAATCCAACCTTTCATTTTCAATGTGTTTAATGAGAGAACATTTCCATCTACAGAGATATTGTTGAGAGAGTATTTGACATAAACCTCTGGGATTGGGCAGCCTAGAAATTTAACAAATAAATAAATAAATAAATAAAATAAATGAGCATATTTTAAATAAATCTGCCAAAAGAACAACCTTAGTGAGATTAGCCAAAATAGCTGTCATATCCAAGGAAAGCAGGATGGAAAAGCCCAAAATACTGAAATGTTTAAATCTTTCCAATGTATGTAATTTATTTCATTGGAGGAATTCTACCATATACACTTTACAATTTTGTTTCTGTAATCTGTTGCAATAAACTTTTAAAACTTTAGCAATGCACTTGAGGGACTTATTTTTTGGGAAATACTTTTGGCGCTCTCACTATTTGTGGATAATTATAGACTAAATCACAGTTGGGTTTAAAATTGAAAAATGGTTCAAATGAACCATGAGCCAAACCCATGAGCATGATTTTGAAATATTTCCGTTCACAGGTTGCTAGATAAAGTAAATATTTCTGTGATTTCTTCCAGCCAACAATATCAACTTTTAATAGTTCAACTATACTTTTGCATATAAATTATTATTGATTTGAGACACAAACTATCTCTATCTGTTGGGTAAATCTAGAAAATAAACATGGGAAATTACAGGGAGTAGCATGTGTGCGTAAGGAGCTGGCTTGTTATTCAGCAATGTATATTTAATTACACTGTCACCGCATTCTTGCTTGCAAGAACCAAGTTTCGCTTACTGCAATGAAAAAACCCAATCTTAATAACAGAATAATAGCCTTTGATATACTGTGCCTCATTAATGATCAAATCATGAAAAGCAGCTGCTCATTTCTGATTAGGCAATGTCAGCAAGTTGGTTCAGTTCATTAGATATGTTGAAGTATGTGTGCTTGCCTGTTACCAACCAAGAAACCTAAAAATACACACAGTTCTGTTGAGATGTACACTGCTTTTAGAAGGTTCAGACCACCTGATGTTATTGTACATATTACAATCAGCTGACTACAGTTGCCAAAGCATGTTTGGAAAGTCTGCTAGCACAAGTAAAATTCCAACTTTAACAAACAACCCAATCACCAATGTTTATATGAATAACAAAGATCATATTAATGACTTGAAACAGAAAATACCCCAAATATAATCTACCCCTTTGGTAACCAGTTACTTAGTGCAATAGAGTTAAACCCGATAGTTGAATTTTAATTCTACTTCTGATAATCTTTTATCCATTTTATTATTGTATTTTTATTATTTCATGTTTTATTATTTTATTTTGAATTTTTATCTTCCTGTTAACCAGATAAATTCAGACTTCACATTGCACCACAGTTTGTCCTAACAGCAGTTCAGAACTCACAATGCCACCAACAGGAGCCTCCAAGTGGATAAAAGGAAAAAAAGATATATTGATTTACTTTTTCTTCTACTCATTTCTAAAACTTGATATTTTTTTTAAATTTAAATGCCTAGGGGCATTTGTCTCAATGATAATTTCAACCTAATTGGCATATTGATTATCAAACCGGATTTAAGACAAAAATTGTTTGATGTTTATCCATAATTTGTAGCCCTTTCCCTTCTCTTGTTCCTTCCCAGAAGATACAATATTAGCTATATTTTCTTGGTACATTTGAACCCAGGAACAATGGCTATTAATTTTGAAAAGAATCTGAAGCCAACTTTAATCAAAGGCTTCAGATTCTGGTCTGAATGGAAACCTGCCGACTTCACATGTCACAGTCAGGCATAAAAAACAATGCATAATTTATTAATATAGTCTTCACATGAATGCATTAGCAAAACATTACATCAAAACTATGAATATGATTATATAAGCTATATAAAGTATTATGTGAACAGATTTAGCTAACAAACCTAGGAAATACATAGGAAGTATGGGTATATCTCTTTTGCCAATGATTTGTATTCTATAATAGAGAACTAGAACTGAATAAAATCCAATTAAAAAATTTGTAGAATACTCAATTTAGGCCAGATCTGTGATTTTAGGGATTTCTTTTAAATTAAGCAATATGATCAAGATTTTTATTCTTGATGTTGTATATCATAATGAAACTATATGTTTCAAGGTACCACTAGATCAGATGTGTTTAGCAAATATTAAGCCAATACAGTATAAAGAAAGATATTAAGATATAGAAGAGATTGTCATGTTATCCTAAAAAATAACACAATAACACAATTAGTTACCTTAATAACTAATTTGCCACTTATTCATTAACAGCTGCTATGTTTTCCTCAAAATTTCAACAGAAAAATATCAAAACCAAAATTTGTAAAACTAGAGAAGCAATCTGAAAAAAACTCTAGCACAGGTGACTGAAGCAAACAGCCTACTTTCACTTGTGAGGCACTAGTTCACTTAGGCTCCAAATTTGCATCAGATTCTGTGGGGTAAACATTGTAATTGCTGAGTTCTCTATAGGAGTACAATTCACCAGACAAATGTATGAAATTCTACCAAGTCAAGGATACCTACTGGCAAGTTTCGGCTTTTCACTTCATGATGCACACATTAACACTTTAAATACTTCAGTTTCATTTTCTAAACCCAGTTAGAGATTCTCCTAAAATGACCTATCACATGGGCAATGGTCACTCTGAAGGATTTCAGTATTGCAGGCTGACTCTGTCCACAGGTAGGAAAAGTTCAATCCTGACCTGCTGAAGGTTGACTTAGGCTTCCATACTTCCAAGGTTGGTAAAATGAGGACCCAGATTGTTAGGGAAAATATGCTGACACTATAAAGCATTCAGAGCATGCTGTGAAGTGCTATGGAGCAATATACAAATGCTATTGGTATTGCTACTTTATGACAGCTTTCATGATTAAGAAATATATCTAATATATGAAATGAGATGACAAAGCTATTACACTTTAGTCTAAACTTTGCCAACTACACATTACAAATAGATTTAATTTAGTTTGACAGAATCACAGAGACACTAAAGATATATTTTTATATAAATGATTTATCAAACAGTATCACAAGCCATCAATATTTAAAAACAATTTCAAAATGTTATGTACATTGATCCAAATGACAAATTATCTGGATTACTTCATGAAAAATACATGTAGTCCTCAACTTACAATAATTCAATTTAGTGATCTTTGTTCAAAATCAAAAGAACCCTGAAAAATGTGATTATTATTTTTCACCTTACCCTCATAGTTACGTGATCCCCTATTGCAACCGTCTGACAAGCAAAGTCAATGAGGAAGCCAGATTCACTTAACAACCATGTTACTAACTTAATAACTGCATGAGTCACATAACAACTATGACAAGAAAAGTCATAAAAATGAGCAAAATTCACTTAACAACTGTCTTGCTTAGCAACAGAAATGTTAGGCTCAATTGTGGGCATAAGTTAAGGACTACCTGTAGTCTTTGGTGGATGATGTCTAAAACAAAAAATTACCTACTTTATTTGAAGTCTACTAAATTCATGTCTGTTAAATTGAGGGTCTATTTGTATATTTTACTAGAATTTTCCATAATCTAATAATAAATCATTTTAAAAACCCTACATGTATTTGGGTTCAATATCAAAAAATGACTTTTGTTTTCATTTTCTTCCTTTTTTTCCTGCATATCCTATTCATGGTTTTCTTTTTTGGATCAACCAAATCCATTGGTGGTGACAGGGACTGAACAATGGACTTGTTGCCTAAGCCTGATATCACAGACTGAAAAGAGATTGACTGGCCAAAAATCACCCAGCTGGGTTTCTTGCCTAAGGTAAGACTAGAACTCATAGATTTCTGATCTTGAGCCTTAACTACTAGACCAAACCAGCTCTCATCAAACATCTACATCAATATTATATTTTACTTCCGCCAAGCAATATTTCTGATTTGAAGCTCTTAGGGGAAATGGTATGTAGACACTTTTTTAAAAAAATGCCTAAATAAAGGTGCTGGCTAAACTACTTCTCTGAAAATGAATGTTGAAAATTTAGATAAAGTGCTATAAAATATAAATTCTTTAATATGTGAGTCCCTGAATATCTGAAAAACAAACAATATAGCATAATTATTTAAATATTAGTTACATTTTAGTGACTACAAACAGCTTATTCTGTACTCAAAAGATATAAATGCCATAGCTGAAAACAGAAATAAATCACCTGCCTATTGAGACTGGAAATTATTGAATACTGAATGTTAATTCAGAAAATATAGCTTCATAATAAGAAAATTAAATATTCTCAAATATTAGTGGCTATAAGCTATATTACAACATTTGCACACTGGCAGTTTTCTAAACTAGAATAGACAAGAAAAGCTGCCCAGAAAACCCTGCACATTGTATCCATTTATTGTATCCATTGAGGGGAGGAGACTTACACTTAATTTATGACCAATAGATTCCAGACACATATCTCCAACTCAATAAAAAGAATTATCAATACTCTGTTTATCCATGACTTCCTGTACACAATAATTTACCTGTCAGCATATACAGATGTTCCCTGAATCAGAACCATAATATATTTTAAATAAAACAAAAACACTTAAAAATCTTGTGAAACAGCTCCCAGAAAAGAAATGCAAATTAGGTGTGAAATATATTTCTAAATTAATTACTTCTGATCAACTATGATCTGAAAGTACAACAAACAATTCTATGCTTTATGTCTAGCTACTCACCAAAATGTTTTTACTGTGGTAATGTAGGTAGTCCTTGACTTAAAACAGTTTGTTAGTGACCATTCAAAGTTACAACGGCACTGAAAAATGGGACTTATGACTGTTTTTACAGTTATGACAATTGCAGCATCCCTATGATCATGTGATCAAAATTCAGATGCTTGGCAACTGGATCATATTTGCAACCATTGCTGTCATAAGGACATGGGATAACTCTTTGCAACCTTCTGACAATCAATGAAGAAACTAGATTCTCTTAACAACCAGGTTACTAACTTATAGCTGCAGTGATTCACTTAACAACCAGGTTACTAACTTATAGCTGCAGTGGCAAGAAAGATTGTAAAATGGGGAAAAACTCACTTAACAACTGTCTCACTTGACAGAAATTTTGGGTTCACTTGTGGTCGTAAGTCAAGGACTACCTGTAGCTATTTAACCAGCAGTCAATATATCTCTTCACTGTCCTAGCTAACCTAATAGAAAATATCATATAATAGATTCAAAAGGAAACTCCTAGGTATTATATGAATGGCAATTAATCTGAAAAATTGGGATTAAAAAAATAGTTGTGATTTAAAATATTTTAAATCAGAATTAAGGCAATTGTGCCTAAACCTACATAGAAATAATTACTACAGATCTCAAAGACTAATTTCACGGGCTATTTTTCAATGTATATAAGTTTGCATTGTTCATGTTTTGTATTAAAAACATCATGCATTTCTGCATGTAATGTCAGCAGGTGGCAGCACTTCTGGACTTGGAAATGCAGCAGGATCAGGAATACCAAGGCTGTATGCCAGATGGGGAAATGAAAAAAGTGTCTCAGAAAAAGGCAATTTCTAACAATTTTAGTATTACTTCCCAGAATATTACGTGGACACGTTCATAAAATCACACATAAGTCTCACATTCTACCTGAATATGATTTGGGGTTTTTATTTCATCCTATAATTTCTGAAGAACTTTCAGAAAAAAATGCTTTAATGTGGAAGAAAATACAGAAGAGCTTAAATAGCAGACAGTATTTCAGCAGAGCTATTTAAAAATAAAACATGGTTCCTTCCCCCTCCCCCAATGGAAACGTTAATTCTGAATTTCTTGGCTTACACAATAGTCCTTAGTCTATAGTACTGTACTTAAATTAAGAACTCTTCCAAATTTTATTTTCAAAGAACTGTTAACCATTATGACTCAGCTAAAGTGAAAACATTATTATATGACACATTCATATCTGATAATGAGTTTATGCTTCCATTTTCGCTAAAAAAAAAATCCAGAGCTAGGCACACTAAATAAAATCCACTCTATTCTTTCATTGCTAGAGGTTTTGACATGTTATTTTTTTTCAAAATTTTATACTGTTCCCTAAGATACCAGCCCGAGGATGAACTGCTTCCTGATTTACTTAACAAGGAGAAGCACATTAGTGCTCCGTTTGTGGCTTCAATTAAAAACATTTGCTGTCCAAACTAGCTGCAGTTCTGACTATGTTGTCTCCAGCTTTCAGATTTGTCAGACCTACTTAACTTTCAGCAGAGAAAAAAGGTTTTTAAAATACTGTAAATTTCCTGTACATACAAGACTACAGTGCTTCTATGAAGGGTTCCCCTAAATAAAAACTATCCTATCTGTCCATCTTTACAAACAAATCAGGACTGGTACAGCACACCTTTCTCTACAGGTAAACACAAGAGTGCCTATTTTTTAAGATACAAGTTTTCCTCATAGGGCAATTTATTTTGCCTCAATATCTAGTTTAGTTTACTTTATTGTCATTACACATGGTACAAAGCAATTAAATGCTGTCTGCAGTGCACATTATAACTATAAAGATAAAAACACAAACATACATCCTTTACTTTCTATATAATTAAAACTGAAAACCCGATAATCTATCTAGAGCAGTGGTTCCCAACGTGGGCCCCACACCCCACAGAGGAGCAATTTGATTTTTAATGGGGGCAAAGTAAACCTCGTTTAAACCAAGTTAACGGCCTTTTAGGCTTCCTCCACCTGAGTAGCATTCACTTTTTGAGTAAAGTAAGAATTGTGTCAGAGGTGGGGGCATCAGGATTTTAAAGATGCTTTGGTGGGGCACGGCAAAAAAGGTTGGGAACTACTGGTCTAGAGGCTAATACAGAAGATGAGGGCCGCGCTATCGCTTACTCCGTTTCCTTATTCATTTTGAATATCCCCCTAAAAGGAAACCTTCGAGGGAATTATTTCTACCTCGCGCCTTGAAGGAAAGTCGGAAGGGCTCAGAAGAAAAGAAACGGCGGCGACTCGCAGCTGTTGGTTCCTGGGCTCAGTAGCGAACAAAAGAGCTCTTTTTTGGAGCAGCCGGAGCTGGGCGTGCCCGACGTTGTGTGAATCTGCGCACCTTCTCCTTAGTAAGGACCGATACAGCTAGGCGAATACATCAAGAGCCCGGGATGAAGAAGGAGACGGCCTACTCGCCCACCCACCCACTCCCACGCCATTGTCTCCCGGGTGGTTGTGGTGGTGGTGGAAGGAGAAGAGGGGGCGGGCGCCCAGGAAAGAAAGGCACCCCAGCGGACAAATAACGCTTTCCTCTATCCTTTCCCACCGGACCCTGCCAAGGCAGCGAAGTCCAAAGCAGAGCAAAGCCCCTCTTCCCCACCCCCACCTTCCGGCCAAGCAGGCTCCCCGGGGCCACCTTATAAAGGCACCAGCTGCCAAGCAACGGCGGCAACCCCATCTCTCCCGGTTTTCCAAAAAGCTGTGGCCGCCCGCCCTAGCCAGGCCCCGGACTCCGTTCGCCCGGGCAGGTCCCCAGCCGCAAGCAACAGCATGAACGACAGCCCCGCTCTTCGCTGATTACTCGTCCGGCCCCAGCAGCAGCAGGAGGAGCCTGAGCAGCAGCCGCCGGCTAAACCCCGGACCCTCCGCTTCTCGAGCACCAGGACTCACCGCCCAGCCGGTCTTCCACCTCCTACGTGTGAACGAGCCCCAAAACGGTACGCTACCCGTCGCCGAGACGTTCTTGGACTCGTTCCGGTGAGGGGCGGGGCAGAAAAGGCCTCGTTCCGGGTGCCGTTCCTCCGCTCCGCCCCTCGGTCCCGACGGCGGCGTCGGTGACAGGGGTGGGGCCTCTAAAGACGTCGCGGTCAGTCACATTAATGACGTAAGACGCAACTGTCTTAACGCGCACGCAGCCCAGTTCCCCAGGGAGCAGGACGGGGTTATTCCAAAGTTGGTAATTGCGCCGCCTCTCCTATGCGGCGTTATGTTCGCTCGCGGTGTTTGATGAAACATTCAATATTCTTTTATTAACTAACGAGAAGTTGTTGACTTAGCATTGAAAATCGCAGTTGTACATTTCACTTTATGCTAAGCCGCCAGCCTCTCTTGAATGAAAAAATAATGAACGTCACCAATGGGATCTTTTATTGGAGTAGATCAAGAGGTTTCAAACCAAATTGCAACTAAAGCTGAAAATCGCAAGACACAGATAAATGTTGAATGTGATTTTTAAAGCATTCATTGCTATTGCTGTAGAACTCTGCACCCCAAGTCAAACAAATGATCTTAACTGCTAGAGAATTGTCTCCATAAAGTTTTCAAAATTTAAGTGGAAATAGTGTGCATTTGTACTAGTAAAATATGATTATCAAAATTATTTGAAGCAACTCTGAATAGCATAAAATTGTTATGACATATTGTTTCTAGGTTGATCACACCAGATCTTTATGGGAAGGGAGAAGGACACAGAACTTTAGTTCAGTCATTGACCAATAAAAGTACAATCAGTAAAATGAACGAAAACTATTCCTTAATGAGGAATATTAGTATATAATTTTGCTACTTTTAAAGAAATTTCTCTGGATTATTTAACAGAAAATCACAGTTAACAGACTGCCTTGGAAATTTAAATAAAAGGGGTAATAACTAGTGGTAAATATTCCTGTAGGACTGGCAATACAGAAGAACATGGACTGATTTCTATGATAGCTATACCGCAGGGGTAGTATCCAATTTCACATAAGGTTTGTTATATTTCCAGGGCAGCTGTGGGGGAAAATGGGTGATCAATTCCTCTGCAATTCCTGGTGTATGATGGGTATCTGGTGATTTACAAGGGAGAGACTACACAAGCACAGAAATAATCTTATATTTCACTTTTTCATGGGTAGGGTTAGAAGTAATAGCACATACCTGTTGTCCTGTAATGATGGAGCAATGAGTTTTGCTCCCTAAATGTAAATAACCTAAGCCCATCTGTACTTTCCATCAATTTTTTCCAGTACAGTAACCAATTGTATTTTGATGTAAGAAATGCACAAAAATCTATAGGCCCCAAAATAGGGGTCACACACAGTTAAAATGTTAAAATTCCCAACTCTACAAAAACTGCACTGTTTCTTTAAACATCTTAGTTTCACCCATGTAGATGATGCTTTATGTTCCATTTGTATTGAACAGACAGCAAGGTAAACTGCACACCTCATAAAAGTTATCCATATGTTCTTAGAAGTTTTAACTCTTTTGATATTGTTGCTGTTCTAAAAATACTTCGAAAAGACCAGATTTCACCTTTTTCAAAATTAAGTGACAAAACAATTACTCATTAACTTCATGTATAATTAAATGCTTATAGGACTATGAAGATTTTCATAGCAGTTTGGAAAACAATGAGGCATAGAGAGCAAGTTTATAAACAATTCAAAAACTGCAGTAGTGTTATATAGATGTTACCATTCTTGTTCCACAATCTGTGAAGTTGATGTTAATGCAGAACACATGGAGGTCTCTTACTTTTGAGCCATGAAATTCTGGATCAATAAGATGTAGATCAGAGCACCTCAAAGAAAAATATGCTTTAAAAATGAACATCAATAAAGCAGTTAACAGCCTATTTATCATTGTGCAATGTAATCAATGTATTTGTGGGTGCTGAAATGTGACTTTTTCAAGATCAGACATACTAAAATGAGGGCAGGCATTCTTAATGATCCATTATTATAAATTAGAAGGGCAGAACAAAATAAATGTCTTCTCCGTCTTCTCTTTTACACCCTTTTGCTTTTTACTTCACAAGCAACAAAAGACTAAGAAAAGAAAATATATAATTGCCAGGGATCTGAATTGTTGGCCCAAGGAATGCTAGGCCTTTGGCATTATGTGGCATTATAACTCTAGGTTGCCCACCTAAACTTGACAAGTTTTAAGATGTGTGGACTTCAATTCCCAGAACCCTTTGGTCAATATTGAGGCTCATAAACCTTAAAGTTGTTATGTTTGAAAAAACGATTGTAGCATCATTTGCCTAAAATAGCCTCTATTTTTTTCATGGTTGCATAATAACTCAAGCTTTCCCAAATACTACATTTGCCTAACATTATTAAAGGAAGTGGATCTCAATCTATTCCCCACCCAATCCCATAATACATACAAACAAGGAAGACTAATTATGACCACTCACAAGATGAACGTAAAGTCAAATTCAGAACATTTTTATTTATTTTTATCCCATCATTAGTATATTTATAATTAACTCAAGGCGGCAAACATATCTAAACTCCTTCCTCCTCCTATTTTCTTCACAAGAACAACTCTGTGAGGCAGAGTATGTGACTGGCCCAAAGCCAGCCAGCCAGCTTTCAATCCTATGGCTGGACTAAAAATCAGACCCACCCAGTTTGTAGCCTGATGCCTTAAACCCTAGACCAAACTGGTTCTTATTTCAAAAGGAGTAGATTTATCAGGCTGAAATAATGTTAATGTACTTTGACTAATTTTTGCCTTTACTGGTAGCTTCATGGAATCTGGATCAGTTAACTTCTTACATACTAAATTCTCTTGAATGTCACTGAGCCATTAGCTTGAAAGTGTAATTTATATTATCTGCAGCATCATTAGCCTTTTACATGTCTTTAAAAAAAAGATGTTACCACTTCCAATGGAACACACACACACAGACACACAAAATTATCAAAAGAAATAGCTAATCTGAACTATCACATTTCTATCTTGTGGAAGATGAGATTTTGCCATTGAATTATAAAAGAAGAATGCACTGATGACCAGGAGGGAGACATAGGAAAATAAAATAAACATCAATAAAAGATTGTTTTTAAAAATCTCAGTAATTCTGCCATTTTTTAAAAAAAATCATAGAAAAAAATGGAGCTATTATTCAGATGATGGTACAATTGAAAATTGAACTGCTTTCTGCACTAATTAGCAACCTGATTTTGAATGCAGATTGAAGGTTATAAGCAGTCTTGCTAAAGAACAGTCTTCATAAAAAGCATGCCTTAATAAAATTAGAATTCTCTAAGCAGACATGGTAGGCATTTTAAAAGGTCTGAGATAGAACATAAGAGGCTGGACGAATGAGGATGATCTAATTGCAAGGTAAAAATATTGGTGCAGGAAAGTGTAGCCCAGTCTTTTTGGGAGAAAAAAAGCTGCAATATAAGATTTTGACTATCTGGTTGGTTTTGTGTGGGGGATGGTATGTGTGTGTAAAACAAAATAAAACTAGACTAATGCTAAAATGAAGAATTCTAGAATGTATTTGTGGCAAGAAGTGTTCTTTCTAGAATACTAAGCACAAGGAAAGAGAGGGCGGGAGTGCGAGAGAGGCGGTGGGAGGAAGAGATTTTTCAAAATTCCTTCTTACAGAATCTATAAGTAAATGAATCCCTATTTCTACTTCTGCTGATATCCCAACTTCCAACACATTTAAGGTGTTTGAATGAATTGAGTGTACCAAACGAAAATATAAAGAAAAATATATTACCAAACTTCTCTATCTCTTGAAATGATCTTAATAAGATAGAATTTAATTTGAACAAATAACAATTATATTTAATTGTTTAAACAACACAAGACCTGTTGAATTTCTGTAGTACTTTATACTGGCCTTGTCTGTCGGCATTTTCCATAAAACCAAGATGAACAGGCAGCTGGCATTGTCTGCTGGACTGAAGCACAGTAGAAACGCAGGACAGAAATTCTTTGATTTTGTGTGTGTGTGTGTGTGTGTGTGTGTGTGTGTGTGTGTGTGTGTGTATCTGTGCTAAATACTTTTCTCAAAAGTATTTCAGTCTTTTTACAATTTTAATTCTAAAATGCAGTTTTCATAACAGCCAGTTTATGGAGTGTGATCATCTGCTCTTTTTCTCAAATTGAGCAAGTGAGGGGGAAAAAGTTATATCCTTGTCTCACCCATCCCTGCCCCCTCACTCTAGTGTGGTACTTCTTTAGCTTCTGTTAATAGTACATGACAATTCTTGTAAACAGCTTTTATGTTCCAGGCAACCAAAAAAGGAAGAAAAGGCTGGTTCTACTGAGAAGGGATACTTTGCTAGCCAAGTCTTCAGATTGCCTGAAATGGTAGAAACATTTGTCACAACTGACCTAGCTAGCTTGTAGTTAAGATAAATGAGAAACACATAAATATTGCTTGTTTGATGGAGAAAGCTTATGTTATTTCCAGGTTTTGGAACATTACCTCTTCTAGATGTTAAAACGTTTCCTTTAAAAAATTAAACTGGTAATTTAAAAACTTTACAATAATTAAAAGTAAGCAGCTGAAAAGTTAGTTGTACTAAAATTGTGTTTACATACCATCCAAAAACAAACTGTAGCTCTAGCAACCCAGGACACACTGCCAAGCCACTAAGTCCCAGGGAATCTCTAATCCAGCCCTAAATCAAGGGCAGTTCCCAACAAGTCCCAGAATATGTTTCCAAAAATAGGAAGATTCAATTATTGGCATCGTGGGATAACTCAGATTTGCCATCTATTTTTTGTCTTCCTGTCAAGTCCAATAGCTAAATCACTTATTCCCACTTTAAAAGACAGGAACTGCTCACTATGTGCAAGAGTAAATATTTCAGGCAAATCAAATTTTGCAAAGGCAGCTTAATCAAATGGTGTTCAAGGTTACAAATCTAAAAATGCAAATAAGTTATATTTGCTCTATTATTTTTTAAATGTATTTGCTCAGTGGCAGGATTCAAAAATGTTTACTACCAGTTCTATGCGCGTGGCATGGCATGGCCTGGTGCGCATGGCAAGGGAAGGATACTGTAAAATCTCCATTCCCTCCCTGCTCCAGGGGAAGGTTACTGAAAAATCCCCATTTCTTCCAGATCAGCTGGGACTCGGGAGGCAGAGAATAGATGGGGCGGGGCAAGTCAGAGGTGGTATTTACCGGTTCTCCGAACTACTCAAAATTTCCGCTACTAGTTCTTCAAAACTGATCAGAACTTGCTGAATACCACCTCCGATTTGGCTGTTCTCAATGTCTATACATCACACTGTCCATTTTCTGCATAAAGGAGGGAGGGACCAGCCTTCCCCATTCAAAGAATCCTAATGGTATAAAGATGCAACAACCTTTTGCTGTCATGTCTAGGTCAATACAGATTGTCATTGGGTTATGATGGCAATTGGGACTAGAATTTCTGTTACTAAGCAATGAAGTAGTAAAGCAGAATATTATGTGACTGCATCACTTAGCAATGGTAATCATGGAAGGCCTGGTTGCAATTGTTAACACCAGAATCATGCAGGACATTAATTGAGTTCATATGGCTGCAACATGGAGAGAGGTGGGAGACCCAGGGAAACAGTCTACAGGTGAAAGCTACAGGAGGGCAGACTTTAGGGAGTATAGGCAAATGTTGCCATCCTGCTGGAAGGGAAGGGTCCATAGAACCCAAGTCTTCTGTACCACAGCATGTACCAATGCCAGTTGGGGCAATCTTCCTGCTGCTTAGTGAGGCTGGGACATTTCCACGGTGCCTCCCGCAAGCGTGACCAGGATGCCTGGCAGGTTAGGGAATTCCAAGGTGGCCAGAGGGAGAGGTGGCAGCGAGGCCTTGCACATGGCTGATAAAGCCCATTCTTTGTAGGGCTTGAGGCTAGCTGGCACTGGCAAGCCCAATGGAGGGTAGCCAGATAAAAAATGAAGATATGCTAGGCAGGGCAGCAACAGTTGTAAATATAGGTAGATTACCAAGCACTTGGACAATGATCACATGACTGCAGGGGCACAGCAATGACTGGAACTCCAAGGATTAGTTGTAAGCCCATTTTTTTCAGCACTGTTATAACTTGAAATGGTCACTGAACAAATGGATGTAACCACTAACACACTGGGCCTGAATAGATAAACTTGTAAAAAAATGGGACTGAACTTGATATCCCATATGTACCAGCATATGTGCGTAATATTTCTTTTACTTAAAAATATTTATTATTTTTTTCTGCCTGGAAAGAGGCCTCCAAGTTAGTAATACATAATAAATACAAACATGGTTGAGGGCAATGCTTAGGAACGAATCTTGGCAACATAAAATATCCACAATGAAACTTTCAGCTTTCAAATTTTACTTTCAATCTGCATCCTTGTCTTTATCTATAATTGTCAATTTTGTAAGAGTATTCTACACAGATACTTTCTAAAACATTCATATGAAAATTCAATGAGTTTAGTTTTATTATCATTAAATTCTTCACTGTTTGGATACATTTATCTTTTTATGTCTACTATTAATGGCTAATAGTAAAATTTGCTAGTAAAACTGAATGAGCAACACAATAAAACTAGTAATTTGCAAGTTTGTCATTCTTTGCTTACAATCGTATCAAAGTGAATGCAAGAGGAAGCATTGTCATTTTTAACAGAATACAAATTCTCAAATTTTAAACAAAACAATACAAATGTAAGAATCTTTAAAAATGTGAACATATCTAAACAGATATGTCTAGCTATCATTTTAAGACAAAGATCATACAAAAGACATTAATTTACAAAGAGCACATTAACAGCAAACTTATGAACAAGAAAAAACTAAATTGGAATATCATAGCATAAATATTATTGTATTATAAAAATTAAAATGGTATCTAAAGATTAGCAGATTAAGGATAAATGATACTGTTACTTGCATGATACTCTGTTACTTGCATGATATCATGGGAGCACCACTAGAAGTTCCTTCAAAAAGGTAACAGCTTATTTTGAAACTTATTTTAATAATTAACTGTAAAAAATAAAATGAAGACAATATCCTTACCATAAGAATTATTTCTTCAATGTTTAATCAAACATGTTGATGAAACAAACAATACATGCCTCTTATTTAACTCTCTTAGATCAGAAATTCTAAGTAAAACTCATAAGCATCTAAGCAATGATGCCATTTATTTGCTCCCACTGCTTTGAAATATATTTTCTGATGTAACAAACTACATGGAATTAACTTTTTTTTTCACAAATCAAGATGGATTACGGTTCTTAGGTTCCTTGGAAGTACAAAGTCATAGTTTATTAATTTCTAAATAAAGTGCATTCTGATTCACCAAAATAATATGTTGAAGAAATTCACGATCACAGAACTTAAATTGTTTACTCATATTTTCATCCTAAAATGAATGAGTAGTTTGTGACAGCTACCGGAATTTCTGACAGTTAGCTCATATTATCTTGTCTCTTAGATAAGTCATGGACCCCTTCCAACCTCGGTAAGTTTGAAATAGATTATTTCATTCGAGTTCTTCAGTTTCTTCTGAGAAAAGATCTGCCAAATCAGCTACAGTTAACACAGAGGCCTCCGACTGTTTCAGAGAAGAATTGGAATGACTTTGGAAACAAAACAAGAAAAAGGAAGAGAACAAATCAAGAAGATTGAGAAACAGACAGTACACTTATATAGCTCTGCACTAGAGGTTTATTTTATAATGATCAGAGGAAAAGGCAGGTTATCAAAAACAGCACTTACGATGTTATTTAGGTTTGAAATGGTAAACTGTTTTCCAATCCCATTTTATCTAATTTTTAAGTAAAATTATAAAATAAAAAGTTGATATTTGATTCTCCCAACTGTGCTTTTTCAAGAGATAACTGGACTTTCTTGTTTTTCTTTGAAGATGTTTCACGTCTCATCCAAGAAGCTTCTTCAGCTCTGACCGGATGGTGGGGAATGGAAGGATTTATATTCCTTCCATTCCTCACCATCCAGTCAGAGCTGAAGAATCTTGTTGGATGAGAAGCAAAACATCTTCAAAAAAAAGAAGAAAAACAAAAACCTTTGGGACAACCATGATTTGGATGACTGAGAATCTCCATAGACATTGAGATTTGATTATACCATGTTACATAAGCCATACAATAACCAAGTATCATTCCTTAGTATTTTAAAAGCAGAAAAATATACACTATATTGCCAAAAGTATTCACTCACTTGCCTTTACTCACATATGAACTTACTGTAAGTGACATCCCATTCCTAATCCATAGGGTTCAATATCACGTCGGTCCACCCTTTGCAGCTATAACAGCTTCAAGTCTTCTGGGAAGGCTGTCCACAAGGTTTAGGAGTGTGTTTATGGGAATTTTTGACCATTCTTCCAGAAGCGCATTCATGAGGTCACACGCTGATGTTGGACGAGTTTACATGGCCTACCACTTTGTGGCTGAGTTGCTGTCGTTCCCAAACACTTCCATGTTCTTATAATACATCTGACAGTTGACTGTGGAATATTTAGGAGTGAGGAAATTTCACGACTGGGTTTGTTGCACAGATGGCATCCTATCACACAGTTCCACGCTGGAATTAACTGAGCTCCTGAGAGCGATCCATTCTTTCACAAATGTTTGTAAAAACAGTCTGCATGCCTAGGTACTTGATTTTATACACCTGTGGCCATGGAAGTGATTGGAACAGCTGATTTTGATTATTTGGATGTGTGAGCGAATACTTTTGGCAATAGAGTGTATTTGTGAGGGTTCAAAAAGATATCCTAATAATTAATCACCATAAATAAATAACCAATGAACCTGTAATGATTTATATAGACTTCCTATGCATAGAACCTTCTGTGATTCTTGGGAATTTGGCTAATAAAAATGGGATAACTGATTTAAGAGGTAAATTATTTTGGTTTGGAAAGTTAGCCTCCAAGATCAATTTCAGGAATTGATTCAGTTGTAGTAGCTTGAGAGTTCAAAATTACAAAGGTAATTTCTATGGACTTTCACAATCATAGGTTATAGCAAAGTCCAGTTCTTATTTGCTATATTAATCTGAGACATTTTCACTGAATAAAGCTTTCATTATGCTTCAGATTTTTTTTGCAATAAGAATATTCAAAATTTGAAAATGCCTGCAATTGAGAGTTCCTGGACAATGCCTCTCTTATTTCATCATAATTCTAATTCCTGATATAATTCTACATCTCCATTCCTGTTTAATTCCATGGAATATGTGTGTGTGTGTGTGTGTGTGTGTGTGTGTGTGTGTGTGTTTACAGAGTTGCAGTTACATGATTTTACATATTGGGTAGCTCACTTACACATTTGAATAACAATTTGGTTATCAACTTTTACCTACCTCCTTTCTACAGTTTTCATCATTGTCTGCATACGTTCTTCTATTGTTGCTTTAATCAAGAATCTATGAACAATGGTAGGTCTGCATTTTGAAAACAAAATATTAACAAAAATTATTATATAATATTTCTCAGAAGTAAATTTTGCTGAGCTCCAAAGGCTTTATTTACTAGAAGGGAGTTTACAATCTTAACCCTTTTAATTAATGGTTTTAATAGTCATATTTTAAGAACAGATTAGAATCAGTTGATATTTTTAAAAAATCAAATTAACTAGTTTCAATTATATTTATATTTTTTTAAAAAATGATATACAGGAAATAGTCATTATATTAAAGGGAAGGGCTGTTTTTTAAAAAAGCACCAGACCTATTTTCAATGTATTTTGTTCCATTAATTAAATTAACAATCCAAAGACATAGCTAATTGTAGTTACAGTACCTGCCAACTGGAAAAGAACAGTATTTTTTCTAGGTCAATCAAAGATATCGTTTTCCTTGACATTTCATGAAGGAGAAATACCCATAAGCACAAACAAGTGCAAACTATATTTATTTAAGATAAGATGATATTCTAAATCACACTTCCATAGCTTAGATGTCTTCCAAGCGTGTAGAGATTAATTTCCAGAATTCACCAGAAAGCATGGTTACTGTGTGAATGTTGGAAGATAAAAATAACTATATTTGAAAGATCTATAGACTGGTAATTTTGTTAATTTTTATTCATTTATTTTTATCCTGCTTTTATTATTTTTACAAATAACTCAAGGAGGCAAACATGTTCAACATACCTTCCTCCTCCTATTTTCCCCACCAAAACAAGCCTGTGAGGTGGGTTGGATTGCAAGAGGGTGGCTGGCTCAAAGTTGCCCAACTGGCTTTCATGACTAAGACAGAACTTGAACTCACAGTCTCCTGCTTTTTACTTTGGTGCCTTAATATTAAAACGGCTTTAATACCTTAGATATTCTCCATACATTCATGTTAATGTTAAACTACTTAGGGTAAGAAAGATGGAATCCAGAAGTTGCAACTGATACAAAGCAAAATAATTGCATAATATCCATTATGAAATCTAAAATCAGATTTTAGAACATACTTTGTTTGCCCAATACGATGCACTCTGCCAATGGCCTGTAATTCATGTGCTGGATTCAATATGGGCTCAACCAGCAGTACCTGGGTTGCTTCAATTATGTTTAGACCATTAGAACCAGTATGGAGAGGCAAAAGCAGTATGTTGATCTTGGGATCATATTTAAATGCAGAGAGGTTTTCCTGGAAGATAAAAATATTGTTGTATCATTTTAGCAAAGGAAAAGGTTGGATGAGGGGAGAGAACAAATATAAATTCACCACTTTTCAGTACAACTTAATATCTTATTTATCTTTATTTTTTCCTTTTAATTTACAGTATTATAGTTACTTTAGAAACTAAATTAATTTCACCAGTTCAAATATGAAGTACTTTAGTACAAATTTCTGTTATCCTTATTATATTAGTTTTGGAAGGGAGGGGGGGGAGAAAACATATAACAATTATGAAATCAATACCTGAAATTTGTGAATTCCATTGATTTGAGCAAAGTCCATATTATTATCATGCAAAGCTTTTGCAATAATATCAAGCACATCTTGCCACTGCAAAATATAAAAGAAAGTTGTTTACATACTACAAATAAGATGGATAGTTGTACTAGATAGCAATAGTAATAGTACTTAAGACTTATATACCGCTTTACAGTACTTTACAGCTTTCTCTAAGAGGTTTACATAGTCGGCATATTGTCCCCAACAACTTTGGGTCCTAATTTTACCCACCTCGGAAGGATGGAGGGCTGAGTCAACCATGAACTTGGTGAGATTTGAACTGGAAAATTGCAGGCAGCAGAAGTAGCCTGCAGTACTGCACTCTAACCACTGTGCCACTGAGATATGGGAGCTTTCTTCAAAAATAAAGTAGCAGTACGGCCAAATATACAATTGTCAATGCTCATCAGATTTAGCTTCAATCAATTCTCATTTCATTTATTAATACTTAAGAGCCCTGTTGAATAACACATTTACAAACTGATCTTTTATAATTTTAAATGCTAGAAATACCGTTGAGAAAACTAGAGCTTTTGCCCCTGGATCTTTGAATTGAATTTTCTTTAGAGTTCGGACCACAGCTTCCACTTTAGTTGAGTGGCTTCCCTTTCAAGAGAAAGAAAATGAAAAATAGTTTTCATTTATTCAGTACAGATCATACCAAAATTGCAAAGTAACATTATGTATTATGTGTTTTACAATACTGTTTATAGCATATCAATTCATGTATACCAGGAAACACCCAAACATATGACCTGAGATTCAAGTTATTATGAACTGTTCCCATGAACATGATCCAGCCAATTGACATGTCCAGTTACTTTGGATGCCAAAATTAAGCACTAGAATAACTTAATGAATTACAATAAATAAATAAATTTCATCCTATGAAATGGTTTGCCATTTGGAAGGCCAGAGAATTGTCTCTGGATAACATATATTTTGACACAAAATTGTTATGGAAACTACTAATTCCACAAAACCAACTTCCAAATAAATAAACTGTAAATTTTTCTTAATGAAATCATCAATAATTGGTATCGAATTTACCTTCACAGGTATATCATCGTCCTGGTTTGAGGTCTCTGCTGTGAAGACATAGGAGATTTCTTTATGTGAAGTTGTTTGCCTGCAGATGGCACACTTGATTGAACTTCTGCGGGTGCCAACACTGTATTGTTCTATAATAATAGCTATGCATTCATTGCAAAAACAATGTCCACATGTCAACACTGCCCACTAGATGGAGAAAAATAAGAAAATATGTATTTGTTATTCATATAAACCAACAAGAAAACTAAAAAAGGACTACTCAATTGTTTTTTAAAAAGTGAAAAGATGCATAAATATGAGATTTTTAAATTAATCAGCTAGCCTGAACAGGTAGGTGCTTAGTGATAGTTTTTTCACTCAGATTTAAGTACCACATTAAAAATAATGAAATCTTGCAAATGACTGAAATACAAGACCTGGATTTCTTTGATTCTCCATGATATTTAATGATAATCATGATATTTAGTCTATATTTAATATTTTGTAATTTTAATCTGTTTTTATATTGATAATTGTTTTATATTTCTATTTTTTTCTCTATATTACTATAGTAAAATACTATACGTTTTACGTAAGCTGCCAAGAGTTGCTTCAGATAGCAAGATGCATGGCATATAAGTTTAATAACTAAAAGCTAAATAAGCAAATACATTTATTGTTCAGTGCAGTCATATAAAAGTATGATGGGATGAGTAACAGAGAAATGTGTACTATACACATAAACATCTAAACACCACAAAGAAAAAATAATCAAACTTCTGAGAGAGGGTTTTTCATTTGGAAGGCAGGGTGGACACCCATTGTCAGAATGACATGAAGGCTCAAAAATTAACTTCCAGGGAAAAATATAATTTTGCATTTATTTCATGAAACTTTAAATTAAATTTATTTAAATACAACTCATGCATTTGCTGTAGAAGTCTTCTTTTTCTATCATATTAGAAATATAGAAACTGGAATTTAGCTACAATATTCAGTTCCGGCATGCTGTTCCAGCAGGCCTGGGGCTGTTGACCTCATTGTTGAGGTCCAGCCCCGATTAGAATGAATGCATGTGGATTTGTGATTTTAAACTGTCTTTTTTTCTCTCTCTTTCTTCTTTTGTAAGCCGCCCAGAGTCCTTTGGGATTGGGCGGCATATAAATTTTAATAATAAATAAATAATAAATAATAAGTTTGAAAAACTATAGCCAAGGTTTCTTTTGCTTGTATAATTGTGCAATTATTAGAAGAAACAAACAGCTAATTATGTAGTTTTATAAAAAGCTACTTATGTTGACATCAACTTTTAATATTTATAAAAAAAGACAATTTTTTAAAATATAATACTGACATTTTATGAATGCCTATGATATCTGCTCAGCGGCCTGGTGTTTCATCAGGTAGTGCCATATACTTCAATCGTCATTTTCAGAATTTTAAGAGACAGATATAGAAACATAAATATATTTCTGAATTAAAATTATAATACTTGAGAATGTCAGGATGCAACATTTTGCATAAACATTCTATGTTTGGCAGCTACATGGTCCAACAGAATACATTTTAAAAAATAAATACAGAACTATAATCATATAGGATTGTTTCGAAGGACAACAGCTTTGTATTGTTGATGAAGGAAATTATTTCACATATGCCAATAATGAACTAAATTATCTACTAAAAAGCCACGGTGGAGAATTTTACCTGTTTTCCCAACTGGCGTGCACAAATTGGGCAGGGCTCTGGATTAACTCCTCCAGTTGTTTTATCTTGAGACTATGTGAACATTAAAGAAAAGCATTTTTACAGCGAAAGTAAAAAACTCGATTATTTTTTTCTTAAAATAATTAAGTAATTTGATGTTAATACTATTCATTTTTATGAATCAAATATGTTATTTCACAATAATCAAATGACACAGTTCTCAGAAAAATGAAATGTAGATGGATCAAAAGAGATATAAATAGAACTAAAAATTGAATGCAAAGTGATATGCAAACTTGAATGCAAAGATTTCATAGGAGTACAGCTTGAAAGCCTATTACAGTATGAAAAATACAGTGGCCAATTTCACTTAAGAGTCAGCATGATGACCTTATAAATATGTTTCAGAGATGATATGAAAGGTAATTTAAAGAATTTAAATTTAAAGAAAATGAAACTATACCTCTTTGAATTTAGTCATAAAGTGTTTTTAAATTCATCTTAATTCAAGTGTCTATTGAGCAAGAACCAATATTATGTATCTCATCTCTGCCTACCTGGTATACTCAAAATGATGCATGCACTTAAACAATGCCACTTTATGGGACCTTGGAAGTATGCCTATTGTGTTGCAATATCTGCTCTCTGGAATGTTGCTAAAAGGGACAATTGGAGACACAATGATTGTGGAGCCCTCTTCCACTATAGTTGGTTTATAGTTGGTGTTCTGGTCTTATTGTTGTTTATGTTCTTTCTTATATGTATTGCTTTTATTTATAAGATGCCTAGAGTCATCAAGATGTCAGATGACCTTGAAATTTGATAAAATAAATAAATAAAACCAAATATGTGCATCTTTTCTTAAGTGTCTGGATTTTATAACTCAACTGTAATATAGCTAAACTGTAATATAGCTATTATAGTGTCTGAAAAATTAGGCAGGCTGGCCATCCATCAATGAGTCCACATAAATTGCAATACACTATAATGTCTTGTTCTGTTCTATTTTATTTTAATATTTTAATTTTATTCTGTAGTTATAAAATATTGAATTGTAATATACAATTATAATTATGGGTTGATGTACAGTAAGGCAGATATTCAGATTAAATTTGGCATTTCTATTCATCTATCAAGTCCTTCTCCCAAGCATCTGGGATGACCAGATGTGGATATTTGATGGTGTTACAGATATGTTGCACAATTAACCTGTTCCAAGTAAACCTGCCTTTTGCAACTGACTGATGGTGAATTTGTTAATAGCTGTTGTGTTCAAGTGAGACTCCAATTGTTTTGGCATTGTACCCAAAGCTCCTATTAATATTGGCGCTACCTTTGCTTTCTTTTGCTACAATCATTCTTTTATATATTATTAAAGATGGTTAAAATACATACGGATTATTTTAGATTTGTTTCTCTAGTTAGCAAAACAAGAAATATTGAAGACCACTAACTATCAAGGCTTAAACTAGATAACAACTCTGAAAGGCAATGCAAACTTGAAATAAACTCTAGTAGCAGTTATTATTGCTAATTCCAGGCAAGCTGGAATTTGCTGGCACGATCCTAGTGAATTCACAATTGTAAGCAATGCTTTCGTGCTGTTTAAAAACAGCTAGCAGACACTGTATTTAAACATTTTTAAATCCATGAAGAGAAAATCTCTTGAAAATTTTCTCAAGAGAAAATCCTGTCTTCAAAATAATTTCTCCTACCCTCATGCATTCCCATTCTATTGGTCTTTGGTTAGTTTATGGCCAGAAACTGTATAGGACAGCGATGGCGAACCTTTTTGTAAATGCATGCCAAAATTGTCTGTGTGCACATGATAGCATGTGCCCGTGTGCTCCACACCCACAATGCAATCATCCCTCACCTGCGCATGCCTGCACGACCACCACCCCCGCGCAGGGGGAGTTTTGGCCCTCCCCAGGCTTCAGGAAAGCCTCCAGAGCT
Source organism: Thamnophis sirtalis (assembly GCF_051295495.1). NCBI lineage: Eukaryota > Metazoa > Chordata > Lepidosauria > Squamata > Natricidae > Thamnophis > Thamnophis sirtalis. The sequence continues at coordinate 84,791,157 of NW_028261386.1, read as the reverse complement.
GGGGAGGGCAAAAAATGGGACCAATGGGCCAACCAGAAGAAATCCGGAGGCTTTTCTGAAGCCTGGGGAGGATGAAAATGGTCTCCCTTGGCCCTCTGGAAGGCAGAAAATCAGCTGGCCGGCATGTGCATGCACACTGGAATTGACAGCTCACGTTCTGGCAAATATGGCTCCACAGGTGGCACACATGCCATAAGTTTGTCATCACAGGTATAGGATCATACCAACTAAATATAAAACCCAATGCATCTGGACACACTGGCAGGGGAAGGATGTTTCAAAGTATTAGGCGATAATATAACGTAAACTCAGGAAAGTTCAATCTTACCTTTTCCAAATTATTGAGGTAGAGTAGCTGGCCTAGTTTCTTCTGGAGCTGTGATTTGGCAACTGCTTTGTCATTCAAAAGTTTCACTCTATTTTGTTCCACCTAGAAACCAAGTGTGGTTTGAAAAATCTCCTATTACATTGTGAAAAAACTTTGTAGAATGCTATCTTCTCTAGCATTATCACTAATTAACAAATATCTGTTTTGTTTAAAACTATTCTGTCCTTCAACTTCCATCAATTGCCTGAAACAGGAAGTTCAGATGGATAGAAGTGTTGACATACATTATATGACATGATTGTCTTACTATTGCTCCTCCTGTTTTAGTTTAAAATTGATTTAATTTTGAACTATTTTATGGTATTTTTATTTTTTATTTTTTTATAAAATATTTTTATTCAATTTTCACATTCCATTTGCAATCATTTATATACAGGGTATTTACTATAAGAAAAGAAAAAAAAGAAAAGAAAAAGGGAATAAAACGAACACGTAAAAAGGAAACACAACTTATCATTCACAACCCCACCTAACCCTTGCATCCTCCATACACCCCATCTACCCCCTCCAACTTTCCTTTCTCCCTCTAACACTCCCCTCCTACTTCCCTTTCCCCTCAAACCTTCCTTCTCCCCTTACTTCCCAGACACCCTCCTTACATTCCCCTTACTCCTTACATTCCCCTTACTCCTTCCTTACTCCTCCCTCTTCCTTCCCTCTACCTCCCTCCTTGGTGTATGCCTTTATTCGGGTGTTGTTTGATCTGATAAAAGTAAAGTGAACCAAGGAAAAAAATAATATTAATAATAATAATAAAAAAAGAACCACCGTATATAAATACATTCTTGTTCTTATTAAAACTATATTAACACCCCCCCACCCCACCCCCCACAATCCCCATCCCTAATCCTCCCGACTTCCCAGGGCCCACACCTGGCACTACCTTCTATCTAAAATATCTTGTATACATATGGATTAAAAAATAAAAGTAATATATCAAAAAAAAAAGAAAAGCAGAGAAAGAAAAAAAAAAGGAAAAAAAGAAAAGAGAAAAGAGAAAAAAGAAAAAAAGAAACCACTCTTTGTGTTGATCTCAGCCCCCCATCTTTATCTATGCTTAAATAGTATAAATCATTCTATCTATATTTTATTCTCATCTCTTACTTCTTTGCTATTTACCCCGACCTTCTGTAGGCTCTCCCGTTCCCTTCCTAAACCTCATGATCCCTTCCAATAAGATTTAAGCAGCGTGGTTCATGCCATATATTCAAATATAACTTTACAGACAAGTAATCAAACTTTCCCTTCTAGTAAAATTTAAACAACGTAAATGATCTTTCTTTACCCCTTTTTCAAACAGTAATTCAAAATAATCTAACCAGATTTCCCCTTCTTAGTAAAGTTAAGCAGCGTAGATCAGATATTACTTTACACAGGAATCAATTTCTATCTTAAGATAATTCCAACCGACTTCCCCTTCTAATAGGATTTAAATAACTTAGTTCCTTCCACATGTATTTTACCCTCATCCCCCACTTGTCTGATATTTACCACTATCAAATTTATACTACCATTTGTTTAAAATATAACTCAGAGCGATTTGTAGCATGAATCATTCCACATATTCCAATAATACTTTCAGCAAGAGTCAGTTAACCTTCTATTTTAAGGTAGTCGCTTCTAACAAAGTTTAAACAACATAAATCATTCCGCATTCTTTTTACAGTTATCTTAAGATAATCCCAAGCGGCTTCCTGTTCTAATAAGCTTTAAACAATGTAAATTTTGCCCTCTTCCCTTGCTTGTCTGATATTTACCACAAATAATATCTTTGAAGACAATCACGTCCTGGTCATCAACTCGGAGACTGTTATTATGAAACTTTTGCACAATCGTGTTTCTAGATTCTTTTGTAGAGAAATGTATAATTATGTCCCTCGGGAGCTGTCGCTGTTCCGCTATCAATGAGTTCTGGCGATAGATTTTCCGAATCTGCCAATCAAAGTTAAGTCCCGGGCTTCCCAGCGCATGGCTGAAGGCTTCAGCAAAGGTCTGTTTCAAATTCTCTTGCTCCTTTTCACGGAATCCTCTGACTCTTATTGAAAATGCCTTCCTATCAAAATTTAGCATCATAAGCTGTTCTTCGTTATTTCTAATTTTTTCTTGTAAAATTTGAATATTGGTAGTCAAATTAAAATTAGCCTTCTCCAGACTTTCCAATTTGTTCTCTATTTCAGCAGAGTAATCTGACAGGGCAGACACGGCTGCAAACGTATTCGCCTTCATTTGATTAACTTTAGATTTTAGATCATCATAAAGTTGCAATACAAATTCCTTAAGTTCTTGCTTAAAGGCATTAAATATTTTAAAGAGATATTCCTGTGTTAAAACTTCTCCAGTAGAGGGCGTAGGAGACAAAGGCTGTGTTTCCAAAAAAGATTCTTTAAATTCTTTAGACACATTTGTAGCAAGACGCTTCTTTGATCTGGGTGCCATAATAAATAAACAAGTAAGCAGCGCTTCGCTCCCCTCTATTTCCAAAGAAAAAGAGTTTATTTTGTTAAGGAGCGGTCTGCAGGAAGATAAGCCCAGCTAAGTACATCCAGTAATCATCCACGGAGAGAAATCGCCATTTTGAAGTCTATTTAAACAAAGAAGTCTTTAAGACGAATGGTGCTGGTATTTAAGATAGTAATAAAAGCATAAATCTCACAGGGGTGGTACCCTCCCGTATCAAATCTAGCTTGAAAAAAACTTTGTTTTGTCCTGGGGGGGGCTAGCCTGTCTGGGGCTGCCAAAAAAAAAAAGGCAGCTGAGAAGAACTGGCCGGAGATAAAGGCTCCGCTTCGGCTGGATCTAATCTCTTCCACAGCCAAAAAAAGAAAAAGGCTGTGGCTTACGAATAGACCCTAGCCTACGGAGCTATCCTCCCTGCCCCTTTCTTAGCCAAAAAGGGGTGCTATCTATGATCTTATTTAGATATACAGACCAGATCTCTGAGGAGCTCGGTGGAGCCCTCCTCGGCAACAGGCCACGCCCCCAGGAAGCCTATGGTATTTTTATTGTAAACAACTTTGAAGACCCATTAAGGCCGATGAGCAACCTATCTACTATATACAAACAAATATGAAGCATATGACTTTCAACATTATAATGCAAGATTTGGTTAAAAAAAATGTTAATAAATACAGGCACATTTCATTTTATTGCACTTTGCAGATGTGTTTTTTTTACAACTCTTTAGCAGCAAAATCATTATGACTGAAGGCTGAGATGATGATTAGCATTTTTTTTAACCAATACAGCATTTTAATTAAGGTATGTACTTTTTTAGACATAATGCTAATGCACACTTAATAGACTACAGTTTAGTATAAACGTAACTTTTATACACAATGGGGAGCCAAAAAAGTCATGACTCACTCTATTGCAATGATCTGAAACAGAACCTGAAATATCTCTGAGGTATACCTGTAACAGTGTTGAATGTTAGTGGTTTTTAGTTTCAGATTGTAGCCCGCAATGACTGCTAATCATTAGGGCTATGCAGTTTTGAACTAAAATGTCACTTCAGATCCACTGAAGCAATCTTTCAAAGTTAAGTAGCAACTTGTGCCAAAGCCCTCACTATTGAATAAGGTTAGCCCCAACTCAATGCTTTACAAACTGATTCACCTTATTAAACAATATTCCAGCTTCTCAAGTATAAAGATACGTCACCTCATGTGGCTCAATTATGTGAAGAACAGGGTGATTGGGTTTCGGCTCTTCTGGATGACGCATTCTGAGGCGTTCGGTGGCCATAGCAAGTTCATCAATGGCAGAGACATGGTCTCTTAAGACCATCCAGTATTCATGAAGCAACTGAAAGGTCAATTGTTTTGATCAGGAAAAAACTCTTTAAGTTGTCTTCAATAAAACATAACATTTGTACAGATTCTATGATAACAGGGTCAGAAAATATAACAGGAGCAGTAACGTAGGTTTCCCTCTCTGTGTTATATGACAAGCAATTCCATCTCTAAAGAACACAGGAAAACAATAAAACTATGCAAAAAAATCTCTTCCAGTAATTTCTACCTGAATATATTCATATATGTGCATATTTATGTGCATATATAGACACACATACCCAGATACACATCTCCTTAACATACATGGACACTGATGTTAATACAACCTTGCAACACCTAGAGAAGTAATCCAAGCAATTATGTCCCATTTGTCAATACGAATTAGGGACAAGTTACATCTTACTTAAAGATATCTAGCACATAACTCATAACTCAGATTATTAGTTAGTGAACGTTTTGGAGCATTCAATTTTCCATAATGAATTTTTTGGTATTGTGTTACTGGAAGAAATACACTTTACCTGATGTCTTAATCTCAAATGATACTGTTACATTATGCAGGAATTAAGGATATAAATTACACTTAAATAATACACAGCACATGTCATGGAAATCAAACAGATAACTGTACATATATCATGGATATATTTAGCAGTTAGTCTCCTATGTATTTTCAAACAACCAAAAATGAAGAAATTTTCCCCCACTATTAATATTGATTAATGCTAGCAGTTTCAAATTCCTTACATTCCAAACAACTATTCTTTCCTTACAAGTTCCTCCCATTCCAAACAACTATTTCTTACTGCATAAAGCAAGTTGATGCATGAGCAATAGGATTATTCTAAAAAGTCAAGTATATATAGACATCCATCTCTGCCTTACATGCCTGCTATTAACAAATTATCCTTGACACTAGATTTATTGTTTAGCATACCTACTCTCAGATGAGAACGCATCTATCTCTCTAAATGTGGCAAAGTTTTCTACCAATCAATAAAATTTGATAGGACCTAATGAATTAACACCCGATTAAATTCACAATATACAAAGGCCTATTATTTCATTACTTTTTTATATATTACGAGCATTTTTAGTGTTTTGCAATGGCTTATGTAATAAAGTTAATCTGAATCTTGTGTCTTGCAGCTTACTTATAGTAATATATAATTTCAGGCTATACTCGAATTGTCCACATGCCTGATACCAGGAAACTATTTTTATATTAAGATTTCTCCGAGATTTATTTTTCTTGTTCTACCTTATATTCCTTTTTCCATGCTTCAAAAAGTTCCAAGAAGATGTTGCCTTCTTCAATTGCCTTGGAATCTAGCCTATGAGCTTTGGCAAAAGACAATATCGCTTTCAAGGAGCGCTCAGTTTCACTTGCTGCCCAGAGACCTCTACTGGTGGTAGGCAAACGATCATCAACTAGGCCTTCTTCATCTTCTATCATTTCTTCAAAGATCGCCATCTGGCCTTTTACACTTTAATGCAAAAACATTACAGCTGTCATCATATCTGAAGATTCCATACATCTTAATAAAAACAAAGATATTGGCAAAACAAAACAAAATACACTTTCTTAACTGGAAAGAGGTGCCACAAGGGCACGAGAACACATGATGTGATCTCATTATCTGAAAAAACAAACCCACCATACCCAAATATAATTCCTTCTTCAAAAAGCACAGTGACCGAAAGCAATTCATTTAAGCTCTACAACTGGATAAAGGGCACAATAGTTTCTTAAAAAAACGCATCCTTTTTTTTGCAGGACTAAAATTCAGAAAGTACACAGGCCTTTTTTATCAATTTTTGATTAATAATTACTTTTGGATGTTTGATTTTGTCATTAAAAAAAGGAAAGCTTACGTGTGTGAAAAGAGTTTTGATTCATATTCTGTGAACAATTCATCAGCTTTACAAAAGACGCAACTGGAAATACAAATTTTACAAAAAGATCAGTAAACAAACATGCCTGCTAAGTAAGGGGGCTTCTTCAACAGAAATATACAAAATCAATTCCCTTGAAATTTTAATGAGAATTCAACAATTAAAAAACTGTCTTTCTATCTAAATAAATCAAATAAGATAAAATGTATGTATTGTGTCAGCTGCACATCGATTATCTATCTTATGTTAATTAATCAATTAACTGAATAATTCGTAACACACAGTATAACAACCAGAATTTTTTTTGTCATAAAGCAATAACGCCAATTACAATCTCATGACAATTTTACCACAACAAACAGAAGAAAAGCAGAACGAAATCTCTTTAATTTGGCCAATATTTTTTACACCTACTTGTTTAGTGGCAATCTTACTGGCCGCAGATGGCAGATCGTGGCAGCCTCAATAACTGCTTTGGAAGGAGGTCCTTCCAGATTTTTCACAGCTTCTCTCACTTGTTTCTGCAGTTTCTTCACTTCTTCCATTTGAGTTGTCAGAAGATACTGCAGTCCTCTGCAGTCACGAAATCTAGGAAAAGATAAATGGATATCCAAGGATTAGAACATTATTTTGGAACAGATTTATTCAGTCATGTATCTGAAATTGATGGGCTTTAGTTACAATCTGCTATTTTCAAGGTGGTGTCATCATTAATCACATAGATTTTTTTAAAAATAGCAACCTCTGGAATAAGTTGTTTTTAGGGATGCACTTAAAGATATGTATAGATTCCATATTATATTTTCAGAACATAAAAATGGCTTTACACATACAACACCCACAAACATATGTAGCTAGAAAAAAAAGGAAAGTTGGGAAGATCAATTTAAAAGAGAGGTGCTATGAAAAAAGCTATATACACCAATTCCATAATAATTGCCATCTTTATGGCAGGACAGAAAGTTATTTCCATTTAATTTAAATTATTTTAATTCTCTTTACTCCTCTGATTGGCTATGGACAGATAAAATAAGTTATCAGACAAACTACCCTGAGCAGACCCACTGGAAGTCTTAAACAGTTAGAGTAGGCCTTCTGGTATCATGAAGAAGCCAGCTCATGCAATTTGCACATTAACAACCAGCATGAGAATTTCTTACATCTCTCCCTCAAGTTAGTCAAGATTGCCCAGCATGAATGTAAAACCATACAGATCCACTTAATATTGCAAGTTTATTGCAAATGATTACGACTTCTCCCATAAGCAACATTATAACTGCAATGAAGAAGTTGAAATTTAGCAACATTTTTTCTATTTGTGACTTACTTATCTGCCATAGAGAGCTTATTCATTTGCTGTTTGTAATTACTGGTCAGATCATTTTGTACTCGCTGTACAAGCTCCTCATCTATTGCATACTGTATTGCTGACTGAATCACATCCAACCACCAAGGTGAACTGGAGCGTATCTGGGGTATAGCAGAAAAGTTGTGACCATAAATAAATGTCTCTCATGCTTTCCTGGACCAGGTTGTATCATGACAGGCTTAACAGTACTATGAGTTCAAACTAATGATGAGAAAAGTTGTCTTCTCCAAGTATCAAAGAAAAAATAAATTATGCAGAGAAACTGAGTTAATGGCATAGTAGTATGACTTAAAAATAATAACCAAAGGAAAGAAAAACATCATATATGGATATGCAATAATACACATCTAGACTGTTTTAACAAGTTCTTATGTAATGCAATATTATGCTAGGGAATCTTTAGCAACTTACTTAATAATTTTAAATGAACCTGAAAAATTCAGCTCTAGATATATGTTTGTCAATGTGTTTATTTGTATCAATTTTGATAGCTATTAACATTTCCATCTTGTGCCCATGTACAACCAGAGCTGCCTTTCAAAAATAGTCTGGCAATGTATTTTTTCTTGTGCTTAGCATGTCTGGTAGAACAAAGGACTATAACAATAATTTCTTACTATTGGATAAATACTTGAGTTACAAAATTCCTATCACCACCTTACTTTGTGAAATTCTAAAAAAAATAAAAATAGTAAATGCTCCAGATACCTTAAGATACTTTCTGAAGAAAAAAATACAAGATGTACCTGAAGCACAGGTTTTTAATCACTGAAAAACAGCACTCTCAAAGACAATGCCTTGTGAATAATCCATTGCTAATGCTTCCAAAGATGAATGCCTCCATGATTCAGTGAGTCATTCCATAACTACATCTGTCATTTCTAGTGCTGCACAATGCTCTCTCTAGCATGGAGGAACAGTGTCAGACTTTGACCAGAAGGCATGGACGAAGTCCCCACTGAGCTGTGAAGCTCAACCATCTGTACTGTCTTACCTCATGTCAATTTTATGAAGTTAGGCTAAAACATCTGAGCTCATTGCAAAAGCAGAATGTAAGTATGATATCACATTTTCTAGAGATCCTAATTATAAAATGTCCTTAGTTTCCTTAGTGTAAAGATACCTTTTGATTTGGGATATAGAGGAAATAATCTAAGTATTGACTCTCACAACTGGTCTGAAAGATAGGAATCAAAGATACACATTTTTTATCTCCATGCTGATGCTACAAAATTGCATTATGGTTGAACTTCACACAAAATATAAGTTAAGAAGTCGATATGGCAATCACCTTCTGATTGATTAGTATTAGTTTGGATGTCTGTATCACATTAAATCTGGAGGAATTACTACACTCAGTGGGTACTGTTCTGTTCTCTGTTTGGTATAAAGGCAGCATCTAATAATAGCATATACACAAACTAAATTGATACCTAGAAAGAGAGACAATAGTTGAAACTATAATAAATGCATTACGTTTTTATAAAGAATTCTTTGAAGCACATGGCCAGAGACATAATGTAGTTACTGTCCTAGCAGATAATTCTAACGTGGAGACATTTTTAAAGTTACCCGACTTTACCATGACACCATGTGTTTTAACAATTTGGCTAAATTAATCTTAGAACTATTTCTAAGCTAGATGTTTTTGTACTTTGTCTTCTTAATAAAGGAAATAAGTAAGATGTGACCACTATTTAAACATTTCTAAAGAACCTAATTAGCTTTTGAATGATAGGCTGTTAATAAACAATCATATTTTTAATTCACTAAACTTATAACAGAAGCTCAATTTGTGCTGTGCAAAACATTTCAAATTAAAGCATTCTTAATTTGGAATGTGACTATTTGAGTGTGAAAGTCCTATATGGGATGTAGCATCTTACCTGAACATGTTTCTAATATTTTCTAATTCAGAACATATACACATCCTGATTTCAAGATGCCCTGTAATAAAGGATGCAAAAACATAGTATCTCTGTATGTTAAAAAGATAAATCAAATAATGGCAGCCATGTCTTACTTTCCTTTGGAGTTCATGAATTGTCTGTAAAACTGGCTGCAAAGCCTGATGAGCTTCAGCAACTTCTGCATTTGATTTACTCATATAATGCTGGCGGAGTTGTTCACACTGCGTTTAAAGGAAAGATTAGGTAGTCATATAACCTTAACAGGAAACCTTTTAACAAAGAAATACAGTTACTCCTTAGATATATTACTGTATTTAAACAATTCTAGAATATTAGCCTGGTTTGATTAATGATTTCAATAAGACAACAAAGTATAATTAACAGACATGGGTGCTCCTAAACAGACAAAGAATCCCCATTCCTAATCCTGTGAAAATGTTTTACTAGCCCTGGACCAGTACAGATTTATTACTCCAGAGTTTATCATGAAATGTCCCATATGGAAATGTTCTATGTTTGTAGACACAACTTATCTATTTTTATAGACTTTTTAAATCTTTTTTTTTTTTTGCAAATTGGTACTCCTTTACTCATACCCTGAAATGTATACAATGAACAAGTACCTCTTCCTTAAGTCTGCCATCTCTTAAAGTGGGTGGTATCCCAGGATGATTTGCTGTCAGAAGTTCCATCAGATTGTGTGTAGAATGAAGTCTCTGCCAATGTAACATATATGCCTGTCATGAAGTCGAATATATTCTGAAGACTGTAATAGGGAACCGTTTAATGTGTAACAGATTTGCACACTAAGAAAACTTAGAACATAATTTCTTACTTTTAATTGTACAGTACTGTATATACACATATACAGATCAGGGCATCTGACCAGGATGGCTATTTTGTATGGTCACTAAAGTAACTTTTATTTTTATTTTATTTTTTTAAAGTAAAGGTCTGTGAGGGCTGCAAGGAATATGGATTATGATGTGATGAAAAATTCTGTTCATTTGAAAGGATTTTGTGACAGAGGAATGAAAGGTTTTAAAATGGTTGCCTTAAGCCCTTTACCTCTTTTGTCCAAAACATGTTATTTCTGAACAGATGAAAACATTTTCACTGCTGAATTTAAATAGTATACTAAAAGCAGAAAATTTGAGCCGGGGGGAAAGGCTCCTTGAATTCATGGCATTCTTTGCTCCAGATTCTTTGTTTGACCTTCACAAACCCTGCCAATAGCCATATCAAAGTAATGGAGAGGGAGAAAAAAATAGGCTTTTAAAATGGAAATGTATGATATGAAGTAATATAAATATTGTAAATCAATAACTGGAAAACACACACATTCTTTATTTCAAAAGCTTTCAAAGCATTCAGAAGCTGAATTGAAAGACCCATCATTTCAAATTATCGCTGTCAAACATGTGTATACAAATGTATCAGTCACCTGGACAATGACAAATAGAGCTATACAACCACACAAAATTGATTCAATAATTTGTTCCAGAAAATTACTGAACTCAATTCAATAACCATGGAGAACCACAGAAATGACCTTGGAGAAAGAATACAAGTAGTCCTTAACTCATGATTACAACTGGGGCTAGCATTTCCATTGCTAAGTGATGCAGCCATAAAGCGACATCACATGACCCTATTGCTTAGTGATGGCAATCCTGGCACTCCACACTGCAGTCATTCAGCAAATTCCACTAGCCCTTAGGTAAGGATCTACCCCAATCCAAGCCATCCCAAACTTGAACTCTCCTAGCCCTAAGCTTTGGTTCCTCCAAGGTAAAAGACTGCCTCTCCTTCAACTCCCCCCAACTGCCTATGCCCCTCATTTCTATTCTTTTGACCTCCCTGCACCCTGCCTTGCAGGGCAGCAAGCAGCCCCAGAAGCATGTGGCTCAGGTGTTTCATGGCATACCATGACTCTGAAACTGCAAAAAATCCCTCCGCTGCTGCACAGCATGAAACTGCAGCCGTCCTGGAAGCTTCAGCTACCCCAGCATGGCCCAGAAGCATAGCACAAAGCCACTGTGCCCTGGGAAACTCCAAAGATGCAGTGCAAAGCCTCTACATCCCGAGAAGTTCCAACAGCTGATCTATTGCAGGAAGCACCCCAGTCCAGGCCTAGTTGCACTCACCCTTGCCACCCTGAATCCCAGTGACCCTGCCATCTGAGCTGCCCATCACCATCTTCTTGATCTTGCTACTGATGAGATTTAGCTGTTCTGGCTCTATGAGGCAGCTGCTGGCCATGTGTGGCCATCTTCTCCAGGTCTCACAAATAATGGGCATGCGACTTGGAGAACAGTGTATGTGATTTGGCGAATGGCACAAGCAGGAAGAATGCCTGGCACGCCCAGCAGTTTACCTTGCATAGTGCCATTCTAGAATACTGTGCCAGCAGAAGATCATAGAACTGCAGCTGGGGGGCAGCAGTTCTATAATTTGTAGGGTAGCAGGGGCAATTGAGAGTGGCCCCAGAGGAGCTGGGGAGGGTGCACAGTTAGAGGAGATTTACCTCAGCAACTTGCTATTTTCTCTGCTGGCTTTACCAATGTGTCCTACGGAAGCCAGTAAATAAGGTTGTGAATGGCAAACATGTGATTAAGAGGTACTTGGCAACTGATTATAAGTGCAAAAGAGTTGTCAATTGCCCAGATTGTAATCACCAGACAGCAGAAGTGCTGCAAGAGCTGTAATTTCAGGGATCAGTTGACCTACATTCAGCATTGCTATAACTTTGAACAGTCACTGAATGAACAGTCATAAATCAAGGATTACCTGTATATCAGTAAAGCAGAATACTGACATTTTTCATGGAACCTGTTTCCTGACCTGGCGTGCTCAAAGGGCTGACCCCAGTCCTGAAAGCCTGTAAAGTACCATGTTCCAAATAGACTGGTGCAATCACTTCAAAAATACCCATAAAGATTTTAAAAATATCACACACCAATAAACTAAGCTAAGTAATTCAATGCTAAGTGGAGTACAAACAGCTTTGTTCTAAAGAAAGAACTGCATTTAAGATATTTATGCCTTGTTTTTTAACAGTATTATTTAGATCCATCTGCATCAATAACAACCGCCACATAAAACAAAATTGAGATGTAATAATTGCTCAGTATTTGTTTCATAAATGAATTCATCAAGGTTTAGATTTTTTAAAAACACATTTATTAGTCTATGCGCTCTTTCAAAAAAAAAAAAAACCAAATTAGTGTACATACTTGCAATGAATCTGTTTTGAGTTTCTCTTTATGTTCTTCAGAGGAACGTAGAACCTCTCTGTACAGGTCTGCTGCCAAAGCATATTCTCCTGAAAAATTAGCACATTTCAGACTAGATCATTGCATTTCTGTTTTCTGCTTACATAAAATTATACACCATCATTACCTTTTTTAAAGACCTTTAATATGTGTGTGTGTGTGTGTGTGTGTGTGTGTGTGTACTTCCATTCTCTGAAGACGGTTTCTGTCTGGATGGTCTCTTGTGACGAGCCGATGGAGAGAGAATGGAAGTAGTGAACTTCCTCCCATATTTGGGCATACCAGGGGTTGTGACTTTAAATATATACCTTTCTCCCTGGCTCAGCTGATAACGGAGGAGAGCCTGTGGCTTAATGGTTAACACATCTGGCTAAGATGCAATACAGCCCAGGTTCGAATCCCAGTAAGGGTATGGCTAGCTGATGAGAGCTAAATAGCTTGAAATAGATCTATACTAGTCTCCCTTTATTTATTTATCAGCACAAATACAACACAAATGTAACAAAAGGCAACAGTAAAAATATTGGGTTTCTGTCTGGATATAAACACACACACACACACACACACACACGAATACATGAATCTACTTGAAAAGTTCTTGAATTACCAAACTTCCACTCTGAAAATGAAGTTAAAGAAAATGTCTACCACAGAATTATTCTTCCCATAATAAAAAGATGACATTTCTTGAATCATTCTCTTCACTAAAGAGGATGTGGAGGAAAAATAATATGAAGCATTAATCAGGGAATTCTTTTGGAATTAACAAACCAAAATGTCCAAAATCCAAAGCCCCATCTTTGCCTTGCCAGTTCTACCTTGTTCAGCTAGTTCAGGGTGAATCTGCCATATATTTGACAAGTCTGTTTCAATTACCAGCTCGTAAGTCAAACTTCTTACCAAATACACTTGTGGAATGCTTCCACTGAATTTCTTTCCACTGCTATAATCCTTCTATTAAAACTCAGATAAATGAAGTGACCAAATAACAGCTTCATATTATTTGTGAAAATTGATTTCTGCTTGCTGTTTCTCAAAGTACTGTTCTTGCTGTTCCTTGCATGCCTCATGGTTGAAGTTGGGGGGAAAAAAACAGGAGATGACTGTTAATGTGCTATACTTCAAACAATGAACCAGGCCCAATTCAAGTATAATAGGAAATCACTATCAAGTGATATCCATGTTTCTCTTCCTGTTGTAATTTTAGGACTCCAAAGAAATCAGTTCAATCTGTTTTCAAATTTAAACCATACTCCAATGTGCCTGATATTGAAAAGAATCTGGTATCAAAGTTGGATTTCAGATTCTGACGTGTTCTTTAAGTTAAACAAATCATAAATTTCAAAGCAGGAAATGTGTAATTGTGTTTTCTTAAGTCCAAGCTTCAAATCTTCTCCTTACAATCGTGAAAAAGTAGAGGGAAGAGGAAATATATAAACCAGAAATTCAGGAAGGTTTATTTATGTCCAAGGAAACCATGGTTTCCCATTGCACTTGAACTCTAAAATTGAAAACTTCACTTGCCACTCACTGTAACTTGCATGGAAAATATTATTTAAAGTTACGCTAAAGCTTGAATGACTTGGACAAGACAGTTCCCTGCATTATCAAAACTATCTGGTTGAAATGGTAAACATGAGTATGTAGTATTTTTAAACAATTAATATTTAAATATACAACCTCTTTGAAAAATACAAACACAACAATATGCTGAAACATTGCTTATATCCAGCTCATAAGAAATTAAATACAGGTAGTAAATGAGTTACAACAGTTCATTTAGTGACCGTTTAAAGTTACAACAGCGCTGGAAACAAGTGACATAATCATTTTTCACACTTACAACCATTGCAGCATCATGTGATCAAAATTCAGATGCTTGACAACTGGTTTTTATTATGACAGTTGCACTATCCCAGGGTCATGTGGTCACCTTTTGCTAACTATTGATAAACAGTCAATGGGGAAGCCAGATTTATTTAGCAACCATGTCACTAACTTAACAACTGCTGTGATTCACTTAACAACTATTAACAATTAGCAAGAAAAGTTGTAAAATGAGGCAAAATTCACTTAACAAATGTCTCACTTATCAACAGAAATTTTGGGCTCAATTGTGGTTAAAAGTTGAGGACTGTCTGTATAACATCAAGATAATATTAAAAGGAGGAATTTATTGCAGTTCTGAGAGGACAAAGCTTATGCACTGTCAGTTTAATAGACAACATCCTGACATAATCATAATCTCCTCACATTAGAATTTACAATCTAAGAATCGTTTTCTTCTCTTCTCAGCACTTACGTCCTTTAATGAATTATTTTCCAAAATTCCACAGATTGAAGTATTAAAACCCCAGATTTCCTAAATCGAAATCCATGTGTTTCTGGGAATTTCCCTTTCCTCCCTTCTAACAGACATTGATCAGAGGTGGAAATCACTGTCCTTCCATAAAGACCAATTGGAAAAATAAGACAAAATTGTGACTCTTACTACACACAGAAGTAGGTTTAGGTCATTTTCCTCAATAAATAAATGTAATTTTGACACAATTGTTTAATTGGGTTATCTTTACCTAGTTTTAGAACTTATTTGGAGAACAGACCACATTTTAGATTCATAGGTTCACAAACTTTGAAATTCCACTGTATTTTATGCTGAAAGGTATGAGTGTGGGATCTATGTTTAAGAGACACAATTATTGGTCTTCCTACTTCAATCTGGTCTTTCAGCTCTCATTTCCTTGTTTTTTCCTCGCAGGAAGAATGATATGGATATGATTTTCTTCCCCAAGTTTGCTACCAGGGCAGGTACTATGACAAGTATCTATGAATGTATTATACTGTTCTTCTTCTTCAAGGAAAAAAGTTGCCTTTTGGAAAAAAAAAACATTTTTGAGACAACTATGACCTGGATGACTCTGAAACTCCAGATGTTATACTGTAAGAACTCATTCATGACAAGGTATTAAATTTATTGGAAATGGTTCGTGAGAGTTTTCTTTTTATTTCATAAATCCATTTATTGTTTTCAACTAAAGCAAACTGCAAAAAAGCTATTTCTTAAGAGTAATGTTTCCTTTTGGCATTAAAATCCAGAATTGACATTCACTTGATATTTAAAAGAACTGCAGGCAACTACTATGAACAAAAAGAATATTTGTCACTTCATTTTAAAGAAATCCAGTGAACTTAAGACCAAAGCTGAAGCTGCTTCAAGTTTCATAAAGCCATAAAACAATATATAAGACCAAAGCCTTAACAAATATGCTTTAGAATCAGCAACGGGGTGGGGTGTTCCTAGGGGGGATGAGCAAAGAACATCAGGAATGTATGCCAAGAGTATAGAATCCCAGCAAGGTCATTCAAGCATGAAGGTTTACCCAGTTGCCCAGCTGAACTATCAGACTCCTACATTGGGCAGCAGCAACATACAAGAAGATGCTGGAGGCCCAGGATAGTCAAGATAAACCAACTAACAATATAGTTCTGAATGAGGGCCCCCTCAGGTTGGATGCTCCTTAACAAGCAACTCAGAAGTGCAGAGAATCTTTTGAATTACTAAGGGTGCTCATGGCATGGCTAATTTAAAGATTTCAGGGCATCTAGTGTAGATGCCACAGTTTCATGCAGGAAAAAAAAATCTGAAGTTACAATGATAAAATTATAGTCATAACATGGAATCTAAAAAGCATAAATATGGGGATGTTCACCATACTGAAAGATGAAATGAGGTTGACTGAATATTGTGTTGTTATCTTAGACATCAGAGAATTTAAATGAACTGAAATTGGGTGCTTTCAAAAAGATTACACTGCTCACTATTTGGGCACAAAAATAGAGAACACACTAAGCTTTCAGTTAGGTAAAAGATAGCAAGAACAATCGACCACAGTGCAATTAATGATTTAATAGGGTCATTTATATGATGCACATTACTCTTTAATATAAAAATTATGCAAGTTAATGCTCCAACTACTGATGCAAAAGAAGAGGAGATTAATGAGTTTAATGCTGAAGTTCAATTTGAAATCAACAGAATATGAAAGCAAGATGAAATACCTGCTGGAGATTGGAATGCCAAAGGGGAAAATATTGAGGATGAAGATGTAATTTGACTATATGGAACAGGAGAATGATTTATCCATTTCTGCCAATGATTTTTCATTGCTAACAATCTTCAAATAACTAAAATGATACCTATAAACATGGACATCAATGCTTGCCATACACAAAAATCAAAGTAACCATATTATTGGTATAAGAAGATAGCAGAGCTCAATTTTAACACCCAAACATAGCTGGAGGCTGACTGTGAAAAGTTAAGCTAAAATGAAAAAAAGAAAGTCAACCAGAATCCATGATGTGATTTTGAACATATAGCCACCATTTTTAAGGATAACATCAAAAATCATACTGAAGGCGTAAATCTCATTTATAGGGAACTAGAAGAACTGTGGAATGAATTCAAAGGATGAATGTGAAAAGAGACCAAACAATTGAACAAAGCAAACTAGATATCTGAAAATATATTCCCTACTAATACTAGAAGAAGTTAAATCACCATCCTAGTCATTACTAAATCAGAACAAATGGATATTTTTTTCTAAACACATTCCATGACTTGAATGTCTGGAATCTCCTTTCCATAAGGGGCTGTAATCTAGCACTACATTGCTAGAATGTGAAGTTGAAGATATTATACAATAGCTGCATACTCAATTATCCTTTCTTTGGAATTAGTATGAAGACTGACCTCTTCAATGGCCTCTGTAATTTTCCAGATTTGCTGTCATCTTTTTGGTTAGAACCTTTACAAGCTCTTCTTCTTGCCATATTTTTATAGATATTCCACCAATTCCTGTTCAAGCTGGCTTTAGAAAAGGCCAAAGAACATGAAACATTATTACTGCTGAACAATGGACAATTGAGAAAGCCAAAGAATACCAAGAAGTCAATATGTGCTCCACTGATTATAGAAAGATCTTTGATTCTGTTGATTATATCAAACTGGAAAGTGTTTAGAAAAATAAGAATCTCAAAACACCTCATTTGTTTTCATGCAAAACCTATTATTCATAGGTCAGGAAGCCACAGTCCAGATAGAATGTGTTTGGATAGTCTCCCCCTATTTATTCAATCTATACAGATAGTCCTTGCTTACTGAATATTCATTCAATGACTGTTCAAAATTATGAGGGTGCTGAAAAATTATTATGACCAAATTACAATCATTTATGACTCTGACAGCCTCCTTCAGTTATGTAAATGCTATTAGTCAATACATATTGTTCTGGTATTTTTTCCCTCTACTTACAGAACAGAAAGATTGAAGAGAAAGGGATTGCAAGAAAGTAAGTTGTTTGCACCTCCACATATTGAAAGTAATGGAATTGTGCCAATAGCTCGGGGATGGGAGCCACGACACGCTATTTAAACAGATTACAGTATGCTCTTGAAATCTCTTCTCCAAACTCTCTGCTCTGCAAATAAGCCAGAGAAAGGAGCTGGCAAGAAGAGATTGCTTACAGAAATCATTTGCTCAACCATCCTCCACCCACCCAAAGAGTGGAAAGAGATTTCAAGAAAGCAAACTGTCCTTCTACTTATTTGTTTATTTGTTTGTAACATTTATTGGCCACCCACTGAAGCAGCTTACAATCACAAAAAATAAAATTGACATAAACTAGAAACATAAATAAGTTAATACAAAAAGCCAAATACTGCAGCCCAATTAAAAGATGGGAAGGGCAGAAGAAGGATGCGGGGGAAGTTGGACCTGTTGTTAATCTATCAAGTCCACTGTGATACTCCCCCATTGGAGCCCCAAGTAACATGAAGAACCAGATCTTTAGGCTCTTAGAGAAGGTTGGAGATGACCTCACTCCAGGGGGCAAGCAGGTACAATGGCAGAGAAGGACTTTCTCCTGGACCCCACCAACCAAAATAATTGTGCCAATAAGCCCACAGCATGCTTTCTCTGCTAGCACGGGTGGGGCAGGACAGTCCCAATGGGATGAGATGGTCCCTCAACTAGCTTGGACTATGATGGGCTCAAAACATGATTAATTACATTGAATTACACCTGGAAACAGACCAGCAGCCAATGCAGTTCACAGAACAGTGGAGTTACATGGGCAATTCTTGGAGCTGTAGCTTCTGAGTGCCTTTTAAGGGTAGCCCTATTGAAAGCAATGTGATTGCATTGGTAGCAGGAAAGGGATAGGCAAAGGAGAAGTTGCCTACAGAAATTGTTGGCTTTTTTCTCTTTCCTCTTGCACAGCAGAAACACTGAAGTTGCAGAGAGTTAAAGAGTATTGTAGGCTGCTTATGTAGGGCACCGAGTGTTCTGCTTAGAAAGCAAGAAGCAAAGTCTTGGGAGAAAGAGAGCTGACGTCACGACGGCACAAAGTGCGATCTTGGTGCTCCGAGACTGCAGTCGAATTTCTGCCGCTGGACGGTCCATTTGGACCTAAACCGTCCCGCAGAGACGGTGATTGAGAAGGGCACCTCCTGCTGATCTCAGGGACACCGCAAAGTCCCTGAAAGATCCAGGAATAGCCCCTTTGTTCCGGCGACAGAAATGCAGCTAATGAAGCTGCTGAAGTTGGGACAGCTTTGGAACTGGAAGAAAGCGGAAAGAGAAAGTGTGTCGAATTGGTGAGGAAATCTTATTAGACGAAGAGACTACCTAAGAAAAAAAATTAAGTTAAGATTGAAGACAGAAGACTGTAGGCGGCGAGATTGATCTGCATTGAACATAGTGTGTTATCCAGTTGCTATTTTCTTCTCACGGATGGAACTTTTGCAGGGGCTCCCTATTTTTTAAACTGAATGGATTAATTCTTTCTTCTTTTTTCACTTTCATTTATACCTATAGATTAAAATTCTCCTTTTTTTATAATGCTTGATTGGATTGATTGGATTGTTTTTGATCTCCATTTAAGGGTTTTTTTTCTTTCTTAACTTGGAATATAAAGAAGATAATAAGAAGGATTATAAAGAGGGTTGTAACAACAGGAGGAAAAGCAGTTAAACTGCCACTTAGAGGTTGGAGGCTGGATACATTGTTTTTTCTTCTTTCTCTTTGATCACTTGAGATTCAATGTTCTTTCAGTTTGTTTACTGACAGTGATAGTAGGAAGAGCACAAGTTGTTTATACAGGTGCCTTTTGGAAGTTCTATCACTAGCTATTGGAGGGAAGACAACATTTTCACTTGAAAGATAATAAATAAACCTGTTTGAAGTTTATTAAAATAGCCTTAAACCCTATAGTGGCAGTGTCTGCAAAATTGAAAGAATGGCTCAGCAGGAAAAAGAAACTGTAACATTGCAAATGATTATGTTTGAAATTCAAAATCTATTGTGACAGAGAGAATTGAAAAGAGATTGGAGAATATGGAATATAAAACAGAAAAATCTGATGGAGAAACTGAGGATGTTTACCAAATGAAGAAAGTGGAAGACAGAGTTCAAAAGATGGAAGAAAAAAATGAGCAAAGAGATAAAACTGTGGATACTGACAACAAAGTGAGCATGGTTGGTAATGGCAAGAGCGGAATATGGAAAAGGGAGATAGATGGATTGGAACTCTACCCCAGACTTCAAAGCACAGAAGAAGAAAAGAGAGAAAAATTGACGGAGATAAGGAGAGAAATCTTGACAGAAGCACTAGCGATAACCAAAAATAAGCTGATGGAAAGAACAGATGTTGGGTTTCAAGCTTTTATGAGATACGAAAGGAATAACATGTTGCCAAGAGAAGTTTATACAAGATTTATTAAGATAGTAACTAGAACATTAATGCTACAAATGGCAAGAGATAGAAGACGGTACTATTACTGGAAAGATACAGGTTGCAATAAAAATGTATAATACAAAATTAAGCTAAATTTAGTTTACTAGTAGTATGTATAAAATTAAGCGACAATAGCTATCGTTAAATAATGATTAATAATGATAACAATACATATAGATATATTAGTTTGATAATATGAAATTTTATATAAACAACACATGGAGATTATGAGAGGAAGTTTAAAAGTTTTATCTAGAATATGTTATAAAGATGTATTGTGATTGGATGATCTTAGGATGATTGAATGGAATGTTATATAATCCTATTCTAGATTTTGAATATTATATATAAAAGGATGTAAAAACAATTATAGTCAAATTAAGGTTGAGACATAATAATTGTGATATATATGAATATAGGTGAATTTAAAATATGCGATTTGATATGAAAAGCAGGTGGTGACTATGGAAGAGATGCATGGAAATACTGTAACCAACTGACACACTTTCTACAATTTGTAATGAAAGATGGTTTTTTTATTTTTATGTTTGTTTGTTCTTGTTCAAAAACAAATAAAAATTGTTTTTTAAAAAAGAAAGTCTTGGTTCCTCAAAACCTCTTTTATTTACATGACTGTGAATTCCTTTCATTCACAGTCAGCAAGGCTTAGTAAACAGTCTTTCAGAGGAATGTTTATCCAAACATACCTTATCTTGTTTGGAGCGCTGCCAGATAAATAGTTTCCAAATGCAGGACAAGGCAAACTTGGCAGTCTCTTCAAGTCACACACAGAACTTTCCACTCTTGAACCGACAGAATGAATGAATGGTTTCCTGCAAAAGCCCACTCCACATTCATTCCTCTTTTGTTTCCTATGGGAGGGGCCAATCACCTGCAATATGTGGCTTTACTAAGTCGACCCTGCTTTCTTAGTTGTTCTTGTCTTCTGGCAGCTCTGCACATGCGCACACTGGGAACAGACTCCAGCTGTTCTTCTGCCTCACTGCTGTCTAACTCCCTCTCTGCCTCCAATGCAGAGCCCTCATCTGAGCTTTCCTCAACCCCCAGAACTGGCCCATTGTCTTCCCCAACCTCCTCACTGTCCAACTCTGCTGCCAGCTCTGCTGGTCACCAGCAGGCCACAACACTGGGACTGCAATTTCATTGCTTTTGATGTGTAGAAGAGCAAAGCTGAAAGTATGAAACTGACTAGTCTTGTTTCTTTTTAGCTTTACAGCACAGTTATGATTACATGATTTTCTACTAAGCCACTGTTTCACTTAGTGTTAAGGTTTCAATTAGGATCATTAAGCGAGGACTACCTGTATACTGAATATGAGGAAAGTTGGACTGAAAAAGATAAGAATAATTTTAAAACTGGAGGAATACTTATGCTTGCAGCTGCTTTGACAACTGAAAATGCAAACAATGTGCAAATTCTAGTAATAAATGACAAGAACCACAGAGAAAAACTGGGACTAAGATTAAACATAAAGAAGACCAAACTAATTACAATAGGTCAGTGATGGCAAACCTTTTTGGCACCAAGTGCCCAAACCTGGAAATGCAAAAACCAACTGGCTGGCCCGCCTGGTCTTCTGATTTCCGGGACTCTGGCACACACAAAGATCAGATGGCTGGGGCACATGTGCACGCCACAAACCAGAAAAGCAGCTAGCGATGCCACGCATACCTACAGAGAGGACTCTGTGTGCCACCCTGGCACGTGTGCCATAGGTTCACCATCACGGCAATAGGTAGAACAACCATGATAGAATTGATAATAAAGATACTGAAGTGATGGAGAACACTTACATTTCAGGTTCAACCATCAATAGTAAAGGAACCAGCAATCAAGAAATACCCTGTAGATCAGCCCTTCCTAGCACAGCCATGAAGGCCCTGGAAAAGATATTCAAATGCCATGATGATGCACCTATACCTACAAAGATCAGAATTGTGCAGGCATTGCTTCTCCCTGTGACACTCTGTGAAAGTGCAATTTGGACTTCAAAAAAGCAATCCTTTGAACTTTGGTGTTGAAGAAGATTCCTGAGAAAACCAGAGGTAGCCAAGGGAATAAATGGAAAACATTAAAATGTATCAACCCACAACATTTTCACTCCAGGGACAAATGTCCAGGCTTAAATTTGAACACATATTGCAAAAACACAGCTCTCCGGGTATAATCATAATGCTAGCAAGTGTGGAAGGAAAGAAAACCAGCAGCAATATGAATTTTCTGAGTTACAACAGTAATGAATATATTATTTGAAGACTTGACGGGCCAGGCTGGGGAGATTAACCTGGAGAAAACTAAGAAGCAAAGTCTTGGTTCCTGCAAAACCTAAGAGTCATTACCAGTTTGATGACAATCAATCAATTAATCTACCAATAAATCTAAATATGTTAGCAACATAATACAAAAGTCTGATTCAATTTACACACTGTATTATTTAAATTCTATTTAGTTTTGTGTCTGAAAACCAAAATAGTACCATTCCATATATTCATTGCTATTCTCATTAGGCAACTACATTCAGATGAAAGCTACTTTTTGCTTGGAAGAATCTAGTGAAACCAAATAGTTTAACTTAACTAACATACAGGTAGTCCTCACTTAACGAACATTTGTTTAGCAATTGTTTCAAAATTATGATGGCACTGAAAAAAAGTGACTTACAACTGGCTCTCACATTTATGATAGTCGCATTATCCCTGCAGTCACGTGATCATGATCATGACACTTGGCATCTATAGTGTAGTTACAACAATTGCAGCATCCTGCTGTCATTGTCACTTGCCGAGATGGAGTCTAACAAGCAGTAAATGGGAAAGCTGGCAGGGAAGATTACAAGTCACAGTCATGGGATGTCTCGCTTAAAGACCATGGTGATTCATGTAATAACTATGGCAAAAAATGTTGTGAAATCGAGTGCAGTTAAGTGAGATGCCTCATTTAATAACTGTACTGCTTAACAATATATTTTCTATCCTTTTTTTATTCGTAAGTTGAGGACAACCTGTAACAAATTAAGATAAAAAGAACAGAATATATTTCCAAGTCAAAGAATCATCCCATACTATTTCCAAGTTTTTTTTTTTTACCTTTAATAATATGAATACCAGCTAAGCCGTTAAGAGCACACACCAATTGGCGATGAGCTTCTTCACATTCTATCCGACATTTTTTCTGCAGAGAGGTTAAAAGCTCTTCCATTGTCATTGTGCTGGAACAAAGACCCAAACATAAATTATAGACATAATTCTAGTAGCTATCCAAATTACTGCAGAACAAAGAATGGATAATATTCTTGGCCACAGGCTTTACAATTTGCACAAAATTTGCATAATATGGGAGAGATCATAAGTGTGGACAGAGAATGTAACTAACTTAAGTAAAAGTGACTGATCAGCACTACAACAATGTCAATTAAGAATGGTTGAGGCCACCAGAAGAGCAAGAGCCAGAACGTTATATCTCCCTTGACACCTGATGCGTAAAAGAGGAAGTAAAGAAGAGGATGACTGATCAACAGTAATGAATAGTTAAAATAATGGAGGATGCAACAAAGCAAAAGCAGGGAAAACCATATGTTCCTAACTATTAGAATGCCAAAAATAACAAAAACACTCTATGAGTACAGGTGGTGGAGGAGATATTGTGGCTCCATGAATGCAGCAAAGATGTGAAGGGGTGTGACAGGACCATGCAAATGTGGGCAGGCATGGGGATGGGATACTGAGGCATTTGTGTAAGTGAACTTGGAAATGGCGCTGCAGTGCCACACAGATATGGACTGGCATGGGTAGAGGCACTACAAAAGTGCCTTGTGGCCTTCCCTTCCCAACTCCCCCATTAACATTGCTTGTGGGAAGCTGACAGGAAAATAACCAATGGCAATCATATGACCATGGGATGCTACAATTGTAAATATGAGCTAGTTGCCAAATGCCTGGATCGGGATCATCTGCCTGTGGGGGTGCTGGGATGGCTAGAACTTCAAGGACCGGTCATTAAGCATCACTCATTCATCACTATCAACTTCAAATAGTCATTGAATGAGTAATCAATAATCAAGACTATCTGTAATCTAAGATTAAAACCACTAGATCCCAGCTATACATTTCCTGAAATTACAATGGTTTAAACAACCATTATGGTAAAATTTAATAGAAATAGTAGCCTCTGAATACAGGTTTGTATAATATTTCTAGTACAGTGATGGCATGAACTGTCAACTACAAATTTCACAATGATTTGCTACTCCTTCTTCAAGTGAGGAAAAAAGAGAAAATAGATAATGATTATTTTTTATTGAAAGTTTTGAAAAAAAAACTTTTACAAATGTTTACTTCCATCCCCCTACCCTCCCCACACAAACCCCCCCATCTCCCCCCCCCCGACTTCCCAGAACCAATACAGGGTATAAATCTTTAACAAAAATATTATAAAATAAACTTTAAAAAAAGTTAATATCATCTTTCATTTGAGCTGGAAAATTGATAATTATTCACTACAATTAATTCTCAGTCACTGGCCTAATCTAAAATTTAACTGAATTTCATTAATGGTGAACACATTGAAGTTAGTATTTCTTCAACACTATTGTTTTCATTGTAAATAATTAGCTTTGAATGAAGTAATCGGTTTTAGACATTTTCTAACTAAATTATTTGGATTATTTGGATCCGCCTCTCATCCCAGAATGTATGGTATGAATGGCCTGCCGCGGAGAACGGAGGCCACGGGAGGGGAAGTGGGGTCTACGGGTGCGGGGATGGGCCGGTGTATCCCGGTCATAGTTGGAAGAGGCAGGTTTGACGGGAGTTATAGGGCTAGTTATAGGGCCATTACTGGGAAAGGAGGGTTCGCTACGTCACAGCAATCCCTCCTTCCAGCCCTGCTATCTCTACTCCAGGACCAGATGGCAAGAGTTGTCAGGGCCCTGGTCTCAGGCTGCTGTTGCTAAATGCCAGGTCTGTGGTTCACAAAGCTCCCCTCGTCCGAGACCTAATATTAGACAAGGGGGCAGACCTGGCATGTATTACTGAAACATGGCTGGGCCAAGAGGGAGGAGTCCCCCTCACAGAAATGTGCCCAGAAGGGTTTCAGGTGCTCCACCAGCCGCGAACCAAAGAAGGGATGGGGGAGTGGCAGTCATCATCCGAGAGTCACTAGTTCCTCGTAGGATCCCTGCTCCGGAGGCTGTCGGGTGTGAGTCCCTTCTGGTGAAGCTGGACCTTGGGGGTCAAGTGGGTTTGTTTCTAACATACCTACCTCCCAACTGTGTTACAACAGCCCTGCCTGTGCTCGAGTCAGTAGCCGAACTGGCGGTTGAGTTCCCCAGGCTTATAATTCAGTCCTGTCCCCCCTCCTATTCAATATCTACATGACGCCACTGGGTGAGATCATACGCCGGCACGGGATCAAATATCATCAATATGCGCATGATACTCAATTGTATCTGTCTGCCCCGTGCCAACTCGGTGAAGCAGTTGAAGTGATGTGCCAGTGCCTGGAGGCTGTCAGGGTCTGGATGGGAGCGAACAAGCTTGCACTCAATCCAGACAAGACCGAATGGCTATTGATTCTGCCTCCCAAGGATAGTCCAGGCATTCCACCTCTTAGCCTGGGGGGTGAAATTATACACCCCTCAGAGAGGGCCCGCAATTTGGGTGTCCTCCTGGACCCGCAGCTGACGTTAGAACACCACCTGTCAGCTGTGACCAGGGGGGCTTTTTCCCAGGTTCACCTGGTGCACCAGTTGCGGCCCTACCTGGACTGGGAGACACTTCGAATGGTCATTCATGCCCTCGTCACCTCAAGACTGGATTACTGTAACGCGCTCTACATGGGGCTGCCCCTGAAGAGTGTTCGAAGACTGCAGTTGGTCCAGAATGCAGCCGCACGAGCGATATTGGGTGTACCTAGATACACCCATGTTACACCCATCCTCCGCGAGCTGCACTGGCTCCCCATTGGTCTCCGGACGCGCTTCAAGATGCTAGTCGTTACTTTTAAAGCCCTACATGGTTTAGGACCTGGCTACCTGAGAGACTGCCTCCTGCCACTTACCTCCCAACGACCAATAAGATCGCACAGGTTGGGCCTCCTCCGGGTGCCGTCGACTGGACAATGCCGGCTGGCGGCTCCCCGGGGGAGGGCCTTCTCTGTTGCTGCGCCGGCCCTGTGGAATGATCTACCCGTAGAGATCCGGACCCTTACCACTCTCCTGGCCTTCCGTAAAGCCACCAAGACCTGGCTGTTCCGGCAGGCCTGGGGCTGTTGTTCAATATCCAGCCCCACTTAGACAGAATGGATGATGTGTAATTTTAATAATTGTATCTTTTATCTTAAATTTTTAAATGTTTTTTTTATCTTGCTTGTAAGCCGCCCAGAATCCCAAGGGAGTGGGCGGCATACAAATTTTATTAAATTGAAATTGAAATTTATGTGTGAATAAATGACCTTACAAAGCAAATACAATTCATATCCGATTTGATCTATTTAAAGTACACAGAAAGGAGATGTTGCTTTCAAAAATACTGTTGTCTAAAGTAGCCTTTGTCAAGTTTTGTGGAATCCTAGAGACTGTGGTTTCAAAAGAATATTTTGTTTGGACTTCCCACAGAGGTCAGTGCTACTGGTGATAGTGGTAGGAATGTTTAGATGCCACTATTTGTTGCTCGCCTGATGCTTTGCTGTTGTTGTAAATATGATTGTATAGTTTTTTTTTAATATGCAATTTTTATTACAAATTGTATTATAATAATAAAAGTCTAATACAAGGTAAATTAAAAGAAAACAGAGGAGTAAAAAGTACAGGGAAAAGGAAAAAAGAAAAAGAGGAGGACAAAAGCATCTGGGCATCTCAACTAGGCTTTGGTCATACAATTTATGATTGCTTAGCATAGCATTAACTTGTTTTTTAGACACTAGAAGTATAATGTTAAGAGGACTTCACGGGACTAGAAAATGATGTCTCAGAAACTGATAACACTAAATATTTAGTAGCAATAATACCAAGGATACATATGTATATACCAGGGAATATCTATAAGGAATCAAAGATGAATAATTGACTATTTTAGTTTAGTTTTTTTCTATCTTTCTTCATACAGATGTCTCAGTATATTATTAAAAATTTATTACATGCCATCAAGTTAATGTAAACTCTTTGCAATCACATTACTTGGGGAACCATATATAGCTACAATAAGAAAACAAAGGGCAGAAATCTAGTGTCTTGAATAGAATTTCAAAACAAGCCATATTGGCCATATGTAGTTTTTATGAATTATCAATTACAAAACAATTATCTTTGTTTTGTATACTATCAGAAAAGAACTGTACTGGCTTGCTGTTATAGATTCATATGTAAAGACTAATGGCAGTTACTGGTAATAATGATTCATACACAGTGTGATGGTAGAATTAAAAGCCTGTCTTTTATGAATATCTGTAGGTACCTTTTGAGCACTATAATGTAAATAGAGCTTCAGGGACTAGACATTCCATATTAATAATAAGAATCTAAATCCATTTTAAGAAGTAAAATTAACCTTTTCTGTAGAGGCAAGAATTCTCCACGAACAGCTTGTGGGTGACAACAGGCCTGTCTCAAACGTAGCAAAGGGTACAAAATGGAAGTCACTGTCCTCCTATCCAAGCTACTAAGTTTGAGAGACCAATCCAAAATCTTCCTGAGTTTTACCAACGCATCCTGGCAGCACACCTCATGTTGGCGATGATAAAAATGCCTCTCCACAGGAGAAAAATGAAGCCAATGTATATCTTCTGTCTGAGGAGGGATCTGAATCTAACAAAATGAAACAATAATAAACAACCACAGTTTGGGTACAAAATGTTATCAAAAAACATGTTATTAGAACTGAAATATTTACTTGATCAATCACGTCCTTCTTTGCTGACCTCCACATTATCTTGGCTATGAAATTGTACAGAGGCTGTGTATTTTTCCTGCAGTATGGTCGATATAGAAGCTGATCCCACCAATATTTGACCCAGTAAGGATCAGCACCAAGGAAAAGTACTAATCCATACAAATCTGTTGCAGAGAAAGAGTAAAGTTTACCAAATGCAGGTGGCAATCTTTCAAAATCTATTTAAAATCTATTATTATTATTTTATCATCTAACAAGTTAAACCTCTTCAAGAATGTCTTCTTTTGAGGTTGAGGTATTTGAATAGTGTATTTACAGACTAGACTTTTTTGAAAAATTAAAATAAATAGCCCATCATTTTACAAAAAGCCTATGTAATCCACCATCTAGTAATGTTGATTTTCAAAATATTGGTTAGTGATCACTGATAACAACTTAAAAGACATTGTTATGATCATTCACCTTCAAGTCCTCGCTGTACCGGTGTACCACTGACACACCAGCGATTGATTCCACTCAAACGGAGTGCCATTTCTGCAGCCTATACAGGTTGATAGAAAAGATAAGACAGGATCATGATAGGAACAATATTAAATCCAAGAGCTAGGCAGCAAACAGAGCTGTAAGATCAAGGCAATAGCCAGGGGAGCCCTTGTCCAGTTTAGATTGATGCAGTATTAGAAATAGGAAGCAGGAAGCCCTGGCAAAATTGATGCATACAATCACCATGTAGTTCTCTGAAAACCACACCTTGCACAGAATGCAGCTGTCGGCCTGTAAAACTTGTGAATGTAACACTTATTTCTTAGTCAAATATCAATTTCTCAATAACTACACTGATTTTCAGCAATCTTTCAGAGCCAATTCAAAATGCTCATTATTATTTATAAAACATTTATAACATAATTTCAGGCTATATTAGAATCTGTCTTCTGCAAATTAATTCGGGTCTACTCCAGATCCTGACTTCTCTCATAGCGAGGGGTCCCTAAAACAAAAGACCAGTTTTCTCTGTTGTAGCCCCAATGCGACAGAATACTTTAACACTGGTTGTTCTGACAGGCCACCATGTTACTTGCATTTAACAAGCTTATTAAAAAATATTTTATTCAGGATAGCTTCTAAATTGCAACAATTTATTTTTTAATGTTTTGTTTATTTATTCATATGCTTTATATGATTCTTTGTGTATAAATAGATGTATGAAAACTATGTTCATAAATGAAGCTTAAGTATATACTCCTCTGTATTCATTGCTAAATACATCACAGAAATCTTTATAAGATCCATTTATAAGAATTCTATCTCATCCTGCTTTCAGGTGCTCAAATAGCATGCATAGCACATACACCATCTTCCCCCCATTTCTCCACACAAGTGACATAAATTAGGCTGAGAATGTGACTGGCCCAAAGTCTCCCATGAATATTCATGGCTGAGAATGGATTTTAACTGGGATTTCTTGATGCCATGGTACAATGTGCCCAGGTCCCCAAATCCCAAGGTTAGCTCATCATTGTTCTAGACCAGGAGTGTCAAACTTGTGGCCCATGAGCCGGATGGATGACGTGTAGGCCACCCCCCACCCCAGCTCCACAAAGGCAAGAAATGTCACGATACATCACGTGACACGATCAAGTTTGATACACATGTTCTAGACCATTACAACTGAGCTTCTTCTCTTATAGCAAACCTGCTTTATTCTGATTACATTTCCCGTAAATCCCATCGTTACTGAATTGTTCCCCTGCTTTGACTTTTTAACACCTATCCATCTGCCACACATGGTCTGAATTTTTTATCCCAACTGAATGAGGATCTAAACAGTTTCAGAGGCTTTTTATGCAGCTGTGGAGTTTTAAAGTTTAAATCCCAGAGTTGCTTTGATAGTGAGATGGGCAGCATATAAAATTAATTTTAAAAAAATGTAAAGGAGTCTCTATGGATTTTACTCTGCTAGTCATTGCCAACTATAGGGGGCAGTGATCATCTCCATTCCAAGGTCATTGAGCCAGGGCTGTCTTAAAACATTTCCATGGTCATGTGGCTAGTATGACATCATAGAGCGCTGTTACCTTCCCACCAAAGTAATAACTATTTAACTACTCACATTTGCATGCTTTTGAACTGCTAAGTTCGCAGGAGCTAGGGCGAGGATGGGAACTAACCCTGT
This sequence comes from Thamnophis sirtalis, assembly GCF_051295495.1. Taxonomy (NCBI): domain Eukaryota; kingdom Metazoa; phylum Chordata; class Lepidosauria; order Squamata; family Natricidae; genus Thamnophis; species Thamnophis sirtalis. The sequence goes on along the minus strand of NW_028261386.1, from coordinate 84,760,648 downwards.
TATGTGATGCTCAGATCTCAAACTGGGTTGTCGGTTTTCCAACTGACAAGCTCAGCTTCTTAACTGCTGAGTCACCATGCCACCACATAAATTTAATAAATAATGTTTATATTTCTATATGGTTCCCTGAACTATTTAGAAATTGACAGCACATAACATTGTAAAATATAATAGTAATATTTTAAAATAATTGTTTTAGCAATCTTCTACCAGTTGCTGGAATGGCATTTTCAAAGTCAATGCGAACAGTTTTACATCTTCTAAACCCAAAGGGCATATCCTGTGCCTCTTGAGATAGCATTAAATCAATCTCTTGCTTTAAGCCATGAAGCTATGTAACAGACATCATGACCTACTTCTTTAAACTGTCAGAATTCATTATGTAAAGTTATTATTTTAAAAATGGATATGCTTCATATCCTATCAAACTTCCATCAGGGAAAATATTTAGAAGCAAATACCTTTAGGGGAAACTCATAATTTACTCACTTCTGAAGGATAAAGTGCAAGGGCACATTTACATCTCCAATGATTAAACAGTAGCAGAAGTTCCCAAGGGATTGCCTCACCTTTGCAGTAGTGCATTCTACCATCTGTGCCTCATCTAGGCAAATTCTCCACCACTCCACAGCTACCAAGGGACTAGGAATGGCCATATAACGTTTCTGGTTTCTGAAACGGCGCCCATCTTCACTATTGCTATGTGGAATGTCAACATAATTCAGCTCACACCGGAGGACATCATATGTAGTGATCACTACATCCTGCTCTGCTAAGATGTGAGGTTGCAAGAAGCCATGTTTCTTCACTCCTTGATAAACCTGCATGGATTTTGCCCAAAAATATAAGATATAGCAAATGTTGACAGTTAGAGATTTCATGTAGTAAAAAGTGGTGGTACATCATAAAGTTAAGCATTTCCTTGCTCATTAAAAAAAGTAAGGTTATGGCGACAGCTTAATAGTTTAGTAAAGCGAAATAAAACATGGCCAAAGTACTTCTGCAATAGGAGCATGTGACAATATGGGCTGGTGAGAAAAATACATCTCTTCAAGCTTAGAGGAATAGCATCCATTGAAATGCTCACATAGGATTTCAAAGTTGTCTTAAGTTATCTGCATGCACGTGAAGAAGTACAAGTTATTTTTTAAGCAAAAATGCTTCACTCATACGTTTTGCCAAAACATCTATTGACTGCTTCTAACAGTCCTAATAATGAACACTATTTTTACAGTTCCTTCTGTTCTTGATAGCAAGAATAATTGTATCAACAATCAATAACTATGTTTTAAACATTTATAAGGAACTATTTGGGAAGATATAAATCCAGCCACTTCACATTTTTCACAAGAGAGATCTGAATGGAAAAAAGTACCACACAAAAAAATAATTAAAATTTCTTCCCACAATTAGTCTTAATCCCTTTAATACAGAAATACATCAATTTGTGGCTGATTTTTTACTGACTATCTGTAATTTCTTAAATTTGCTACCGCGTTTCTCCAAAAAGACAACCCACCTTGAAAAGAAGCCCTATTATGTTTTTGAGCGCATGAGATCAAATTAAGCCCCACCTACAAAATTAGCTCTAATTATGAACTCACCCACTCTGGGGTGCAGGGGGTGGGGCAAGGCACACAGGTAAAAAATAAGCTAGGGTGGTGATGGGGGTGGTGGAGCTTCCCTACTTAACAGGCGTCGCAAACCCTGACACCTGCCTTACCTTCTTCTGCGGCCTCTTTTTCTGTTGACCGCTTGCCGCCATTCGCACGCATCGCCCTGGCCCCTGCTTTGCCTTTAGATGCCTGCTGGAAGGCATCTGCAGCCAATAACAGAGCTCTGGATCGATTCGGAGCTGTGTTATCACCTGCAGGTGCCTTCCGGCAGGCATTTGAAAGCAAAATGGAGGCCGGGGCGATGCGTGCAAGTGGTGGCAAGCAGCCACAGAAGTGGGCCAGCAGCAGGGTCCTGCTGAGCTGGGCTGTCGGTGTCACCGCCACAAAGTGAGTCATTAAGTAGAACCCACCAAAAAGAAGGCCTAGCCATTTTTTTAGGAGTCAAAAGAAAATAAGACCCAGCCTTCTTTTTGGACATACATTGTAGCAACAAATTAAACAAAAATATTCTATCCAGGTTACAATGAACTGCAAATTGTTTTTATAAATGCTAGCAATGATATCATACAGGTATAGCAGTGGTGGGATTCAGCGGTTCACGCTGGTTTGGCCGAACCTGTTGTTAATTTTTTGCATAGTTTGGTGAACCGGTTGTTCTCACCATTGGCTCGCTCCTTTCCACCCACCGGGGTTGCCATTCAGGGTGGGGAGGCTGCAGGGGCATGTTTGGGAGCCACCCTGATCAGCTGGGCGGCAGCAATGAACTGGCTGCGCCAATCAGCTGGGAGGCTGATCAGTCAGACCTTTCAACTTCACGAGCTGTCCCCCCCCCCCCCCCCGAGAAGTTGGAAGGTCTGGCTGAACTTTATTTAGATTGGTAGGATTTTGCATTATCTTTGCTCTGGGATGGGGTGGAAGTGAGGATTTTGCATTATGAATGCTTATAAGTAAGAAAGAACCAGTAAGAGTAATGGAAAAGTCCCTATCTGTAGATCAGCGTTTTTCAATTTTGGCAAATTTAAGATGGCTGAACTTCATGCTGCCTTGGGAATTCTGGGAACTGAAGTTTATGCACCTTAAAGTTGCCAAAGTTGAGAAGTATGGGTCTACACTAGAGCTTAGGATTTTCCATTCCTGTTTTATTTAGCTTAGTGCAATTAAATAAATCAGTTGTGGTTTCCTTAACAAACAGTAATCAAAGTGATATGAACCATTACTGGACTTTTTTTTGAGAAACTAAAAGTTGATCTGGGCTTTGATGATTAGATATGGGATTATGGAAATAATGTAGACAAATGTTAATCTTAGAGTATGAGTTTGATATTTTTTTTTATTTGTATCTGTACCAAAGAAAGTTGGAAGTAATTGTTTTTCAGTTTTCCTTCTTACCCTTTCACTCTTTTTCTTCCTTGAACCTTTTCTTTTTTCAGATGTTTTTTATTTGTTTTTACCTCAGCTTTTATTATGTATGAAGGGTCACATACTTATCCATTATAGTTCTACTTTCCTTATTTACAGAAATTATATCAAAATTTAGAATGAAATCCACTGGAAGCCATCTCATATAAGGCAGGCTCTGAGTCCCTCTAACTAAAAAGTGTTTATCGATAAAAGAAAATATTTGTAGCTGAGGATTGAATTGTGGGGTCCTTGGTGCTCTCTGAGCTTGATGGCTTTCTTACAGATGTTTCATTACCAAACTAGGCAATATCATTAGTACTAGAAGGGAGTGGAGTTTGCTCTTATTTTCATATATAAGTGACTTACCCTGAGTTTCCTAGCATTCCTTTAGGAACCTCCAACATGCAAACTGTGGTTACTCATCCTAAAATGAATCCTCTTTGCCTGGAGCTTCAAAATTTGCTGTGGCTAAAAGTCAGTCTACACCTGACTTTGGGGATATTTTTTCATAACCAAACAAAAGTGTATTTTCTGTAGAGTTATATCAGCCTATTTGGACCATAGACTGAGAGGAACTGGGCAGAAGGAGTAGAGGCATGGCTGCAACACTTTCTCTCAGTCTATGGACCAATCAGGACTGATAACAACCCAACTGTAGCACCTCCCACTCTCCGTCATGGAGAAGCCCACATTCTGTAATTAAACCCCGTGCCCTGTTTTGACTGTTAGTGTTGCAGGAGGCTGAGAGTTGTCATGCTCCTTGGCCACGCTCACTCAGCCACATCCAGCCACATCCACCTAGCCAGTCATTAGGGCAGAGAACCAGTTGTTAAATTATTTGAATCCCACCACTGAGGTATAGATATATTGAAAAACCTTGTTTTTTTCACCAGCCTTTATAAAGGCATATATATCCACCTGTGCTATACAAAATAATACCCACAAGAAAATATATTTTCCTTCTCCTTGTTCTTCAGAGATCCATCACGTTCTTTGAATTCTTACTGTACTACTGTTTTTATAAAGAATGCTTACCAGCACACGAAGGGATGATGATCTCACATGCCTATTAATTTCATCAACCCACTGGTGGCAGATTGAACTTGGAGAAATTATGAGAGTTGCTCCTGTCGGAACTGGTTTCATTGCTACAAGGCAGTGGGGGCAGTAAAAGGGCTTGATCTTAAGATTTTCTTCTTTATAATTCACACATTCAGCATGTTGCCACAGGTGACAGTTCAGGCACTGTACCCGAGCTTTACAGTCAATCAAGCCAAGCTCACCGCAGATGCATTCAAAGCGATAATCAGAGGTGTTGAATGGAAACACAGAACCAGGGTGTTGTTTAAAAATGCTAGTGTGTTCTTGAGAGACTGAAGACTGTTCTTCTAAGGCATCCTGCATCTCTTCAGTTTCATCCATATTTTTAGGATCAGCAACACTACAGCATATCTCATCTTTGGATCTAAGCATATTGTCAGTTGATCTACACTGGGAATGTTTAGTTTTGCAACGCTTAGAATCTAGGTTTGATTCACTAGTATCTTTGTTTGTTGCACAGTAATCATGATCTTCTGCTGTAATGTCTATCACCTGAGGTAACTTTAAATCATTTGTAGAACATGCATCCTTATCATTCAATTCTATGATTTCAGTGTTACGGCTTGGCAATTTTTTCTTCTGAGATCTATTTGAAGTTTGCTTTTTCTGTAAATACATAAGAAACCAAATTTAATTTTTGTAGCACAATTCCTAATTCTCTTATGTTATAAGAAAGAAAGAGCTGGAAAACATCAACTCTGCATTTTGTATTCCTCAATCTGAATCAGAGGTGGGTTCCTACCAGTTCGCACCTATTCGGTAGAACCGGTTCGCCAATCTACCGAACCGGTTAGAAGAGGTTCCACCAGTGGACCCAGAAAGCAGGCCACACCTACAGAAGAGGTTCCAAAAATTTTTGAAACCCATCACTGATCTGAATCCTCTAGATGTGTTCTTAATACAATTCATATAATTCTCACCAGAAAGAAATTCTGGAAGCCTTCAACACATCTGAAAGGTACATCTGGAGAGGGCTTGTATCACATGTGTAAGCCACTATCTCTTAACCTTTATACAATATCAAATGGGGATATCTGTTTAGAATATATATTTCATTGTATTGAGTACATTTGGCAATCTCCAAACTGGTTTTTTAAAAGCATACAAGTATCGATGTACAAGTTCCTTTCTTTCCACAATTCAGTATTCTTGTTAATTAAAATTATAGTGCAATTCTCTTAGGATTCATTAAAAAAACCTATTCATGTTGTATTTGATATATACTTTTTTACTTTATAATATTAACTTATAATAAATGGGATCTATACTCAGTTTTGCCAAAATTGTGCACAATTCTGTCGAAGTGCTAAAGATTAGGGTCAATTAAGAACATACTTTAGTACAAACTTCATTACTATTGAAAAGAAGTCATGAGTGGGAATGGGAAGTCCCAATAATGTTTTCTAAAAAGATTTTCTATTTAAGTATTAAGTTTCTTAATTGAACATACAAGTCAAAGACATATCAGAGACCCACCCATAAACATTCTATACATCATGTAACTCTTTGCTTTATATCTGCAAGAACATCTTGAATACTTACATGAAGAGTAGATTTCTGCATTAGTAAGCGGCTTCGTGATTACCTTTTTTTAAAATTTTGCACTGTATTTTAAACATGATATAATGATGTTGCAGTATAAGGTTAATTTTAAATAAATGACCTATGTAGAATTTTGCAATTCCTACTCAATGGATCTGGTAGCCTATCTTTTATTTCCTGCACCCAAAAGTTTCATTATAGAAATGGACATGTATTTAAATAATCCTAAATAATCCTTTTTCTTCAGGCTCACCTGTTTTTTGGATCTGTTACAAAACAACTGTTCCTTGTAGTTTCTGCCCAACTTGAAAGACCCAGCAAGACCATGGCCTTTGACTTGCTCCACTACCTTCTCTGCAATTAATTTTCCCAGAGTTCTTTTAAGAATCCGACGGTTCCTCTGAACATCGTATTTATATATGGACTGGACATACTTAAAAATTGCAACAATTGATGCTCCCTTTTTCACGTTCATTTCTTTTATAGCTGTTAAAAGCATTACTCGCAAACCTATATGAAGAATGAATATTTTTTATCAAAACAGTGAAGAGATTGCAAAGTAACTTTAAGATTTTATTGTAACACTTATAAGCTATGGCTTAATTTTTTGTTAATAATTTTGCAACTGTAGTATTTTCTGCCAAACAATTTTCTTGCTAATTTTTTGCTAACCTAACTTTTATTCTCCAATCATAATTCAATTATCACAGGTAATCAAGAAAGCATCATATACTTAAAAATACAACACTACATTGTACATATGTGCCTTAGTTTCTGTACAAGACAAAAAAATTCTTCAGAATACACTAAGTATTTAATCTGATGTGAAGCCATGAGTTTTCCAAAAATGTACAACAATTAACCTAATCTCTTTATAGGAGATTAGGACCTTTGAACAGGATTTCTCACTCAAACCTTAACTGGTATATCAATATAATATATATTATAATATATATCTATGCTTCTGTTTATGTGTTTCTACTTTACTGAGAAATCCCAAATAGACTCTCATTACTTGAGACTCTTATTGATTTTATAGTTGAATTCCTCTGCATGTGATTGTAAATGAATCACATACAAGGGCTTACAAGAACCACCTATGTATTAGAAAAATGTTCTAGGAATGACTGGAAAAAATGCAAGCAGTAAGTTCTGTCTTGAAAGTTAATTAATTTAAAGAACAGAAAGTAATTTCACATTAAACCTATGTGACATGTTTTTCCCATAGAGCTATAAGATATCTGAGAAAATCCATGGTTTATTCATTTATAAATAAATAACTGCCTGGAAGAAATAAAGCATCACTTTATCGGGAATTTGTTAGTTCTAGTTTTCAATAATTATGAATACTAAAACTTTTACAATTGTGTTTATTTACTCTGAACATACTGATAGAGACAGTATTATCAGTATCTTAAATAAGTAAAAAAAGTGAATATTTATTATTTATTAAGAAAACACATATGGCGGCCCAACTAACTCTTGGTGATTCCAGGTGGCTTACAGAAATAAAGCCCGAATACAAAACCCAACAAACCTCCCATCCAGGCCACAACAATCAAGCCAGCCATTTGATGGGCTCCATATCGCCCTGGGATTCTGTGGCCCAGTGGCAAAACCCTGTTTTCAGGGCCTTTCAAAAACATGTCAAGATGGGAGCCAATCTTATTTCCACAGGAATGATGTTCCACAGGGAGGAAGTCTCCACAAAGTATGCACTGCTTTCTGGTCCCACTAGATGGATCTCCTTAAAAAGGGGGGGCAGTAACATACTACTCTGATGGGTCAGGTAGATGTAACTGGGGGGAAAATGACCCGTCAAATAACCTGGCCACCCTATCATGTTTTTGAATGCATGTTAAAATTAAGCCCTAATCCTAAAATTAGCCCTAATTAATACCCTGTCCAACTCGGGGGTCTTAGAAAACCCTCTACTGCCAATATCGGCTACAGAAGTCTTTCCAGAAGGCATCTGAATGTGAAACGAAAGCCAGGGGGCGCCACACATATAAATCCAAGCCTGTTTCTCAGTGGCAGAGAACTTTCCGGAAGGCTTGGACAGCAAAATGGAGACCGGGGGCGACACATGCAAATGGTGGCAAGCAGTCGCAAAGTGGGCTGGCAGTGGGCTACTGCTGGGCAGAGCTGTCAGTGCCACTGCTACAAGGTGAGTCAATAATTAGATCCATCCGTAAAAAAATCCTAGCCATTTTTTGGAGGGGGGTCAAAAGAAAATAAAACCCAGCCATTTTCAGGGAAACATGGTATGCATAGTATGTAGAAACTTCAGCACTAACTTTTTTTTCTCTTAAGCGAGCCGTTTTTTTCTTACTGCTGGTTATACAAATGATACCTGCTGAAAAATACTTACTTGGATACTGGACTTTTTCCTTCAGTGTAAATTCCATTTTCATTATATTTTTCTTTTTACTTCCTTCAGAAGGTTGTGGTGGAACAAAGAAGTTTACTAAAAAACCCTGAAATATAATTTTAACATTATTATGTCACAGTCTACCTAATAATTAACAAATGCCAGGCATGACAAAAATAATTCATTTACTGTTTATAAAGCGTGTAAGAATTTAGGTGAAAATTTTAACATTGTTATAAAAATTTAATGTAAATAGACCGTTGGCTTACCTGAACGGTCATTCTCGGGGCACTGCAAAGAGAGTCCAATGCTGGGTTAACACAGCCTATCTGCCCTTGGACTGAGTGATGTTTTTTAGTTGACCACGCCTCCCTTTGCCTCTGCATGCTCAGTTCGAAAACGAAGGAAACCGTCCTGTAATCAGTTACAGTCAATACAGTCACATCGTTCAATAGAAATAAACACCCCGGGCGGGTTTGGACTCTCCTTGCAGTGCCCCGAGAACGACTGTTCAGGTAAGCCAACGGTCTTTCTCCAGTGCACTGCTCGGAGAGTCCAATGCTGGGACATGCCCAAGCTATTGAGTCCCAGGGTGGGGAAGCGCCGGAGTCTCTGGCATTTCAGCCACTCTTTGTAATACTCTTCTGCCAAAAGAGGCTTCGGCTGAGGCAAAGGTGTCGATCTTATAGTTTTTGATGAAGGCCGTGGGGGAGACCCATGTGGCCGCTCTACAAATGTCTAGAATAGAAGCCTGGGTTGCCCAGGCCACAGAAGCTGCTGCGCTCCTAGTGGAGTGTGCGGTGACCCGTCTCGGAGCCGTCTTGCCCTGGTGTTCATATGCCAGCTTAATGCAAGCGCGTAGCCAACGACCCACCGTGTGAGAAGAGACCTTGTGGCCAAGGGACGCAGGGAGGAAGGAGACAAAGAACGTCTCTGAACGGCGGAAGTTTTTTGTCCTCTTTACATACGTCCGCATGGCTCGTCTCACGTTCAACTTGTGCCACTCACGCTCCTTAGGGTGAGAAGGATGGGGACAGAAATTGGGCAAAATAATCTCTTGAGTCCTGTGAAACAGAGAGTTAATTTTTGGAGTAAAGGACAGGTCAAGCCTCAGAATTACTCTGTCTGGGTGAATTACACACAGATCCTCCCTGACAGAAAGAGCTGCCAGCTCGGATATCCTGTGAGCGGATGTAATAGCCTCCAGGAAGGCAGTTTTGATGGTAAGGTGGCACAGACTGGTCTTTCTCAAAGGCTCAAATGGGGCTTTTGTCAGAGCCTTAAGCACAAATGGAAGGTCCCATGACGGAGGGCTGATGTTCGCAGCTCCCTTGAGAAAGCTCTTGATCTGAGGATGCTGACTCAGAGAGCGAGAGGAGCCCCTAGCCAGGATAGTGGACAGCGCTGAAACCTGACGTCTAAGGGTGCTGACCGCAAGTCCTTTATCTAGACCCTCCTGCAAAAAGTCTAGGGTCTGAGGGATCGAGGCTGATGAGGCCTCTATGTCTCTAGTCTTGCACCACTGTGAGAATGCGGCCCAGGTGGCATCGTAGATTCTAGTAGTAGAAGGCCTCCTGGACGCTTGGATTGTTCGAATGACCTGGTCAGAGAACTTCTGCTTCCTCAGGAGCTCCCCCTCAAGTGCCAAACGGCTAGCTGTAGCCACTGGGGCTCCTGATGGGTGACGGCCCCCTGGCTGAGGGAGATTTGGTCCCGAGGGATTCTCCACGGTCTCTGAACTGAGAGACTGACCAGGTCTGCGTACCAGGGCTTTCTGGGCCAGAAGGGAGCCACCAGGATGAGGTCTGCCTTTTCAGCCAGGAGCTTGTTCACCACCTGAGGAATGAGTGGAAGTGGAGGGAAGGCATACAGTAGTCCCTGAGGCCACACTGACCTCAGTGCGTTTGTTCCCTCCGCCTGGGGCGAGTGGTAGCGACTGAAGAAGCGTGGGAGATGTGTGTTGTTGTGTGTGGCAAACAGGTCTACCTGTGGTTTGCCGAATCTCCTCACGATCTGCTGGAACAGGTCCGGGTGCAGGCACCACTCCGAGTGGTCGATGCGTTGGCAACTCAGCCAGTCTGCTTCCCGGTTGCTTACGCCAGAGATGTGATCTGCACTGAGAGAAGCCAGATGACGTTCCGCCCACCTGCCCAGAGCTTCCGCCCCGAGCATGAGGGCCTTTGATCAAGTGCCCCCTTGTCGGTTTATATGTGCTTTTGTCGCCACATTGTCTGTCATTAACAGTACATGAGCCCCTTTTACTAGAGCGGAGAACCTTCTCAGTGCGAGGCGAGCTGCCCTCAGTTCCAGCCAATTGATGCTATGGGCAGCCTCCCTCTGAGTCCATCAGCCTTGGGCTAGGTGACCCTGACAGTGGATGCTCCACCCCAGGAGACTGGCGTCCGTGGTGATAACTAGTCTTTCCGGCTCCTTGAACAAGCAGCCCTTCTTGACTGCCTTGGACCTCCACCATGCCAGGGACCAGATCACCTTTCGTGGGAGCCGAACCCGTCTGTGTGAGTTGCTGGCCTTGGCCCTCTGCATGGGTAACAGGAACCACTGCAGCTCCCTGGCATGGAGACGAGCCCAGGGAACCACCCTCAGGCACGATATCATTATCCCCAGGAGCTGGGACAGCTGGATGATTGGTACCGACCTGGCAAGGCTGCAGTGTTTCATTCTGCGTCTCAAGTTGGACAGCCGGTCTGGAGAAAGAAATACCTGGCAGGAGGTGGAGTTGATGATTGCACCCAGGTGCTATATACAGGTGGACGGCCGGAACTGGCTCTTCTCCATGTTCACAGAGAAGCCATGGTGCTGCAGGGTCTGCAAAGTTAGAGAAACATCGCGGTGTGCCTGCTTGGTGGTGAGAGAATGAATAATTATATCGTCCAAATAACATTCCAGACGAACCGGATGACTGTGGAGATGAGCTGCTAGCACTGCCAGAATCTTGGTAAATGTTCTGGGTGCAGATGATAGCCCGAAGGGAAGTGCCCTGTATTGGAAATGCTTCCCTTCCGAACAGAACCTCAGGAACTGCCTGTGGGCCACATGGATGGGGACATGCAGGTAGGCCTCTTTGAGATCTATTGATGTCAATAGGTCCCCCTCCCTCACACAGTCCAGGATGGAGTGAAGTGACTGCATCTTGAATCTCTTGTAAGCCAGATGCTGATTTATACTTTTGAGGTCCAAGATGGCTCTCCACCCCCCTGAACTATTGGGCACAAGGAAGAGGATAGAATAGAAGCCCTTCCCCTGCTGATCCCTGGGGACTGGCTATATCGCCTCTATCTCTAGGAGATGGCGGATTTCTGCTCTCATGCGCTCCCTCTTCTCTGGGTTCCTGGGGGTAGGACAACGAAGAAACTTCCTCTGGGGAAAGGTTAGAAAGTCCAGGACAAGGCCCCTCCGAATGGTGTTGAGGACCCACTTGTCTGATGTTATCTCCTCCCACCTGTCGGCGTACAGCCGCAGCCGACCCCCGATGGGAGGAACCCTGCGACCGTCACTTTCCCTTACGAAAGGGACGGGAGCTACCACTGTTGTTTCCGCCTCCTCGGAATGGTCTCCGAAAGGAAGACTGGGATTGGTTGGCACGAGCACCGAAGGATCTGTCTTGGTGCCTATCCCCCCCTGCCTGAAAGGATCTCTGGTAGGAAGAAAGGTGAGAGGATTGCCCTGTTTCCTGACTCCTGTAAGGTCTCTTACGAAAGGACCCCGCCCCTTTCCGGCCACCCCTTTTAAGGGTTGCCGGAAGGATCTTGCGTTTGTCTTTGGTTTCGGTGACAAACTTGTCCAGGGCCTCTCCAAACAGAAGGCCTCCCTTAAATGGGGCCGAAGCCAGCTTCGATTTGGCTTTCATTTCGGCTTGCCAATGTCTAAGCCATAGGAGGCGGCGTGAAGTGATATTGGAAGCGAGGGCTCTGGATGAGAATTTGGCTAGGTGGCATCCGCCGAGTCCTTGACAGCGGTAATAATTTTGGTTAACTCATGGCGCCATCTAGACTTCCTGGGTGGTGGCCTAGACCTGAGCTGGCGTAGCCAGAATAAGGTGGCCCTGATAAAGAAGGAGGCAGAGGTGGATGCCTTAATGGCCCAGGCAGACGCCATGTGCGTTTTCTGACACGCCTTTTCTGACCTTTTATCTTCTGCCTTTAGTCCCTCTAGGAGCTCAGCTGGCAGGTTTGAGTTGGAAGTTAGAGACACAACCGGGGCATCTACTTCAGAGAATTTCAGGATATCCTCCATTTTCCCCTCCAGGGCATACAGTGTCCTGTCCCCCCCACTGGGGTTGGTTAGCGTGCCTGGCTGTAGCCACTGGCGCTGCACCGTGTCAATAAAGAGGTCAGGCACAGGGATAACCTCAGGTGTTTCTACTGTCTCTTTGAATAGGCCATGCTTGTAATCCTTGGATGTAGAAGCCTGAGCAGCCTCAGGCCTGGAAGTGGGGCCTAACTCTGTGGCCGTCATGGCTTTGTGTAAGATTGATTTGAATAAGGACGGCTTAAACAGGCCAGTGAAGGCTGGTTTGTCAGGGGTAAGGTTTTCGTCTTCAGAAAGCACGAAAATTTCCCCTTCTTCCTGCTCAGAACTTGAAAGCCCAGAGTGAGATGGGCTGGAAGATGCAGAAGAGGATACAGGCTCTTTGAAGATGGAGGCCTTAGGCCTGCGCTTTTCCTTTGGGGCCTTGCTCTTGCGAGAGCCCCTGCATTTAATGCCCTCAGCTATCCCTTGGGAAATGGCTAAGGAAATTACCTCCCTCATCTCATCAGAAAGAGCAGGGCCTTTACCCCTCTTCAGGGGTAAGGTGGCGCAGTGGTTAAATGCAGCACTGCAGGCTACTGCTAGATCAGCAGTTCAGCGGTTCAAATCTCACCGGCTCAGGGTTGACTCAGCCTTCCATCCTTCCGAGGTGGGTAAAATGAGGACCCAGATTGTTGGGGGCAATATGCTGACTCTCTGTAAACTGCTTAGAGAGGGCTGAAAGCCCTATGAAGCGGTATATAAGTCTACTGCTATTGCTATTGCAGTTTCTGCTTGCTGGGCCTGCAATGGCTAGGCCTGCCTGAGCTGGATTCACCCTTTTCACACTGGGAATCCTGAATAGAATCACGTTCCTCTCCAATGGAGGAGCTAGGGGAGTCGGGGTACCCCCAAGAAGCTTCTGGAGACAGATCCCTGGACCTATAATCATCCCCAGACAAGAATTCACTGTCCCCAGGGGATTGGGCCTCACGATCAGGGGAAGCTGACTCCCTGCTGCGATGGTTCGGGCTAGGTTCTGGCTGATGGGACCTAGAAACCTCCCTGGGATCCACTGTGGCTCTTGGTGAAGACCTTTCATTGGAGCCCTTGTGCCCTTTGCCTTTTTTCACAGAGGGATCCAGCTTGCTGCGCTTGCTGGAGGGCCCTGCCTGTTCCCCTAAGGCCTCCCTGCATTCCTCTGCCATTTTCAGGTCACCCACGAGGCCTGGAAGATAGCTGGAGCTGGGATGGGCACGCGCTGGCCGAGGAGGCTCAAATGCGCTTGCAGAATCTTCAGGAGGGAAGAGCCGCCTGGGGGTCGGATTCCTTCCTCCCACCGCCCTCGGTTCCCCGAGACTTAGCTTTGTAATCAGGAGGGAGAGACTAGCTGGCTCCCCAGGCTAATCTCCAGCATCCCTGCGGCGTTCTGCAGTCGCTGAGGGCTGGCTGAGGCTCCGCTGAGGCTGTCTGGGCTCTCCGCTTCTCCTTCTTTCACCAAAGGCAAGGCTGGAGGGAATCAGTTCTCCACACGAGCCGCGCGTTCTCTTCTCAACGCGCTCCGAAGCGATCCAAAATGGCGGCGGCTGCGCGCGCAGCCTCCTCCCGCTCTTTTTTGCCTGACAGCCTTAAAAGCGTGCGAAGGTTCCAACCGTCGCTGCTGTTGCCGGGCAGAATCGAGCAGCTGAATGGCCCCTAGCTAGAAGGCCTGCAGAATCCCAAACCTCCGTTTGAGAGAATTTTCCTCTGGGGCTCAGTTGGGGAAGGTCTGCCACCACCCCTGCCGCTCCTGCCACTCGCCAGCCTCCGCTGGGCGAGGGGTTACAGTCCCCTGAAGCGCTTGCGACCAGCAGCTTCAGGGAAGCCTGGGTGCCCTCTTAAAGCGACACAAACCTCCAAGGCATTAATTTTGCCAGTTCTTGCAACAGATATAATTTTCTCTAATATGAGAATCCAAACGTGGTCCAAAGTGGGAAATTTTCCAGCCTATCTGACCTTAGACTGGAGCTCTCCCAAAACAGTCCCAATGGGCGGACTGAGTTTTCGAACTGAGCATGCAGAGGAAAAGGGAGGCGTGATCAACTAAAAAACATCACTCAGTCCAAGGGCAGATAGGCTGTGTTAACCCAGCATTGGACTCTCCGAGCAGTGCACTGGAGAACAGTAACAATTTATTAACACTGTAGAATTAAGGCTGAGAAAGGAAATTGTAAGAATTAAGCATTATTTCTAAAAGCAGTAATTAGAAATATTAATCTTTCACCAATTCAAATATACAGGTGTGGCATTGTTTATTCATGGGATTCTATTTCAACTGAACCATGAATAAGCCTGTGAAAAAGCATAATGTGCTTATGTGAAAAAGCTTGTCAGTCATTTTGTGCATGCATTGATACATAATGGACACTCTAGAAGAGATCTACATGACAAATACTAAATACACAAAATGTTTTATCCCATACAAAAAGTTCTGCCCTGCATTTTCCAGGAAGACATCCTTTCTCTTCTCTTCATAGCTATTGACTATTGGTAAAGTTATAATTGCAAATTGGTCAAATTAGCAAGCTTCAAATTCTGCAGATTGATAACCATTTTGCAACACTTTCTAATTGAACTGTGTTGTGAATAATACAAGAATACAGGAAACATTTTATAATAGGGTTATCATATTCTAGTTAACTTGATATTTTTAACAAAATAATTTCAAAAGTTTTAGTTGGAATTAGGTTTTCTCCAACGGTAAAGAAATATGCTGCAACCCTTAGAATATTGTTATTGCTTTATATTTTCAATATAAAAAGACTCAGACAAATTATTACAATACAGCTACACCATAACCAGAGTTATGTAATAGCATATGGTATAGAGCAGATTGATTTTGAACAATTTTCTTCATAAAACTAGTATGCATTTTCTCATGTGTTATACAGAAAAGAGACATTTCCAATATACTACCAATGAAACCATCCCCAAATGTTCTATTAAATTATCAGAATAATTACTAGTAATCAATTAAACTAATACATTTAACATTCAAGACTTAAGATTGAAATGTGACCCTGAAATCACAAGATGGATATTTATATGGTTCATTAACTGGTTAATGAACAGGTGACAAAACAAAGTAGAAATGCATAATAGAGAATGAAACAATTCTTCAACCATATTTGGATTCCTTTATGTAAATAATGTTACCAACAATTATCCTTGCTGAATTTATGAGCAAATATGTTTCTAATTTAGGAACTGGCAAACTCCAGAATAAATGCTAAGGCCCTTAAATAAAGCAATTTTTAAATCACCAGTATTTGTGAGATACTGCAGATTTTTTAAAATGCCTGCGCCAGTGTGTCGCATTGTATGGTGTTCCAGGAACAGAAACAGAAAAGATGACCAAACACTGGGCTAGACAGTGAAAAATTCAGGGGGTAGTAAAGTATCAATGTTTGAAGAAGACTAAAAAGAAATGAATGTGCAAGCAGACTGTTTACTGCTCTTAAGAGGGTAGATGAATTGGAAATGGAAAACAATGTTAATATATGGATTGGGGAAGGAGGAAAATAATGCTTAACAATGAAGACTGATAGTTGTGAATCCTGTAGAATTATGTTGTGACATGATGTTCTACTTCATTCTAGTTTTTCTAGCATATTACATTAACAACTGAATCTTTCCTCTTGATGCTAATTATAAAACAAAAATAAAAGGGTCATAGAAAATTGTTTTACAAACTTCAAAGGCAACAGATTTAGGAGAAATAATTGCTTACATATTCCAATTATAACTTTCAATTACAATCAGTGGACTGAATAAGATTTGAATATTGGAATAGTTTTTATCCACCCACAATGAAAATTTCTCACCTCTGGTAACATCAGAGCATCTTGTCTGAGATCCTTACGAGTGTGTGACAAAATAAGAGCCAAGACTTCTACTGTTTTTCCAAGGCCCATCTCATCTGCTAATATTCCTCCAGGCCAACAAGGCCCAGCAACAGGTCGATCACGGATTACACTGAAAATAAAATAAATATAGATTTTTGTTACAAATTCAACCGACCTACTGAATTCAACATTTAGAATTCTAAATACATCATCAGTTACACTCAATTATTTCAATGTTCTGCTTTTGGACATAACATTAAAGCAATCTATTCTTACCAGCCAGTAAAAGGATTATAATAGAGCTTCAGCCCATCTAGAGTAATACATTCTCTCCATAAGTAGTGGAGGGCATTATCTGATGAAAGAAAAGAACAAGGCAATGAGATTCATTGAACTTCATATCTCCTTAAACTTGAAGGTGCAAACTGAAGTTCTGAGGAAGGACATTCCTCATTATATAGCAATAGCAATAGCAGTAGACTTATATACCGCTTCATAGGGCTTTCAGCCCTCTCTAAGCGGTTTACAGAGAGTCAGCATATTGCCCCCAACAATCTGGGTCCTCATTTTACCCACCTCGGAAGGATGGAAGGCTGAGTCAACCCTGAGCCAGTGAGATTTGAACCGCTGAACTGCTGATCTAGCAGTAGCCTGCAGTGCTGCATTTAACCACTGCGCCATCTATGCAATCATTTTAACTAAATTAGTACTTGATGTAAAAATACAGGTAGTCATCACTTACTGACCGAAGCTAAGACCGACAACTCTGTGGCTAAGCAAAACGTTGTAAAGTGAAACCATACCAACATATGAGATCAGTTCCAGCTGTGATCAAGTGATTCACCAGTGGATGTTACGCACAATGGCTCATGACTGCAACTTGCAACTTTGTGCTAACTGCAATCCTTCCCCACAATATAAAAGCACTCCATAAAATCTCTTCTTACAATGTTTGTGTTTCTAAAACTGTTTGGAATCTCTCTGAGTGGCTATTCTTAACTAGAGGGCTCCATGGATTATTAAGGGGGTGTCATTTTTTAAAGAAACAAATGCTAGATTAGAATGTCACTATTGATACGTTTAAGGACTGCTTATTTAATATACAACAGTTTATATGTTGACCTTTCTATTGATCTACTATGTAAACTGACCATTGTATTTGCTAATATTTTTTTAGCCAAAAAAAGGATCTAACAAACTCCTCATAGTACATGATCATGTATTCTACTATTAACATGTTCAATATATATGTATACATCTTGCTATATTGAGATACTTACCATTGGTAGGTATATTTCTAAAGTTCTCACGTTGCAGCATCCAATTTACAGCCTCACTTTGATATGGCCTGAGAACAGGAATCAATGCAGAATGTTGTACATTTTCCTTTAAAAAATGTAACTCTTTTTGGTGTACATGCCTCACATAATCATACAGCTCTTCAATATTTTGCCGTTCTATATCTCTATCAGATTCCTCATCTTCTTCCAGAATGTCTAAAAAATGTGCAATGTTATTGGCTATTAGTAACATTATAAATATTTTAAGTACATAAGAAATAAAAAGATGAAAAAATATCTGCATATTAAAAACATAATAATTGAGTGCAACAATGCTTTCAGGCTTTCAAGGAGGGATAAGAAAACAACACCTCAAAATACAAATATATGAACAAATGTCTGATGAAACAATGATGTTGTGAATTGACTACAAAAAATATATGGTGATATTTAAGTTTGTGAACCTATTTGAATATTGAATTTTCAATATTTCTCTATAAATATGACTTAAAACAGTGTCTGTTTTCCCTACAAATCCTAAAACTAGATAAAGAGAACGAAGTGTGTCTGAGAATGCATTTGGCAGCATCTTGACTGAAATGTTAATGAGATGAAAACAAATTGAAAGTGGTAGTATGGTTTTTTGCTGGGCAGAAGACGCAGACCAGATTCTTGTTCTGCTATTCACTGAGAAAGTTAATTTATTGAACTTGTATTGATTTTTAAAAAATGTACAATAAAGTGAATAGCCTTGAATTAGAGAATCTTTGTTTGAATATAGAGTTGAAGGTTGATTGCTGAATTGGATTTATTTAGATTTGGAAGACTACCTGACTCCCAAATAATTCTGGGCAACTCACATTGTTAAAAAAAAAGGAGGGGGAGAGAACAATTGGTTCCACCACAAAATCGCGGAGGACAAAATCGCGCTTGACGAAAGCGCGCATTTGATGTCATCACAGCGCGACGAAAACATCGCGCTGTGATCGAAAAATGTAAAAATAAAGCTAAAACCTTCCCCTAACCCCCCCAAACCTAACCCTAAACCTAACCCTAAACCTAACCCTTAACCTAACCCTAAATCTAACCCTAAACCTAACCGTTAACGTAACGAAAAACCTAACGCTAACCCTTAACCTAACGCTAAACCTAACGCTAATGCTCTAAACCTGACCCTAACCCTTAACCTAACCCTAACCCTAACCCTTAACCTAACCCTTACCTTTATGTGAATCGGCTTGCTTTAATTTTAATTTTATTTCAATTTTTAATTTTTTTCATCGCGCTGTGATGACGTCACATGCGCGCTTTCGTCGAGCGCGATTTTGTCCTCCGCGCTTTTGACGGGTCACGGAACAATTAGATAAGAATCTAATATAAATCTATATATTTATAAGATTACACACACTTCCACAAAACACCCAAACTAATGATAATATTCCAAATTGTCTGTAATAATATTGTCACTACTCCAAATATATCTAGTTCATTCTCTTTAATTTCTTAGGTGCCAAATTTATATTGAAGAATTGACCAAAAGCTGCAATTCCTAAAAGAATTTTAAGTAAATGGCCAAAACTTAATATAGAAAAAACTGGCAAACAAACAATGGCACAGATTCTACCAGAATTCATAATTAAGTGATAATGTCATTCATAAACACATTTTTAAGGATCTGGCCTGAAAAATATGATTACCTGGAATTGCAAAGTGATAAAATATTTCCATCAGTTTCTGAAGGAGTTGATTGGACTTCCTTATTCTTCCCCCACCATCGCTAAGGAATTCTAACTTACTTATGCCAAGTTCAAGAAGATATATTCCAACCTGTGAATTAAATGTTCATGAAAAAATGTTCAAACAAACTTTAGAATACACAATAAAATGTGGGAAAAGTAATTTAATATAATTAGGAAATAAGCAAAGAAGAATAAAAATAACAACAAATGAAATCATAGTGAGAATATTAAAGCTGCCTTTCTCAATCTAATTTTACTCAAATATACTGAACCAATTCTTAAAACAATTCATCAAGACTGGTTGGAATATGAGAACTAACATATTTATAATGAAAGGGATATCAGGTTATACAATGGTTCATTAAAAATAGTGTAAGTAATTTAACAGGCTAAGTTATAAAGATATGAGAGGTCCTTGGTGCTCTCTGAGCTGGCTTTTGTTCTTGCAGAAGTTTCATTACCCAAACTAGGCAATATCATCAATGTTAGTAAGGAGTGGCTTACCTGCAGGGGTGGGTTCCTCCCGGTTCGCACCGGTTCTTGCGAACCTGTTCGTCAGTGAACCCGGAAGTAATTAACTTCCGGGTTCCTAGCTCCTAGCCCCTGTCGCTGGGTGCCTACAGGGTTTTTCTTTTTAAAAAAGCCTCTCCGGATGATCTTGAAAACCTGCAAGGTTGCTTTGGAAGGGGACAGATAGGCAGATTCCCCCTGCCCCCCTCCCTGGGTGCCTGCAGGGTTTTTCTTTTTTAAAAAGCCTCTCCGGATGATCTTGAAAACCTGCAAGGTTGCTTTGGAAGGGGACAGACAGGCAGATTCCCCCTGCCCCCCTCCCTGGGTGCCTGCAGCCTTAAAGCAAGCGTTTGCACAATAAAGAAAATCTCGCGAGCGAGAGAAGTTCTTAACTGCTTTTACTGTGAAGTTTCGGAAGCTTCCAAGGCTACAGGCAATCAGGAATGGGGTGGGGGAATGCCTCGCAGGTTTTCAAGATCGTCTGCAGAGGCGTTTTTAAAAAGAAAACAGTCTTCTTGGGAGGGGGAATGGGCTGCGCTCCTGGTTCTGGGGATCCCCCCCCCAAAAAAAGACCAGCTTCCCATCTCTCCAAATCTTGTGGCTTTTCAGGATTTTCTTTTTAAAAAAGCCTCTCCGGATGATCTTGAAAACCTGCAAGGTTGCTTTGGAAGGGGACAGATAGGCAGATTCCCCCTGCCCCCCTCCCTGGGTGCCTGCAGCCTTAAAGCAAGCGTTTGCACAATAAAGAAAATCTCACGAGCGAGAGAAGTTCTTAATTGCTTTTACTGTGAAGTTTCGGAAGCTTCCGAGGCTGCAGGCAACCAGAGATGGGGTGGGGGACTGCTGCCTGTCTTCCTCCTCCCAAAGCAACTTCGCAGGCTTTCAAGATCATCTGCAGAGGCGTTTTTAAAAAGAAAATGGTCTTCTTGCGAGGGGGAATGGGCTACACTCAGAGGAGCCGGCGCTTGGGGCACCCTGAAACAACACATCCCCGCCGCCTCGTTCTACTCAGCAAGCGGGGACATCCCGTCTGTGCCCACTTCTGCTGCCACCACCTCCGCTCCCAAACGCAACTGTCAGCTGTGAGCAGGTGACTGAAGCTGCTGCTTGCAGTCATTTACGGCTGCAGATAGATTGTGCCTGTAGCGGGAAGCTCTTCGCCCTGTGAGAGCTCCTCTCCAGCACTCCTAGTTTGGTAACATCATCAGTGCTAGAAGGGAGTGGGGTTGGGGGGAAGGAGGAGAAAGTTAGGACAAAAAAGAAAAAGATAAGGAGGGAGAGGACTGTGGGGTCCTTTGGTGTTCTCTGAACGTGGTAGTTTTTAATTAGTTTAGGGAATTTTTATTTATTTATTGTTTATAGAATGTTTATTACAAGAAATATTATTCCTTTTTGCAAATGTTTTATTTGTGATGCAATATGTTGCTTTTAAGTGTTTAGACCAGGTTTATGTGTCTCAAAGTGGCTGCTTTTCTATGGGCAGGCCAGGTTTGTTGCAAGGCAGTGTGTTTCACCCTCCTTGTTTAGGTAATTCTGAGGTGGTTGATGGTTCTGTGAGTGCCTGTCCTTTATAATTTTCCACATTGCCTTGATGGTTTTTATTCCAGTGACTTTGTCTTTCCTCTTCTTAGGCTTAGGGAAAAAAAACTGGTTTCATTGGCAGTCTTTTTTGGGGGGGGGAGGGGGGATTTTTATTTTTTTGGTGTTTTCCTAGCACTGTCATAGTTTGTGGGTGTGGGTGGGTGTGTAATGTCCCACAGTTATCTATGCACTAATAATGATCTAGTAATATTAATAATATCTAGTAATTAGTAATATCTAGTAATAACATCGTCTTGGCCACTCCCACCAGGTCACATGGGTGGCAGGCCACTCCCATCCGGTCACATGGGTGGCAAGCCACTCCCATCCGGTCACATGGGCAGCAGGCCACTCCCACAAAGGAGGCCACGCCCACAGAGTAGGTTCGAACAATTTTTGAAACCCACCCCTGCTTACCTGCCAGTGTTGGTGGGGTGGTCTTAGAGATTCTTTGGTTGGGCTGTTTGCTCTTGGCTTCTTTGGCAGTTTCTTGACCCAAACAAAGAATTTCTAAGACTACCCCCACCAACACTGGCAAGCAAGCAAAATATAAAGCTGAGAGCACACAGCACTCCTTACTAGCACTGATGATGTTACATAGTTTGGGTAATGAAACATCTGCAAGAAAACAAGCAAGCACAGAGAGCACTAAGGACCCCACATATTAACCAGAATTGGAAAAAGTGCTTGTCTTTTCTTCTTACAAATTCACTCTGGTTGCCTTAATAAAAGCCTCACACATCACAATGCAAATTAAACAAAGAGGTTTTAGCACAGGTTTCTGCTTAGATCCCCACTAGGGTCATTGCCTAGGGGAAAGCTATGCTTTCAGTGTAATTAGGCATTGTCCAGACTATTTCCTTTATTAGTTATAATATATTTTAATATTTTCCTAAAAATTGAAATTATAACTATTATTTGTGATTCGCAAGGAAGTATATTCCAATTATTAGCTGCAAGAGAAAAGAAAGCTGGACACATCCTATTAACAAAGCAAATGGTCTTGAACAGTGGATCTCAACCTTCCTAATACCGCAACCCTTTAATACAAGTTCCTCATGTTGTGATGACCCCCAACCATAACATTATTTTCTGTTTTCCGTATTTTTAAAAAATATGTGTTTTCCGATGTCTTAGGTGTCCCCTGTGAAAGGGTCATTCGACCCCCAAAGGGGTCCCAACCCACAGGTTGAGAACCGCTGGTCTTGAGAATCCTGGATGAAGATAACTAAAGGCTAAATATATTTAGTGAAGGAGGCTCATAATTAAATACCAAAGAGTTATTGGCATTAACCATAATGTAATTAATAATATAATAGCAATAGCAGTTAGACTTATATACCGCTTCATAGGGCTTTCAGCCCTCTCTAAGCGGTTTACAGAGTCAGCATATTGCCCCCAACAACAATCCGGCTCCTCATTTTACCCACCTCGGAAGGATGGAAGGCTGAGTCAACCCTGAGCCGGTGAGATTTGAACAGCCGAACTGCAAAACTGCAGTCAGCTGAAGTAGCCTGCAGTGCTGCATTTAACCACTGCGCCACCTCGGCTCTAATCACTGCGCCACCTCGGCTTTAATTAATGATTTGCATTTCATTTTCCATGATATAATAATTGCTATAAGTGGTATTTAAACTAGCAGAGTAGGAAAAATAAATAAGCTGTTTCACAGTTTCAATGAAATGCAGTAATGGTATTGAGGGAGTTAAACTGAAATTAAAGAAAATGTTAGAAAAGCTAATAATTAACTTATAAAATGTGGTTTGTTCACTTTCTAACTTTTTAAAAAAATAATAAAATTTGCTAAATTTAAAAAATGTTAATGATTTTGTAAAAGAATTGTTTATAACAATATGGCTATATCAAAAGCATTTCCTTTTTAATTAGTTAGTAACTTATATTATATACACACAAACACACATTAATTTACTTAGTAAAGATTTCAGTTAAAGTTAAAAGCCAATTTACAGGTAAAGAATTCCTCAAGCTTAAAGAAATAGGCAAGTTATAAGTCTGTATAATAAGTTATAGTTCCTCTACAGGAAGGAAATTTTATTAGCACATGCCAACAGAAAATTTAAAGCATATGAAAACTGTATTCTCTAAGATATGCTGGGGCAAATCTTTTTATTATTTTAGGTGTCATAATTAACATTTTATTCAGAGATGCTAGTTAATAGATCCTGCAAAAGAATAAAATCTAGTAAAATCTATTATGTATATAGAATAAATTGAACTGAAGAAAAGATTCCTGTCTTTGATACTAACATATTTTCCATGTACATATAAAACACATTAGTCACAATATTCTATTCAAGCACCTTTCTACATATTCTTACTTTCAAATATATTCAGCAGTAGATATATTCTATTAATTATATAAATTTACTACCTTTACAGAACGAGTATCTCCAGAACTTTGATACAGTACAATTATTTTTTTCTTCTGCAGCCACATTAAATTTTCCATAATTTCATTATTTAAAGATGATTCAACTAAAACATCTAGTTCGTAAATACTCGGTAATGATTCTTCCCCTTTGTCCACTTTTATAATATCATTTTCATGGACAAGAAGATGCAGATGATCACTAAATTCTGCTGTCATCAAGGTCAACCCTTTTTTCTGGATATTGCCATTTAAATGTTGTTCAGGAAGAAGCTGGAGTGTAAATTCTCCAAGCAAAGTTTTCCAGGGAGAATCAGGCTGATAAGGAAGTATCAAGATATTTAGCTGTATTGCTATAGATAGCAATGGATGACAAGAATCTTCTACTTCATCTAAGACTGTTGAGAAATTTGGGGATTTGGTGTTCTTTTCTCTGTGAGTCAAGTCTTCATCCGCACTATCATCATTTATCACAATATGTACAGCAGAAGTTGAACTTGTACCAGCAACAGGATGGTCTTCATCCATGACATCTACATCTATCATGTCATTTTTTTGGTCATCATGCATATTCCAGCAGAGTTGCTTCTTTTTTTCTTCATTCATCCTCATGGGAGGAGCACACTTTCGACGGCGACTCATTTTGATAGTTCACCACTGCTAAAAGCTGTAACATAGATAAATGCCAGTCAACTTAGGAATGGAGCATTATATTTTGATTTAAAAAGAATCTGGAACATTGGCCAAAGATTTATTTTAGACATATCTTCTAGTAATAAACCTTGCCCCCCCCCCTCTCCAGACTTGTTCACTTTGGGGTTCAGCATCAGAACTTTTGGTCTGTGAAAAAGCTAGTCTTTTCATGGAATTCAGAGAAATTGCTTTTAAAAGCACATCTCATTTGTTATTTTACTTTCAGAAGTATATCAGAATGAATACATCTTATGGTCTCTAGGATACTGTTCCAGAAAACATAGAAATGCATTATCCAAGGCAATACATTAAAAATCTTTGTATTACATGTGCTTATTGGCATTTATCTTTTCCAGACACATCTTAACAGTACTATTTGTGTGTGTGTCTGTGTGTGTTTGAGAGGGAAAGGGGGGGGGAGAAAATGTGAAGTAGTAAGAAAACATGGCCAAGAATTTGAAATAATATTAAAATCTAGTCAATTCTTCTGCCTTTGCTTTTACTGGATCAGAAAAACACTAACTTTTGTCACTCTTAGACATAATTACCATTTAATGCTTTTTGAGACTAAATGTTTAAGGGGTCATGTTTAAGGGATCACAGAATGGTGGTGTTCCAATTCTTTCTTATATTTTCTCAGTCGTTTATGTAATATCATTTATAAAATTAAAAAGTTGCTTCCTAAAGGTGAGGGAATAATTGCAGAATGTACAAATTGCTAGAGCCTCCAATCCTTGCTAACTTTTAAAGCTTTTCGGCATATTTTCACTCCAATTCTCATTCTGTCTTTACAACTTACTGATCTTATTTATTTATTTATAGGCTTAATGGGCTATCCATTCACTAGATAACTAAAAGTCACTTGGTTTCACTTTTTTTAAGGCATGCTGATGAGACACAATATGGCCTCAAACAACTGAGGTAATATATCTGCTTTGCATCGGCAATCTTGAAAAGTTTTTCATTCTGATTTGTCTTTTCTGTGCAGTAGACTGCTACCGAAAACCCCAAAAAGAGTAGGCTGAAGAGGCAAAGTTGCTTTTTCAAGAGGCAACTGGACTTTCTGGCTTTTCTTTGATGACATTTGCTTCTCATAAAAGGAGCTTCTTCAGCTCTGATGGTGGGGAATGGAAGGACTTATACTCCTTGCAGACAGCTGGTCATTTGACTTCTTTTAGTGAAAGCAACAGGATGCATTCTTTTTTCATTAAAAATGCAAATGACCACAGACGACAGAGAATGAGGTGGCTGGATGGAGTCACCAAAGCAGTAGGCATGAGCTTAAATGGACTCCAGAGGATGGTATAGCACAGGAAGGCCTGGAGGAACGTTGTCCATGGGGTCGCGATGGGTCGGACACGACTTCGCAACTAACAACAACAAAGTAACAAGCTGTTTTAAAGTGTAACTATAAGTAGATGTTTCCATCACATCCAAAGGGAGGGGCGAGAATACAACACGTTTATTTCAAGTCAACTTCCTAGGGCCCCGTGAGGCAGAGGCGGCTGTCCTTTCACTGCACTGCAGGAATGCAAAGAAGGCTGGTGCCGGGTGTACACAACGAAGAACCTAAGAGATTATCTCCTCTTTCCGCAGACACCGAGAGGCAGGCGGTCAGGGAAAAACCGCCGGGAGATACGGAGACAACAGAAGACGGGGAGGGGGGGGGATACAAAGGCTTCGGGGCCGCCGCTGCTAGTGGGTGGAAGCACCGGAAAGAGACGAAATGAAGCCGCCGAGAGATGCTCCTCGGACCAACGTACCTGACAGTTCAAGTAGCTTGCACTCCCTTCTGGATGTCCCTTCAGGAAACCGCGCCTCTGGCCGTCGTAACCGACCAACCGCCTCCGAACGGACCACCGCGGAAGGACGGGGGGGAGGAGGCGTACCAGCGAACGTCCCCTTCTCCCTCCCCCTCCCCAGGCGAAACCAAAGCCGGCAGGTATATGCCAACCGATAGGCTGCAAAGGCCCAGGCAGGCTCCGCCCTCGCCGGCTGGCGCGCGGGCGCCGGAGATGTGACGCCGTAGCGTCCTGAGTCGTGCGTGCCCGCGCGCGTTCGGCCGTCCGGGAGAATGTCGGTTTGATTTGGGGAGGACGAGAGGGGAAGGGGTGGCGAGCTGCTGCAGCGCCTCCTCTCGGTTGGTTCTGCGGTAGAAGGTTTGAAATTTAGCGCGAGCTAAAAGACGGAGGGATCTCCGGGAAGAAGTCGCTTCTTCCAATGCGATTGTGCCCCGTGTGTGCTTTTTAGGGGCTGAAATATACTAAAATAGCTGTAGGCTTGGCAGATCTCGAAAAAGCTATAAACGTGGTCGGACTTGTTTAATATTTGAATGAGAGGCTGTGGGAAAATCCAGGAGGAGAAATAAACAAATAAATCAATTTATTCGTACCCATTTACTGTGTTTATATTTATGTTTATACTTATACCTGTTATTTTTTTACATGTTTGACAAAATAAATAAACAAACTTAATTGCCCAAAAAAACCCCGCGCGAACATAAATTAAACAAGTTCGATTAGAACAATATTTCTCAGCCTCAATAACTTAAAAGGTGTTGGATATTGATAGTGTGGTTAATTGTTGGTTGGAGAATTCTGGGAGTTGAAGTACCGATATCTTAAAAGTGTTTGAGATTGAAAAACACTGGACTAAAGTAACTTCATCCTCCGTGGACCATCTGAATGATCTTTGCATTTACATTCGTGCATTATTCCTATCCTGCCAATTCTTTCCGTGCAAACTCAAACTTTCCACATAACCAGATTTTTTTTCCTTACAAAAATCTTAGGATGAGAAACCCCAAAGACAAAATTGAGTTAGAAAATCAAGGAGTATATGAAATCCCATGCACCACCTGCCCCACAACATACATGGACAAACCAACAGAAGAATAAGTGCACGCATTGAAGAACACAAAAACGCAATCAGAAAAGAGGAACCAACTTCTTCCCTGGTCCAACACCTTAAAGCCACAGGACATAAAATTGACTTCAAAAAGACCAGAACTATTGCCAAGGCTGAACATTTTAACAACAGAATAATCAGAGAAGCCATCAAGATAGAAAAACGCCCACAAAGCATGAACAGGCGGGACGATACCTCCCGCCTGCCAGCCATTTGGAAGCCTGCCCTTATTGATAAACGAATCCTTAACATGATGAATGACACCAGGCCTAGATAGATAGATAGATAGATAGATAGATAGATAGATAGATAGATAGATAGATGATAGATAGATAGATAGATAGATAGATAGATAGATAGATAGATAGATAGATAGATAGATATAGGTTTAGTGAATTAATGATATAGTAGCTGGCAGTGGTACTGAACCCAATCCTATAATCATTACATCAAATTGATTTGATGAATTGATGTTGTCCACATTGTTTCTGGAATGCATCATTATGAAAAGGAATGCATCATTGCAAGAAGTTTAGGTAAGCTCAGGTTTTTCCACTGGTAGTGTGATGCCAATTTCCTTTCCTCACAGAGTCTCTTATCCACTTAGTACATGCAGCTCTGAATCACACAGGTGTCTTAACATATTTTACATGTACAATGAAAACGTGAACAGACTGAGTTTCTCTTCGCCTGTCAACACAGCACTGTACATCCTGTGTTAATATCCAAAACACTTCCTCCGCAGTGCCATCCTGCCATTTTTCCCTCAAGAACATGCCATGAAAACATCACAAGTTTGTGCTTATTCCCAGGATAAGATAGAAATGATTCATTTAGCTATATTTTAACGTGTTCCTTTAATTCAGACAGTTATTGATAGGAGATAATATTGAGCTGTTTTCACATACTAGTGAATCATGTGTGACACCTTTAAAGATGAGAAATTAAGCATGATAGTGTAAGAAATATATTTTACTAAATTCGTACTGGAGAGCAAATAGATTCTAACTTTCTATACTAAACCGAATGGAGCTCAAGTAAGATATAAGTATTCATAACCCTTTCAACTGTCCATATGGTATCATTGTCAATCCTAAAGGGAGCTATTGTAATCCAGGTCAGATTGTTTTTTCTATTTAGCCCACGTCTGACTGATAGCAACCCATTAACATATGAGATGGAGTTTTCATGCTGAGACGATGTTAAGGCCAGAGGCCAGAATTTGAATTTTGCAACCAAGTTGTTTTGCCACCCAAATTTACATTCTGCAAAAAAAAAAAAGGGGGGGGGATACATGGAGAAAAAATCATTTTTATAACATGTGCAAATTCCTTGGCTTGGCTGCTGTTTATAGCAGGTTAGAGGTGGTTAAAACTAGAAAATCCCAGACTTGTAGTCTAGATTGGGCAGCTGAAAAAGAAAGATCTGGGAAAAAAACTAGAAAACCACTTCTGCATTTTTGCCAAGAGAATCAAACAGACATGTCTATGTAGACACCATAGCAAGGTTAAACCATGGCTTAACCTAAGCTATACAAAGTTTTGAGACAAGTTGTGGGCCATCAAAGGTATCTTTCTGCAATCACAATTAACTTCACCAGTTGAAAATTTGTCCTCAGAATCTTTGATGATTCTTAAAGACTGAGGGCAAAATAATAGTATTTCTGTTCCCTTTCTTCTTTCTTTAGTTGTCCTTATTTCAGTTTGATCTAGTGATTAAGACACCAGGCTAGAAAGCAAGAGACCATGAGTTCAAGTCTCACCTTAGCCATGAAAGCCAACTAGATAATTTTTGGACCAATTACTTTCTCTCAGTCCAACCCATTCACAGAGTTGTGGGGAAAATAGGACTAGGATATGTTTGCCGCCTGGAGTTATTTGTAACAACAATAAAAGTAGAATACAAATAAATAACCTGCACTTTGGTCCTTATTGACGCTAGGCAGTCTATAAATATGAAAAAAAGCATAAGACTATAATACATTTTAAAACTTCAATAACAGAAAGAGGAATATCAAATAATGAGAAACACAAACAAAGTCAAAACTCCCAGGTAAACTAGGGAGGAAACAGGAGTGGATGAACTAATTCTACTTTATTGTAAAGCAACATTAACAGAATCTTGCCAGTCTGAAGATACAGACTTCCCACTGTCATTTTTAATTGCTTGATGCAATATGGTGGACCTTTATAAATTTCATTCTCCGATCATTAAGTCATTGGAGTCCTCTATCTCTCTTTGATTGTTTCCTGGGTAGCATCTCTTGGCGCCTTTCCCAGGGTCATTCATACATTACATTACACAGGTACATATTGGTGCTGGTGACTCTTACAGCCAGTTTTGTTGGTTTAATGCCCTAGTGATTGATGTGCGTAAGAAAATTGCAAATACTGTCATAGCACTTAGAAATTATATTTTAACTGACAGTAGTGCCTTAATCTTATAGTATAGGTCTGGGGTCCCCAACCCCCAGGCCGTGGACCTGCACAGGTCATGGCACGGTTGAAATGGCCATGCAAACAATCAAAGCCCTACCTGTGGAATACAGCCAGCACATGAAGCCATGCTCCCTCCAGTCCATAGAAAAATATCTCTCCCTGGTGTCCAAAAGGTTGGGGGGCACTGGTATAGGTCTACCTGATCATCTGAATTATTGAATCATAGTTTTGAATCAGCTTCTCCATGTATGAGGTAATAATTCCCTCCCCTAACAAAAACCTTGTCCTTAATAATAACAGCTTTTCAGTTCCAACAATTAGGTTAATAGCTTAGACTAAACCATGGTTTGTTGAACTCATTTATTCATTCTTTAAAGTTATACTGGTAATTACCAAAATATTTTGTTGCATTAAGGATTTAATCTTCTCACCCACAGGTAACTTTGAATAATAATAATACACTTTCCTGGATTTCGAGGATAAGATTCAATTCTTATCAAAGGACTGAGCTGGGCTTTTTTCTACAATTATTTTCCAAAAACAAAACCTTTAGCAGCCTCAGGCTCGTAGCGTACTCTAAAGTTATTTTGAAAAAATTAAAAATAGTCTGTTTTCCAAGTGTGGGTTTTTCCCCACCTATGAGCACAGATAACATTATGATTATCTTCTGAATAAACCTAGAGCTAATCCAATGAACTGTGTTCAATATATAGGTGACTGTTTATGCAATTCATTTATTTACTATGCTGCTAAATTCTGGAACAGCATGAGTTGTTTATATCCATTTAATCAATATCAGGGGGGGGGAAAGAAGAAACCCTCGTGGATCACAACAAAGATGTATCACCAAAATGGGAGTTAATCATCCTGGTGCCCAAATGGTGGTCTAGACAACCACCATTTATACTCTGCTTCAACAAAATATAATTGTCCTCAAGTTATGACCACCCATTCAGTGACCATTCAAACTTGGGACAATGTTGATTGATGAGGACTTAGTCCCCAGAATTCCAGCAATCTCAGTGTCCCTGTGATGACATAACTATGATTCAGGAACTCGGTGCCTTACTCATGAATATGACATTGTGGCAGGTTACAATCACATGGTCCCAATTTCCAATGTTCCCTGCTGACTTCCCACAAACAAAGTCAATGGGGATGCCAACAGGAAGTTGGAAGTCGTGTGGTCCTCCCTTAATAACCCACCCAATCCTCACTTTATGATAGCAACTGGGACTGCCAGAATTGCCACCTTTACTGTTCATGATGGTGAGCTCTATGACCAACTGCTTAGCAACATCCATTCCAGTCTTAATTGCCACTGTAACCCAAGGACTAACTGTAATAAGTATTCATTACTAAAGACATCTATTACCTCAGAAAGTAAAAGAAGAAAGATTATTTTATATGTTGCACTTATTTTTATTCTGCCTTTGTCAATAACCTCAGAAAACACCAAAACAAGTTTAAAGTAATATAAATAGGGAGAAGATTTCTAGCACAAGAGGGATTCCTAAGAGGTGTTACTTCTGCACATTAGTTTGCGGTAGCACATCTATTAATAAAAATAAAAAGGAAACTCTACCTAATGTAATCAATACTTTCTCAGTTTTCCCCTTCTCAACCTATTCATCTTCCTTGAGAGTTCTTCGAGATAGGCCAGCTCAGGAGACCAATAAGGATTGCAAGAATGCTATTGTTGTGGGTATAATAACAGAAAATCTGATGGTGTTTTTATTTTTTTATTTTTTTTGCCTCATCTTATGCTGGACTGAGGATAGAGTTCTTTCAGGTTTCTATCTCATGATTTCTGCTTTCCAAGTCCAAGTTGCTATTTTCCTTCTCTTAATGGCTCATTGTTCTTTCTTCAAAGCTATTCCCACATCCCATACAATATATTTGTTTTATAATTTGATTCTCATTTATTCACTTTTTATGATCAATTTGTTTTGTCACTCATTGGTATTCAGTTCAGGGTAGATAAAAATCGATGATTTTTTTAAAAAAATAAAAAAATCGGGTTTTTAAATTTAAATTGGATTTTTTAAAATTGAATTTATTTTAATAAAATGCTTTTGGAGTAAAATCTATCTAAAGATAGTTTTCTATTTAAGATACATTAATAAGTCAGTTTATTCAGCATGAAATGGAGCTTAATTATGTAACATGAGGCTGTATATTCTTCAATACTGGGACTGTCAGTGAGTCAAAGCAGGTCAGAGGAGGAGCCATTGCAGGACAGAGATGACAGTTGCTCTTTAAAAATTATGATTTAAATTGAGTTGATTTAAATCAAGCCTTTTTACTAGTGATTTAAATCATGATTTAAATTGTGATTTAAATCGACTTTATTTAAATCAAATGATTCAGTTCACATTGATTAAGTACCCATTCATTCATGACCCTACCTATTCTTTCCCTACGCATACACATCCTAAGTAACTCACAGTCACTGGATTCAACTTCCATTTCCCCTGAATACATTTCCATATACCAAGCTGGGTAGAAACATACTTACGCACAGATTTTTTTCCCCTGCTTCCTTTGAACATTTATCTTCACATGATACCCACCAGTGGTAGGATTCAAATAATTTAACAACCAGTTCTCTGCCTAATGACCAGATGGGTAGGCTGGCTCAGTGGTCATGTGACTGTGTAGGCATGGCCAACTCAATGTCACTCAGGCTGATGGGCACTTCGCTTTAGCTGTTACAATGTAATAAGGGTTAACCGGGGAGGCAGTAAGGGCAATAAAGACAGAGGTAGAAACAACACCAGAATATTTCCTTCCTGCGTTCCATATAGGATTATCCCTATAAAGTGGAAAAAAACAACATGAGATTTCTTCCAACAACCAGTTCTTCGAACTGCTTAGAAAGTTACCAACCGGTTCTCCCGAATAGGTGCGAATAGGCTGAATCCCACCACTGATACCCACTATGTTTTTTCACTAGCATGTTTCCATGTTTCCATTTTAGGTAAACTTCCTACCAAAATAAATCTGGGCTGCACTCCCCTACGTGGCATAAAACTGCACTGCAGCTCCAAATTTTGCTTATTCTGCCAAACATTATTCTATTCTCATCCTGCTGTGGCTTTTATGTTCACTTTTGCTGCCTTTCCACTTGTATCACTTCATAGCCACTGTATAAGCAAAACATATCCATATTTTATATTATTATGTCTAATATTCATTTTAATTTTACTTTTCAGTATATCACTTATTCCTATACAAATTTTAAAAAATGCTTCTTTCAGCAGTCGTTCATTCCATTCCAGATAATTCTGATTCCATTCATTTCTATTCGGAGCTTCTTTTATTTAACCATTATCATCCTGTACCTTATTTTAGTCATTGCCTACTGAGGCTTGACTTCCGAAGACCAAACCCCCACTGTAGGGAGGAGGAACCGACCAAGTGGTTCCGCCCCAGGCGACTTATGGACCCTTTGAGGTTCCAGACGGAGCTTGGGGTTATTCCTGATACTCTCGCCCACAGTCCGGTAGAGACTCTGGCTGCCGCTTGGCATTTGGCAGCATCGGAGACCCTCGACCGGATTGCGCCACTACGGCCCCTCCGAGGCGGCGGATCCCGGAGGCCTCCTTGGTTCACTGAGGAGCTCCGGGAGAGGAAGCGCCAGAGGAGACGCCTAGAGCACCTGTGGAGGTCCGATAAATCCGAACCGAACCGAGCACTTTTAACAACCTGCACCAAGGATTACATCAGGGCACTTAGGGCAGCAAAGAGATCTTATATTGCCACCTTGGTTGCGTCCGCCGAGTCTCGTCCAGCCGCCCTGTTTAGGATAACCCGCTCCCTCTTAAATAAGAGGGATACGGGGGACCCCTTGCAGGGTAGGGCTGAAGATTATGCCCAGTTCTTGGCGGACAAAGTTGCTCGGTTTCGGTCGGATTTGGACTCCACCTTTGCAGAACCAGCCGAGGCACGAGAGGACGATTTGGTTGACCATCGCTGGGTTGAGTTTCAGGATGTTACTTCCGGGGACGTGGACAAGGCCATGAGGGCTGTGAGTGCCTCCACCTGTGTACTGGACCCGTGTCCCTCCTGGCTGGTTGCTAACAGCAGGGAGGTGACACGGGGCTGGATCCAAGCGGTTATTACCGCCTCGCTTCGGGAGGGGCACTTCCCCGCCGCACTTAAAACGGCGGTGGTGAGACCCCTCCTGAAGAAACCATCTTTGGATCCAGCCGTACTTAACAACTACCGTCCAGTCTCCAACCTCCCCTTTATTGGGAAGGTTGTTGAGAAGGTGGTGGCCTACCAGCTCCAGCGGTCCTTGGAGGAAGCCGATTACCTGGACCCCTTCCAGTCCGGCTTCAGACCTGGTTACAGCACAGAAACCGCTTTGGTCGCATTGACCGATGATCTCTGGAGAGCCAGGGATGGAGGCCATGCCTCCATCTTGGTTCTCCTCGACCTCTCGGCGGCTTTCGATACCATCGACCATGGTATCCTTCTGCGACGACTGCGGGAGGTGGGGGTGGGAGGCACTGTTTTACAGTGGTTCTCCTCCTACCTCTCGGACAGGTCGCAGTCGGTGTTGGTCGGGGGTCAGAGATCGACCACGAGGCCCCTATCATATGGGGTGCCGCAGGGGTCGGTCCTGTCCCCCGTACTATTTAACATCTACATGAAACCGCTGGGCGAGATCATTCGGAGGCACGGGATAAGATACCACCAATATGCGGACGATACGCAGCTGTATCTGTCCGCCCCGTGCCAACTCAATGAAGCGGTGGACGTGATGAGCCGGGGTCTTGAAGCCGTTAGGGACTGGATGCGGGCTAACAAGCTTGTACTCAACCCAGAAAAGACCGAGTGGCTGTTGTGTTTCCCTCCCAAAAATTTGGTTAGTGTTCCAACGCTCAGGCTGGGGGGTCAAAATTTACACCCCTCAGACAGGGTTCGCAACTTGGGAGTCCTCCTGGATCCACAGCTGACCTTTGATCACCACCTGTCGGCTGTGACCAGGGGGGCATTTGCCCAGGTTCGCCTGGTGCGCCAGTTGCGACCCTACCTGAATCGGGAGGCTCTCACAACAGTCACTCGCGCCCTCGTGACCTCTAGGCTGGAATACTGCAACGTGCTCTACATGGGGCTGCCCTTGAAGAGCATCCGGCGGCTTCAGCTAGTCCAGAATGCGGCCGCGCGAGTGATCGTGGGTGCACCTCGGTTCGCCCACATAACACCTATCCTCCGCGAGCTGCACTGGCTACCTGTTGACCTCCGTGTGCGCTTCAAGGTGCTTCTTACTACCTATAAAGCCCTTCATGGTAGTGGATCTGCGTACTTGGGAGACCGCCTTCTGCCAATTACCTCCTCTCGACCCATAAGATCCCACAGATTAGGCCTCCTCCGAGTGCCATCTGCCAGCCAGTGCCGGCTGGCAACTACGCGGAGGAGAGCCTTTTCTGTAGCAGCTCCGACCCTCTGGAACGATCTCCCCGTGGGGATTCGTACCCTCACCACCCTTCAGACCTTCCGCACAGCCCTCAAGATCTGGCTATCCCGCCAGGCCTGGGGGTAAAGACTATAGTTTGCCCCCGCCCGAATGTTGAATGAATGTTGTTTGATCTTAACCACATACTGTATTTTTATGTTATTGTACGTCTTCCCCTCCCATAAGTTGTTAGCCGCCCTGAGTCCCCTCAGGGAAAAGGGCGGCCTATAAATAAACGCAACTGAACTGAACTGAATTATCATCCAATGCTCTATTTAATTGATAACTAAACTATATTCTTATGTATTTTAATCTCACCTGTTTCTTGCTCTCCTGAACTACATTCTTTGCAACTAATATTTTCTATACATAAATATTCTACAATGGCTCTTATATGCATTATTTTCTCAGCCATAGTGTCAGCCCTGGAAGCCATCTTTACCATTGGACCTTCAGGGCTGCCACATTTAGTGCCTGGGAAAATGGAAGTGGGGATTGCATGGAGTGGAGGAGGATTAGCCATAACAACATTCCTTTCTCTGGGAGTCAAGGGCATTCGGCCTGCACCTGCATGAGAGTAACTGGGGGTTGTCTCCAGTTGGGATGGTGAATTGATTGGACCATATGATGGATGGATCTTTGACTTTTTTCTGGGTGGGGACAATTGGAACTCTCAGATTCGGGTTTTCCCAGATGTGCCAATATGACATCTCCAATAAAATGGAACTTTGAGGAATTTCAAGCCTCCAGGTCTTCTTTCATTGGGGGTGTTACTTGGAACCCTGACATTAACCCGAATCTGAGAGTTTCTTTACCATTACATCACTAAGCATCCTTTTTCATCCTTCCCGTTGCTGTAGTGATTCAAACTTCTGTTGCAATCAAACTCATAATTCATAATTCTTTTCATTCAGTTTTAATTAGTGCTTGGGCATTCTTATTTTCACTTTTCATGCATTTTCTTTGCATGAAATTTATCTTCCAATACTTTTTTTATACTGCACATGTAGTTTCTGCAATTATTTTACTTTTCACCTTTTTAATCAGTTTCTTCTCTGTTCAATTTTTCTCCAAGGTCCATTCTTAAGATTACCATATAGTGGCCTGTTCCACATGCAAAAGCACAAACACCTTTAGAGCCTTCACTGTCCATTCCTTTTTCATGTGTACACATGGATGGATTTATGGCAATCCCAATGGAAGAAGTCACATCACTTCAATTCAAGCATCTGATTAATAACAATAATCTATCACCCCAAATATAAATATTTTTTTTAAAATTAGTCTTAATGATGTTGTATTACAATAGTTTTGATTTCTGTAATCATTGTAATTTTTGTTTCAGAACCCTGGGCTCCATTCAGAACCAAATAAAAGTGATTTCCTTTCATGAATGTTCAATTTTAAGCATTTATAAGGGAAACGCTTATGGACTGCCAAATAAAGCATTCCACCTTTTTAAGATTCATCAGAGTAGAATTTTTATCTGAAGGCTTGCCAATTTTTTCCCCCTCTTAAATCCTATTTCACAATTTTTCTCCACTTTTTTTTTTCTATTGAAGCTTATAGTCCAGGAACTGAGCTTTTATGGAGAAATCAAAATTATATTTTGCCATTATATTTTCATGTTATTTTGGCTATCTTGAATGAAAACATCTTTCCAGTTGATTATTTAAATTATTAAACTGTACTTAGGATGGGGTTTTTTTCTTGCATAAATGTAAGTCATAGCCTTTTTCTGTCATTCCCTAATGGCTGCTATTTCAGTATGCTGCCTGATTGAAAAGGGACTGAGTAGTCACCAATATTAGCAGCCATTTGTTTATATACTACCCCTTCCTAACAATCTGAACTGGTAGTTGTCACTACATGTTTCAAAAGTTTAATCCGGCATAGAGTTGAGTATAGCAAAGTCTTTCCCAGGATCTGTAAAGCAACTTGGAAACAAACTGTTTAAAATTTGTTAGCACATTCTTGTCAATCCAAAGGTAAGTCTCACTGAATTCAGTAATAAGCAACAGCAGGGTTAGATACTTGAAGTAATATTGTCCTTGGCTCTGTGAACTTATTGAAGAGATAAGCAATGGCTTCAGCAAATTTTCTATTTGTAAAGATTAATACTAAAAAAAGCTTAGGTAGTTTTCTGAAACAAATCAGATAAATAACAACATAGTAAAATATTTATCTGATAAGGAGCCATTAAAAACCCATATAACCATATATCATATATAGGAAGACATTTGTCCATCTTCCCCAGGAGGTTCAACAATCAGGTAGCACCAAAATAAATGAAAAACAGTAAATATACAGTATACAGGACATAAAATAAATAACGGGGGGGGGGGAAATGTTATTGAGCCAAACAAAAGATACTAAAAATATGCAGTTGTCACCTTTTCAAATCACAGCAAATATTCTGACAGCGGAAGACTCTTCCAGATGATGCAGGAAAAAAGCCTCCACAGCTTGTGATCATCCATTGTCATTCTGAAGGAACGGCAGTAAAGAAGATAAATATAGCAAGTCGTAATATAAAGTATTACCTAATTAAACAGGGAGGTTGATGAGGAGAAAGCAGCAGTGCTGGTGAAAAAGCTGCAGAAAGTTTGTCAGATTTCAACCATAAAGCCAGAGCAGATTCTGAAGGGTTTTGGTGCTAGTAGAATCCATTTGTCAATTCACTTTTCTTCTATTTATTTAGCAGCCACTGAAGACAGACTGCCTTTTGTGCATTGGCAAAATGGAATCCAAATGGCAACAAAGGATAGGCCAGATGCCAGCAGCTCCTGTTTGGCAAAGTGCCCCCAAAATACCTGGCATTAGAAATTGTAGTCTTTCATTCAACCTTCTTGGGCATCTTCCAATAAAATTTATGAAACATGAAGCCACTTTCTGCAACGGTTAGGTCATTTTTCTGGTAGTTTTGCACAAAGAGTCAACATAGCCCAGAAAGAATGTCTCCATCAAATATTTACATGCTACTCTGTATCTCACAGGCCTAACTTACTGAATATTTCA
This sequence comes from Thamnophis sirtalis, assembly GCF_051295495.1. Taxonomy (NCBI): domain Eukaryota; kingdom Metazoa; phylum Chordata; class Lepidosauria; order Squamata; family Natricidae; genus Thamnophis; species Thamnophis sirtalis. Next base: position 84,722,466 of record NW_028261386.1, on the reverse strand, counting down.
CTTTTCTATCTTACACAATATTTTAGAATCTCAAAAGACCACAGCAGAAACAAAATCTATAATACAATGCCGTGCAAATCAGTATATCTTGTATACGTTTAAAATTAAATGTAATTAAAAAGGGAGGTTTTGGACTCTTGATTGGAAAACCACAACATATGAAATAAAATTTAAACTCGTACAAAAATAACTGCAAAGAATGGATGAGTGAGCAAAAGATGAACATGTTTGCACTGCAGCAGATGTTTACTGAGTAAATCTATGAAAAGCCTATTCCCATCTTCATGTTTGGAATGGAAATGAACAACTTTATGCTATAAAATGGAAAGCTTTATAGGCATGAATACTTCTTTTGAGTTGTAGCCAAAAACAGCCCATGCAAGTAAGACATTGCACTGGGTTCTAGATAGCCTTTCTCTATAATTGGTTGGAGGGTTTTAAAAAAATATTTAAAATTCATTTAAAAATTCATTTAAAATAAAATATATATTTCAGCCAAATATTGGATTCACACATTGTACATAATTCTAAGCCTGAATTTGCATATTAAAGCACAAGGGTTAGCATTAGATTTAGCACTAGATTTAAAGGTCAGCTATAGGGTTAGGGTTAGCATTGTGGTTGAATGGAATTGAAGTGCCATGTTAATTTTAAAGACAGTTCTCTGTAGTAGATAAGGTGCTAGGCTAGAAATCAGGAGACTTAGGCATGGATCCTGGCTGTGTAATTGAGCCAATCACTCTCTCAGCCCAACCCAAAATAGGATAAGGAAAAAGTACTATGTTTGTGTACTACTTGAGTTACTTATAAAGTAATTAAGTTGGGATTCTTTTAAAAAAAGCAATCTAATAAATAAATAAATACATGGACGTAGGGGAAGAAAGGATAGTATGTAAGGATAGAAAGGAAGAAGGAGATATAATGAACTGTGTTGGCATAAATTTGATTTAACTGTCTGTCTTGGCTTTACTTTCTTTTCATTATGATTTTTTACTCCATTTTTCACTTTCAATATTTGTTACCCAAGAAAGGAAGCATATGATGATAAGTGTGCATGGAAATGAATAGTGACTCCTCTGACCTTTTTATTCAACAACTCCCGGAATATTAGGACCACTTACATTTTCATGCTTTTAAACCCAGAAATAATTATAAGGTGAAATTCTTACATGTAAGACTACAGTATTCACAATCAGAGTCAGAACTAACCCCATTTTTCAAATCTAGTACCATATCTGTTAGAGGACCAATTTTATTTCATCCAAAGGTGGTATTCAGTCAGTTCTCCCCAGTTTGGGCAAACCTGTAGCAGAGGCTGCAGGAGGCTCCACTCACTCACCCCAACATAATGCGTGAGCACTGCACATGTGTCAAAGGTGGTGCGCATGCACAGACATGGTACATGTGAGCGAAGTGAGCACACAGGCGCACTCACATTTGCAAACCGGTAGGGAAGGGAAGTTAATTCCACCGCTGTGAAGTAACCATCCTCTGCTACCAAATGTGATGTTCCCGTGGGTCGACCATGAGGCCAATGTTTGAGAAAAGACAGGACACGAACTTTCTGCGTTCTAGGAGTTTGTTTTCTCCTGTGTGATTCAGCGTGACTCTGCAGGCCCTAGTATGAACTGGGCCATGGAGGACACACACCTACACAAGGAACTATATTACAACATCTCCTACTTTTTTATTTTCTTTTTGTCAAAAAGACTTTCCCTCTTCATCTGACAGGGCTAATCACAGCATTCTACACATAAACCAATAAAAAATTCACATCATGGCAAAGTGTGGGCAAAGGGGGAGTAGAAAGTTACAAGCTGCATGGCATAGGGGGGAGAAAGGGCAGGTGTGGGAGTAGCTGGCTCACATAGTTCATGTTACATGAGGCTGCATAGTGAGTCCTGGCCCGTTTAGGCCGGAAAGGTGTTTCTGGTGCGATGTTTTTGCATCCCTGTGTATGTGTGTTTCAGACAGCAGAAACTGCCCTGCACACACACACCCGGAATGGATTCCAACACTGTTTTTGTTTTAAAAGGCAGCGTCTCCTTCTTCGTCGCTGGGCATGCGGAAGGGATCTTTCCCCATGAAAGGGGTTGACTGTTCATGTAACTCCATGTGGTTGACAATGTGAATATTCTTCTGTGGAGCCAAGCTAGAGAGTATATTCTTACACATAGTTAATAAAGAGGATAAACATTGAATACAGCAACACAACAGTATCAGCAAAGCAACAAGGGTTATAATGGTCTTGGCAGTATTTCCCAACCAGCTAAAATTTGGTAACCAAGAGGTCATCCAATCCCACCAGGAGTCCAAGGCCTTGTATGTTTGTCCAACTGTTTGAACGGTATCATGTAATTTGTCCACACTGGTTTCAATTTCTCCGGACTGGTTCAAATAATGACAACAGGTAACATTCAACCAAACGCATAGTAGGGGGATCTGCGGCGAAAGACGGGGCAGCCGGTCGGGGGAGTGTAGGGTGGAGGGTGCTCTGCCCTGTTCTCCAGGTCAGAGACAGAGACAGCCTCAAGCTGTGGTTCCTGTTGGTTGGTCATGGTCAGGCTGCTTCTGTGTTTGTGTAGGTGGTTGTATAGATGGTTTTGGCAAATATGGTCTTACGTGCCATCCTGGAATCCAAAGAACTTTGTCTTTTAGTTGGATTGCAGCGTAGCCCCTTCCGCAGGTAATCAGGTCAGCAGGTCCTCGCCACATCAAGTCAGGCAAGCAGCGATAGTAGACAGGTGGACGGGAGGTGTCTGCAGTAGGTGGAGCTGCAAAATGACGAGTCGCTGCCGAGGATGGTGGGCTGCCGGTGTGTTGCACTGCTGGGAGGCCAGGGGGCATTTTCCCCTATTGCCAATATATCTGTCCAGGGCATGTTTTAATGTCTGGTTGGTGCGCTCAGCCAACGCCTGACCCTGGCTGTTATAAGGAATGCCGAATTTATGCACAATGCCCCATTGGTTACAAAAGACAGCAAAGACTGCACCTGTGTAAGTGGAGCCATTGTCTGTTTTTAATTCTTTTGGGCGTCCCAGCGATGCAAAGGTCCGAGTACAATGATTAATAACATGTTTGGTGGCTTCACCCCTTTGTGGGGATGCCATAATGTAGCCTGAATACGTATCAATGGAAGCATGTAAATATTTCCAAGGGGCAAATGGAGGATATTGGGTAACATCCATTTGCCAAATTTGGCAACACTCTGTCCCCCTGGGGTTTACCCCCATAGGGAGAGGGTTTGCCTGCTGGCTATAGGTAGGGCACTGCTGAACAATAGCAGAGCCTCATTTGTAGTAATGCCAAATGGTTTTATGAGCGCTTTTTTATTCTGGTGGAAGTAAGAGTGGTTATTCCAAGGTGTGATAGCAGAACAAACATTGACATGGGGTGGGGGGGCTGATGCCGCAGCGTCAGCAACATCATTGGAGAGGCCCAGGGAAAAGCTGACATGGGAGACATGGAAAAAATAACAGCAAGAGGAGACAAGACCTTGTAAAGTGAGAAACAGAGACAAAAGTTGTGAATCAATAGAAAAAGAGAGAGAAGACTCATACAAAGAAGTTATAATCTGAGTCACATAAAGACTATCAAGAATTAAGTTAAACGGTCGTTTGTCAAATAACTGAAAGGCCAAGATGGAAGTGGCCAATTCATCTCTTTGAGCAGATTTTTGTGGCTCTGTGAGCTGGGTGTGCCATGTACCATCCTCCTGCCAGGCACATGCTCCACGATGTTTGCTCCCATCAGCAAAGACAGTTATAGCGTCTTTGATAGAAAAAAGCTGTTGAAGGAGGCTTCCACTGGAGTGGAAGGGCTTTTGTAATTAGGGCTGCAAAAAGGGCGGGTGTCTGAGAAATAGTGGACAAGTGTCATGAGATCACATTCTTGGGGAATCAAATTTGGATTGGGGAGGCCACACTGCAGCGCTCCCATGGGTTGGAGAATTTTATTAACAGCCCGCAAATCATGCAAAAAACGCAAATCATGCAAAAAACAAATTTACCAGATTTCTTTTCTATAACAAACACAGGGGTGTTATAAGGTATAAGGTCTGTGGGATATCTCTTCCCTCTTTCTCTCTTCTCTCTCTGTCACTTTCTTCACTTTCTCTTTCCCTCTCTCCTCTTTGTCTCTTTCAGTCTCTTTCACTCTTTTTCTTTCTTCCTCTCTCCCACTCTTTCATCACTTTCTCTTTACTCTCTACTGCCCAACCTGTCCCCATAATTTACCTACTAAATAGGCGCAGTTCCCTTACTGGATCCTTCGCTCACTCAAACACATACACACACAAACTTACACATGCACAAAACCATTTTTCTCCATTCCAATTCAGATCCTATAAATCAATTGCTCTGTGAAACATCTGTGAAAAGAATTCCAAGGGCTTCCGGGGGGGCCGTGGCCTGCAGAGGCCCCGTATCAAACCCATCCCCTCCCGTTAGCTGAGGGGCGGTAACATTGTTGGACAGACCCTTGGCAATTGCCTTGTTAACCTCTCTAAGGTATTCGGAGGTCCAAATGGCAAACTGAGAGGGGGTAAGAAGCATGCCTGACAAAAGGGTTTGGAACAGTCCCTTGCAGTATGGGGATTGCACCCCATAGGTGGAAACTGCTTGCTTAAGATCCTTAACAACCCTATAGGGGATTGAGTTATGAGTGGGCACAACCCCCCCAGCCGCGTTGGTTTGAAAGGAAACGGGGAAACAATCCTGTGCCAATTCCATGTCCCCTTGATTGAAAGCATCGCGCAGAGCGTCTTGGAGAGCACTATGCCACACTTGCGGGGCGGGGGAAGGGGCGGAAGGGAGAGGGGAAACCTTCTCTTCCGGAGGGGCCAGGGGAGTTGGAGGGGTCTCAGAGAGGGCCATCGCCTGGCCAGCAGGAGGGGCGATCTCCTCGTAGTGCGGGGGAGATGTTGCCGAAGGCTTAAAAGCAGCCCCCTGCATATCTTCCTCATGAATTTGAAAGCATCTTACAAGAAGTCTCCAAGTAGTGAGAACTTCTGGCGGGGCTCGAGGTTCCTCATGGAAATAAATACCCAATTGGATCCATAAGGAGACTTTAAGAGAGCCCTTCTCAGGGTAAATGGGACAATTCTTAGATGTAAGCCAATAGAGAGAGGAAATGTTTTTTCGGGGGAAAGGGAAGCAGGCGATCTGCCGCTTGAGAGATTGCAATGGAGAATTTGGAGATATCTCGAAGCTCCTGCAGGTGTGCAGTCTGAGCCTTCGAGAAGCCCGAGCCCATACTCACGATTTGGGAGGGTGCTCCGTTCGCTGACGGCCGGCCCTGGTTGCGAGACTTTGTCCAGTCGGGGGTGAGTGAAAGGCTGGTGACACAGGTTATCACGTCTATCACGTCGATCATGTGATCAGAAGGCTGCGTGTTCAAATCACGTCGGGGTCACCAAATGTGAAGTAACCATCCTCTGCTACCAAATGTGATGTTCCCGTGGGTCGACCATGAGGCCAATGTTTGAGAAAAGACAGGACACGAACTTTCTCGAGATGGAGCGACCCAGATGAGAGTCTGAGAGCCCCTTTTATTGAGATAGGACAAAGGCAGGAGGAGCAATAGCATGTGCTTAAAAACAGCCTGTAAAAGTACAATTTCTAATCTACTGCTCAGTCTATATATGGTCAAATCCTGGACGTCAATGGTAGGGCACATATCAGAATGTTATGTTATTCACTATCAGGATGTTATGGCGTTCTAGGAGTTTGTTTTCTCCTGTGTGATTCAGCGTGACTCTGCAGGCCCTAGTATGAACTGGGCCATGGAGGACACACACCTACACAAGGAACTATATTACAACACACCGCTGGTTTCATTTATGACAATGAGATTTTAAAAATCCAGCATACTTGGTAGTTAACTTTTCACAATTGGAAACAAATGCTAAACTTCCCCCTTAATGAAAAGATGGATACAAATAAAATAAATCAATCAAATAAAATTGTAAATGAGAAGCATAATTTAAAGGAAAAAAACAGAATCTATTTTTGATTAGATACTGGTGGCTAATTTAATATCAAGGTCTAATTATCATTTTATCCATTACAAAAGGTATTCCCAGAGCTATAATGAAATGAGGGCTTGAATTAGAGCCAATATATTAACAGAAGTTTCTGAGGAATATGCATTTGTATCCAGGGGCTGTTCATATAACTCACTACCACTTTCATCTTGGAATTCAGCCATGCAGTCACTTCTCTTTTTAAGGCAACACGTTACAACACCCTAGTATACAGAGGGAGACAGAAAGACAGATATGTAATGAAACAACAGTAGCAGAAATGTTAGATAAAAGAGCTGAAAGCAAAGTACCACAATGTAAACTAAGAAGTTAAATTGTAGCGATTAATATATTTTTAAAAATATAATAACATAAATATCAAAGAATTCAAATGCCTATGCAAAACTTTCATGCAACTGAGAAATAATAGAATAGCCTCAGGCAAATCTCCCTGGGAGAGTTTTCTAGAGCTGTAAAGCTGTAGAGTAGCCACCTCCTATAGTTCAGCATTTGTGAGTCAAGGGTAGGACCTCTCCCCCCTGCCCCAGAATGAGATCAGGATTCTTCAGTGAAGAAATGTGCCAATAGGTGTTGTGAAGGACTTTTAGCTTAATAATAAACAAAGAACCTACTGCATGAATAGCAAATTGGTTTGGATACCGAATGAATACGAAACAAGAGCCTTGCCTTGCCTTGCCTTGCCTTGCCTTGCCTTGCCTTGCCTTGCCTTGCCTTGCCCTGCCCTTGCCCTTGCCCTTGCCCTTGCCCTTGCCTTTGCCTTGCCTTGCCTTGCCTTGCCTTGCCTTGCCTTGCCTTGCCTTGCCTTGCCTTGCCTTGCCTTGCCTTGCCTTGCCTTGCCTTGCCTTGCCTTGCCTTGCCTTGCCTTGCCTATCCTATCCTATCCTATCCTATCCTATCCTACCCTACAGTTATGTTATGTTATATTATGTTATGTTGTGTTGTGCTGTGCTGTGCTGTGCTATGCTGTGGCATGCTGTGCTGTGCCATGACGTGCTATGTTATGTTATTTTAATGGCTTGTCATCTCAATCATGGGTGGCTTACAGTTCTAAAGTGATAAAACACTTAAAAACAGTAAAAACAATCCAAAATTAAATATATACCTGTTGTGGCCTAGCAGGAGCCGTTGGAGCTGCCACCAGACTCCGACAGTGAGGGGCCTTATGAGTCAGCTCTGGAAGATGTGGAGGACCCTGGACAGGGTTCCGATTCCTAGCAGGGACCAGAGAGGATGGTTGGCCACCAGGAGGCTCCTGAGGCATGGACCAGTGGTGAAAGCCAAAGGGAGTTGGTCCCTGAGGTCAGGCCCTGGAGCAGTGATGAGGACGTCAGGCCCTTGAGCAGTGAGGAGGTGCAGAGGGAATTGGTTCTGGATGCCAAACAAAGGCGGGCAGATAAACTCTGAGGGCAACTATGCAGATACAGAAGATAATTGGACCAGGTGGTTGTAATTAGGCTCCTCCCAAGAGAGTATATAAGGAGACACTTTGGGAGGAGACTGTTTGCAGGATTCAACTAATTATACTAACGCTGGAGAAGCTCTCGGGTGTATTTCTTATCTTGGAAGTCTTGATTGCTACCCAAGTCTTGTCAGTGTGTTAATTTACTGTGAATAAATTGTCTAGCAGTAATTCCTGTCTTGGAGTGCCTCGGCGTACGGAGGGAGGGTCAGAAAATATACCATAGCCATAAATTATTAACCAATGAAGAGTATCATTATCACCTTTTCAATTTATATGTTTGCCCATCTAAACAGCTCAAAATAGATTAAAAAAAACCATGTTAAAAAAAACCCAACATGCAAGCATATAAAAAACATCTGTGATCAATTTAAAACAAAAAATTCATGATCAGCAGCAGAATCTATTCTTGCACTCAACACAGCCATGGTAAAAGCTCCCCACTATTGCTAAACACCACCCCCCAGGCACAACAGGAGGTACAGCCAAAATTAAGTACAGATAATCCTCGATTTATGACCACAATGGAGCCCAAAATTGCTAAGTGAGACATTTGCTAGGTCAATTTTGGCCCATTTTATGACCTTTCTTACCTCAGCTGTTAAGCAGATCACTGCAGTTAATAAGTTAGTAATCCAGTTGTCAAGTGAATCTGTCTTCCCCATTGATTTTGCTTGTCAGAAGATCACAATTAAGGATCACATGACCTTGAGACACAGCAACGGTCATAATTATGAACCAATTGCCAAGCATCTGAATTTTGATCACATAATCATGGGGATGCTGGAAAGGTAGTGTGAAAAACTGTCATAACTCACTTCTCTCAGTGCCGTTGTAACTTTGAATGTTCATTGTTGTAAGTCGAGGACCATCTGTAGTAATTCCTCTCAATAGTCTAGCTTTTTGCGAAATTTCCTACTATATCAACTTTTCTGGCTATTAGAGTTTAAAGGTCAGGATTCAGGGTGATTTCTTAACTTAGAAATATTGCCAGGATGTAAAATAGGTAAAACAAAGCTGAAATGATAAAGAAGTTTATAAGACACTCAGGGGCAACACCGGGGTGGAAGTTCACTCTACTTTTAACCTTTATTATCCTTTGTGCTCTTGGGAATAGTATTTTTTTTCTTTCTACTCAAAAGCATTTCTACTTACCTTTTTGTCTAGTTTTGTTTTAACTCCAAAATGCTTGAAATATATACATGCATATATACACAGATAGGCACAAGATCACATGCATATAACACAAAGTATAGAATAGGTGGGGAGGTTTTACTCTCTAGAACAGTGATGGCAAATATTTTTGTCGCCACATGCCAAAACCGCATGCACGCACGCACCCATAATGTAATCCGTGCATGACCCCTGCACATGACCCACCCCCTGCACATGTGCATGTGACCCTCCATGTGTGGCCCTTCTCCTGCGCATGCAGTGTGACCCCCGTGCTTCCCCAACCTGTACATGCATGTGCGATCTCCCACATGCACCCTGCCCCGCATATGCAGTGCACCCATGCATGCACGCACACACCCCATGCATGTGTGCTCCCATGCATGCATGTGTGATCCATGCATGTATATGCCCCCATGCTTGCACCCATCATGCATGTGTGTGCATCTCCTGCATGCGCTCCTCCCCCCACAAATGCGCAGCAGAGACCCCAAAACTAGCTGACCAGCGGGAGGCACACGCGTATGTGTGGTACAGCTGAGCTCAATCATTAGTCCTGTAGTCTTGTGTTGATTTAAAATGCATGCCTATCAAAACTAGGAGATGATTCTTATATTTTATTCTTTTCATCTCAGAAAAGTGTTGGTGTATGTGTATGCATGTACATCTTTCCAGCTTATGCTAGAAGATCAGAAATGCACAACATATACAAAAAATTAGTGTAATACTATGTTGTGTATTCATGGTTCTTAACAGCATTACAGTGTTAAGACTTCTGAAGTGGTAGTTCTTTCAAGCAATCTTATTAAGTTCATTTTGTTTCACTGTGACAATACAGTACAGGAAAATTATATATAGCTCTTCCCCAAATTCTACAGATTACTTGAAAAATTATTGACTAATGGGAGAATGATGGAATAACTTTTTAAAAACACAGATGCAGAGAATATCTACAAATGAATAGCAATAGTTTAGCTCAGGGGTCAGCAACCTGCAGCTCTGGAGTCACATGTGGCTCTTTCATCCCTCTGCTACAGCTCCCTGTCGCCAGTCAGCACCACAATTTTGAGAGGACTTTCCAGGAGGTAAAGTAGAGTGCACCAGTAAGAGACACTATGGCAAGGGGTGGGTTTTCCAGTCAGCTCCACAATTGATGGGATTTTGGTTAAGACAGAAAAAAGGACGCCATGCTAAGAGGAGACTCTATGTTGGGGGAACCGGACTTCCGGTCAGCTCCAGAATTGAATGGGGGGCTTACAGTTAGGGCTTTTGTGGCTCTTTGAGTGTTTAAGGTTGCTGACTCTTGGTTTAGATGAAACCACTTGGGATGTAAAATCTTTAAATTCTTAAAATAATACTTAAGAAATATATTCTCAAAATAATTATTATCCATTTGCTTATGTCTCCTTTCCAGGGAAGGTGCTCAAAATGCTGGTGGCCACACAGCTGCATTATGATCCTGGGGAAAATAAAGATTGATTTGGGCCCATTCTAGGTCAGAACATATGTGATTATGGGATCTTTACAGAGGAAGAAGTTGGAATGCAAGTGGATTTGCCTTGGGTTTGATAGCAATAGCACTTAGACCTTTATGCTACTTCACAGTGCTTTACAGCCCTCTCTAAGTAGTTTACAAGGTCAACATATTGCCCCCAACAATCTGGCTCCTCATTTTACCCACCTCAGAAGGATGGAAGATTGAGAACCTTGAGCCTGGTGAGATTCGTTCTCCAAATTGCAGGCAGTCAGCAGGCAGCAGTATTGCATTCTAACCACTACGCCACTGCAGCTCTTTGACCGTGCTATTTTTTTTTGGGGGGGGGGACTGACTCTGGATTGAAATGTAGGAATATAATATAGTGATTTCCTACTTACAAAGCTATTTTTGAGGATAGCAATAAGGTTATCATTCCATGTATGTCTGTATCTATGTCTGTATCTACGTATGTATCTATGTTAAATGTTTTCATTTATTTATATTTATTTATGGAGTTTATATCCTAGTGCAATCAACTGGGTGGTATATGACTCCTCACTTTTGTAATTTGGCAGTTAAATTATGGCATTCCACAAGGTTCCTTTTTGCCCCTAAAGGACAAATAAAACCCTTGGGAACAGTGATCAAGAAATTTGGTATAAAGTTTGATCAAAGTGATGAGGATCCCCAATTATATTTCTCTATGTCATGGAGCCAGAAGAACTTATGCAGATCCTGGATAAGTGCCTGGATGTGGTGGTATTCTGAAAAAGGGCCAGTAATAATTATAAATGTAATAATCATCTGATAATAGTTTATTACCAACTTGATGAAACAGGCAGTCCACAACTGCCTTGTGGACAGACAGCTCTCTTATCCAGAATTTAGGGAAATTACCTGGTTTGGATGAAGTTGTGCTTATCAACAGGCATTCCAAAGTGTTCCAAAGAATTTATTAGCATTATTGTTTATTTATTGGCACAGATAGTTTTCAGTCTTTTTCTAGAACTGATTGATTCATCAGTTGTAGTAATTCCTGGATAAAATAAGTGATCCCCTAAAATTCATGAATTTGGAAATGTCAGATTCAGATTATTGCAATGTGCCATATAGACTGGAAGGTGGACATAGTGCAACTTCTTCCATTAGATTGCTGAAAGGAGAAACCTACCACAAATATATTGTGCCAAATGCTTATACTAGTTATAGAAAAACCCACAAAGTCTAAGGTTCTAAATATATGGTGAAGCATCAGCTCCATTATATACTTGATTATTAACTAAAATCTAGTACAAAAACCCTCAGTGCACAGATCTCAGTGCTGTGTTACTATGTATCTACCTATCCATCCATCCATCCATCCATCCATCCATCCAATTCTTTAAGTGATAATGCAACTTGTTTCCATTTTGATAGTACAGGAAATCCTTCTTTAGAGACCACAATTGTGACCGGCAACTTGATCAGTAAGCAAAAAAGGTTTGCTAAATGAAACTGAGACTGTGATTATGATTATGATCTTACTTCAGCTTTCCTTTGCTTTATAGACTTTTGAAGGTTGTAGATGCGAGGATTGGTCATAACATTACTTTTTCATCAGTTGTAACTGCAAAGGTCATTAAATCAAAATTACCTGTATTACTATTCTATACACACACACATAGAGGGAAATGTTTTATTTATTGATGGAGCATATATCCTATTCCAATCAATTGGATGGTATATGACTCCTCAGGTTTGTAATTTGGCTAAAAAAAAAAACAGATGGATTAATAATCAAGATTAAAACACATTGTAGAAACATCAATATAAAAATTGAGAAATAATTGTAAGACAAATGTTTCATTGAATTATTCATTCTTTTCTTGTAATTCTTTTAATTGGTGATTTTTTTTACAATTTAATTCAATTGGATCCACACTCTGAGTTGTTAAACAGTGAAATGGAGGATACAAATTTTATGAATGAATGAATGCATAATTAATTAAAATCAATGGGTAGATGCCCTTGGATAACCAATGGCTGGTTTTGAAACAGTTTTCCTAACTAACTTCATGATCTAATATGCTTTTAGATGGGTTTTACATCAGTGGAGGGAATATATCTGTGATGGTGAATCTATGGCACATGTGCCATAGGTGGCATGCAGAGCCTTCACCCCAACTCAGCTCCACCATGCATTCACAAGTGCATGCACCACCGCTGGCCAGCTGTTTTGGGGGTCTTTGCCGTGCATGCATGGAGCGCATGCAGGAGGCGCATGTGGGAGAAATGCATACATGCACAGGAAGCAGGACACAGGGGGTGTCACATGCATTATAGGTGTGGGTGCGCTGTCACGCAAGCATGCACGCTTTCGGCACGTGATGACAAAAAGGTTAGCCATCACTGGTATGTATGATTCCTTCCTTTTTTTCCTTTCCTGCAATAGAACTCGTGGGGCTGCTATGAGTAGGCTGTTCCCTTGGTAGTGAACAGGTTTTGGAACCAGTTACCCAGAGGGACATGTTAGGTGAACAGAGTGATTGAAATGAAGATGTAAAAAAGACAGTTGGTAAGTATTCCAGGCATAAAATGTTGTGTGGGTATTTTAGCCAATCTGGCTCCTATTATTTAATATCAACAATGATGCTTATTTTAAACATTAAAGGTCTTATATGAAATGCACATCTCCATGGGTGCCTTTTAGGTAAGAAAATAACTAATTCTTTTTTTTTCCTCAGCAAATACACACACACATACACAACACATACCCCCCCCACACACATATGCATACACAAAGAGACATACATGCATGCATTTTCTATTGATTTTAAATGGAGATTCTAATAGATGTATCCCGATTATAACAAGGTAATGTAAGATCACAAAACTTAAAACAAAACCCTTGAATATAACCCTCTTTAAAACCATACAGTACCCCAGTTCTATGCCTCATGATACATGTATCAGAATGATTTTTAAAGAATCCACCTTTTACTTAATTTGGATGCCATTTTCATTCATTCAAATGTTTGAAAAAATTCAACAGGGTCTTTCTCTCTCACCTTGTCTCTCCCCTCCCTCTCCCTCTCCCTCTCTCTTCCTCTGAGTAATATTTATTTCCAGTATTAGAAAAGCTAAATTTTAAATTGCAAATAAAAGTACAAAAGTAAAAAAGAAAGGCAGATCTATATGTACACTTCTGAATCCAATTCCTCCCTCCCCTCTTATTTTCTTCTTCATATACTGGTGCTTGCTTATTTGACAGGGAAGCAATGAACTGCTGGTACTTGAAAAGCTGAGCTCTTCTCCCGTTGAGATAAACATACACAATATAGGGAACTGATTATCAGAAAAGAGCTGGAGGAAAGTGGAGGAATCCAGGGAAGGGCGGTGGGAAGGATGGGCAATCTTTGTACACCAGAGGAGCCTTGGCTGACCTGAGCTACACCCCCCACCGCCGCCCCCTCTTCTTGCTTCATGCGGTAAAACCACGTTGAAGAAAGAGGGCAGTCGCGTACAGCCCATCTCCTTCCATCTGCCTCTACCAGCTTCTGGCAAAGAGAAGAATTGGCAATAAACGTTCTGACCAAGGAAGGAGCGAATTGCGTCCTGGATTCGGGTGAAGGTAGGTCTGTCTTAAGTTTAATCAGAGCGAGCTTAAGATCGTAGGCAAAAGAGCCCAGTCCAAGACTTCATTGTACGTGCCGATGGATGACAGATAGGGTGGATTTCCCGACCAATTTGAGACCCTCGGCTGTATTCAGCGTGCGTGTACGCAGGGAAAAATGGGGACTTGGTTCCCTTCCTCGGAGTATCTTTCTTCCACCCCTTTCATTCCCCACTTTCCTTCGTGGTGCTTTGGGCTTCCTGTCCTTCAGGGAGAAGAAAGAGGGAGGGGATGTGAAGAGAGTACGGTGCAATTTGAAATCTGCCTTGCGATAGAAAAACCTACCGCCGCTGCTTAATTCTGTAGGCATTCAAAGCCATTCCGAGAAGAATGGGAAGCAGAAGCTGCTGCAACTGGAATTCTCTGTATGTATTTCATTCTGTTGTCAGGCATTGGCGGGAGGAGGGATGTTTCTAGTGAAAGAGATGCGTGCGCGTGTTTGTCTAAACGAATTTGATAGATACAAAGATAAAAACCAGCAAAGCAAGAAGTTTCAGGCACAAAATGCTTAGCATCGCCCTTGAATCTCCATTTCCAGGACCGGAGGAACTCCTTAGGATTTGGGTTGCGGAAATCGCTGTCCAGGGTCCTAAAATTCATAAGTAGCCTAGCCCATGCAACAGGAAGCCCAGACTGGCGAGCTCAGCGAAACATCTCTTTCCTATTAGCAATTATCTCGAACACCGGCCGATCGCCTTTTAAATCGCATTAAACTACTTAAACTCTAGCCGCCTGACTTGCCACCTCTTCTGCCCGAAGTCTGCATGAAAACCAAGAGGTGCCAGAAAAGCACATCAGGACTTTGTCTGCGGTTGCCTTAGTAACTAATATGTTTTTCCCACGGCTTGCATAGTTGTAGCTCATACAGAACTACCGATTCTCCTTTCAAAATTCCAAAGATTAATAATCTTGCCACAAAAGGCTGGTACCTTGTTTGGTTTTTAACAATTCGAGCTTGACCTTTAAATGACATTTTCTTTCTGCTTTGATTTCCCCTCTTTCTTTTTGGTGATGTTTGGAACGGGTACAGCTTTCTGATCCTTGAGTAAACAATTTGCTCTTTAAAAAAAATTACACAACCTATGGAAGTTTTATAACTTATAAGGTTTCCTCAGTCCCATTCAAATATCAGCTTACAGGTAAAAGCCACTTCACCTAGTACCTAAAATATATTCTGAATGATATACATGCAGGTTGTCAAGTATGAATGAATTCAACTGGTCATGCCCAATGAATGTTGGCATATTAGGATATTATGTGAAATGAATTTTCTGTTATCTTCATCTATGATTGATAGATAGATAGATAGATAGATAGATAGATAGATAGATAGATAGATAGATAGATAGATAGATAGATATTTGTGGGGAGGATTTGTATTTAAGGACAACTTGCTCTTTGTAGCCCATTGATTATGGTGTCTACTAGTAGTCCAGGCAGGTGCAGAAGGATACTTATAAAGGAAATGACCTTTACAGTGTTCGGCTGTGCCATACTTTTAGCTGATGAATGTGTTCTGTTCTTTCTTCTCATGTCAACAGGCTACAATTCACGCCTACAGTGACTTCTGTTGCCCTGTTAAGCTTTTGCTTTAAGATCACCTTGGAGATTCTTAAGAAGTAAAACAGTGAAGAAAGTCTGTGGTCTTCTTTATGCTTTTAACCATGTGTAGACAGGAAGATCCCATGAAACTGGTCACTTGGATCTGGATGGTCTCCTGCAACAAGATGATAGGAGTCCTGCTTGTCTTTTTTCCTGCTATCCTCTTGGAAATGGACTTTCTCCCCAAGAATACTGGGAGAAAGGTTTTGCTTTCAGCAGCTACTTCCCAAAGATCAGTAGCCAGAATGGATGGGGATGTCATTATAGGAGCCCTCTTTTCAGTCCATCACCAACCCCCAGCTGAGAAGGTACCAGAAAGGAAGTGTGGTGAGATCCGAGAACAATATGGCATACAGAGAGTTGAGGCCATGTTTCACACTTTGGATAAAATAAACGCAGACCCATTTCTGCTGCCCAACATCACTCTTGGCAGTGAAATTCGAGATTCCTGCTGGCATTCTTCAGTAGCCTTGGAACAGAGTATTGAATTCATAAGGGATTCTTTGATCTCTATCCGAGATGAAAAAGATGCCCTGGGTCGTTGCCTGCCAGATCCTTTACATCACCACCAGATCAGGGCTAAAAAACCCATTGCTGGTGTCATTGGTCCAGGTTCCAGTTCTGTAGCCATCCAAGTGCAAAATCTGCTTCAACTTTTTGATATTCCTCAGATTGCTTATTCTGCAACCAGTATTGACCTGAGCGATAAAACTCTGTACAAATATTTCTTGAGGGTGGTTCCATCTGATATTCTGCAAGCTAGAGCCATGCTTGACATCGTCAAACGTTACAACTGGACATATGTATCTGCTGTGCATACTGAAGGTAGGTAAGGCACTTGATTTAGTTGCATTGAACTTTTGTGTAGAATGCCCTTCCAAATATTTATCTACCTTTTATTTTCAGGATGACCACTACAAGTAATTTACATTTTAAGAAGCAATGGCTACAAAATACATACTTGATTTTAAATACCTTCACTCAAATCATAGATCATGTTAAATCATAATGCAGGTGGCTTTCTTTTGGGCTTAACAAATTGTAAGAGCCAGTCCTTGTGGCTTTTAAATCATGATTTATAGCTTAATGATTATCAAACACTTTACCAAGCTACAGTTCAACAATATGTGTGAAATATAACAAGTGACTGGATGGATTTGTACTTGAACTTCCAAGAGTGAACTTCCAACTCTTTGACCACATTAGATAAATATGGCATTTATAATAATGTTATTTGTTCACAAGTTTGAACCAAAAACAAATCACACATATATAGACCGTATACAAATTCTCTCTTTTTCTTTATGCTGTTGTAAACAACTGAGAGCTGCTAACCAAGAATACTTAAAAACAGAGAGGTTTAAACCTCCCCTTCCCCACTTTGTAAAGCTGTTTCTCTTTAAAAAAAAAGCAATTCAAAAGGAATTTAGTATATTCTAGAATTGAATCCTAAATCATCTTTTTTTTTTTGGCTCTGTACAACAAATCACAAACTTTTCTTTTACATAAAATGCATTCATTGTTTCAAAGCTTTACATTTTAGCATGAATATAAGACATCTTTGAAATTTCAGCTTTGGTTTTGTTTTAAAATTCTTTCTTGGGATATTTTCATATGAAGCAAAAAAGTGGCTGAGATTTTAGGTTTTGTTTGTTTGTTTTACAAAATAGTAATGAATTTAATCCTTAGATAATATATGGAACGAACTTGTATTTATCAAAAAATAACCACAACAAATTAGAGTTTATGATGTAAAATGACAGCTACTGTTTCTTATTCTCCATGTTTTTAATACTAAACTATTGAATCTGAAAATAAGTTGTAATCATAAATTTACAGTGGAAAAAGAAATACCCATGTATCTTTTATTATTGTATTTTACTTAAGATACCATTTCCTTTCAGCAAGATTGAACAACCTCATGTTTCATTTCTTATTAAATGGGTAAAAGTTGCAGAAGTTACAAAGTTAAAAGTGAAATAAACAAATCATTATTTTTAAAGCCCCAATTCAAAACTGAAGTGCATAGATTTTCCATAAATATATTTCATTCTTTTTTATGAATAAAAATACCTCCCAATGTCTATGTCAATTCCATTTTTTCCCAATGATGCTAAAGCTATTTCAAAAACTAAAGAATGCAGTTTGACCCCAGAAAATTTGTTTTCATTACAATACTGTAAATATTAATGCCAAAATACTATTATTCTATAGTGTACTATTATACTTACTATATTATTATACTATACTAATAGTATAATAGTATACCATTATATAGCATATATTATATATAGTTTACTACTGGTATTTATGTAAAATAAATAGTATAATAAACTACTATGGTACTTATGTAGAATAACGTGGGGACAGATTCTCACAGAAGGTTTAATAGTGATGGTTTAATGATGTATTCTAAGTAGTGGATGAACTTTCCAATGATTACTACGGGTAGCAAGAAGATTCATAGAAGAAACTGATCAGAATTTAGAGGCATTTGTCTATAGCCAAGTCATGATAGAAAAGATAAACAATAATGCAGTTTATTATGATGTCTGGTCAAGATGATGATTTGTCTGTTTGCAAAATTTATGACTGGTCTTGGACAAATAATTTTATATTACCTTTTGCATTCAGTTTCACAATGTTCTCAGTACAGTTTTCTCATAACTCTTTAATCAAATTCAGTCTGGATGAAATAAGTGACAAGTTTTGATTTCCTGTACCTTTTCCAATCTGGCATTCTCTAGATGTGTCGAGACTCCTAGAAGTCTCCCCCAAAGATTTTCAATATTTTCAAGAGCAGAAAATCCTGATCCTAGATCTCACATATGTATTTCCATTTTTATCCTTTGAGTATAAGTGTTTACATAACACAGAATACAAAATTATGTTATGTTGTATCTTTTCAGAAAGCAAGGGGGTGGAGTACAATCTAAAGTTGGCATAATGCAAGCTAGAAATAGTACAAGTGGTTTTTTCCCCCCCTTGAATTATAGTTCAGTGAATTTTATACAAATGCAGGAATTTTCACAAATGAAGAAGATGTAAAGCATTATGTGTGCTCCTTAGAAGGAACCTTTTTGCAGTCAAGAGGGTTCCCCAGATAAATTAATGCAGAAATTGCCGTTATAAAGTGATTCTCATTTCAGTGGCTTGTAATGTAAGGTCTGAATGCTTGTTTTGCAAGTCCAATATTCTCGTCCCCAAAATGCTGATTTCACACAAAAGTGTGAAAGAAATCTCAGTGCCTTTTTTACATAATATAAGAAAACATTCAAGAATTAGTCATCTCTGAAATGCAAGTCAATTAACCACGCCAATTTGCTGAGGAGACTGTAGTTAATTTTGTATTTTAAAAAAAATTCCTTTTGAAATTGCCCTGCCATAAAGAAATGGTGCAATATGACATCTCTATAACATCTGAATTAAAACTTTAATATCAGAATCTTTCCAGATGAAAGGGAAAATGCCATTCTATTCTCAGTGGTTTATTAGTGCTACCTCCAATTTAGCAAAAGAAAAAGATGACTTGGCTTGCCACATAATCTTGATTTGATCATTTTAATACTATATATATAAAACATTGGAATTCATGGGTAGGCACCTTAGAATTTTCTGTTGAAATTGTATTTATAAGAAATTCCTGTGTTAGGATATGTTAGTAATTTATATAGTAGTGTAACGAAGCTGACAGTAAGAGAAAGTATAGGAAGAAGTCACACTTCATATTTTAGACCACTTTCCAACTTATGGGCCTTATAATAATACAATTCATCATTATGGTAATAATTAACTTCTGCCATTCCTCTGCTGTTAGGAAAGAATCTTTAGGTAGAGGTAAGACTGAGGCTTGCTATATTTACAGCACAGCTATAGTTTCTTTGAATGCTATATTAGATTATTTATGATTTTAGTTTTAGAATCTGTACCTGGTATGTTTTAAGTACCTAATATATTACAGTCACATTCTTACAGAGCAGTTCATTGCCAGATGGCTCAACTTGGGAACATAGATAATTTCTATTTGCAACACTTTTGAAGAGTCCCGTAATTATGCTCTAAACCATAGTACTTTCTCTTTAATGAAGATATTTACATTACCGCTACATTTTAATCATTTTCCATTTTAACAAAAGGAATAATGTTTGATCTATAATGCTGATGGAGGATTAGTTCCTTTTTTTAACTTGCAGGATGTATCTAAAGTCATGGTGTCCTTCTGTCTGAGGTTCTGTGATTATTTTAATTCTGGAACTCCACAGGAACAAAGACTAAAAAGATACCTGCAGACACTCCAGAAGCTGTGTTTTCTATCAATGATTCTAACTCAAGAAAGCAGAATGTTGCTGGATTAATACATCATGCTAAGTCTTAATGTGATTTATTTGGTTTTGGTTTTAGCGTATCAAATGAATTCAGTGACTGTGAATTTGTTTTTTGTTGAATTCAGCCATTGTGATTTATTTAATAAACTATGGACAAGCAAATGATAGATTAATATGGTATTTGAAGCCAGATTTTGTGTAGAGCAAAATCTGTTGCTTGTAACCCCAAATCAAGGTGTTTTTTTTAAACTATCGGAGCTTCTATTAATATCACCATCTCGTATTATCTAAAGGAACTTATAGAAATATTAAGCAACCAAGGTTAGCTTGGGGTATTTACACTAGCTGCTGAGAAGCAGGATATTACAGTATTTCCTCACTATCCACCCCAATTCCACTTATAGAAACTGTTCTGTAAAAACCAAATTTTATTTCAACATAGATGACAGAGTACTGTTCTCCAGCTCAGCCAATAAGCAAATAAGCTTAAATAGTATAAGCAAGCAAGTTAAAATACATAGTTCTGACCTTCAGTAAAGAGGAATGCTGCAAGGACATTTTAGACATTTTAAAAACCTCCAGTTACATTTAAACTCTGACTAAAGATAGGAGGAGAATACAGTGATGTTGAATTCAGACAAGAGAGAATTGTTTTGATTCTCTGCACTTGAACATTTCATTTGGTAATTTATCTTTGATGAGGCTGCATTCGCTCTTCAGGCACAAATTCATTCACAAAGAATCATCCTTGGCTCTACCTTTGACATAGACAACCATGCAAAATCAATGGCAAGGTAGCTTGTTATCCGACTGAGCTAGTAAATCAGTTGTGACCTTTCGTGGAGGAGAGACACAATCAAGGTTGGATTATTGCAATGTGCTCTTCATAAAGTGGCACTGGAAAATGACACAGAAATTGTAACTGACTCAGAAAGTGGTGGCATAATTGGTGAATAACATCTCTCAGAGCCCTACCAGTGTTGACACAGCCAAACAGATTACTAGTTGCTTTCTGAGTCAAATTCAAGATGCTCACTTTCACATGCAGAGTTTTAACTGGCTTAAGCTCAGGACCTGTCAGGCACGCTTCCTTCAGCAACCAAGAAAGAAACCACTTAACTCCATTTGTAGAATTAAGAGTACGTTTACTGGTTATGAAAAGATAGCGAAGTAAAGCAAGGTCTGAGGCAGAAACGCATGAAATCATACATATCAAACATTTGCCCAACCCCCTCCACCCAACAAACCCCACCCCATTGCCCAATCTGCAAATCCCTTAGGTGTCATGTGGGTGCATCTCCAAGAAGCATCATCAGGTATGGTATGCAGGACGGTTGGTCTTGACCAACTCTAAACATCGGCCATCAGCATGCGCAGAAGATGGTGAGAACAAAACTCCCTTTTTAACTATCACTCCTGTACCAATTATTCCCATCCCAAATACCAAGCCCCCCCTCCCCGTTTCTATGGCAGCCAAAAGTAAGTAGCGAAGCAGAGGCTGACAGGACCGTTTCTTCCCACATACTCCATTTTATCCAGGTTCTGTCATGGATATGTCTAACACATTAGGAAAATCTGTTTATTTACAGATAGAGTCTTTATTTGTGGAAGTATTGCCATTGGAATTGAGGGAGACCTAATGTTTATTAAAGGGATGTGGTGGTTGATCAGAAAGTTCAGCAGTTCGGCAGTTCGAATCTCTAGCACCGCGTAACAGAGTGAGCTCCCGTTACTTGCCCCAGCTTTTGCCAGTCTAGCAATTCAAAAGCATGTAAAAATGAAAGTAGAAAAATAGGGACCACCTTTGATGGGAAGATAAGCGTTCGGTGTGCCTTCAGTGTTTAGTCATGACGGCCACATGACCACTGTCTTTGGACAGTGCTGGCTCTTCAGTTTTGAAACAGAGATGAGCACTGCCCCCTAAAGTTGGGAATGACTAGCACATATGTGCAAGGGGAACCTTTACCTTTAATGCTTATTATAATAGAAGACAGAACCTAAAACCTGCCTTTTGGCCCAGGGATATTTTTTATCAAAATCTACATAAAGGTATTGCACTGACCATCCCAGGCATCTCTCCCTAAACAGAGAGCGAATCCTACAGTTCATGCTCTGGGATTCTTGGTGGTCTCTGAATTTGTTGCTTTTCTTGCAGACATTTCATTTTAGGTAACATCTTCAGTGTATTGAATGAAACATCTGCAAGAAAACCACCAAGCTCAGAGAGCACCAGGTACCCCACAGTCCAACTCTGAGTTACAAATATTCTCTTCTATTGGTAGTTTATATTTTCTCTTTGTCCACAAGACAGATACTTAAGTGTGGAGATAACTGCTGAGCATAAAGAATGTTCACATTCAATCATTCATTAAATTCTGGTAATGTCAATTTGCATGATAGAGAATATTTATATAGATGCAGTAGCAAAAAGATTTGAATTATTATCTTTCCATGTGGCTTTTACGTTGTCTTGTCATTTGCATTAGATTCCATCTTCTCCCCAGTTTTTCATGCTATTATTTTGTTTGAGGAAATAGATCACATGCATTGTCTGCCCTTACAATCTCTCTCCATTACTGCCTGAATACCCAGGCTATGAAGGACTATATTAGTGTGTACATCAATGCACAGAAACAAAAAGTGTGCATAAATTAAAGCATTAGGGAACATTATGAAATGTATCTTATATGTATGCATGCATGATCTCATTTCCAGGGAAAAAAATATGTTTTAGCATTGCTTGTGAGGTCAATATTTCTATATACTAAAAGATGGGCTTTTTAATTGTATTACTATACTTCTTCCAAAAGGACAGAAATATATTAAATCAGCCATGCATAACCACAACCAGCCAAACTGAACACAACTCCCCTGGCTTGTGTTGTGGCTTGTCAGATGCTTGACAACTCCCAGTTCCAACCAAGCAGTAAAATCAGGATATTTATCACATACTGTTGTGCTAAAAGAAAAGGTTGGAGGTTGTATTTAGCTGGTTGGGTCACAGGCTGTGGAGATTTCCTCTGAAACATCTCATGACCTAAAACAAAGAACCTAAACCACAAGAGGCTAAAAAGCAGAACGACTGTACATTGCATTAGAATTGTATTACATTTCAATCGATGCTTAGACAGGAACACATTATATTTATCCATATGTGCAAAAGAACATCCCCATAAACTCTGTGTGAATCTATAGAACTACTCTAATTCCATACATTTGTGAGGCGTTACTATTGAGGCAGTAGATGTCCTGTTATTTTGCACAAGAATCCAAAAATGGTTAGGATGGGAACTGTATTACTGAAGCAGCATGATACAGGGGGAATTCTATAGTTCTGCTTTGGAATAATGACTAATAAAGGTATATGGTATGGATGAAAACATTGAAACAGACACACGCACACATTCTCACATGCCCAGCTGCTCATCTTGTGTGTAGTTCAAAGATCTGAAAGCGGGTGGAAATGACATTTGCCTAAATGTTCTGACAAACTTCCTGCCTTAAATGTTTCCCAATCAAAGGCAGGTTTGCAAATATTTTGACAGTTGAGGACAAATACTGTATATAGCTTGGCCATAAATTGTCAACCAATCATGGAACATCATCAGAGACATCAAAGTCTTAACCAGAGAACTCTAATCTTATATGGACATTAAATAATACTACAGCCTCAAGTCCATCACATTTAAAATGGACAAATGAAAATGGCACACATACAAAAAAAAGTCAAGAAAAGCATATTGTAATACTTGTCTCCTCAGAATTTTTTCAGGTGCTTTCTTCATGGCTCCCATACATCCAACTGGATTCTAACTCCACTGATGCAAATGGACAGCACTGAAGCATGCCCCAAGCAGGTAAGTCAGAAAAACTGAGCTATCTGCATAGTCATGGATTCTATCATTATGTAAGTGAGGAAGAAAGTGTTAGCTTAGCAACTGTCCCTTATTCCAAAGGTAGGAATTCCCCATCCACATAGCAGCATGGGGAGTATGGATATGGCTTAATAATAATTCCCCAATATCAGGTAAGCTTTCTCTATGCACCTCTGAAAGTAGTGAGGGAACACTGGCTAGTAAGCGCCAACCTCTCTGATAATAAAACAGAAGAACTAGAACACTTATTCATGATATGTTTTAATTTGTAGGGCCAGAACAAAAGTATATGGAGCAAAATGAATAGTGGTGGAATGCTGGTCCATATGCCTTGGGTAAGTTTTTAAAAAAATATTTATTAATTCTATATGCTGCCCATCTCACTGTAAAGTGACTAAGAGTATTGACTTTATTACTTTATTGTCTCTTAAAGTAGGCTAATCCTTAAATGTAGGCCTCAGGTGGAGGGCCGCTGGAAGAATGGGGAACTTGGTTGGGACATGGGAAATGGAGACGCATCTAGATAAAAGAACTGCTCTTAGTCCATCAGTGGGTGAGCTTTCATTTAGAGCAATTGTCTGTAACAGCTTTACACTTCTTTGATTTTTCTTGTCACTTAATAGGCAGCTGCCAATTTTCTGCCAGACAATGAGGAAATCTACATGAGAAAGAGCAGCAATTGCAACTAATAGAAGATATCCATTCTTCTGGAAGCTGTCAACTCTACTCTCCCAAAACTTCTGTTCTTTTTCACAGCACAATACTATAGACATAGTAAAGCTTACCCAGCTGCAATCTGTTTGTCACAGCCAGAGGCAGAGAGACCTGAAAGATGAAAAGGCCTGGTATCTGAACTTCTATAAAATGCCTGTAGAATCCACCCCACTACTGATATTAGTAAACCTGTGGTTATATTCCGACAAACTCACTAAACTATATTGTAATCTGGCTTCATGTGTCATCTGTAGCTGGACCAGGGTCCTGATGGTGATTTTGTTACTACCTTAACTGCAATCTGTAATCATGGTTCGGTTTGGATTATTTACCTAAACCACAGGGCGGATGTCATTCAAACCTGGATGCATAATTCGTTAATAGCTAAATTCTCCCTTTAATTTCCATGGCATGAAACCAGGTGACAAGAATGATGACAACAAAGCAAATCTCTGCTGCTCCCATTTGGTTTACAGTATTCTTCCAGGAACTAGAGAAAGGATAAGAGGGCAACAGCCTTGCCTCATTATGCTCCTAACGCCTGTGACCTCAGGTGTTCCATTAAGTGCCTTGTGTTTCTTTGAGAAAACGAAGTTGTAGTTGGTCAGCCAACAGAATGGTGATTGAGGGACCAGCTGAAAAGAAGAATTGCTGGTAAAACTGCAGCCAACTGAAGTTAGCTGTAATCTGGCAATGTTTGTAACAGATAAATACCTCACCTGTGGTTAACACTAAGTGAACCTTAGCACATTGTGCAAAAGCAGTATTTGCTATTGACTGTGCTTATGTAGCTTCTTTATTAAGCCGCAGTTGTTTTCACAATGGCATCTATTCTGGGAGCTGGTGACAGTAGGTTATTTATCACAGTTGCCTTTAATCTCTGAGCATCAAAGAAATAGTTTTGTCACCTAGACCAGATGTTCTCAATCTATTTTTTTGCTCATGTCCCCCTTTTAGGCCTCATTTATCTCTTAGTTTCATTTACCACTATTAGCTGAATTATATTAATGATAAATGTGATAATTTGCAATACTTATTGCTGCGGAAATTAGCACAAAGAATGAGATTTGACAATTATGTTAGATGACCTGCCAGATGTCTGAACAGCTCCCTCAGAAATTCGCTCTGTCCCCTACAAATATAGCATTAAGAACCACTGACTTAGACCAAAAGCAAGAATGGGAAGAAAGCTCTGCCTTGTAAATAATCTTCTTCATGCTCTTCCTGCTTAATATAACTCAACCTCAATTCATTATTTATGAGCTGTGGTGGCGCAGTGGTTACAGTGCAGTACTGCAGGCTACTTCTGCTGACTGCTGGCTGCCTGCAATTTGGCAGTTCAAATTGAATAAATAAAACATTTTAGATTGATAGATAGACAGACAGACAGACAGACAGACAGACAGACGACAGATCCATCCACCCATCCACCCATCCATCCATCCATCCATCCATCCATCCATCCATCCATCCATCCATCCATGGAATGATAACCTCATTGCTATCCTCAAAAAAATAGCTTTGTAAGTAAAAAATCACTATATTACATTCCTACAGCTCAATCCAGAGTCAGTCCAAAAAATAGCATGGTCAAGAGTATCAAAGAGCTGTTAGAAGGCTGTACTGCTGCCTTCTGGCCACCTGCAATTTGGCAGATCCAATCTCACCAGGCTCAAGGTTGACTCAGCCTTCCATCCTTCTGGGGTGGGTAAAATGAGACCCCAGCACAATATGCTTAGAGAGAGCTGTAAATCACTCTAAAGCGGTATATAAGTCTAAGTGCTATTGCTATTGCAATATTTAAGTAACTGCCCCAAAATGCAGGTAAAATAAAATAAAATAGAACAAAAAAAACCCCCTAAGCAGCAATAATGGAATGGATACATATCCATACATTTGCTTCTTTGCAGGATAAGCCCACCACAGCAGGAATATCTAGTATACAAAGCTAACTTGAAAGGTAACAGGATTAGGATCAGTCAAAACTGAGAAGTGGGGAGATGGATAATTCCACAGGGCAGGCACTACAATTATTAATATAGCTATTAATAAAGTTCATTGGTAAATAAGAAGTGGATAACAGCAAGAAATCAATGCTATGTCAAGCTATGTCAAGTTTCATAAGACTAGAGATTTCAAGCTTTCTGCTCTTTGGTAGTAGCTGCAGAACTGCAACTTGAAACAATTCCTAGCTAAACCATTGATACAGAAATCAAAAGAACAGAAACATCTGCAAAATCAAATAGACCATTCCAAAATAAATATGTGAAATCAATGCCATCTCAAAGGGAGTTATTGTAGCACACAACCACATGATATTAACTAATACTGCGCTATGGAATTATCCATACGAGTTAACAAGTACTGCACCATGAGTTTATCTTTTTGATGCAGGCATATAATAAACACTTTTGACTTCCTTGAAGGGCTGGCTGGCCCCACCTTGCTGCAAAATGTGGTAACCTTTAGCACTGCTACATTCCTGTTGGGAGCATCAAAGCACTTTCAGTTTGAGTTAATGAATGAGTGACATCACTGTTGCCCAGGGACACCCAATTGGGGGCCCCTTTCATGTCCCTTTACATTGCCCACTAAAGTGGTACTAATCTATCTACTTGTGGTCACCCAGTTTCAAACTGTTGGGTTAGAAGGAGCTGGAGCGAGTGGCAATGGCTCATCCCATCATGCTTCAACTGGGGTTCAAACATGGGCCTGGCAATCATCAGCCCAACATCCTAACCATGTGAGTCACTGTACTCCTCTAGACAGCCTCTAGATAGCCCCAGGAGGTAAGTATTAGATTGCAAGTATGAATTTGAGGCTCTGCAGCATGTTCTGTACCTCCGAAAGTTTAAGGTCCAAACTTTCTTGCTTTCTTCAGATATTGTAGGAGACATTTCCCTTACTGGTTTTGAAGACTTATTCAACTGTCAATCCTTATTACATTTAGTTTTCTGCTCTGTGCATGAAAAGGTGTTTGGCTGGCACTATCTCTCACATGGATCAAAGGTAACTGTTTTATATTAGTAGCAGAATGAATGGTTGTATGACAACTCACCGATGAATTTCTGAACCCTCCTAGAATGCCCATCAGTTCTTTGGAAAACTAGAGATGGTTGGATCAATTCTCTGATTTCACCAAGTCAAACATTTGCCTTTGGGGATTTCTGGTATTTGTGGCAAAAGAGTTAGTGGGGAAAAAAGGAGTTGAGAGCAGATGATCATACATGGAAAGTAAGAGTAAGAATGTTGCAGTGAGCAGAGTGAGCTTTGAAAGATGTCTTTGGGGTTTTTTTTATATAGTGTGAATGAAGCATTCCCTAAAACCTGTTAGTGTAAACATGTAGTCCATATAATCCTTTAGCTTCTAAGAGCAAGCAGAGTGAAGCAGCCTCATTGCTTCACTTCACTTTCCTCTTGTCTGACATATAGTATAACAACTGGAAGAGTCTTCGGCTTAGGCACGGCACCTAAGCAGAACCTTCTGCCAATGCATTTTACACTCCAAAGCATCTTCAAGCTTCCCTAAGTGCTAAAGAGGTTGAACACCAATAAAAGGACCTTGTGGAAGCAAATTGCATTGTCTGTTTGCTTCAGTGAAATGAATCACATCACCTTTGCAGCATGAAATGCCTCTGCAGGAAAAAAGCCACCTTGCTCAGCTGTTAGCCCAACCTTTTATGTTTTGGTCTATATTTTATATCTAAGGGATCACATATAGCAAGCCTGTTTATGTGTCTATATGCATATACAGTACACAGTCATGTACATGTTCAGTGTCTGTGTGTGTAAAATTTGAATTTGTAATCAACTAGTTGAAGCAGGGAGAGGCTGTGCAGATACCGAAAGAAAGGAACTGCAAAACAAATAGGAATTTCACAGCTGTTAAATGCATATTTGAAGTTAAGACTTTGAGTAGATCAGCATGACATTTTCAAAACTACTGTACGTTAATCCCAAGAAGTGATGCATTTGGGAACTGTTGATGGTCAGATTCAAGTATTATTTAATTTCTGTATCTATATGCTCAATGAAAAGCCATTGAGTAACTCCAAGCTTCAACTTTGCACAGATTGTGAAGCCCTTTTGCTAACATTTAGGGAAGTGGTCAAGACAGGAAGTTTCAAAGAGCATGGTTTCTGACCACGAATCTCTGCATCTACATTTCTATGGGCAAAGGCTGTATTCTGACAGACATTTGTAATAGATGATAGATAGATAGATAGATAGATAGATAGATAGATAGATAGATAGATAGATAGATAGATAGATAGAAAGAAAGATAGATAGATAGATAGATAGAAAGATAGATAGGATAGAATAGATGGATATATGAGATATTCAGTGGAAACGTATCTCTACACATGTACTGAATTAAGTAATTTAAATAACTCTTGTACAGGGTTAGTATCTTGCTTGATAAGGGGAATTGATCAAAAATGTAAATGATTCAGAAGTAGACCTTATTCAATAGGCTTTATGTTTTGTGAATATAATTTAAGTGGTACCCTTGCAATGCAAAACTATACTATATCAGTTTATTGATTACTACTTTCTATTTTGTTGTTAGTGGTTTAGTTCCTGATGACTATGCAAATGTGTAGACGAATAAATGTGATAATCAACAGATTTATGACTGGCAGTACAATATGAGCAAGAGCACTATGCGAGTTTTGGCATTTATGTCTCACAAACAAAAATCATAAATGATATAAATTCGAATTATTGATGACAGTATCCACAGAAAGGCCCAGACTGAGAACTAAAATATGGGAGGATACCTCATTTGTGCAGATAGATTAGATTAGATTAGATTAGATTAGATTAGAAGGTTTATTTATATGCCGCCCTTTTCCCTGGGGGGACTCAGGGCGGCTCACAATCCAAAGGAAGGGGGGAAAACAGACTTTTACATATAAGACAATACATGATTAAAACACAACATTCATACCATTCGGGCGGGTTACAATCTTTAGCCCCAGGCCTGACGGGATAGCCAGATTCTAAGGGCTGTGCGGAAGGTCTGGAGGGTGGTGAGGGTACGAATCTCCACGGGGAGATCGTTCCATTGGGTTGGAGCTACCACCGAGAAGGCTCTCCTCTGCGTGGTTGCCAGTTGGCATTGGCCAGCAGATGGAACTCGGAGGAGGCCTAATCGATGAGATCTAATAGGTCGTGTGGAGGTGATCGGCAGTAGGCGGTCTCTCAAGTACCCAGATCCACTACCATGGAGGGCTTTATGGGTGGCAAGTAGCACCTTGAAGTGTATCCGGAGATCGACAGGTAGCCAGTGCAGCTCGCGGAGGATAGGTGTTACGTGGGTGAAGCGAGGTGCACCCACAATCGCTCGCGCGGCTGCATTCTGGACTAGCTGAAGTCGCCGAATACTCCTCAAGGGCAGCCCCATGTAGAGCACATTGCAGTACTCCAGCCTAGAGGTCACAAGGGCACGAGTGACTGTTGTTTTTTTTCTTTGTTCTTTTTTTTTTTTAAACAGAACTTTTTTATTTTTCTTTAAAAAAAACACAAATATGTCATCATTTGTCAATCATTAAGACATTGAAGTACAATCTTTTTTGTTGTGTGTACCCCTCCCTCCCTCCACCCCCCACCCCCCCTCCTCCTTCCCCCCCCCCCCCGACTTCCCAGAACCCGTACCCGGTATGGATTTTTAACTAACACAGTCTAAAATCTATTGAGAAAAAAGAAATAAAGAAATTAATGACATTCTAGATTGACCTTAGCTTCTTCTTACTGAACTGACTTTTAACAGTTTAAATCATTTCTGATCTTAAGCATAGGCTAACTGGAATTTCTTAGTCCCGTATTTATTTTGTATATAGTCAATCCATTTTTTCCAGTCTCGTTTATATCTCTCATTTGAATGATCTTTGAGATATGCCGATATTTTAGCCATTTCAGCTAAGTTTGTTACTTTCAATGTCCATTCTTGGATTGTAGGCAAGTCTTCCTTCTTCCAATATTGCGCCACCAACAGTCTTGCTGCAGTTATCAGGTGCATAGTCAAATTGGTCTCTACCACTGTAAAGTCAGTACATATACCTAGTAAAAATAACTGAGGACTAAACTTTATCCTTCTTTTAAAAACATTTTGCATGACCCACCATATTTTTATCCAAAATGCTTTAACCTTTTGGCAGGTCCACCATATATGATAATATGTAGCATCGAGAGAACCACACCTCCAACATTTAGGCTGTACATTCGGATACATAGAAGCCAACTTTTTAGGATCTAAATGCCATCTATAGAACATCTTGTAAAAATTTTCTCTCAGATTTTGAGCTTGTGTAAATTTCACATTTCTTACCCAGATTCTTTCCCATGTATCCAACATTATTGGTTCCTCAATATTTTGAGCCCATTTTATCATACAATCTTTAACTAATTCTGTTTCCGAATCCATCTGTATTAATACATTATATATCCTCTTTATATGCATTAAGCTTTGATCTCTTATTTGTTTAAACAGATTATCCTCAACTTGAATAAAACCAATTTTTTGATCTATTTTCCACCTAGCCTGTAATTGCCCATACTGGAACCATGTTTGAACTACCTTCTCCTCTTTTAATACCTCTAAAGATTTTAATTGTAATACCCCCCTTTCCGAGGTAAGAAGCTGTCTGTAGGTAATTCTGTCCTGTTTTTGTGCTGTATTCATATTTTCAATTGCGTGTCTAGGAATTGCCCACATGGGTATCTTGTCATTTAATTTATATTGGTATTTCTTCCAGACCCGCAATAAAGCATTTCTTAAAATATGACTTTTAAAGTTCTTATCCAATTTTTTGTTGAATAACAGGTAAGCATGCCAACCAAATAGCAGATCGTGTCCCTCAATGTTCAATATTCTATCATTGGTTAAGTGAATCCAATCACTAATTACAGATAATGCCACTGCATCATAATATAGTTTTAAATTAGGTAGTTTCAATCCTCCTCTCTCACGTACATCTTGCATTATTTTCATCTTTACCCTCGGCTTCTTTCCTGCCCACACAAATTTGTTGATACCCTTCTGCCATTCTAAAAGGTTCGCATCTTTTTTTAGTATAGGTAACATTTGGAAGAGAAATAAAAATTTTGGTAGAATGTTCATTTTCACTGCCGCTATCCTACCCAGCAAAGATAGGTGCAATTTCTCCCATTTTTTCATCTCTGTCTGTATGCTATGCCAAAGTGGTTCATAATTATGCTTATATAATTTCCCATTTGAAGTTAAAATGTTAACTCCAAGATATTTGACTTTTTTAACTACCTCACATCCTAGCATCACTCCTAATTCTTCCTTTTGTTTAATATTCATATTTATAGCTAATATTTTGGTTTTTCCTAAGTTTATTTTAAAGCCCGACACTTGACCATATTGATTAATCATATTCATTAAAACCATACTGGATTCCTGCGGTTGTTCCAATATTATGACCAAATCATCCGCAAAAGCGCGGACTCTATATTCTTGCTGCCTAATCTTGATCCCTTTTAAACCATCCAAGCCCCGTATTTTATTCAACAATACTTCCAAAGTTATAATAAACAATAATGGGGACAAAGGACAGCCCTGTCTTGTACCTTTTCCAATTTGAAAAGAGTCTGTTAGACTTCCATTGACTATGATTTGTGCTGTTTGCTGTTGGTATATTGCTTTAATTGACTGTAAAAAATTATCTCCTATCTGCATTTTTTGCAGTATCTTCAACAGAAATTGCCAGTTAACTCGATCAAAGGCCTTCTCAGCATCCAAAAATATAAACGCAGCAGGGATCTGGTTGTTCTTTCCCAAATATTCTAATGCATTAATAATTAATCTAACATTACTTTTCATCTGTCTCCCTTGTATAAAACCTGTTTGGTCCGTATGTATCAATTGTTGAGTGACCAACATTAACCTATTTGCTAATATTTTAGTAAAAATTTTATAATCTACATTCAGTAATGAAATAGGTCTATAATTTTTGGGTTGAGTAGTATCTTGATCTTCTTTGGGTATCAAAGATATAAACGCTGTGTTCCAAGATGGAGGGACTTTACCTTCCGTTTGAATCATATTAAATAATTCTCTAAGAGGTTCTACCATTTCTAACTGTAAGTTTTTATAGTAAACCGCTGTCAAGCCATCTGTGCCTGGTGCTTTCCCTGACTTTAATTGCTTAATTACCTGCAGGATTTCCCCCGAGGTTATTGGTTGATTCAATTTTTGCCTGTGTTCTTCTCTAACTGAAGGTATTTTCTCTTTGTCTAAATATTTGTCTATGTCTAAACCATTAATTTTATCCCCTTTATACAGTTCTTTAAAAAATTCCCAGAAAGCCTTTTGAATCTCTTCCTGTTGAAACACCTCCTTCCCTCTATAAATCAGTTTAGATATATTTCGAGTTTTCCTTTTTTTCCTAATCTGGTAAGCTAACCATCTGCCAGGTTTGTTTGCATTACAAAAAGTATTGTGTTTTGCATATAATAGATTAGTAGCCACCTGGTCAGAGATCAACATGTCAAATTGAGATTTTAATATGTTAATAGCTTCCTTAACCTTTGTATCGTCTGGGTTCATTGTTAACTCCAGCTCTTTTCTCTTAATTTCCTCTTCCAGTTCTGTTCGTTTTAACCCTTGCTTATTTCTATGTGTTTTATTTATATTCATCAAAACTCCTCTCATATACGCTTTGCTTGCGTCCCATACAAATTCCATAGATGTACCCTTATTCATATTCAAAACAAAATATTCAGATAGTAATTTTTTACAATCATTAATATACTTTTCATATCTAAATAAGTTTTCATTCAATCTCCAAGACCTTCTTGCCTGCACTACCCTTCCCAACTCCATCCAAACTGGGTTATGGTCCGAAAGGATCCTAGCTGCAATCTTTGTTTTCTTGACCCTAGAAAGCAAATCATTAGTGGTTAGAATAAAATCAATCCTTGAGAGGGATTGATGCCTGTCCGAGAAGAAAGTGAAGTCACATTCCTCTGCATTTCTTTCTCGCCAAATATCTCTCAATTCAAAATCATCCATAATGTCAAAGAAAGATTTGGGTAACTTTGCTCGCATCTTGGTATTTAGGCGGGAAATCTTCTTATCTTTCTTAGTGTCTATCACTCCATTCCAGTCACCCAATAGTATACAGGAACTATAGTCCCATTGTACTAATTTAGCATGAAGATTTCTATAGAATCTATCTTGCTGTTGATTGGGAGCATAAATTCCCAAAAGTAATGTCTTTTTCCCTTCTAAGATTAAGTCTAAAGCAATATATCTTCCGAAGGGATCTGCTTCTATTAATTCAGCTTTCATGTCTTTTCTTAAGTATACAACTATACCATTCTTCTTTTCCATAGCAGAAGCTACAAAATGTTGACCAAGTTTTGAGTTGATCAAATATTTTTGATCAGTTGATTTGATATGAGTTTCTTGCAAACAAATTACATCGTTCTTAAACTGTTTGAGATAATGAAATATTTTCTTCCTCTTCTGTGGAGAGTTCAGTCCGTTGACATTCCATGTTAAAATCTTAGTTGTCATCTTTGGTTGGTTGAAGCATTTTTAGAGCTTCCTGCACGGCCTGTTTAACCTTAGGTCTAGCTCCTCCCATTGCTTCCAGATTTGTTGTTGTAGATCCTTGATCGATGGCCGATGATTGTTGATGCTGTTGCTTTTTAGCTTGTTTCTCCATACGTCTAGTAGTCATGCGGCTAGGTCTTGGTTCCATAGCACCTTGCACTTCTAGAGAAGAGAGATGCTCCATCTTGTCTGGTGGTTGTGTAGTTTGCTGTCTATCCTGTCCTTCTTGTGGTCTTTCTCTAGGTCCAGATGGTGCAGGGTGTCCGGCCTTCAATATATTATAATAAAAATCTCGGGCTTTCCATACAGAGTTGAGGCGGTATCTTTGCTTATCAAATGTAAATATGATGCCAAATGGTGCATCCCATCTATACTGTATCTGACGATTTCTGAGTTCTTCGACCAAAAAGGCGTAGTCTCTCCTGGCTCTTAACATTTGAGGTGGTATCTCTTTCAAAACAGCCAGGTCTTGACCGCCAATTTGAAGCTTAGTATTATAAGATGCTTGCAGTACCATATTTCTAAACTCTCTTGTAGTAAAATATATAACGATGTCTCGAGGAAGCTGCTTCTGCTTTGCCAGCCAGGAGTTAACGCGGTAAGCTTTGTCAATTCGCCAGTCTTGATTGGTCCCTGGTCTTCCCATCAGGCGGTCAAAAGCTTCCGATAGGATCTGTTTCAGGTTCTCCTGTTTCTCCTCACGCAGCCCCCTTACTCTTAATGCGAACTCCATTTGTCGGTACTGTATCATAATAATTTCTTTTTCAGCATTTTCCACTTTTTGTTCCACCACCTCTGTTTTCAATGTCAAGTTAGCATTGGCATCATTAAGAACCTCTAGAGTATCTTCCACTCCAGAAATATGTTCTGTTAATACAGTTACAAGACTCAGCATGTCGTCCCTAATTTTATCAATCTTAGCATCAAATTTCTCATACAGCTCCTGTTTAAGTCCTTTTATTTCACTTTTAATTTCTTCTTTCATTTCTTTTATTTCCTCTTTTCTCTCCTGCTTTACCACCTCTCTATTATCTCTAAACTTATCTTCCATTTTAATTGTCTGTGCATTGAGAGCCTCGCTTAGATTACTCAGGAAAAATTCTTTCGTTAACACATCCCCAGCAGGGGGTGTAGGAAGCGGAGGCTGCAGCTTTGTGCCAGGCACTGAGGATGTGCCCCTGGAAGTAGAGGGTGATGACTTCAAGTTAATATTTGGTTTAGAGGCCATTTCAAAATTTATCTGCCTGCAGTTAATAAAACTCTATTGCCCGAATATGCAGATTTAAGTAAAGAGGCTTTTATTTTGAAGTTTAAGGCTTGGCAAAACTTTCAGTGAGTAAACATTGTAACAAGACCATTCAGCAGATTCATCACCATTTAACTTCCAAATAAGCAAGGTTAATGAAGGAGTAAAATTCTTCTATTGTGAAACCAAAACAAATGATAAGCAATCTCTTTTGTTTTGAATTTTTGTGAGAGTTAGCAAAAGGTGTTCGTTATTACCGGAGAGGCCAGCCTGCTCGGTGCCATTTTAGAAGCCTCTGAGTAAATAATTTTTCGGAGGAGAAAAAGAAAAGAAGCTAAAATGTTGATAAGCAATTATTGTCCACAGTAAACGGATCCAGCTCGTGATAAGAATAAATCAAACAAAGCTTTGAGCAGAGTGGGAGAGACCTACTTTGTCCTGCACAAGGCAGTTTGAAGTTCCCAGCACGGACAGCCGTTCTGCCTTGGGCTAGCCCCCCTTTCCTGCAAGCACAAAAGCTGCAAAAATCGAAGAGCATTTGCCAGCAAAACAGTTTCTTCTTTCCTTCTTGCCTGAAGGATAAGAAAACCTGATAAGACGTCAGATGGAAGATCCTCTAAACAGGTACGTAGCCAGGAATTCGGAGGCAGCTGATTTTTTGCTGCCCCCACCAGTAGGCTCCTCCCAGGAAGCCGGCACGAGTGACTGTTGTGAGAGCCTCCCGGTTCAGGTAGGGGCGCAACTGGTGCACCAGGCGAACCTGGGCAAATGCCCCCCTGGTCACAGCTGACAAATGGTGTTCGAAAGTCAGCTGTGGGTCCAGGAGGACTCCCAAGTTGCGGACCCTGTCTGAGGGGTGTAATGTTTGACCCCCCAGCCTGAGCGATGGAATACTTGCCAAATTGGCGGGAGGGAAACACAACAGCCACTCGGTCTTATCCGGGTTGAGCACGAGTTTGTTAGCCCTCATCCAGTCCCTAACAGCTTCAAGTCCCTGGTTCATCACGTCCACCGCTTCATTGAGTTGGCACGGGGCGGACAGATACAGCTGGGTATCGTCCGCATACTGGTGGTATTTTATCCCGTGCCGCCGAATGATCTCGCCCAGCGGTTTCATGTAGATGTTGAAAAGTAGGGGAGACAGACCGAACCCTGCGGCACCCCATATGTTAGGGGCCTAGGGTTCGATCTCTGCCCTCCAACTAACACCGACTGCGACCTGTCCGAGAGGTAAGAGGAGAACCACTGCAAAACAGTGCCTCCCACCCCCACCTCTCACAGTCGTCGCAGAAGGATACCATGGTCGATGGTATTGAAAGCCGCTGAGAGGTCAAGGAGAACCAGGATGGAGGCATAGCCTCCATCCCTGGCTCTCCAGAGGTCATGGGTCAATGCGACCAAAGCGGTTTCTGTGCTGTAGCCAGGCCTGAAGCCGGACTGGAATGGGTCGAGATAGCTAGCTTCCTCCAAGGCCCGCTGGAGCTGAAAGGCCACCACCTTCTCAACAACCTTCCCCACAATGATTGTTAAGAACGGCTGGATCCAAAGATGGTTTCTTCAGGAGGGGTTTAGTTTAGTTTAGTTTGTAGTTTATTTATAGGCCGCCCTTTTCCCTGAGGGGACTCAGGGCGGCTTACAATCAAAAAAAGGAAGGGGAGTGTAGGACAATACAAAAAAGAAATGTGCACAAAGTAAATTAGACAATAAAACTCAACATTCACTCAGCATTCGGGAGGGGCGAAAATAAGATTATCCCCAGGCCTGACGGGTTAGCCAGTTCTTGAGGGCTGTACGGAAGGCCTGGACGGTGGTGAGGGTACGAATCTCCACGGGGAGATTGTTCCATAGTGTCGGAGCCGCAACAGAGAAGGCTCTCCTCCGAGTAGTTGCCAGTCGGCACTGACTGGCGGATGGAATACGGAGGAGGCCAACTCTATGCGATCTGATGGGACGCAGGGAGGTAATTGGCAGAAGGCGGTCTCTCAAATAGCCAGATCCACTACCATGGAGCGCTTTATAGGTGGTGAGTAAGACCTTGAAGTGCACCCGGAGACCAACAGGTAGCCAGTGCAGCTCACGGAGGATCGGTGTTATGTGGGCGAACCGTGGTGCGCCCACGATCACTCGCGCGGCCGCATTCTGGACTAGCTGAAGTCTTTGGATGCTCTTCAAGGGCAGCCCCATGTAGAGCACATTACAGTATTCCAGCCTAGAGATCACAAGGGCTCGAGTGACTGTTGTGAGGGCCTCACCACCACCGCTTTAAGTGCGGGGTGGTCTCACCACCACCGCTTTAAGTGCGGGGGGAAAGACCCCCTCCCGAAGGGAGGCGGTAACAACCGCCTGGATCCAGCCCCGTGTCACCTCCCTGCTGTTGACAACCAGCCAGGAGGGGCACGGGTCCAGTACACATGTGGAGGCACTCACAGCTCTCATGGCCTTGTCCACGTCCCCAGGGGCAACATCCTGAAACTCAACCCAGCGATGGTCTGCCAGATTATCCCCTTGTGCCTCGGCTGGATCTGCAGAATCGGAGTCCAACTCCGACCGAAACCGAGCAACTTTGTCCGCCAAGAACTGGACGTACTCTTCAGCCCTACCCTAAAAGATGCCAGGCAGTACTGTCATGTAGAGCATGAGAACTAATGTGCATTGGATTGTTTTGATGGTCTTCCAGTCTTTATGAACTCATAAATTCAAGAAAGAAGATCACAAAAGCTTCATGTAGAGTTAGAGATGAACAACAGAATCAGAGGTTCCTTATACATATATAATAGTAATTATATTTTGCCCTTAGAGGATCATACTAGACATTATATTAAATGTACCAACGTTTGGAAAACCATTGCTCCTATTTAAAGCAATTTTTTGTATTTCAACATTGTAAGATTCTACAATTTTAACTACTTCAGTCTCTGTCATGTCAACATCAGAATGATATTTTGGTCCTGAAAATACATTTTTAACTAGACTAAGAAGATTACACACTGGAGCCTCTGAATACAAGAAAGAAACTTCCCTCCAGCTACACTAAAAAAATGAGAAAACTCAAAGTACAAGTAGAAAAGGGTGAGAAAGTAAGGTTTTTGTTATTTTATTTCTCATTGTTCATGATGGCTATTCTAAACATAGACTGCATCATATCCAATCATAATAGACACCAATTCTCTCTGCTTTTGTAACATATTGTGATGTGGGATGACTTTTAGTGAAATAAAATGTCCTGGATCTTACAGTCTGTCTTTTCATCTGTAGCTTGCTCCTGTTTGGATGATTTGCCTCAGTTGAAAAAGAAAGAAATGTCATTCCATTCATTTCCTTGCAAGACAATCCTCGTATTATTCAATCCAGGAGCACATGGCAAAATGAGAAAGGAAGCATTTCATTTGTATCACCCTGGTTGTTTTTCAAATGTACTGAATAATATATAGAAGGGATTATCTGCAGCTCAAGAATTTCTTATGCCTTAATAAAAAACTCTTCCTGAATCTTGGTTTTTAGTTCTTGTGAAGGCAACAGAATAAGTACTTTCAGCTCTGATTCTAGAGGCTGGTGCACAGAATTTTTTTTAAAGGCTGTAGTAGATTTA
This sequence comes from Thamnophis sirtalis, assembly GCF_051295495.1. Lineage (NCBI taxonomy): Eukaryota > Metazoa > Chordata > Lepidosauria > Squamata > Natricidae > Thamnophis > Thamnophis sirtalis. Next base: position 84,683,725 of record NW_028261386.1, on the reverse strand, counting down.
ATCATCTGGGAGCATACCATATATAACCTTTGCCCGAATAAACCTATATCTTACCTACTATGCCTGAGCTTACTACACATTAGCTTGCTTTAAATTCATTGCAGAGAGTTCAATTATTTTACCTAATATTGAAACAAGTCTAAATGGATGACATTCAATAATCAGTAATTCAATATATATTTTTTCAGAAAGCACCAATTCTAATTCCACATATTGGCTCTAAATGGGGTTATTAATATTTGATATTGAGTTTGGGTTGTATATGAAGTAATAAAATCACACATCCTGAACAGGTAGCAGGAATGTGTGTATGTGTGTGTACACATAATTGTTTTCTAGTATAAATTCTGTATAGAAAAACATCAGCTTATAGTTACTTCTCATCTTTTTGAACTTGTTTATTTTCATAAATTTTCTTTTGTTTGAAAAGGGTATTTAGCAATAGCAATAGCAGTTAGACTTATATACCGCTTCATAGGGCTTTCAGCCCTCTCTAAGTGGTTTACAGAGTCAGCATATCGCCCCCACAGTCTGGGTCCTCATTTCACCCACCTCGGAAGGATGGAAGGCTGAGTCAACCTTGAGCCGGTGAGATTTGAACCGCCGAACTGCAGAAAGCAGTCAGCTGAAGTGGCCTGCAGTACTGCACTCTAACAACTGCGCCACCTCCACTCTTGTTGAATCAGAAAAATAGGCTTAAATGTGTGGCTCTATTTGTGAAATTCAGAAGTCATAAAACAATATTCAATGTTTTAATTGATTTGAACAGCTGAATATAAACAGATGCCTTTACTTTTTTGGGGGGGGAAGGGAAGATGTTAAAGGCAATTTAGAGATACTAGGCACTTTTTGGGTCTGCTGAGGTTTCAACATTGTTGTAATCAAATCAGATCCGATCAAATGAAATCAAATTATTTACTACAGCCATAAAGCTGGATACAATAAAATATCCAATAATAGAATTGTTATACACATCTGTAGATAAAAACAAGAAAAACAATGAACATAAGATCTAAAGTTAAATAAGAACATGTACAATAAAATTAGAAACAGTACGATAAAAAGTGATGTATCTGAGTATCCAAACTTAGTTAATAGTGCAAAGCAGGGGTGGGTTGCTGCCGGCATTACTGCCAGTTTGGCATGCAAATTTTTTTGTAAAATAAGTAGTCACAGGATAGTGGATCTTTGATCTTAGTAAAGTTTTCCTTTTGGGGTTCTGCTGTACTATAGCAATTGGTTTTTCCTTTAGCACCTGACATAAATTTTACCCTTCCAATATTATGGGTGCTTATTAAGATTTTAGCTGCACATAGTCCACATATATACCATTTTTAAACAATTTTACTGATGAGATCACACATATTTGGATCATTTCCCACTTGTTAAGCAATATAAGCAGAAAAATCTAATCTTTCTGATTTTGTCTATAACTAAAGGAACAAGACAGATGTGTACATCCTTTTAGTTTTTTAAAAATGTAAACACACCTTACAAATGCTTTGAAATGTTTGTCAAAATCATATTGCATTTGAATACTTTTAACACTTTTTCCACAGTGTTAATTAGCACATGGGAATCCCTCATGCAGTGTTTTCGGAAAGCAATATGCATATGACTTGTCTTTTAGCGGAAACTTGTTCTTTGGAAGTTTGAATCATCAAAGTGGAGAAAAACAGGTTTAGACATAGAGCCTTTCTAAACAATAGTGAGAACTTGAGATGGACTAAGATAATTCAAAAGACTGTGCAAGCTTTCATATTCTCCAGAAATATTCATCATACAAATCCACAAATTGAGCCAGAAGAAAAATATGTAGGGTTGAACTTTGGAGTATTTGGTGTTCTCTGAACTTGGCTGTTTGCTTGCAGATATTTCATTACTCAACTAGGTAACCTCATCAGTGCGAGTGAATGTGGTGTTTGTTCTCTGTTTATATACAGTTTACTTTTTACAAAAAAGTATACACATATATACAGTTTATGTAGAATAGCTCGTCATGCCAGTGTTGGTGGGTATATGCAGGGGTGGGATTCTACCAGTTCAGACTGGTTCAGGTGAACCGGTAGCTCTGACAATCATCTGGGACTGAACCGGTTCGCTCTGGTGATCAGCTGGGCCCTCCCACTCATCCCTGCACTATACTGACCTATATTCCATTTTCTGAAGCCCAGCTGATAGGCGCGGCAGAGCGGATTGCTGCGCCTCAGCTGTTTTGCACCAGGGCTGCAGTAGAAGGTAAGTTTTCAAATGCACTGTGTGCATGTGCCCACGGGAAGCGCACACTCAGTGAACCAGTTGTTACACCCATTGAATCCCACCACTGGGTGTATGGTTTCCCCCCCCCCCTTTGGTAGTACTTTGATTAAAGTGTTGTTTTCTGCCTGATCATTGGTCTTATCTTAATCCTTGCCTATAGGCTTCTGAAGAGCATATAGTCTGATCTTTTGTTTCCTTCTTAGCTTTTTTTTTTAATGGTGCGCAAATATGGCTATCTCTACGTGTCCATTGATGGCTGATTTGTGTGCATGCTAAGCTTCAGGATTTCCATAGCATTTTTGATTTAGCTTGGTCTAGGGTGCTTATAGATTCCCAGTTGAAACTATGGTTAGTCTGTCCATGTGCTGTGAGATTAAGACGTTTTCATCATTCTTCGACTGCTAGTCGGTTTTCATAAATACGCTCTGCTTGTCTGACCTTTAACATGGCTGTTGCAATCCTTACATTGTATGTAGCAGTTGACTCCTGGTCTTGCTGCTGTTGTTGTTCTTTTTTGGTCTACTGGGTCTCTTGCTTTAGTTAAGATGTTTTGGAAATTTATTTTCCCTATCTTTATCTTGTTCCATTTTACCTGACAAAATTTAAAATCCTTATATACTTTGTGATTCATTTAGATTGGTCCTAATACATTTCTTACTGATAATAGATTGAATAATATTATTAAGTCACAAATATAAAGATGAAATCTATCTTTATATTTGAGATTAGGAATATGGCTTGTCAGAAATAATAAGTTATTTCCTATTATTCTCATAGAAGCCAGCACATGGATTTGCAAATTTGTCTGATTGTTTTCCCCATTCATTAGTTAACAACTAATTTTCATCTTTGTATTTATGCATATTAAACTTGTTTGCATTGAGAAACGATGATTAATAAATTGCTTGAAGGGAAACATTTGAATATACAGTATGTATATTAATATTTATATTTCTCTTGCAAAGTGTATCTGCATGTTTGCATATTGTAACAATGCTAAGTAAGACTTCAGGAAGTTGAGACCTAAAGTGTTATAATACTTAAAGGGAGAGATTGTGGGGTACAAATGAAAGGCTTAAAAGGAAATGTAAACCAAGTTAAAGCAGTTGTAATTTACTTGTTTTACTATGCAGAAAACCAATGGCTTCCTGATGTGTTATCCTTACTTTGAAACTCAGAATGGGCATCCTCCTATCTTCCTGGGTGTTACAAATAGAAAATGAAGTCAACACCTCAACCTGCTTAGGCACCATTGAATATCATCTTCTCAAGAGTTTGTTTCATCCATCTGTCCGTCCATCCATCCATCCATCCATCCATCCATCCATCCATCCATCCATTCATTCCTTGTTTCCTTCTGAAATTAAAGGTAGTATAACAGGCCCTGTCTCCAATTTTTTTCAGGTTGAGATAGATTGACTTCCCAAAGTCAGCCATTGTTTCTGTGGCTGAGGAAAGACATAAACCTGGAACTACCTAGTCTTAATCCAATATCTTAACCTTTATGCCACACTGACTTGTATTGGACATCTGATGGTCAAAGAGCAGATAATATTACAACAGATACTGTAGTAGACTGTAGTGGAGTGGAGTGGAGTAGAGTAGAGAGTAGAGTAGAATAGAGTAGAGAGTAGAGTAGAATAGAGTAAAGTAGAGTAGAGTAGAGTAGAGTAGAGTAGAGTAGAGTAGAGTAGAGTAGAGAAGAGATTGTAAAGAAGCTTAGCTGGATCCTAAGAGCAAAATTATTCAGTTTAAGGATTCAAATGTGGAGTATAGAATATCTAAAAAGGAAGTTGTCTTGATGCTATAGAAGCCTATACACACCTGTCAGTTCCTGTACATTCTGGTACCATTTCCGAAGTTTTGTTCCCACAAACACCAAAATGCAATGGACTGGCTGCTGAATTTTATGGCAAGCTACTCAGAAATAATCTTTATTTATTTGGAAAGCTTTGAGTTATGTGGCAAAATATCACATAATATATTTAAAAAAATATCAGGATGATTTGCAGGAAGAGTCTAAAATTAAAGTTGATATATACGTATTATTTTAATTTTTAAGATACAGCTTTTGCTTTTTTAAAAACATGTCACAGTGACAAAATGGGTTAAGTATGTTTATACATTCTGGTTTCAAACAGTTTATCTTCATGTTTAAAAAAATGTTGGAAAATTTAGCATGTACAAGGGTATATTAAGCTTTTCATGCTTCTCTTCTTGACTTGTAGAAAATATTAGTCTCAGCAGTATAGATGCTATTTATTAATATATTCCATGTATTTACTTTTTTATCTGCCCCCAACCACCAAATCCCGTCCATATCCATAATCTTAAAAAAAGGGAAAGTAACAGCTGGGAAGCTGTCAAAGATATTGGTCCCCCTTTTGTGCAGTGCCTCTCTAATCTTGTACTACCAGCAGGTGGGGGCATTTTCCCCAGGATAAAGAGGAAAATACCACAGTTGGAGGTGTACTCCGGGCTTCCATTGCTTCATGGCAAATCTAACCACCTCTTGACCTCAGAAAGCCCAGAAGGCTGGGAGGGTAGACAATGTGTTGGCAGATCCCTAACCACATCAAGCTGCTTTTCGGTGTATTGGCTTGTTTTAACAAGATTGACAGAAATCTTGACTCAGAGTGAGAGGAAATATTAATGAGCAGAGGATTGCTTCCCTCAGCATCTCAGTAGAAAATTGTACATCAAGGAAACAATGGCTCATATTCAATGTGGTGGCTCTGCCTTCCTGGCAGAGGAAACAAATGGCAATCCTGTCAGTACGGAAGTAAGGAATGCCCATGATCCAATTCTTGGCAAGGGTTTTGCCCACCTTAACTCCTTTTTTTGACTAGTGTGCATGTTTATCCACCTAAGCAGCAGATGCAAGGGAACAATAATGCAGCTGGATTAGAGAAAACATCCACAATGGTCTGCAACAGTCTGGTTTTGCTTTTTAAAACACTGGTCACAAAACCAAATGACTACAGTGGAACAATGTTACAGTGAACGTTATCTGAGAGGTGAAGGCAGGATTTTGTAGTGATTTGAACCTACTCCCTATTTATATTTTCAAACAACTTTCTGCTGGGGAAATTATGGAAATCTTGGGATTGAAGATGCTACTCAAAGTGGAATTCTGCTATCTATTTCTTTTAGTGGAAAAATACTTTAAAGTATTTTTTTTAAAGTCAGGTGGAGCAGCAGACCTGCAAGCTCCAAAGGAGATGTCGGCAGGCTCACTGCTGCTGATGGGCACCAGGATCTCGGAGGTATAAAATTGCATCTTAATTCAATGAATGGCATAGAAAAATAGACCATATTGAATCATACCTCACTTCCTTTAAAAGACCCTTTTTGGCCAACGAGTAATATAAAACATACAATTTGAAATAATAGAAAGTCTAATCGAAATCAGTAATTCACCATCAACTCATATTAAAATTTCAGTACCCGAATTATTACCATATAAAAAATAAATTCCTTTTAAAAGTTATTTCTAAGTTCTAAATAAGAAGAGCTGAAAAAGTAGAGCAAGCTGAAGAACAAGTGACCTACTAAGGCAAACTTCCTTCCAGCTATGTATTTTGGCTGGCATGTTTTTGTTTTGTTTTTTAATGTAGATAGAATTAGCACATTGTTTGGGAACAGGTTAGGAATTCACACTTTAGAGTGGCAGAGGTTTCCAAAACAATAAATAAAATAGGAATCTTAACTTTTATTTCTTTTGTAATCTCTTTCTTTGGACTTTCTTTTGTAGACCAAACAAAAGATCCTCCACACTGAGGAGAAATTGCTAACCATCCACATTTGTCCTCCCTTATACCACCCAAGTTAGATTTTGAAGGAGGATTTTGAAGGAAGGTTTTCTTCTGAACCTCAACAATAAGTGAGAAGTTCAAATATTTTCTCTGCTCCTAACAATTAATTTTACTAACTGCATTCTAAATATTAAATGTAGAGTAGATGCAAATACGTATATTGGCTTTATATTCAATAGGTTACTTCATGTCCTGTATAAAGTAATCAGCAACAGGCCAGAGGACAGTCAGTTTTCACACAACACTTTGAAAAAGGCTTTGGATTAAAATACCCTACACTGGTCATCAAAGTTGTGCAGATTCCAACACCTAGTCAGTTTCCCGGCTTTGCCCAGTCAGTTTTCCAAGAGAAAAAAATAGTGTGTGAGGATCAGAACAGATGAAACAATGAACCCCTCTCTTACAGAAGTTACTATCAAGTCTTGAAGAAAACAATAGAGGTTAGAAATAGTTAGAAATTTTGTGTCCAAATCACAAAACATGCCTCTTGACTGATCAGTGGAAATTCTGCAACTATTGCCTTGTCAAGAAAGTTTGATGGGATATCAGATGAAGCTGGGGAAAGTGTGCAATTGGCCTTTATAAATGGCAGCTCTCAAGATGATTGCATAACGCCAGAATCACCAGAAAGGAGATAGGCCCGATTCAGGAGTTGACTGTGTGAAGCACCTGTGTGAATAAGGTCTTAATGTTTGGTAACAGATTGCTCCTTAAACAAATCAAAGTAAGATAAAAGGAATTGATAGGAAGCAGGGAGAGAACGTCACAAGACAAAAAGAGGTAAAAAAATAGGATGACACTCAGAACGAATAATTGCATAATTGAGATCTTGCATGGCAGCTTGGTAGGAAGAAATGAGGGCACATGTGTCTGATAAGGGCCATTTTTAAAATTCTATTCTATTTTACTTATATATTGGTGGCATTCATTTTCCTTGTCTGACTTCTCCTTTCTTAACTGATAGCAGTGACATCTCTATCCTGTTCAGTTCCAGGATAAAAGAAATTTACAACCATACTGGCAATGTCTTTTTCATCTGGTTTCCCTTTCCTTTATAATGTGTCCCCTTTTCAGGGCCAAATGTCATGAATGCAAATCACATGCACGAGTCCAGGTATTAAGATGGCTTATTAAGGTGGCTTATAATCCATCTGCTCCCCAGTGACGTGCGGTCAGCTTTATGGCTGGTGAGGCACTTTTTAGACTTGTGGACTTCAACTCCCAGAATTCCACAACCAGGCATGCTCAGTTCCGATTTAAAGCAACAGCATTTTCCCCCCTTGCAAAATAAGTTTTCCCATTTTTTTTCTTTTCCCTCCCCCTCCTTCCTCCCTCTCTCCCTCCCTTCCCCCTCTCTCAAACAGACACACACACACAGAGAAATTGGATCCCTCTCTCACTCACACACTCACTCTCAAACAAACACAAACACAGAAGTTGGATTGGATATATTTTCCAAAGGCTTGAAAGCAGCTCCTCTGCCATACCCGCACTTCCCCTGCTGCCTTCTGATCAGAACCTTTGATTGCAGGTGAATCACGTTGCAATCAGTGAAGCTGGGCTTATGTACTTTTATCCAGCTCTCTCTCTCTGTGTGTGTGTGTGTGTGTGTGTGTGTGTGTGTGTGTGTGTGTGTTTGAAAAGGCAACGTGGTTCTGCCAGAGCTCTGAGTCAGACTGAGCTAGTTGCTCCCAGAGAACTCTAAAAAGCCTCTAAAAATGCCCTCTACAGGAGGCGAGAGAACACATGCCTCCTTTGCATATGAAATTTTTTGCTTGTTAACCCTTGCTTAACTCTTAAAAGGTGAAAAATTGCTTATGCACAGGAGTCCCCTATTTCTCTGGCCTCCTATAGTTAACACTAAGCACTGTTCCAAGTCACTGTGAATCTGGTAGCAACTACCTTGGCTTTAATTATTTTTAAAAAAATCTTTAAAATTCTTTCCTTTTCCTCATGACTGGTGAGGCCACACCTCCCCTGCCTCTAGTGACTGCACTTCCCTGCTGCTCCCTCCTCTGCAGTAGGAAGAACTAGTATTCCATTATTTGAAGGCGTTGTGTCATATCTGGATAGGAGTTCTGTCACATTAAATATTTTGGGTAGACCAATAGCTCATGCTTCACTTCCTTTGTAATCCTTTTAAATGGGAAAAAATGCTAGACATCAATCTTACTATGAATATTTTATTCTACTTGAGCTGATATATCTAATATAGAAGAGCAATTGAATAATGCTATTAAGGGAATTGGCTGAGGAAACTTTGAAATTAAAAAGGAGTATGATAATGGAAAGGTATGCTTTTGATTTTTGCAAATATTCATTTTCTTGTTTGTAAACTTCTCAGTGGCCTGTTGACTTAACAGGGCCATGGGGATAAATGTCTTCTAAGAACTCCACAACTGAGTTAAGTGATCCAGTTAATTCAGAGGAGTTAATTACCGGTCCTCCAGGTCCACTCACAGTATACAAATAACTGTCAGACTTTTTTTAGCCAACATCAGGCACAAGGAACCAGAAACAACACAAGGAGCTGACCAGAATGGTATATTTATTGCTGCTTACCATAGACAGAAATTTCACCAGACAAAAACATTCACTATACGTAGGTAGTCCTCAACTTACAATCCTAAATTTTGCGGTGCTAAGTGAAACAATTGTTAAGTGAGTTTTTCCCCATTGTATGATCTTTCTTGCCATGGTTATTAATATTAGCCTTTCAGAAAGAAAGCTTTCAAGTCAATGGCCTCACAAAATGAGACAACAAACAAGGCATTATTTGCTTTTAAAAAAATAGGAATTATGATTTCTTCGAACAGTGTTTAATGACTGCAATATTGGTTTGGAAAAGTGTTTGGCAACTAAAATATAATAAAATATCTCTTAGAGACATGCTTAGAATAAGGTGACCAGATTTTAACATTGGTGAAGCGGGACACCATTGACAGGGGGTTCTTAATTAAAACTTTGGTCCAAAAGCCTCTTTCTTGACAGCGCTTTCAGACAGACAAACAAGCAGCTTCCCCACCGTGGGCTTTGTTCTTAACCGACAGCAGGCAAAGGGAATAGAGAGAGGTGGCGACGAGGCTGCCTTTTGCGGGGAGAGCAGGAGCTTTACCAACCACAGAAAGGTGCCCTGGGGCTGGGATCCAAGGCGCAATTAACTAGGCAAGGAAGTTGTGCAGACCCGCCAGGGGCGTGGGAACTGAGGAAAAGAATGGAGGGGAGGGGGGCATGCAGAGAAGAAGAAGCATGCCGAGCTGTCTTCAGGGCTGCTGAAGCTTGCAAGGGAGATCTTGAAGCCGAGGATCCCAGAGCTGCGGATGTGGGGCTTTGATCTGGTGATTCTGGGATCAACAGCCATGAGGGATTGGCGAGGATGACCGGTGCTTTTTTCCTCACCCCCAAACTGGGTTTGATTCCCAGCACGCCTCTTGATCGGCTGAAGAGAATGTGATCCAAAAAGAAAAGGAAAGTGTCTGAATTAGGACAGGCGAAGACAGGAATTCCCGCTTGAGGGAAACCTGATGGGTTTAAATTGAAGTTTGCCTGTTCTTCGTGGCAGCTGCCCTCAATTAGGGATCCCATCTAGTTCAAGAGATCTTAATCCATTAATTGGCCATTTTAATGGCGGACATACCGCTGGAGTGGCCAAAAGCCTCTTTTTTGACAGTGCTTGACAGCATTGTTGGGGCCCAGGGATCAATTATCCCAGAAAAATGGCCAATTAATGGATTAAGATCTCTTGAATTTGGCACTGCCTTCTTCCACGATGAGTTTCCCCCACCATACCACCTTTTTCAATGTTCCAGCCTGAGGAGCATTTCCTGATGGTCGCCCATCCAAGCACTAATTAAAGTCAACTAAAGTTGCCTGTTATGGGCCGAGGGGCCCATACGTGCCACGCTTTAAAATGAGTACCGTCATTCAAAATGTTTTCCCCATCCCAAAATGTGTGTGTAACCCTCTTCCTCCAAACAACTTCAAGCCTCTTCCTCTCAATGGAGAAGCCTCCTCCCAACCCTGTCAATCACACGACTTTCTTTCCCAGAGACACCGGGGGGGATCTAAACACCCGAGGGGAAACTCTTCCCCGCCGCCCCCCTTTGACAATGACAATAGTAAGAAAAACAAATCCACCCCTCTCCCCCTCATCCCCTATTCGATGCTCCCCTTTCTCCCTCTCTACCTCAAGTCGTTGATGCCGCCACCTCCTTCTTCTCCAACTCATAGGGCCAGGCTGAGGCTGGCTAGGGGGGAATGGGGGAAGAGAAGAGCAGCTCCCTCAGGTGGCCACTGACCACCTGTCATCCTTGCCAATCCCTCATGGCCGCTGATCCCAGAATCACCAGATCAAAGCCCTGTGTCCGCAGCCCTGGGATCCTCCACTTCAAGATCTTCCTCGCAAACTTCAGCAGCCCCGATGACAGTTCGGCACGCTTTTTCTTCTCTGCACGGCCCCTCCCCTCCATTCTTTTCCTCAGTTCCCACACCCCGGTGGGTCTGCACAAGTTCCCCGCCTAGTTAAGCACGCCTTGGATCCCAGCCCTGGGGCTTAACAACCTGTTCTGACCCCCTCCTCTGTCCAGTAACGAATGCCGAGACAGGCTTAAATGAGAATGTCCTTTAATAACAAGTTCAGACTCTCGGTGGCTTAAAGCCAAGTAAACACACAGATAAGGACCTTGGCAGCAAGGCCAACAAACTTTGGCAGCAATTCAGACAAACTCTGGCAGCAATCCAGCCTGCCATGTTTGTTTCTCTTTAGCCAAAGCGTTGACTTCTGCAAGAAGGGCATGGCACAAGCAGTCTCTTTTATAGTCTGGAGAGGAGCCTAATGACTATCAGCTGAGCATAATTACCTCCTGTAATTACATAGTTGTTCTTGACACTGAGTAGCCCTTCGATGGCGTGCATCCCGGAACAACCCACAGTTGGTTTCTGGATCACTCTCCCTTGTCTCCTCCCCACTGATCCAAGGCTCAGGTGCCACCTGGTGGCCAACCAGTCTCTCTGTGCCATGATCGGAGTCAGAACCCTGTCCAGGGTCCTCCACATCCTCCAGGGCTGACTCATAGGGCCCCTCACTGTTGGAGTCTGGTGGCAGCTCCAACGGCTCCTGCTGGGCCACAACAATAGCCTAACCCAGAAAAAAACATTACCACTACAATTAGACAGAGTGTCTTTTGTCTTGTCCTGGTTAGGATTTCTTAAGCAAATCCACTGCGCTTTCAACATGAAGCCAAAATCGGGGCTTTTTTAAAACGCTGCGGGACGCGGGACAAATTGTGAAACATTGGGACTGTCTCGCCAAAAGCGGGACGTCTGGTCACTTTAGCTTAGAAGAACATCTTAAATAGCCTGAATTTCAGTGATGTTTCTTTTACTGAAGAAGATGTATGCATACATATTGTTTTGTGCACCCCCTTTTGAACTGTATCAATAAAGAAAAGGTAGGAGTTTCTATAATTATCCAAACTGAAAAAAACCACCATCTATGAATAGTCAAGAAAACAATTCCAATTTGTAAGATTTTTTTTTTTTTGTGATGGAACTTCAGAAACTAGAGAAATGTTGGTGAATAGTCACCAGGGGGAAAAAATAGAAACTCAAATTTAAATAATTTATTTGATCAGGATTAAATTACTTAACTGAGTATCCTTAGAAGTACACATTAAAAACAATTTAGTTCCTGCTAAAATTTCTAGGCTGATTCATGTGGATTATTGCTGGTTTAGTGAATGAATGTAGTCATTTTGATAAATGATCTTAATCAGTGATGGAATTCAAAATTTTTTACTACTGGTTCTGTGGCAGTGACATAGTGGGCATGGTGTGGCTTGGTGGGCGTGGCTTGGTGGCCTTGGTTGGGGAAGGATACTCCAAAATCCCCATTCCCTGCCCACTCCTGGGGGAAGAATATTGCAAAATCTCCATTCCTACCCCACTCTGGGACCAGCCAGAGGTGGTATTCACCGGTTCTCTGAACTACTCAAAATTTCCGCTACCTGTTCTTCAGAACCTGTCAGAACTTGCTGAATACCACCTCTGATCTGAATCATAATCATCTGAATCTTCATGGCTGAATGTGGCCTATGTATCAAATTCATGGTGGCAAATTCCAAAAATGGCAGAATTGTGTCCTTCTTTCAGGTGTTTTAGCTTGTTGTAAACCTGCAAATTTAGACTTAAAGACAATAATTTATATAAGCCACCTAGTGAATTTCATAGGTAAGTCACAATTTAAAGCTGTCTTAATGTCTTAGAATCAAAAACTAATAAGTTAGAAATTCTACTTTATTATTTATTAACTGTCACTACATGTATAAATATCACACTCTCTATGATCCATTGAAGCATAGAAAAATAAGAAAAGACTTGCAGCAAAAAAGACAAAAATTCTGTTGCACATTAAAAGAGTAACAGATTAATTCTTTGTTAAGATGCAGTAGGCCTTCATATTTTTGCAGCAACAAATCAACATGTTTGTTTTGGAGAGTCTGTGCATCAGTTATGTGAGTTTTAGTCCCCAGTATTCCAACTCCTGGGTGTAAAGGAATAGATTAGAACAACAGAGTCAGTTCTGCACTCTACCTATATGCAAAGCCCAAAGCAATGCAGAACAAGAAGAGCTCTTCATTTCTGCTCATGTTATTGGGCAGATTTCCGAGGAAATAGGCCAGGAGCAGCCACTCGGGGAAGACGTCATAAATCAGGTATTGAGGAGAGCATCTGAAATGTCACCACAACCTTATTGTTTGCAGAAGGAAGGCACTAGATTCCCCACTCATTCATTTTGACAGACAATCTGCCGGACACCTATAATAAAATACGACCCAGGAGAAGTACTCGGGGAAATGAAAATTAAGACATTCTTTTTCTGCTCAGATTACAAAGGCAATAAAGAAAACAATTCATTATGAATAAACTGTTTCCTAGTAATGGATTACTTTTATCCAGGAATGCTGACTGCGGGTTCATAACTAAAAGGAAGAGATGGATGAAAAAAAATGAAAGGTTCCTTTATCTGTTTTTTTAACCTTTTCTCGACTATATGAGACTTAGAGAGGTCCCCAGTGTTTACTTCTTTGTGATCAAGAAGCTTTTCTCCTGCGATCACAAACTTTAGATGTTTCTTTTGAGTATATTACTAACCCTACAACAGAATTTAAACAATGGATAACAGTTTAGTTTAGTTTATTTATTTGTCTTGTATGCCGCCCACTCCAGAAGGACTCCGGGCGGATTTCTTCGTATTGGCTGTATAGCAGAACTGTCAGTGATTCTCCTCCTCCTTCTTCTTGTTCTCCTTCTCCTCCTCCTCCTCTTCTTTTCCTTTCCTTTCCCTTCCCCCCTCCTCCTCCTTTTTTAAGCACCTGCATTTATACCCTGATAGTCAACAAGTTATGACCCTTTTTTCTCAGTTTATTTCTAAGAGCCTCTCAAACCATGATGATCAAACACTGGTGGCAGAATTTCCATAATTTTATATTGGAGGAAATAGAAATTAAAATGCCTAAAAAACGTTTAAGGAGAAAAAACCCCCGAAAGTAAGGTGGGGGACAGGGACAGGGGAGACAGTATGTTAATCCATATCTTACCACAAATGCAATGTGTTATATACACCTGCTTTGCACCATCACCTCACCTTCTGCACTCCCCCCACCAAAAAGCTAAGTATCATCTCTGATCACCAAAACAAATCTCGATCCCTCTTTTATGCAATAAGAATCTCATTTGTCCTAAGCACTGCCTGCACTTCATCTGCACCACTACCAATACTAGAGAGTTTCCCGCTCAATGGAGTAAATTTTCTTGTACTCATTCTACATTATTGGTGACTGAAGAAACTTATTCTAGGATGGCTGGAGTAACATAAAAAGTGAAAGAAGACTCTCATGTGCTCTAGATCAGGGGTGTCAAACTCACGGTGTCAGGTTGTCATCATGTGACATATTGTGACTTCCCCCCTTCACTAAACTGGGGTGAGCATGGCCAGCACATGACGCATCCAGCCAATGGGCCACAAGTTTGACACCCCTTCTCTAAATGAACTGGTCCTTGTGGCAAATGCTGTATGTAGTTCAAGTCATGTACTATATGTGTGGCTGGTTGTGATCAATCTGTTTTGGAAAAGCTCTTTCTCAAAGGTGCCTGGACATGGAGCAATTTAAGTGTTTTGTTCTGACTCTCTTGAGAGTGCTCATCCCCTCATAAGTTCTCTGGGACCTAACATAGATTCTTACTTTTCCAGGTACCTACTGAACCTCTCCTCACTCCTGATAATATATAGCTCAAACTACTTGAAATATTGACAGTAGCAGAGATGGGTTCCTACTGGTTCAGACCAGTTTGGCCAAGTAGGTAGTAACTCGACCTGCCATGCCCCAAATTGGTTCTCTCAAAGGCGCCGTAGGCGCTGCCATTTGTTTTTTGCTTCTGCGCATGCGCAAAAGAATTTTTTTTTAATAATTTTATTTTTTATTACATAGACAACATCACATAACAATAGGAAAAAAAAACAATGGGAAAAGGAGAGGAAAAAAAAGGGGGAAAGAAAAAAAAAACCCCATCATCACATACAATATGTCATTTGATCACAGGTGCATCCCTACTACGTTTATACATCCCGTATCTCTCTGTTGTATATTTAATAAACACCACAATAACCTAGGGTTTAAAAAAAAGGGGGGGGAGACAAAAAAGACAAAAAAAACCCCATCATCACATGCAGCATGATGTTTGGTTACAGTTGTTTTAACCTCTGCATCTTCAAATAATATTTACCGTCTCAGATATTTCATCTAATATAACTAAAGGCCTTATTTTCATTCTACAATATATATTTAGTTAACATTAGCATTATTTTCCCCCAGAGAGTATACTTCTATTTATTGTTAACCTTGTATTTCATACCTTCAAACAGAGATCTTATTCCTTCATTGTTCAACAAAGCATCGCTGCCTATATATACCAGTTTTCATTTGTTCCCCTATTAGAACTGCTTTATCAGCAGCGACATATCATTATAGTAAGTTCTTAACCTTATACATTATATCCCCAGACCTTATATTAATACTTCATTGTATCATTATTAGATTATTTCACAGCATAATTATATCATCATTTACTTTTTTCAATTAAGGCATAAGTATATCATTTTTCATTTCCAAAGTTTTTTTTCCCCCCTAGCCACCGATAGAACAAATCCCATATCTTATAAAATTGTTCATCCTCTTGCTCTCTAATTTCAAATGTCAATTTACAGCACAGTCCATTATTTTTCGGATAACGCGCAAAAGAATTTTTTAGTACTGTGCATGCACATGCACAGTACATCCCTGAGCAAATCAGCAATGGTAGCAGCCGGAACCCACCCATGGACAGTAGTGAGGCTGCCAGGAAAATATAGGGCTGCTGGAGTTCTCTGCTTCAGAATTCATAGTGAATCTAACTAATTCACAATGTCAGTCAAAACCCAAACCTGCTCCACAATTACATTCAAATGCAGTCTCTACAACTAGTTAAACTTGGTGTGGTGATTAAGGTGTCAGATTAAGCCCTGGAAGACCAAGATTAACATGAAGAAGTTTGGTGGACTTTTGACCTATTATTGTCTCCTGGCCCAATTAGACTTTCAAGGTTTTAGAAATGAACTAGGCAATGATTTGGTCTGAGCTGGACTTTAGGATTCCAGTCCAAAGCCACACAGCCAGAGTATCTCTCAGATTGAGGCAGAAAGAAAGAACATACCCATCAATGCACACCCATCAATGCATACCCATCAATGCATACCAAGAAAAGGATACAAAGAGCCAGCTGAAATCTATGACCCCAACACCTTCTCTTGCTCTTATGTCTAATTTTATTTAAGCACAGTATATATTATTTATGTATTTCTCCGAGTAAAATATATGACAATCCTTATAAGACCACTCAACTGAATGTTTCTAAAACTACTTATTAGCTGCATAATTAAAAACTGCAGTTGCAAACAGTATAGCTTTAAGACATTGTGGAAGAACAGCTTGGGGAAACGTTAGAAAAGAAAGAATGACTTCTGTGGCTTTTCTTAATCCTTCAGACTTTTGATATGCCATTGCTTCTGGAGTCTTTTCTCCCATCCTAGAAAATAATGAGCATTTGGAATATTCTAAGCCTTGGAGCTTTCAACAACATTTTGCAGATATTAAAATGTGCTCCAGTAGAAAAATTGATATTTACTGTTCATATTATCTTCCCATCTTGCATGTAACACAGTTTTGTTATGTAATGTAATCTGAAGGAAGTCAAGTTAAATAAGAGACAGCTACATATAGGAAATGCGGTAAAATATAGCAGTTTGGAGTGCTTCCTAGTTGCCCAGTTACACTTTTCTTTTTTTGTAAAGTTTTTTTATTTTTCATTTTCATAATATATAATCACATGTATACTATTTCATAGCCAACATCGTATTGTATTATTAAATGTTTACATCAATTCGTCTTACCATTAACCCCCCATAAGAAAAAAAAACCCAGCTATTGGCTCTTCTGCTCTCCATACACTATATTTGTACGTTCACTTTATTCTCCCTCTCTCATCCTCCTCCCTACCTCCTTTCTTCTCTCTGTCCTCCTTCCCTTCTCTACTTCCCCTTCCTCTCTCCTACTCCTCTCTCCCCTTTCCACTCCTCATTTCTCTCATCCTCTTCCCCCCTCCTACCCTCTCTCTTATCCCTCTCCCCTTCCCCTTGGAGTTCTCTGAAGGATTCTTGTGCAATTATTTTATTTTTTTCTTGGGCTAATATGCAGCCCCCACCAAACTGATATGGAGTGGTATAGAAACATAGTTGCTGCTGCCTTGTAAGTAACATGGCAGCCTAAACATAGAGCATTGGTCCTGGGGATCTGATCTAGGAGCAAGTGATGGAGCCAAATTAGGAAGAATTTTTATCTTTTATCAGAATGGCATCCTTTTTCCAAACACAGCTGGACAATCCACATGTGGATTGTAGCTATGGATCAGGGAGTCCTATTTTTATGCTGATACCCCATATTCTATATTTCATGGTACATTGCAGTATGAAATATCTGAATTGACCCCTTTCTTCTTGCTTGCCTCCTTCTATCTGTGGGTGGTTGAGATAGGATGGATGGGTGAACAGATGGTATGGCATTAATTCTTTTATAAAAAGTTGTTCTAATGCAAGTTTAGGGATCCATTGATATACTATACACTTACTTTTAGATAAATGTGCTGGGAATCACTTCCTAATTATTTTAATTTATTAGAAAAAGTACAATTAGACATATAGTCATTCTGCAAATTGTAAAAGAGATTTATAAGACAGCAATATACTGTATAGCTACAGTAAAGTCTCCCTGATAAGTAATTCACTTTGATCTGTTTTCTCCTTGAAACATAGAGGGTTTTGGGGAGAAAGCCTTCAAAAAACAAAAAAGGCCTGTAGAATTATTTGACAAAAGAACACATAAAAAATAATAGAAGACTGCTTATAAAAAAATCAGTGAGAAGAAAACATTAAATCGGATTTTATTTTATTTTATTTAAATATGGCTTTTCATGAAGCTCTTTGATCTGATTTAACCTTTCTAAAGGCTCCTCTAAAGTTTATTTTTCATTTTCCAATGTTCTATTTCCCCCGGGCTGTGGCCCACTATTGGGCTGTGGCCTATTTGGAACTCGGCTGCATGAGAGGTGAGCTGGTGTGCATGCGCAGCTCCTCTTGTGTGAACACCACCCCAAAGTCTTCTGTTCTCTCTTGCGTGAGTGGAGTTGAGTGCGCACATGTGCATGATGGCCCACCGCTCATGCAACTCACTTCCCCTCTCCCCCCACCCCTCAGCTGGGCAGCCAAATTTCAAAGGTTGGAGACCACTGTTCTATTTGATCACATACATTTATATATTTGTGAAACTTTTTGGCCATGGGACCATGGGAACTGAAGCCTCATTTTAAAAAAACATAGCTCTCCTGGATGCTGCAAAATTTGCACAAATAGGAGAGAATTGAGCCATTTTGCAAAAGATGGAATTGAGAATAGGTTGGACATTTCACTTGACTTCCGGGGGGAGGGGCCTGCCGTCGCCGGTGGCTCAACGGAGCTGCCCTCAGAGTTCTGGTTCGTATATCTATAAGATCTATAGATATCTCTCTTTTCAGGCAAGAAAGGAGCAGGGAGGGACTCAGTCGTTAGAATCCTCTTTGTAGTTCACAGCTTTTTTTTTTGGCTGTGAACGGAGAAGAGGGTTCAACAAAAGCTGAGTCATTCACTCCGGCCAGATCTTCTCAGCTGTATTTTTTCAGCTCAAGGCAAGTTACCCCCCCCCCCCTCAGGACAAATTTTTGAAACTAAGTTATTTAAAATCAATCCGAGCAGCGACCATTCCTGAGAACCCTTTTTTTATTATTATTCAAAATACCAGCTTCAACTTTATAAAAAACTCCTTTGTTTAATTGTTTTTTAAAATGGCGATTTTATAGCTTCCGCATTTGATATATGATATATTTCCACCTTCCTGGCATAGAATCAAGGGAATAACTTCTCACAAATTAATTAGCCCTGTTTCCTTGAAGACTTCTCTTTATCAATTGCTAAAAGTTTATTGAAAGTACCTTATCTTAAATCAAGGTGAGCAGAGACTTTGTTTGTTTCCTTTTTATAATGGCTCCCAAATCAAAGCAGTCTAGACGTTTTTTTAACAATACATCCCAAGCAATTGCTACAAAGCCACAACTCTTGCCTTCTACGCCCTCTACTGGAGATTTGTTAACGAAAGAATTTCTTTTTGAAACTCTTAAAGAATTTAGGGAGGAAATGAAGCAACTTATTTCGGACTTATGTGACAAGCTTGATGCCAAGATTGCTCAAACAAAGGAGGATATGATCGGAGTCATAACTGTAATGACAGATTATATTGCTGGAATGGAAGATAAACTGGAACTCTTGGAGGAAGCTAATTCTAACCTGACATCTAAAATTCAAGTGTTGCAACAGGAAGTTGAAAACGCAGAAAAACAACTTGTTATGACAAATTATAAAAAGACGGCGTTTGCAATAAGAGTTAGGGGATTGCGTGAAAATGAACAGGAGAATTTGAAACAGACTTTTTCTGAGGCTTTCAGTCGTTTGGTGGGAAGTCCGGGACTCAACTTTGATTGGCAGATCCAAAAAATTTACCGCCATAATTCGTGGGCAGCAAAACAGAGACAGCTTCCGAGAGATATAATTATATACTTTGCTACAAGAGAATCCAGAAATGCGATAGTACAAGAGTTTTATAATAACAGGCTGCGAATTGAAGGACAGGACTTGATCGTTTTCAAAGAAATACCACCCCAAATGTTAAGAGCCAGGAGAGACTATGCTTTTCTAACTAAAGAACTCAGAAATTGTCAGATACAGTACAGATGGGATGTGCCATTTGGTATTATAGTTACATTTGATGACCAAAAACATCGTCTCAACTCTGTTTGGGAAGCCCGAGATTTTTATTATAAGATCCTAAAGGCGGGACATCCTGAATTACCTGGACTTGGAGAAAGACAAGGAGAAGTAGAAGAGAAACAACAAAACACACAACTACAAGGCGGGAGGTATCGCTTTCCCCCTCCGGAAGGGCAGAAGAGCAGAGAACAAGGATTTAGTTGTGCTTCCAAAACATTTGTTTAATTCTTAACTTGAACAATACTTTGTGACTTCTGTCTTGTATAAAATGGTATAGTTGTACACCGATGAAGAGACATTGAGGCTGAAAGAATTGATGCTGATTTCCTCGGAAAATATATTGTATGGGACTTAAAAAAGACTTGATGGATAACTCTGAACTTTTATATAAATTGCTCATGATTTATTTTCTAGGGTGAGGAGGGTGGAGATCGTGGTGTTCCTGGATCGTGGTTTAGGTTGAATGGAGTTGGGAAGTGTGGTGTAGATGGGAGGGTAGTGAAGGTTGAATTAGAGCTTATTTTGAACCAGAAAGTAAGTTGATTTTTATATAAACTGTTATTTGAATATAATGTTTGGAAGGATATACCCAGGGAGTTTGCAGGGAGGCGGAGCAAATATGAGAGGAGTACGGATGAAAATAAAATATATGAAGCTGAGCTCAATGAAGAGAGTTTATTGATTCCCCCCCCTTTTTTTTTATTCCTTTCTTTTTTCCTTTTTCTTTTATCTTTTAATTTTTAACCTATTTGGTTTTAATATACTCTAGACTGTGTTTGATAAAAAGCTATGCCGGGTATGGGATCTGGGAAGTCGGAAGGGGGCTAGGGGGGGGGGGTTTACTGGGGGAGGGGGGGAGGGGGGAAACATAGTTTCAATTTCCAAAACAATAAGAACGCACTTGTATACTGTTGCTCCTTTTTCTTTTTTTTTCTTTTCCTTTTCTTTTCCCTTTTTTTTTCTTTTCTTTCAATTTTAGTATAAAATACAAATCGAATAGATTAATGAATAGTAGAAATACACCGAAGTGAGGAGTAGAGGGAAAGAAGAGGGAGGAGTAGAGAGGGAGTGAGAGGGGAATGTAAGGAGGGTGAGATGGAGGGAAGGGGAGAAAGGAATGTCTGAGGGGGAGGGGAAGTAGAAGAGGGGAATGCTGGAGGGGAGAAATGAAAGTTGGAGGGGGAGAAGAAAGGGTGTATGGAGGATTGAAGTGTTATGTTGGTTTTCTATGGTGGAATATAAGATGAGTTGTGTTTACTGTTTTCTTAATTGCACAGTATATAAGTGATTGTACAAAATGAAAACGAAATAAAACAGTTTTCAATAAAAATTAAAAAAAGAGAATAGGTTGGACATTTGAAAACATTGCCCATATTCATCCCTTTCAATCTGGGCTTGATGTTCGTTTTCATCGCATGCGAATACATTTTCTTTATTTCCTGCCTCTCTGCAAAGCCTCAAAAAAGAGATGAAGGAGAGAGGGAAAGGAAGTAAAAAAAACAAAACAGGGTTATCAAAAATTCAGTTGTCTCCACAATAACAATATGCTGGACATATAAAATCCCCACTATTGTTTAACTTTTATATTTACAATGCAATCCCACGTATATCTGCTTGGCTGCCTCATTGAATTCCATAGACATAACCATAGGTAAATGTGCCTATACTATTGCCTGGTTAAGAAGCAAAATAAGAAGGGAAACATGGTATTTGCAGATAAATATGCATACAAGTTGGAAAGTTCCAATTTCACATGGATTTTGAATTTCAGATAAATATTTTAAGATCACCCAGCATAGTGATTCCTCATCTACTTACACAACTAGGAACTGCAGCAAATGCTGTGAAATGAACCGTGAAATGAACTATAACCTGAGTGTTAATGAGAGCAAGTTAGTTTGTAACTAAATGCAGGAAGCAGATGCTTTAATGCTTTGTGAATGTAGCATTTCTTTGCAGGATAAATAAGTGTGGCTTAAACCGAAAGAATGACTTAATAGAGTTGCATCAGTTGGTTGTCACTCATTTTACTGGGCAATGAGGCCAGGCTGTGAGTAATTCTGGAAATGCATTTTAACTTATATACAGATGTTATGAATAACACTTAGGTACTGAAATGGAAAACAGACCATGGGCAAGCATGTTCTCAACTCCTTAAAGAGGACCTTGATCCAAATGTACAAAGTTATGTCTGACTTGCACTAAATAAATAGGGAGGCATTTTTCTTTCCCTCTTAGGGCCAGTGGTGGGTTCTGGATCCCATTCCAACTGGTACGTTTGGAACAGGCCAGGCGGCATCCACATGGACATGCATAGCTCACGCGCACACGCACACAGCTCGTGCATGCATCTTAGCACTTCCGCAAGCCTCTGTGACACTCCAGCTTCCTAGCGGAGCATTGCACAAGCGCTGTACGTGCCATGCACGTGCGCGGAAGTGCTGAAGACTTAAAAGACTGGTAAGGAGCTTGGGCGGGCGGGTAGGCCCTCTGGAGCACCGTACTGGAATGATATCCGGTGCTCTGGGCAGGCTCTGGTACGCCTTACAACCCACCACTGCTTAGGGTCTTCTAAAGTGGCTGATTAGAAAAAGATTTAGAACAAGTCAAAGGACCCCCTTTTTTAAACCAGGGTATAATTAGCTTGCAGAAAGCCTTACAGGTAGTTCTCAATTTACAACAGTTCATTTGGTGACTGTTCGACATCACGACGTCACTGAAAAAAATGACATGACCATTGAAACACTTACTGTATGACCATTGCAGCATCCCCATGGTTACATGTTCAAAATTCAGATGTTTGGCAACTGACTCATATTTATAATGGTTGCAGTGTCCAGGGTTCCTATGATCCCCTTCTGACAAGCAAAGTCCAAGGGGAAAGCCAGTTTCACTTAACAAACATGTTACCAATAATCACCAACTGCAGTGATTCACTTAACAACTGTGGCAAAAAAATAATAATCATAAAACGGGGCAAAACTCACTGATCTAATATTTCACTTAGCTACAAAAATTATGGTCATAAGTTTAGGACTACCTGTACTGCATAACACGCCCATGAACTTGGATGCTTTAATAAGAAACTGGATTATTTGTGGACTATTTGTGAAGGCCAGGTCTATTGAGGGCTATTTTTCTTGAAGACTCATTGTTGCTTCTTTCTTGGGGTCTCCAAAGAGTACCTGCAAGAGAACAAACATGGCTTCATTTCCTGCTTGTGAGCATTTAGACCAGAGGTGTCAAACTCAATTTCATTGAGGGCCGCATCAGGAGTGTGTTTGACCTTGGGGGGGACAGTGTGGATATGGCCAGTGTGGGCATGGCCAGCTCGACATTACTCGTGTTGAGGAGGCCTATGGTGCCTTGAGCACTCTTCCAGTGAAAATGGGCTCCCGAGCTCAGTTTTTGGTTGTGATTGCTTCCTGCAACACTCTGCCAGTGAAAACGGAGCTTAGAAAGGCCACACACAGCCCTCCCAATCTCCGTTTTCACTGCAGAGGCACTGCAGGCTGGTCCTTTGCTGTTTCCAGGGTGGCCCCATGGGCCAGATCTAAGCACCCCACAGGCTAGATCCAGCCCCCCGGGCCTTGAGTTTTACACCCCTGATTTAGACTTTTAGAGGCGTTCAATTAGCCACTAGGAGAAGCAAAATAGCAAAAAAAAAATTTTTTAAATCTGATCCACTAATAGGGTTATTTTTTTTTGTATTCTGCCTTTCAAATATAATCAGATTCTTTTTTTTCTTTCAAGGGGGTGAAATGAATCATTTAAAATATATATCCCAAATAATAATTTTAACACTTTAAATGTTTTCCTACATGTGTCTGGTTGTTGAGCCATTAGCTTCTACAGAAAAAAAAATGGAAATGAACTTTAGTGAAGAAGAAAGGAATGACATCTAATGGAACACTGTGCTACCAATTCTTTCACAAAACCTCAGGTAGAACCTCTTGTGCATTAAGATGACCCAATGGTATCAGAGAGTGCTCCTTATTTTAAAAAAATTGAACCCTGGCTGGGGTAAAGCTGAACTCATGGTGAATACATAGAGCCAATCATGCCATTTTCTATATAACAGCATAGAAATAGTTTCTATAGACTACTTTGGGGAGGGGTGCCCTACCCCAACTTTCTAGGCTTGTCTGTAGTCACAGTCTTATGGGTATTAGCAGCCTTCCAGATCAGCCAGATGCTGTTATCAGCTGATTAAAAAAAACTTATCAAGAGTGCCAATATTCTGTTGAGATCTAATTCTCATATTGAAAAATCCTACAGGGGAGAAAAAAAGACTTCCCGTAAATGAGTTTCCTGGCAGAGGGCCCTTCAGCAAATACAGTTTATTCTATCGTTTTTTGTTTTTTTTTGACAAACTTTGGCTAGGTGAGCCAATGCATGGAGTATACAAGGACCACAGGATTTGAATCCATGATTGGGGGTGTGATCTCTTTCAGAGGTGGGTTGCTCCCAATTCATCCCAGTTTGGGTGAACCAGTAGTAGATGCGGTGGGAGGCTCCGCCCACCTGCCCAGCACCCGAATCGGTAGTAAACAAATTGGCAACCCACCACTGGGAAGCCTCTACAGAGGCTTCCATGGGGAAGGCAAAGCACAAAAGGAGCATTGTGCTCAGAGGTGGTATTCAGCAGGTTCTGACCAGTTCTGGAGAACCAGTAGCGGAAATTTTGAGTAGTTTGGAGAACCGGTAAATACCACCTCAGACTGGTCCCAGCCCCATCTATTCTTTGCCTCCTGAGTCCCAGCTGATTGGGAGGGAATGCAGATTTTACAGTATCCTGCCTCTGCCATGCCCACCAAGCCACACCCATCAAGCCACACACACAGAACCGATAGTAACATTTTTTGAATCCCACCACTGATTGTTCTCTTGTAACACAAGCTCTGACTTGTTGCTTTCCACATTGCACATCACAAGTGCCTCTATTTATTTAGCATTTGGCATAGAGTACATGGATAACAGTGTTAAAATTATAGAAGGAACACATAATACTATGATGGAAATATGTAGTCAATTTGTTAAGGTTTGAGGAATAATAAAATATAAATTATTGGTTACATTTTAAAATATGTTGATTCATAAGAATAAAATAAATGTTCTATATATTAATATCTGAGCCATTTATCCAATTAAGAACATTGTTTAGTTGAAGAAAGTTTGCTTTTCTTCCAGTGTAAGTTCTCAAAGGCCGCTAATCATGAAGTGTCGGAAGAGCTCACATTCAGGAAAGAATGCTCTGCCTTAAACAGCATCCTAGAGATGCCAGGCGACTGGGTCATGGCCATGACCCCTGCAGAATATCATCAATCACCTTGTATGGAGCTAGTTCACCCCTGTAGCAGATAGTGTAAAAGTGTGAACTAACCAACCAACCATTTCAGGCTTCCAAATTTCTCTGTGATTACACTGTAGACTTCCTGGTGCAAAAACAATGGATACCACATATACAAAATAGGTGCAGAGGTGGGTTCCTACCAGTTTGCACCTATTTGGTAGAACCGGTTCGTCAAACCAGTTAGAAGAGGTTCCACCAGTGGAACCAGAAAGCAGGCCACACCTACAGAAGAGGTTCCAAACATTTTTGAAACCCACCACTGAATAGATGGGACTTGCTTCATGAGGTCATGATGCTATCTTTGTAATTTTGATGATGTTAGTTCCTATGGTTGGCTCTTCTAGCTATAGTATTGAGTAGCATACATTTTATAACATAACACAGGGTTCCCCCGACCCTGGAACTGTGGATCGTTATCAGTCCGTGGTCTGTTAGGACCTAAACCAGGCAAGCGGTGGCAAGGGAGCAAAGCTTCATCTGCACATGCACGGGATCTAGGTTACTGTTCTGACCTAGGCTTCCTGAGACAGTAAAAAGCACATGCTTAGTCCCCAAAATCCTCTTTTTATTTCAATGGCTGTGAATTATGTTCATTCACAGCCTGTAATGAGTCACAAATAGTTTGTAAAAAGTCCAACAGAAGTCTGCCAAAGTCTTTCGGGATAAGGCTAATAAGCACCCACCTTTATCTCCCTTGAAATGCTGCCAAAGACCTCATTGCCAATTAGCTTTGCAAGGCCACACGGACCACAGTGTCAAAAGAGAGCTTCAGAATTTTAACTGACCAGACACACACAGACAGGCGCACGTACACACACGCACACACAGAATTGTCTTCCACGAAATCAGTTCCTGGTGCCAGAAAGGTTGGGGACCGCTGCCCTAACAGACTGCAATTGAAATAGTTTTGTTTTTGTTTGGTTAATTGTGTTTGGTCTCACTACAGGAAATGTATGATATCTGGTCTAGAAACATTTTATCTTTTCACTGCACATTTCTTGCCTCTTGTCACAAGATATTACATTATTTCATGCTAAGAGGCTATATAACAGTGCCATACTAGAATCTGGAGTTGGTCTGCTTTAGTTTGGAGGTGGGGAACAATTTTTATAGGCAGATTTATAAGAAAATTGATAGTGAAGTTTCTGGCTGATTTCCCATACTAATATTTTTTTTAAAAATCTGCACGAAGCGTTGCATGTATTTTCTCCTACCGTATGCAGTTTCATTTGCAATTGGATTTTGCAAACAATTTTGCCTGAAATAATGTTTTTGGGACATTCTTTTGAATATATACTTTTCCTATATGGATTGGCAAAATTTGTTTCAAAAATAAATTGAAAAATGTAATAGTTTTCATTGAAATTCGATGTAAATGAATTACCATGACCTGACAACAGCCATTGATGTAGAAATGTCATTCTTCAAAAGAGGTTCTTTAGAATGTGTTAGCATGTGTTACAAGCTCATCTTTTCCAACTGTTAGCACAGCTGTGGCTTTTTAAAGCACTTTTCCTAGAGAACCAAGTGACTGTGCAATAAAGTCAAGAAAAAAAAACAGTCTGGAATTACTTCCAAAGTAGCCACCTCACCCTAGAAAAAGATGCAGGTGCTTTAATGGTTTGAAAAATAAAATAACCTCTTTACCTGCTTAGAAACTGTGCAGCATGTCAACAATGTCTGTCGAAAGAAATGTCTTTCTGGGTTCAGCTCCAAGTGGGGAAGAAGACACTGGAGACATGGAGGCTGCTTGGAAAGATGGTTTATTGTTGGACAGGGCCACATGGCTTGAGCCCTGACCAGAAAAGGTGATCACATGCTTTGATGTAGGTGAAGAAGAAGAGAAGGAAGGGCTGAGGAAGGGGCTTGCTAGGCTTTTTATACCCTGTTTAGTCCCACCTCTCTGTTTCCTGTTCCTGTGTAAGAAATGTATTCTGATTGGTTGTCAGACTCCCATGGTGCCATGCAGGGGGCTACTCTCTAGGCTGTTTTGAATCCATAGATGAGTTATCAGATGCCATGTGGAAAGTTGAGTAATATCCCTTCCCCCTACAGCTGCAGCGGAGAAGTCTTTATTATGTAAAGTGGGCTAGCCTGGCCTTCTCAATGGCCTATTGACAAAGTGGGGGTGGGCAAGAAGCTACAGGCAACTATTCTGTCTTTTAAAACATGCTTCTTTTTCACATCCAGAGAAACATTCTGCCTTTTCAATATTTCCTAGGATATTTCATTTTTTCTGGGAGAGGGCTGGATGATAACTTCCCACAGTCTGGCTTTTAGCATTGGGAGTGAAATGCCAGCTGCACCTTTTTATCTTTCTTGCTGCCTCTCTAAAGAGCAAAGAATATTAAGGAATCACAGCTGCATACTTCCTTTAAAAGAAATACCTGATCCTACTTCACTCAAAAGAAGATAATAAAAACAGTTGGTGTTCGCCTACCCCTTTTTGTCTGCTGCCATGAAAAACAATTTGACCGGTTGAGATGAAAAACCATAAAACTACAGTATGAATGACCTATTAAGGGTCCAAAACCTTGGAGCTGGAAACTGGGTGCCACCTAGCCAAGCTTTATATCTGTGGTGGGGAGGGTGAGGAGATGTCTGTCTTTCCTTTCTCCTTAGGAAGAAAAAGGTTTTGGACCAAAACTGGTGCACAGTCTGAAAGCAGGCTTTGAAGTTATTTCTTTCTTATATGTCAATATTCTGGGTCAATGAATATACAAAGCACTGAACCACAAACCAACTGACTATAGTTTAGTTTAGCACTGTATGTGAATCCAACCCATTAGGTTCACTACTTCAGAAAATTAGTTGATTGAAATAATAGTTCATTAAACAGGAAGATACACATTGGGTGACTATGGCCTTTTGTCTTCATCCAGTTCTCAAATCATTATTTAATTACATACTCATTCCTACAGAATACAATTTGATGGCTCCTTCCAAACTATACCGGCAATAATGAGTGCATTTATTTGGAATATATTTAATAGAAGAAAGGTCAGCGTCCTTTGTCTCTTGGTGACTTTGTGTCCATTTCTGTGTCATTTTCTTAGCATGTGGTGGGTTGCCATTGTCTTCTTCCAGGATATCTTTTCAATTTCCCATTCTAACTTCTAATTCAGTTTTTTCTTACATTTAAATATTATCCAATCCAGTCCTGATGTTACTTGAGATCAATCAGTCATCCAAATGCTAGATTTTTTAAATTTCCTAATTATATGAATAGAGAGAGAGACTTTCATATTTTTATTTTTAGTTATTTGTATAGCATCATATAAAATTCTTATGGTTCTGGTCTCAAATTAATTGAGAGGAAGAGCTGGCTGAGAAGAAGCGATATGATTTTTGTGACAGGTTCTGCAGAAATTGAGACATAAACTATATTTCCTTTATTTATAAAATCATTTACTTTTCAAAAAGAGAAAAGAGCCTACACACCATGCTGATTGGTAATAATCAAGTACTTTTTGTCTACAAGTTAGACAGTGACTGTTTTATTATTTGCTCTGCTATTTTTAAGGTAAAAATAATCCGGTTCACTTGTCTATAATTTTTTAAGATGTCTTTTTCTTAAATTTATAAATAGATATACAGTATTTCTTTTGGAAAGGGTTATGTTTCAGAACTGGACCTTAATTATTTATTGAAACAGCTAACAAAAAGTTACAGTATTGACTATTATGAGGATTATCTAACTAGCTTCTAAATTATCCTGCCCTCCTTCCTCTGTTCTAATTTTCACCTTTCTCCAGTGCTGGTTTTAGACCTGGTGAGGCCCTATGCAAAGCCTTGTTAGAGAGTTACACCAGAAGGTCTCTCTAAGGTGTGTACCAAAACAAGACTTTAGGTCACCACAAAAAAAACATATATAGGCCTCTTAATTATTGAGAAAAGAAAGGGAAAAGAAGATGGTGTTAAAACAGGCAAGGGATGGTAAACAAAGCAACCCAAATGGTATATTATAACCCTGTAAATGGAATGATAAATGTATAAGAATGACGAATGTAAAAAAAGAATAACAATTATGTGAATGTATACCTATAATTGTACATAGAGAACATAAATTAAAAAACTTTTCCAGAATAAAATAAAGAAAAGAAAAACAAAAAAAATTTAAAAGCAGGTATTTAAAGTGAAAAATACAAATTATTTTCATATAAATGTATTTACTGATTACAGATTTGTCATTTGGCTGGCCTGATCTCTCTTCTAGATTATAATACAGTATACTCTGGAAACAATGCTGAAATGAATTTTCAAGATAATTATACACACTCAAACACACACACACAATAATCAGAATCATTAGCTAATATAAGTAACAATGAACTCTTTTGCAAAATCAGAAAAGTGATATTCTGAAATTTTGTAAGGCCCTGTGGAATGTGAGGCACTTAAACTGTAACTTGTTTTAGCTTATATCTAAATGTCCTACCTGCTCCATATTCTTTATTGTATTACCTTTCTTCATCCCATGTGCATAGTGGATGCGCATGTAATCTCATTGTGACCTAGATCAGATTGGGAGTATTCTCATGAGCTCCCAAGCTAATATTAATTTAGCTTATTCTGTTGTGGGCTGGGGTAGACTGGAAATATGATTTGGGTCAAGCTATTTTGGAGTTTAGAATCTGGTTTGTTGGAACTTTGGTGAGCAACCTTTATGAAGGTAACAAGCTCCACTTGGACAACCTGCCACTAGCTTTTGAATGACAATGGAAGTGTGCAGATTGGATTAGAAGTCTGCCACATTGTTATTTGCTAAGCTAGAACATAAGCATTGGCTTTTGCTGCCAATAGATATAATATAAGATTTGGACAATGACATCACAAACAATCTGGAAGAAAGCCCTCCTGAACACTCATAGACTTCAATTTGTTAAAGGGCGTTTTGGAAGGCTCTTTTGATGTCTTGATTTATATTTGTCAGACTTTGTAAATGTCTCAGCACAGTTTGCTTTGTTGGGAAAGACTGAAGTTAGTCTTTCTTAATTCATTTATTTAGGCTGTTTATTCTGCAGTTCTTGTGATCTAGATTTCTGGATGAAGGATGGATTTACACATGATTGGGCTAATATCCTCATCTTCCCCAATGGCTTATCCAATGTTGATGCAGGAGATGACCAAGCTGAGCTTGGAAACAACTGAGAGTCAGCAAATCTTGATTAAATAATTTCAGAAATATTTAAATTATTAATTTCTAAGGCATTTCAACATTCAAATTATTTTTCCATATAATATAATTTAATGCTCATGTTGCAAATGAAGATATAAAACTTAATTAAAATGTCAATTTTTTAAAATTATCTTTGCTTTACTTTAAATGTGTTTACTTTGAGAACCCATTTAAAAAACTGAAGTAATATCAAAATATCATAAAGTTGATTCTGCAGATATGTATAGAGTTTGTGACATTTTACCTGTTCGCTCTATGTAAAGTTATAATAAAACTGCTTCTTAAATTATTTGTTCTATTCTAATTTACAAACAAGGGCCTCGTCTTTTTTAAGGCCAGCATCAAAAGTATCCACACAACTGGAAATGTATGAAATAACAATGATAACACTAACAATAATAATGAAATGACTACTAAAAGATTACTGTAGTATGAGATCATTGAGATCAAAATGACTTTAATAATAGAAGATTCCATTCTAAACATCTATGTAGTCATAGTCTGTCATGGCCCTATCGGAGCCTGGTTCCGAAGAGGAAGAGGAGATGGAGCCAGGACCGATGGAGGAAGAGGGCACAGCTTCTCTGACTCAGAGGGAACAACCGGAGGGGCAGAATAAGGCAGTTCCCAGATCCTTCAGGCCTCAAAAGGGTCATCAAAGAGAGGGTGCAGGATGACTGAGGAAGGGAGGAGGAGATTGAAAGAGTAGGCAGCGGAGCAGAGGAACATCAGAGCTCTGAAGATGAGCAACTGCCTCCCCCACTCGATCCTTGAACGTGGAGAATGGAGAGGAGGTGGAATCAGCACAGGGCAACCCAGCAACTTGGGAGGAGGGTTCCCCACCCCTCTTCACAAGGCTCACCTAGGATTTAAGGAGATGCTGTGGGAAGGGGCTTTTGTTGGGAACAAGTGTGGTTCTGCCTTGCTCACCTTGTCCAGCCTTGCTTTGTGTGAGCCACTCGGCTCTGGTTTGTGCCGTGGCCCTGGCGAACTCTCTGTGCAACAAAGATACACATGACCAAGTATCCTGAACTATTTTTGCTCTCAGAATTGTGCCTCCCTCCCTCCCTCCCTCCCTCCCTCCCCCTCTCCCCCCCTCACTTTGAGGAACTGCTTGAGGTGTGTGTACATGTTAGAGCCTTGCTCTTGGGCTTACAGTGAGCTGTGAGATTTGGGGGAAGGTTGGTTCAATAAAAAGGGATTCCATCCTTCGCATTGCTAGTATTACTTACGTGCCCTGCCTCAGGTCATAACATAGCCATGAAAGATTCATGTTCTCATATTAATACTCTGAAAAAATATTGTGAGTGAGGAAGGCATTTAGTGTGGCAGGTTGAAGTTAGTTGACATTTTATTATTGCTATTTTGGATGGTCGTATTCTTCAGAATGTGTTCTTTTTAAACACCACTACTCTTTACTGCTCCAACTTCTCCGAGTTTTCAAAAAAGTGGAAGACAAAGCATTAATTTGACAAAATTAAAAAAAAGGGATAAAATACAAAGATTATTCATGACGCCTTCCAATACTATAACTTTTTTAGTTAAAAAAAGCCTGGTTTCCAAATTAATTAAGGTTTGCCCTTGACATACTGCTTTCAATGATGCTCCAATTAAGATACCTATTTAGCAAATGATGGCCAAGTAATTCAAGAAACTGGATTTCAAAAGGAACCCTAGACTAGTTCAGCAAAAGCATTTTCAATAACTCTTCTTTCTGTTCCAATTTTTCTCTATCTTACGCACAAGGTTTTCAAATTTGCTGAAGAATAAATAATGACAGGGCAAGCTTTTAATAGTTAATCCTTAATTGATGGGCTGATAAAAGAATGATAGATCCCCCAAAAGAGGTTATTTGTTTGTTTATAACACAAAATATTCTGTGTCTAATAAGAGAGATTTTACTATAATAAAATAGAAGATTATAGGGTTTTTTCCCATTTCTGATCATATTTAAGTATCAGAGAAACGTGTAACATTTTATTGTTCAAATGTTAAAGTTTAACTTAATTTAGATTAAATTAAAAGTTCATTAAAACAGCCTCTGTTTTTTTTATTTAACACATGCACTGTTGCCCTCTCTGTTCATATTTTCTTGACTGAAATCACCTTGTGAGAGAAAAATAATATCCCCACTTTGATGAATCATAGTAGCAAGAGTACCTGTGGTGAAGTTTAACAAATTATTTGCAACTGCTTATATCTCATAAATGTCAGTTCCTTTAATTTCTAATGCAGCAATGCTTATCATGATCTTTGGCCAAGCTGATATAAATGGTTAGATTTATTATAATTATTATTTTTGAGAAATTTTATACACAGGAGGATTTTTGTTATAATCTATTTTGTTGAGTTGTTTAGATTCTGCTGTGCTGGAGAAGTGTAAGTGTACCCTGAAGAGTGTACAAGTGCGTGTTTTGAATGGATTGAGACATTATTATAATTTATTATAATTTTTACTATGAGCATTTTAATTTCTCTCAAATGGCTGTTAGCTCTTGCCACAAATTCTTAATGTAATTAATGCAAAAATGAGCTGTAGTTTCAGAAATAGATGTGATATTTTCTAAAGTTGATCAGAAACAAAATAGGACAAAATAAGAATCAGATGCTGCATGTGGCACTGCCATGGCTAGTTTACTCCTCTACATTATTAAAGAGCATTGTGTGAAAATCTCAATAAATCAACACTGTGATGGATAGTAATAAGTATGGGCCTATTTAGAACATATAAATACAACTACAATAGCAGAGTTGGAAGGGACCTTGGAGGTCTTCTAGTCCAACTCCCTGCCCAGGCAGGAAACCCTATACCATTTCAGAGAAATGGCTATCCAACATCTTCTTAAAGACTTCTAGTATTGGGGCATTCACAACTTCTGGAGGCAAACTGTTCCACTGATTAATTGTTCTAACTGTCAGGAAATTTCTCCTCAGTTCAAGGTTGCTTCTCTCCTTGATTAGTTTCCACCCATTGCTTCTTGTTCTGCCCTCAGGTGCCTTGGAGAATAGTTTGACTGCCTCTTCTTTGTGGCAACCCCTGAGATATTGGAACACTGCTGTCATGTCTCCCCTAGTCCTTCTTTTCATTAAACTAGACATACCCAGTTCCTGCAACCGTTCTTCATATGTTTTAGTCTCCAGTCCCCTAATCATCTTTGTTGCTCTTCTCTGCATTCTTTCTAAAGTCTCCACATCTTTTCTACATCGTGGCAACCAAAGCTGAATGCAGTATTCCAAGTGTGGCCTTACTAAGGCATTATAAAGTGGTATTAACACTTCACGTGATCTTGATTCTATCCTCTGTTTATGTAGCCTAGAACTGTGTTGGCTTT
This sequence comes from Thamnophis sirtalis, assembly GCF_051295495.1. Taxonomy (NCBI): domain Eukaryota; kingdom Metazoa; phylum Chordata; class Lepidosauria; order Squamata; family Natricidae; genus Thamnophis; species Thamnophis sirtalis. The sequence goes on along the minus strand of NW_028261386.1, from coordinate 84,650,340 downwards.
TTTGGTAGCTGCTGCACACTGCTGGCTCATATTTAAATGGTTGTCCACTAGGACTCCAAGATCCCTCTCACAGTTACTACTATTGAGCAAGGTACCACCTATACTGTACCTGTGCATTTCGTTTAGAGCCTTACTCTTTTCACCATTGAATTTCATTTTATTAGATAGTGCCCAATGTTGAAGTTTGTCAAGATCCTTCTGTATCTTAAGCCTGATCATCTCATATGAATAGGGTGACCTGGAATGCAACAGGGGTAAAGGGAATGGGATGGAATGGGATGGAATATTGGGTGTCTGTGAAATTAAGAGAAAGAAGGGAAATTTAATACATCTGAATGTAGGTGAACTAATCTCTTGCCCTGGAATCTATGGGGAAGTAGGGATGGGTATGTTTAATTCTTAATAAAAAGACTAAAATGTGTGTCAATGATTCATCTGAGTTTGTCATCCAGTGATAGTTGCATGATACATTCTCATAAATGTTGCTAATAGAATACTTACGATTGTGCCTGGAGGAATATTGTTGTAATATTCTAAATAAATCCAGTTCAGAAAGGGGTGAGACCTATTCTGTTAGACCAGGGGTGTCAAACTCATTGCCCCTAAGCTGGATGCATCACACGCTGGCCACTCCTACCCCTGGTTTAGCGAAGGGGAAGAAAGTCACGATACATCATGTGACGACAATGTGACACTGCAAGTTTGACACCCCTTTATTAGATTATCTAAATATGGCACTGGAAAAAAATGACTTATGACTGTTGCAGCATCCCCATGGTCACAAGATCAAAATTTGATCACTTGGCAACTAGCTCATATTTATGATGAGTGTCCCATGAGTGTTGCAGTGTCCCAGCGTCACGTGATAATCTTTCATGTTTTTATGGCAAGAAAAGTCAATGGGGAAGCTAAATTTACATAACAACTGTGGCAAGGAAAGTTCATAAACTGAGGCAAAACTCATTTAACAACTGTCTTGCTTAGCACCAGAAATTTTGGGCTCAGTTGTGGTTATAATCAAAGACTATCTTTAGTTGGATATGAATAGAATAAGAGACTACAGAAATTGGGCGATTCACACACCCCAGAATGAATGAGAATAGTAAGTATTGAGTAGTATCAGTATAGCTTTTCCTTAATGTTCTCTTAGTTTATAATCTGCATGGCCTAAGAACCTGAATCTCCTTGGGATTGCCTATGCCCATTAACCATTGCTGATCCACTTAGATTTGGGACAGTAAACTGCTCTGGGTCCTTCTTCTTCGAGAATGTCATCTTCAGGCATTGCAGATGACCAGTTGTGATACATTTTATGGGAACAACATTCCCCCCAAGATTAGACTGGAGTCTGGACCTCACACTGTTGTCTCAGAAAGTCTTTAAAAACTTGGCTATTCTAGAGGGTTTTGGAGAGTCTTTATTCTGTGTGAGCATTCTTCTGCATCTGTGCTTTGAATTTGGTTAAGTCTGGAATAAAGGCTTACTATAATTGTTTATCACAATATTTTGTTTTACAATTTGGGTTCCTATGAATTACTGTTTTTAACTTTATTAGAATGGAGGGGTTATGCAAGCCTATCATGTTCCTTCCTGATTGGAGTAGTATGTTTCTTAGCTCAAAAATCTGATGTCCTTCCTGTAGTTTCACTTTCCTACATGTGGAAATAGCACAATTTATTTGATGCATCAGATGTTTTAGTATTCTAATTCTACTTAATTTTGTAAAGTGATTAGTAGATGGAGCGACCAGATCTGAACAGAAAAACCTCAGCAAAGAAGTAGAGGATTTATCAGTCATCTGGATTTTTGCACCCCATATCTGGCTGCTGAAGGCATATTATTTGGAACAAGTTATTTTTATTTTGAACAAGCACCTATCTACTATTTTATTGAAGCAGCTCCTCTTTTCAGTTTTTTGTGCAATGTAGAGAAAAATAGTGAGCTGTTTTAAGATTCAGTTTTACTTTAATGATTGATTCCTTAATACAGCTGTATCTCTTTATAGTGGTGATCTGCAGGGGAAAATAGAGGATGCAGTGCTATGTTCATTTCTTGATAAAGTCCAAGCCGCCTGACCAATCATATTTTCTTCCAGTCTATAAACTCATTTTTGGAGATGTGAATCTCAGGAGGAGGGAGAATAAAGACAAAAAAGTGATATTACGTGTCATGAACCTACTGTGCAAATGATATAAAATATATACTTTATGTCATTTGTATCGTGTCATGATGTGACTAATGCAAATTACAACATGTGTGACATTTGTCCAGAAATGATAGCAGGCAATATCACTTGCACATAATTGGGGATGGTTGTCCCTCTGTTGCCATGTTTTTTTTATAAGGCTCTTAGTCTCCTTTGAGAAGGCTGGAAGCTGTCATTTCCTACCTTATTTTTGTTTTTTGTTTTTTCCTCCAAGATTGGGAAGAAAAAGAATATTGCTTATCTGCCACACATTTCTGCTTCTATCTCACTCCCCCATATAGTCATTGGAAACAGGATGATCATAGAGTATCTTTTTCTTGATTTGGTTTTAATTTCATGATAGATTAACTTCAAGGTCAGCAGTTCTCATGATAAGCCCGATTGACAAAATTAGTTTAGCCTTTCAAGACTGGATAGGTTTAGAGTTATAGCTAATCCCTTAAGTACAGCTAGCAGACCTGGGTTTCAAAAATCCAAATGAACACACTGCAGGGTACAGATGCAAAATCCTCGCCTTGCTAGTATCTAAAGGGTGCCTGGAGAGTTGTAGCTCAAGTCAATGGACTGGATCAATTGATCCTCTTTTGATATTTCTGTGACACCCTAACACTTTATTGACTCAGCAAAACATAAGAACAGGACCCATTCGAATCTTAATTCATGAAGGATTGTAATACTTCGGTGTATTGCACTGCCAATAAAACAGCAATGTGGTACTATCAATAAAGGGGAAAATTGTAGCTCAGGGATGAAATAACCTTCAATGTGATACTCTTAAAGGACAATAACTAAGCCAAATAATTTTTTTCAGAGCCAAAATTAGAGAACTATCCAGATGTTTCTTTATTAATTGCATGTTATATGTGCAAGGTTGTTGGGTGTGTAGTTTCACTCCCAAAGGTTTTCAACACACATTTCTATTACCAAAATATAACAGGGAAATCCTGATTGCTGAATATTAAGTGCTGAATATGTTCAATTATTATTTATCAACTGTTGTCTTAATATGATGTTCAATGTGGTCCTTAGAATGCACCCTAATACCACAATTACATTAATCCCCCAGTGAGACACTACTTGGATGTAGTTGTGGGGCTTGTGTGCTCTGAGAAGGATGGGAGCTAAGGCACAGGTTCAACCATACTGGACCTGCAAATAGAAGTAGAATAACTGTGCCAAAAGAAAGCAAAGATGATAGCAATAATAATAGGTACCTTGGGTGCAATCCCAAAATACCCAGAGCACCACTTGAACATCATCAATACTGACAAATTCACTGTCAATCAATTGACAGATCATTCAGTTGCAAAGGGAAGCTTTACTTGGAACAGCTTCCATCCTGAAACAATACTGTATCTTTAACACATCTGCTTATGCCAGGTCCGTGAAAAAGACTCAGTAGGTGGATAAACATGCAACATTTATTCTAAATATTTGGCTCATGTACAACAAACAATAATAATAAAGTTATACTCTGGTTTTTCTTCAGCTCATATAAATGTTTCATGTAAGTATTTCTCTAGTAATATTAATAAACTCAGCTTAATGGTTATATTTTGCCCACTAGGTGGTGCTCATATGGATTTATATAAATAACATTCATACTGATAAAACTGATTGTACAAACCAATCCAGTCTTTGCCTTTGTTGCTGGGCAAAAATAAGATAATGCCTTTTTCCTAGCAAATCATCAAAGGTATGTTAGCACTGGAAATCTACATTTGTTCAATAGCATCGTTGCATGGTGCTTACAGGCAATCTTCAACAAGGACCAGAATTTTGGTTGCTAACCAATGACTTGTCAAGCAAGTCATCATGTGACCAGGCCTAATTTTATAACCTTATAATGGCAGTCATTAAGTGAATCACCATGGTTGTTAAGGGAATCAGAAGGTCATTGAGGGAATCACATAGGTGTAAAGTGAATCTCCAATTGACTTTGCTTGTCACAAGGCACCTAGGAAGATCACAAATCACAATCACATGACTAAATGACACTGTTAAAAATTATATAATAATAGACAAACGCAACATATAAATGCAAAAAGAAAATGGCGGCCAAGCAGATAGCAAGACAATCAAAAGAGAACTGTCACTCAACTGGTCCTTAAAGAACTGGGGAAACATGAGGTCTTAACAGCTTTCTAAAGGAGAGAAGAGTTGGGGAATCTGTCATACATTGGATGGAGGGGAGGTTATTCCAAAGAATGGGGCAACTACAGCACTGATGCACTTCCTAAATCCAACAAGGGGACAAGATTTAAAAAAAGGAAACTGGAGTATGCCTCCTTCTGGCAGTGTGTAAGAGATTAGCATTCAGATTATAATATACATATGTGGAGAGTTGAAGGCTTTTAAAAAGATCTTGCTATCACAGTGTGATAAGGGTGGTGAACTATTCTGTATTATTCTGATTATTTTGAAATCATTTGGAAATAAAATCATTTTCTTCCTGAGTTTCCTTAGAATTCAGTGGAATGATTTCTAGAAATAGGGTCTTAAACATGAAATTCAGTAAGAGTAGGTGAGAGGGTAAGAAAGAGGGAAGAGAGGAGGAAGGGAGGAAAGAGAGGGGAAGAAAAAGGGAGGAAGGAGAGGAGGAAAGAAGAAGGCAGAGAAGGGAGGTTGAGAAGAGAGAAGGAGAAAGGTTGTTACAAAATAAGATGAAGGTTTGGGGTGGCAAGAAAGTGATCCAAACTGTATTCTATATATTTGTAAGAAAATAATGATAAAGATTAATGATGAATAGATAAATGTTAAAAGTAATTATAAGAGTATATATTTGTGAGTGAATTTGAAAGAGAAAAATAAAATCTTTCTAAAAAAACCCCATGAAATTCAGGATGTAGGAGCCCTGGTGGTGCAGTGGTTACAATGAAGTATTGCAGGCAAACTCTGCCCACAGCCTGGAGTTCGATCCTGATGGGGCTCAAGATTGACTCAGGCTTCCATCCTTCTAAGGTCAGAAAAATGAGAATGTGGGAGCAATATGCTAACATTTTAAACCTCCCAGAGAGTGCAGTTGTCAGCCCTCGGGCTGCCATTCAGGGGGGAGCCCGTCCATTGCCACACCCACTCGGCCATGCTTATACGCCACCAATGCTGCCGCGTTGATGTTGACTCTCTGATGTTGGCAGAGCCTATAGCTGCATGCATGGCTTCCCTCACTACTCTGAAGGAGCGCCTCCTGGAGAATAACTGCACTTCAGAGCCTACTCTGACGTAACTCTTCTACTCGGGTGCAACTGCCTACTCTGATGTAACTTTTGCTCAGATGCAGCTGACCAGGAAGGAGGCTATGATGACACTGAGGGTGTGTGTTGCTGAGGGTGGCTGTGGGTCATGGTGATTGGTGCTGGTGGTTGGGTGTCATCTGGGTGGAGTTGTGGGTGGAACTGGGTGGGGTAATTTTGTGTGTGTGTGTGTGTGTGTGTGTGTGTGTGTGTGTAGAGATAGGTCTTTGGTTATTCGGGTTTTCTCCCGCGTAAATTTGGAACTGTCTTGCCGACGTTTCGATGAAGTCTCATTAATCATCTTCAGGCTGGTTTGCTCAGCTTTGTGCTTCTAGGAGCAATGTGAGATTGCGGCTGTTTCTTCCTTTTAACTGCCAGTGGGGTTGTGAGCTGATTGGGTGTGAGCTTGGCTGTGTCTGATTGGGTGGAAGTGTGTTCTGATTGGTTGCGGGGTTTGTGCTCGGCTTAGTCTGGGTTGCCAGGGGATTTAAGCTGGTGAGCTGCTTACCACACATCCACACATCCACGCATCCACACATCCACACATCCACGCAGAAAGCAGACTCAAACCCACACTGATGATGAGGCACGACCAAGTACCAGAAGCCAAACCGCAGCTGCATCATTAACCACTTTAAACCCTTTCATTCCATACATGAAGCAGACTGACACCAACCATGAAGACCTGGCACGGCCACAAACACGAGGCCAAACCACCGGCTTCATGTTTGTGGCTGTGCCAGGTCTTCATGGTGGATGTCAGTCTGCATGGAATGAAAGGATTTAAAGTGGCTAATGATGCAGCTGCGTTTTGGCTTCTGGTACTTGGTCGTGCCTCATCATCAGTTTGGGTTTGAGTCTGCTTTCTGCGTGGATGTGTGGATGTGTGGATGCGTGGATGTGTGGATGTGTGGATGCGTGGTACGCAGCTCACCAGCTCAAATCCCCCGGCAACCCAGACTAAGCCGAGCACAAACCCCCCAACCAATCAGAACACACCTCCACCCAATCAGAACACAGCTAAGCTCACACCCAATCAGCTCACACCCCCACTGGCAGTTAAAAGGAAGAAACAGCTGCAATCTCACATTGCTTCTAGAAGCACAAAGCTGAGCAAACTAGCCTGAAGATGACGAATGAGACTTCGTCGAAACGTCGCCAAGACACTTCCAAATTTACACAGGAGAAAACCCAAATAACCAAAGACCAGGGACGTGCAGTCACTAGAGGCAAGGGAGGCGGAGCCTCACCAGTCTCCTCAGGAAAAAGAAAGAAATTTAAATATATTTTTTTTAATAATTAAAGCCAAGATAGTTGCTACCAGATTCCAGCTCACAGTGGCTTGGTGTCTGCTTAGTGTTAACCAAAGCAGGAGGCGAGAGAACTCGGGGCCTCTTTTCCATAAGGAATTTTTTGCCTTCTAAAAGTTAATAAAGAGTTAAAAGGCAAAGAAGTTCAGATGGAACTGGGGCTAAAGATTCGCTGCCCCTATCTCGAATGGTATGACTGTTGTGCTTTTAATTATGTATTGTTTTGTGTTGTTACTAAACTGTCTGTATCCCCCCTTCCCTTTTTGAGCTGTGAGCCGCCCTGAGTCCCCTTAGGAAAAAGGACGGCATACAAATGAAATAAAACTCAAACTCAAAACTCAAACTCTTGTGACCCAGTTCGGATCTTCAGTTTTGAATATTGGAAAGTGAAAATTGGAGCTAGCTGCTTTGCCTCAGTTTATTTGTTACCTGCAGGCACAATGCTTAAATGAACATGGATAGATAGGTAGTGGGGAGAAGGAAAATAAGTACTTCCCATAACCTGTGAGCATGTACAGAAACATGAGGAACCATGTTACTACAGCTAGGAATGCAAAAACTCTTCTGATAAATTGCAAAGGTTCTGTGTATTTCAGAGGAGGATACTTTCCAAAGTCATGTCACTTTCTTCTCTTGCGTGTTTTTAAGTTACCTACAAATATATAGGGAGTCCATGCTTGGGAGAAAAAAGAGGAAGAAAATCACTATACTGTTGTTTTTGCATTTAATGTATGACTCAAAGCCACACCACTCATTCTATAAAGCCCCACAGAAAGCATAAAAATTGCTTTTGCTCTTATTAATTTCACACCAAAAGAAACCAGGGAGAGGCAATTTCCCAAAACAAAGACTTCTGAAGGTGGCTGAAGGATTGCCAAACAAAGCTAAAAAGCACAGCTGAGCAACTTGCAAGTTTTAAACCAGGTGGAACAATACCTTGAATAATGCTCTGTTGCAACAGCAATTACAAAGAAAGAGACGAATGGGGCCTCTTGGAATATTGGCAGCCTTTGTTCACACTCCACTGTGCATTCCTAGTGCCCTAATAGCTGGCAGCGCCATTGATTTCTGGCTCCACAGAATTAACAAGACCTGAGCATAAGTGAAAACCTTGCTTTTGGTTAACCTTCATGTCCCCTTTCCCCAAATATTTGCTTTCAGGGGCTTCTGCTAACAACGAAATGCTAACTTCTCTTTTCAACTATGCTGGAAATGACAGTCTCAGACTAAGTAAAAATAAAGTAATGCTAACTTGGCGGGGGGGACCTTTTCCTCATGTTTGCCTTCTTTGCTTTGCAACCATTGCTGTTATGGTAGCAGTGAAATAATTTCAGCAATGCAGCTACTGTGAACTATCTGAGATGTAAGATGGAAACTGATAGTCCAGCCAAGAAGATATAGCAGTGTACAGGTGGGGATGCACCCCAGAAGGGAAGCTGCCAAGTGGGCATGCACATGCCGGGAAATAAACATCTGGTTTCTGGCATGCGCATGTGCATGAGCCAGGTTGTCTTCTGGTTACTGGCGCACATGCACACATGATGATCAGCTGGCCGGTGTGCATGTGCACAACAGAAACCAAAAGACCAGCTCTTCCGGTCTTCGGCATTGCCGCACGTGCAAAAAAAACAGCTGATCATCATGCACACATGCACACCAGAAACTAGGAAGAAGAACGGATGATGTTGTGCATGCCAGGTGACATGGCTCCATGTGCCACTTCAGGCACACCTGCCATAGGTTCGCCATCACGGAGATATAGATTATAAAGTGCTGCTCCCCTAGGTTTCAAAAAAGCTATAGAGGAATGAATTATTTGGTGAGATTTGTTTTAATCAGCTAAGTGGGTGGAGCAAACATAACATTGGTCATTTTGAAGCCTCTCTGGTGCATTGGAAATAATAGTGACAAACTTTCCCTCTTTTGAGGGGTCCTTGGTGCCCTCTGAAAGTACTTGTTTTCTTACAGACATTTCATAACCCAAGCTAGGTAACATCATCAATGCTAGTAAGCTGTACAGTTTGTTTTCAGTTTATATACAAGTGCCTTGCCTGTCAGTGTTGGTGGGAGCGATATTAGAGATTCTGCGGCTGTGCTGTTTACTTATGGCTCTTTGGCAGTTTCTTGATTGGGGGATTGTTTATTTGATTGTTGGTCTGATGTTAACTTTGGAGTTACTGGTAATCTTTGCAGATCTGGGTGCTGCTTGCTGGTGGAGAAGTGCTTTTTGTTCCTTTCAGGGCTGGGTGATAGTCTCTTTTGCATAGTCTATAGATGTTGTTAATTTCTCTATGTCTATTGATGGCTGAATTGTCAGAGTGCCAGGCTTCAAGAAATTGCCAATCTTCTAGAAACAGCCACTATATATAGGACAAACAGGTAAGATGACTGGCCAAACACATCCACGAACACCAACTAGCAGTCCGAAGACATGATGAAAATTCTTTAATTTCACAACATGTAGTTTCAATTGGGAAAAATGTGAACGTTCTGTACCAAACCAAGTCCAAAAACACCAGGAGATTTCTAGATGCCGGGGCATTCTGACAAATCAGCCATCAATAGACACATAGACATTAACAACATCTGTAGACTATGCAAGAGACAACCAACCAGCCCAAAAGAGAACAAAAAGACTGCAGCACCTCTCCATCAATAATCAACACCCAAATCAGCTTATATTAACTCAAAGGTTAACATCAGACCAACAATCAAGCAAACAATATCCCAATCAAGAAGCAGCCAAAGTAGCCAATAGCAAACCAGCCAATCAAAGAATCTTTAAGACCATCTCCACCTTCACTGACAGGCAAGTCACTAGAACATAAACTGACAGCAAACTACACTCCTTACTAGCACTGATAATGTTACTTAGTTTGGCTAACGAAATGTCTCCAAGAAAACAAACAAGCTCAGAGCGCACCAAGGACCCTTCAGGTCAACCCTGAGCTACAAATATTCTCCTTTATTTTTTCCCTTTTGTTTAGGAAACTATGGAGAGAGTGGCATGGAAGCTTTCAAGGAACTGGCTGCACAGGAAGGCCTTTGTATTGCACATTCAGACAAGATCTACAGCAATGCAGGAGAAAAAAGCTTTGAGAAGCTGTTACAGAAGCTCCGGGAGAGGTTGCCAAAGGCCAGAGTTGTGGTTTGTTTCTGCGAAGGGATGACTGTCAGGGGAATCCTCATGGCTATGAGACGAATGGGAGTATTTAGAGAGCTTCTACTTATTGGGAGGTAAGTTGTGCACCTTTGCTTGCTGTCATATCAGGACAACGAGGAGAAAAAAGGTAAAACCACTGAGCTTGTTATTGCTATAAATCTAGAGTTTAGAACCAAGAACTCTTATGGAGTTCTTAGGCTTCTCTTCCTTTTCTTGTATCACAAGAACCTTACATTATTTTTTGAAAATAATTTCCATTTAACTTTGCCCTTAAAATAGCAGAGCAAATTTTAAAACCAACCAATGTTCTCTGGACAGGTTGCATAAATGAACAAAATGTGCTGAGTTGAGTACCAAAGAGAGATTATATAAACATCTTCTGGTAAAAGTAAGCACCATGAGCTAGTAGTATGGTCTTACTTTATATAAGAACTTCTATTTATTAGTTTATTACATATGTTACATATGCTAAGAGCCAAGGTGGCGCAGTGGTTAAATGCAGCACTGCAGGCTACTGCTAGATCAGCAGGTCAGCGGTTCAAATCTCACCGGCTCAGCCTTCCATCCTTCCGAGGTGGGTAAAATGAGGACCCAGATTGTTGGGGGCAATATGCTGACTCTCTGTAAACCGCTTAGAGAGGCCTGAAAGGCCTATGAAGCGGTATATAAGTCCACTGCTATTGCTATTGCTATTGCTATGTTGTGGATTAATAGAGGAGCACAGAATTGATCTTGGAGAAAATACATGGCAACCATTAAGACAACATGAGTTTTGTCTGGAAAAACAAGACAGAGAGATAAAGAAACTCAAGATTGCCCCAACTTGATTCTCTTTAGTATAAGAGGGAGGGAAGGCAAAACACTTGCAGGATTTCAAGAATCTGTTATTTTGCCCTAAATTAATAAAGTAGATTTCCACTTTTTTTTGTGATATCTGCTTCCTGACCTGGCCTAATTTGAAGGGTTGACAGGTGTTGAATAATGGTCCTTCCTCTTTATATGTCTCCCTCCCACAAAGATCTCCAAATGTTTCATTTTCAATGACTTATTGTCTTTATTTCTTTTTTTACACTTTTATGGAAACATTTGTTTTGTGGGAAATATGTAAGCACAAAACCCAAACATTTTCCCCACCCTCACTTAAAATTTCCAGCTCTGCACCTTGATAGTATCCTATCCACTTTACATCTTTAAGAGCCAAGGTGGCGCAGTGGTTAAATGCAGCACTGCAGGCTACTGCTAGATCAGCAGGTCAGCGGTTCAAATCTCACCGGCTCAGGGTTGACTCAGCCTTCCATCCTTCCGAGGTGGGTAAAATGAGGACCCAGATTGTTGGGGGCAATATGCTAACTCTCTGTAAACCGCTTAGAGAGGCCTGAAAGGCCTATGAAGCGGTATATAAGTCTACTGCTATTGCTATTGCTATCATTGCCCATGGTTCTTGTCCCTCCCAAAATTGCTACCTCCAGAATGAAGGATTAGTCATGCTTGATGTAAAATAATTCTCAAGAACTTACTGGGGAGGAGAAAAAAGGTTGCTCTTGTAGGAGATGATGATAAAGCTGAGAAAGGAATGGGAGAGAAAGCAGACATAAATAATCAAGAGAGAAGACCAAACCAGTTGATAACTTATCTTGCAAGTGGCAATTTAGTCCAGTTGTAAAATTATACAATGATAGCAACTTAATTAAACTCTGTACACATGAGGCTGTGGAATTCCTTTGCCATATCCAAAATTCTATATCCACCCCAAGCTAGCATGACTTACTGATTTCTACGCATTTCTTACTTCATTGAACATGCCAACTGTGTGCTGCTTGATAACCGAATTGGACAACATTTCTTTGTTCGCTCCAAAATTAATACAATATTTTCAGTTAAAAATAAAGCTCTTTCACTACTTCATCCGATAACTGAAAACCTGTGTCATAATTAGAGATCCATCTATATTTTTGAGTACTGAAAATATCACAAGAACAAAAATGTTTCCAAGGGAATGGAAAATTATGTGCAAAATGAAAACAATGTGATAAATATTTCCAGCATGCATTTAATCTTGAATACCATGAGTAGTTTTATTTGAATAAAACTAGGAACTTTGAATTATATTTCTGCAGGAAAACTCCAAATATGTCTGAGAAAAGTTGTGTATTTTAGTACAAGGAAAACTCTGTTTCTCCTTTTTGGCTAAGCTAGAGATGAGAAAAGATTTCAGGCAAGTACAGTATATGGATGGTTCCTCTTTTCAGGCAAAAGCAGAAGTAGTTGTTTTAGCTGATTCCTCAGGTAAAGGGCACAGGTGAGACAACCCCTATTGCTAGTTATCAAAAATATCATGGATTTGGCAATTTGTGCCAGTGGTAGAATTGATGTCTTTTGAACATCATTGACAGATACCTGTTCCTTTTCTTTCAATTGCCTGAGGGTTTCAACTTGTCACTGTTTCAATTTACCATTTCTTATGGACCCAGATGATGTATCCCTGCACTCAGGAGTGGTAGACAGAGCTGTCAAAAAAAGAAAGTAGTAATGATAGGAAGCTTAGAGTACCATGAAACCTGTCAAAATAAGAGGAAGAAATTTGGAGTAAATACTTTCTTCTTCCAGTTCATTTAATTCATAACCCTAGTGGCAGATGCCGTGAGAGTAATTCTCCCCCTTCCAGGGATGGGATTCTACAGGTTTGGACCACTTCGGGCAAACAGGTAGTTCTGATGATCAGCTGGGAGCAAACTGGTTCGGCCAGGCGATCAGATAGTCCCACCTGCCCGCTCCCGCTATTTTCCTACCTTTATCTTCTCAGCTGATTCACGTGGCAGAGCAGATTGCTGTTCGAATGAGCTGTGTTACTCCTCCAAAGAAACCCATAAGTGAAGATTTCTTCAAACTAGGCATGTGCAAATCATGCAATCACCAAACCGGTGGTTAAACTGGGAGGATTCCATCACTGCCCCCTTCCCTAAACAATTGCAAAAACTGCTGAGTTATGTAAATATATCTTTCCTTCCTTCCTTCCTTCCTTCCTTCCTTCCTTCCTTCCTTCCTTCCTTCCTTCCTTCCTTCCTTCCTTCCTTCCTTCCACATGAATTGTTGAGACACCTATATAGTCACCCAATGTGCCTTCAAAAACTCATCTTTCTCCCCTCAAATATGTCATCTTTGGAAAGGACCAAGATTTGGAATTATGGACAAAAAAGGAAGTAGGTAATGTTGTGATTGTTGTGGGTCTCCAATGACTGGTCTGGGGGAGAGAAGTTAAAGAATGGCTGAAGAATTCTTCTACACTTCAGTGACGTTTAAAAGATTTATCTCCCTTGTGTATTAAAAACATGCAGTTGAGGGGTGGGGTCCAACCAGTTTAACAACTGGTTCACTTCACTGTGCGCGAATGTGCAGTTTACAGAGAAATCACCTTGCGCATTACTGCTGGGGAGGAAAACAGTTGAGGTGCAGCAATCCTCTTTGTCGCGCCTATCAGCTGGGCTTCAGAAAAGGGATATACGAGTATAGCACAGGGCCGGGAAGGGCGAATCGGTTTTCTCCCAGTGATAGTCAGAACTACAGGTTCACCTGAATTAGTCTGAACCAATAGAATCCCACTCCTGATGCAGTTATGTATGCTACCAAGTGATTGTTCACTTCAAAAATCTACCTATTTAAGTTTGTTTCTTCCTCTATTTTTCCTCATATCTTTCATTCCTTTTGTGCTGTGCCACCTAGGACAATTTTTTTTTTCAAAATTCAAAATTTTGAATTTCAAATTTTTTTACTACTGGTTCTGTGGGCTTGGCTTGGCTTAGTGGGCAGGCTTGGTGGGCGTGGCTTGGTGGGCATGGCAGGGGAAGGATACTGTAAAATCTCCATTCCCACCCCACTCCAGGAGAAGGATACTGTAAAATCCCCATTCCCTCCTGATCAGCTGGGACTCGGGAGGCAGATAATAGATGGGGGCAGGGCCAGTCAGGGGTGGTATTTACTGGTTGTCCAAACTACTCAAAATTTCCGCTACCGGTTCTGCAGAACTGGTCAGAACCTGCTGAATACCACCTCTGAGCACAATGCTCCTTTTGTGCTTTGCCTTCCTCATGGAAGCCTCTGTAGGGGCTTCCCAGTGGTGGGTTGCCAATTTGTTTACTACCGGTTCGGGTGCGCATATGCAGAAGCTTCCGGGCAGGTGGGCGGAGCCTCCCACCATATCTACTACTGGTTCACCCGATCTGGGATTAACTGGGAGCAACCCACCTCTGGGGGCAGGGCCAGTCAGGGGTAGTATTTACTGGTTGTCCAAACTACTCAAAATCTCCACTACCGGTTCTCCAGAACTGGTCAGAACCTGCTGAATACCACCACTGGTGCCACCTCATGTCACTTTATGTGACATGTAAACAAAGGAGAGCATTGAAAGAGAAGGCTTCATCTGTTTTTAATTCCATGTCAATCTCCATCTATCCCTTTGAAATACAGAGGCATGCCAAAAGATATATCTGTAACAATATCATTTTCACAACTATAGTAAGATGATCAAAAAATAAAATAACCCAAAACAAAAACATGTACAGCTTGGAAGAAAGGAAAGCAAATTCCTCTCACACGCCCACCCAATATTCATCTGAAATTTTACAAGTTTCTTAGTGTCACCTCTATGTCGCAAGCTCGGGCAGGAGCTGTCATGTAAAGCTTAAATTGCTGAAAGAAGTCACAAAATCTGAGAAATAAACATATTAACAAAACATATTATGATGTCATTTTCCACACTGGCAAAATCTGTTTTCAATAACTGAAATAAAATCTTGGCTAATCTTAATAAAACTCCTTATTTTTCTAAAACAGAAATTTGGTATGAAGACAGATAATAATTCTGATATCCTTGAACTCTAGGAAGGCACTGAGATCTTTCACAGGAAAACCAGAAATCTTTAGTGACAACCTCTCTTGTATTTATTTATTTGCCTGTCCCAATCCTAATAGATTCTTAGAGAAGAACAAGGCCAATATAATACTAAAATGTATGAATATGATGACAGTAAAAAGAACCATCTAGTTACTGAACCCACAAATCAGATCAGACCTGATAACAGAAGCAATATGAATGGCCTATGAACCTCATGAAAAAGGGAAACCTTCAGGAATTGTTCATATAAAAACAATTACACAAAAGCTCAGTCTAACAATACCAAGAGCTGTGAAGAAATATCTACACTTTTATAGGAAATTAATTTAAACAGTTTTTTTTCAATCACCAACCAAAATGTTCAGACCGAGCTTCTCGGTTCAGATTTAGGCATGGGTGTTATTGAACTTTGTTGGCTATCTGTAAATCTAGTTTTGCGCACAAGAACAATACAAATAAGTTTCATTAGAGTTATACTGATTTCCAAAAAGAATGAGGCGATGCTCACTGCAGGATAATGTTTGATTTCCTTTTAGACAGTCAAAGATTAAAGCTGCATAGATAAGACATTGGTCTGATATCTCCAGCCACAGTCTGTAGACCAAATGAGACAAAAATCCACCCAAGATGTGAACTTAAGTTTTAAAATGTAAGGTTTAAAATATACTCAAGTTATCAAGTGCCAAAAAGAGACTTAAGCGAAGGCTTGGAAAAAGTAACAGCTTTTATTTTGGACAAAGAAAATAGCTGAGTGGACAGCTCCACAGCATACAGGCAAGGAAGGGCCACACTTGGGAAGAGTGTGGCGAACATCTTATACATTCATGTAGCCAATCAGAGACAAAAGTTTGTTACCCAACCCTGGTCAATGTCTTGGTCATGCCCTTCTTATCTATAGAAGAGGGCATAGAATGTCTGTGCCCTGTCCATGCCTTGTCCATGTCTTCCTTATTTATAGATAATTCCTTGTAGCCTTGGGTGTTCATGCCCTCCTTATCTATTTTGATTCAACCCTGCACAGCTCCTGGTTCTGACATCCTTACCTATTCTCCAAGGATGTGCCTAGCATCAGCGCGGAAGCAAGAAATAGAAGCAAGATAGCAAGAGTTAAACTAATTCTTATTACTACATCCTATTACTATGTCCCTTGAACACCTTCTTAATAGTATCATAACCTCAGCTCGGAAACTTTTAAGATCTCCAAATTGTGCCAGGATAGCAGCAAAAGTTATAAAAGTTGAAAATAGGAACCTCCCACAAAATGAGAGTTGGAATGATTTACCAGTAAATGGAATAAAGAAGAAATAAGCCCGGTGCAAACAGATAAGATGAGAGAAATGCTTGATCCCAGATGTCACTTGATTTGGAAATGTGGCTATGGCAGAGTCTGTTACTATAATTACAGTAATATATTAGCTATCCCATTTTCTGACTATACATAGCAACAATCACCCAGTCTATCTTGACTCTTGCGCTGCACTGTTATGCTTGAAAAGTGTCCCAAAATTGCCATTAGTATAGGGTGGGTGGCTAAGCTAGTGCCAGGTACAGGGATTATAGAATTCCTATGATCAAAGTCCTCCTCCTTGTCTGCCAGTTACCTTCGGGGTACAATACAGAGTGCAGATCTTGATCTAGTGGTTAGGTCACCAGGCCAGAAAGGGGTAGACTGTGAGTTCTAGTCCTACCTTAGTCATGAAAGTCAGTGAATGACCTTGGGCCAATCACACGCTCTCAGCCCAACTCACTCACAGGGTGGTTGTGGAGAAAATAGGAGGAAGATGTGTTAGGTATGTTTGTCGCCTTGAGTTATTTCTAAAAATAATAAAGGTGGGCTACAAATAAATAAAATATTTAAACTCCTTCAACATTTTTCCTAAGAACACGCTAAACTTGTGTGTCTTCAGTTGAGTTGACTACTTGTAATAGAATATTTTATTTCTCTTTCATTCAGTTGTCTACAGTTTATATTCTTCCTTTGCCCTTTTATTGCTATTTTGATTTTCTGTCTTCTCTATGTAAATTCATGTCTTATTTTTTCCATCTTCTTATGTCTCTTATGAATTCTTAATTTACATTTCTACTTATTGCTGCAGCCTGACTTAACTTCAGCCATATCTGTGTTTATCTGTGTTCTTTCAGCTGGTGCTCAAATGCCCTGCATCTCCATCCTCCGCCAGCCCTCACAAAGGCCCTTGTTAATTGCTTGCAGGTGTTACGCTTTTCTGTTGCTGGGTAGAGGGGGCGGTTTCACAGCCTCCACTTCTGGTCTGCTGCTATGCTGAGTTGCTTCTTCAAGCCTCATGTTGGATCTTTGGTCTACTTGGTAGTCCCTATCTTTACATTCCAAGTGTTGCCTCTTCTGGCTATCAAAGGCTTGCCAGCATTCTGGACCTCATTTTTCTAGATGCTGCTGCAGCAACTTCTGAGATCCTCAGTTCGTTTGTGCTTCCCATACAATGAGCTGTCATACTGCTCTTGGTCCAGTGACTCTCCAGTCCAAAGTCATTCTCATCCGGCCACAGCCACAGAGACTTCAGTTGCTGTTGCCAGTCTCTGGGTTTCTCCCAGCATTTAGCAGAGGTCTCCAACCACTTCCTGTTCTTCATAGACCTCATTTTCTTCATCCTCATGCCCATGCCACGGTGCTTTTCACACTTCCACTTTTCCCTCAGTTGTGGACTTCACACTTTATATGTAGCTTACCCCAAGGGTTGGCTTTAAACAGGAAGGAGGAGATACAGATATTTCCTTTTTCCTTTGCATTTCCTCCTTCCCCACATCTCCACTTTCTTAATGTTTAGGAAGTTGGCAAAGGCACATTTCTTCCACCAACATTTGAACTGTTCATTTATCTTATTTTAATTTATTTCATGTTAATGTTTGACTATTATTTGTATTTTAATTGTATTGAAATTGCTGTATAATGCAATGACTCTAAGCAAAGAAAGAAAGGCAGAATATAGATCTAAAATTGGTATTAATTACCATATTTTTCAGACTATAAGACACACCAGAGTATAAGACACATCACGAAAAAAAAAGGTTTTTGCACTCTGTAGGCCTCCCAAACCCTCTGCATGCCTCGTTGTTTGCAAAAAAAAAAAAAAAAGAGGGAGCATGCAGAGTTTTGGGGGGCTTGTAGAGTGCTCCTGGGGGCTGGGGGGGGCCCAAAGCGAGCAAAAAACAGCCAGTTTTTCACAAAAAGGGGGCATTGTTTTGAAAAAAAGGGGGAGGCATGCAGAGCTTTGGGAGGCTTGTAGAGTGCTCCTGGGGACTGGGGGGGGAGCAAAAATGAGCAAAAACAGCCTATTTTTTTCCAAAAGGGGATATTTTTTTGCAAAAAAAGGGGGGGCATGCACAAGCTTTCAGAGGCTTGTAGAGTGCCCCGGGGTATGGGGGGACAAAAATGAGCAAAACCAGACCATTTTTTTGCTCATTTTTGCCCTCCCCAGCCCCCAGGAGCACTTTGCAAGCCTCCCAAACCCTCTGCACATCAATTTTTGCAAAGTGGGTGGGGTTTCGGTAGGCCAAAAATGCTGTATTTAGTGCATAAGATGCACCCCGATTTTCACCCTTTGGGGGGGGGGGGGAAGGTGTGTCTTATACTCCAAAAAATACGGTAATCAATCAATCAATCAATCAATCAATCAAAGCATGTGTGAAATAAGAAAATGACCAAAACTGGAACAAAGAGCAATGGAGTGAAAATACTGCACCAGTCAGTGGACCAAGCACTTCAAATCAAACAACAGACAATAAAGCAAATTTTTAAAAGGTACATAAAACAATGGATTTGCAGAATCCTTGAGATTCTCCAAATGCCTAATCTGTAGGGACGTTCACAGAGTCTGTTTTCTACAACTTTAATGTTATTTATTGAAGACATGTCATTAGAATACTAGCTCCATCTTCTCACCAGCCCAATTCTGAAGGAACCTGAAGCTGATACAAACATTCCAGTATATAAAACTGCGTTTTCCCTGGCAAAAAAGGGAAAGGCTTATTTGGTCATGGAGAAGAGGCAGGAACTGACACCGACTGGGGTGGTGAGTTGTTCAATTATACTTTCCAGGGGTGGGATTCAAATAATTTAACAACCGGTTCTCTGCCCTAATAACCAACTGGGTAAGCGTGACTTGGTGGTCATATGACCATGTGGGAATGGCCAACTCAATGTCACTCATGTCACTAGGCACTTCGCCTTAGATGTTACAATGTAATAAGAGTTAACAGGAGAGGCAGTTTCTAGTAAGCAGGGCAATAAAGATTAGGCTAGAAACAACAACAGAATGTTTCCTTTCTACCTTCCTTACAGGATTAGCCCTGTAAAGTGGGAAAAAACAAAATGAGATTTCTTCCAACAACCGGTTCTCTGAACTGCTTAGAAAGTTAACAACTGGTTCTCCCGAAAAGGTGCAAGCTGGCTGAATCCCACCACTTCTTTAGCCTATCTGTTGCCCCTTCAATGTGGTTTCAGTACCTCTTCTGCAATGCTGTTTTGGCTACAAATGGACAGTAGGATCTCAGTTTTTAGAGCCACATCCTTAATTTTGTTTTTCAAATGGGTCAATTTATCAGTGGATAAATCTGATTCTCTTTAATATAAGAGGACACATGTGTACTCTTACAGACTTTCAAGTTTCTGTTATTATACCTGTAAAGTGGCATTCATGAAATCTTTGAATGCCTACCTGGAAGGGTGAACAGTGGCAGCCAAGAGAGAGTCAACAACTTTAATTCTTTGCTAACATCTAGAGGGCATCCAGTTGATAAGCCAATAATTGTTTTGGAAAAATGAGGATATCCCACTATAGCCACCATCATTCATAGCTGTTCAGCATGGAAATTGGTGATGGCCTTTTCTATGGTTGGTGACATTCAAACTTTGCCCCAAAAACCATGCTAATCACTGCCCTTACACTGCCATGCAAAGGAACCATATGAACAGCATGGCTGTGCCAGATGCATTTAACAGGCATGTTATTGGAGCAGCACTATTTATGCTAACAGGATTGCCTTCTTTTTCCAGACTAGGAGGAAATTGTGGCAAAATGGCTGTACATATGACCATTACAGGTTTTTAAATAGATTTAATAGATGAGAGATGGGGTCATTGGCATAGAAAATATAGCCCCATCTAACAATGGTGTGAAACAAACCTCCCAGGTAGTACTTCAAATTCAGTAGAGAAACAACCCCCCCCCCACCAGATTGGCTATAATTTCATAAAGCAATTAATATAGTGATGTCCACGGTCATACATATATTCATATAGCTGTCAAAAGTATAGCTATTTATTAGAATTATGGTCATGGCTCATATTTTCATGATGAAAACAAAGAACAAAAAGCCTTTGCTGGAGCAGAGACATATTTAGAGGTACCGGTATTTGTTTTGACTCCTTGGGCAACACAATGCAGCTGCACTGAGGCGTAAAGAGACACATTGCTGGTAGGGGGTGGGGATGGACTTGGCATTCATTTCACTGAAATGTTTATTATTCAGGACAAGAGTCATCAGAGTGCAGCTCCTGAATTTTTAATTTAGAAGTGCTACCTATATAAGATTGGTAGCAATGCAGGGAACATTTTGTTATATTGGGATGAAGGTAATCTTCAACTGGGAATGGATTTTGTGCCTCTTGGTCAGAAATAGTAGACAGGTCCATCATATTAATATTTGATTTGTGAGTGTTTTAAATATGCAAACTGCTGCATTAGTCCAGCAGTTCACAAGAAGGGCATATGGTGGGCATGTTGCAAAGCATGCCTCTGAGTTTCCTTACATGGTTAGTTTGAGACCTCCTTCCTTCCTTTCTTTCTTTCTTCCTTCTGTCCTTCCTTCCATCCTTCTTCCCACCCTCCCTCCCTCCCTCGCATTTATTTCTTGGAAAGCAAATTATTGATTAAAACTTATGAGATATTTGTGTGGATAATACTATATGATTTCTTTATTTTAGTTTGATAGCTGAGCTTTTGCCCTTACATCCTGCATTGCAATCCTGGGTACATCAAAGAAAAAGGAAGGCTAATTTGGGCTGGTAATTGCATAGTCCAGTATAGCATTTCTTACTAGTTGTATAATACTTACAACTTTTAGTTTCCGGTCAGTGCCAGGACTTCCTCAATTGTAGTGGTTCTGCATTATGTTTGTATGTATAGAGTCAGAGTTGGGACGCAGGTATTTCTTTTCTGTATTCATAGAGCTTCAAAATAATAATAATAAGATAGAATGGAAAGGGCCTGAGAGATAATCTAATCCAACCTCCCACCCATTACAGGAACCTACTCCTATAATAACTCTGACAAATGAGCATCCAGTCTCCATTTAAACATCTCCAATGAAAGAGAATCTACTATCTCCTGAGAAAATCTAATCCACTGTTGAGCCATTCTTATTGTTAGAATATTTTTCCTAACCTCCATCTGAAATCTGTTTATAATTTAAACCCACTGTTTCTTGTCCTATTTTTCTGGAATAGCTCTGAAAATTTTCTGCTCTTTTACATGACTTCCCTTCATATAGTCTAAGATTAAGGTGACCAGACGTCCCGATTTTTGCGGGACAGTCACGATTTCGCACAATTTGTCCTGCGTCCTGGGGCGTTCTTAAAAAGTCCCAATTTTTGTGACCGCACCCGGAAGTAAGCCTGCCCCGCCCCCAGCCCTGTATACCCGTCCTGGCCAGAAGGTGTTTCGTCCCTTCTGTCTCCCCGTTTCTCAGAAAAGCAACTCCGGGAAGGTCCTTTGCTAGCAGGCAGGTTCTAGGATGCCTGCCACCACCAAAGGACCTTCCCGGAGTTGTTTTTCTGAGCAACAGGGAGACAGACAGGACAAAGTACCGTCCATTTTCCCCGTGCCACAAGGGCAGCAGGAAGACTAGGACAGGGCTCGGCTCCAGCCTGGGAGAGAAGCAGCAGAGAAAGGTAAACCAGCATTTTATATTTTATTTGTTTTATTTGCTTTCGGCCTGAGCAGGGCGGGGAAGACACCTTGCCAGAGACTGCTGGAGAACTCTTTCCGAAGAGAGGGTTTGGGAACTGGGCGGGCGAGATTGGAGCAGGCAGGCAGGGAGCGCACTTTCTCCCCTTTCCCATGGCCCGCCTTTCCCCCAGAGCCTGTGGACACGGCTGCTGTCTGTGCAGGTGGCCTGGAGGGAAGCCCCGAACCTCCTGGCATGGACCTGGCATTGGAGATCCGCGTTTCCAAAGCATAGTCATCAGTGGGAAGCCTTTGCTGGCCCGATGCCAGCTCTGAAGTTGCTTTCCTTTCTATTAAAGC
This sequence comes from Thamnophis sirtalis, assembly GCF_051295495.1. Classification (NCBI taxonomy): domain Eukaryota; kingdom Metazoa; phylum Chordata; class Lepidosauria; order Squamata; family Natricidae; genus Thamnophis; species Thamnophis sirtalis. Next base: position 84,628,254 of record NW_028261386.1, on the reverse strand, counting down.
CCCCGCTCAGCAAAGCAAGTCCGGGGAAGTCCCTTCCACCGGCTAGAAAAGGTCTGCCACGAACTGGGAAGCTGACGCACTCCCCTCTTCTCTGCCCCCCCTCCGCAACCCCGGATACTCTCTGCCACCACGCCTGAAGCATGGGAGTGCTCACCAGCCAGCAGAATGCCGCAGTGGAAGAGGTGGGTGTCCCGTCCAATTCCCTCTACAGATACCCCCCGAAATCTGGTAAGACGGAGCGAGTGGGGGTGGGGGGAATATGTGAGAGGTTTGCGGGGAGTCCCGCATGGCAGGGTTTTGAGCATGCTCCATACTCCGAGTTGAGGGAATGGCGAGAAGCGGCTGCAACCCCAGAGCTTGGCTAGGCGAGAGCTTTAAGACGAGCGGCGGGACGGACCCTTGCTGTCAATCCCCCCCTTGTGCCTTTTCGCAGCTATCCCATCGTTCTCCCACCAGTGGGGCTGCTCCTGTGACGGGGTCCCGTCCCCCCCCCCGTGGCTCTGAATGAGTTTCCTGAGAGTTTTAGAGGGTCAAGAGTACGACCCTCATTGCAATGTCACCCTTTGCAAGCTCCGGCTGCTTGAGAGGGTGGTTATTTATTTATTTTTTCTTCCCGCTTCCTCTTTCTCACCGGCGTGCAAGGATTGCGGTGGCGGCTCGGATGGAAATAGTGACATTCGTGGCATCGCGCTTGTGGTTAAAAGCTGCTTTTCGTTCGCAGCAGCAACTACTCTTTGAGAATTCTTGCTTGAAAAAACAGGACTCCCTCGCGCGGTCCTGAATTGAGGTCCATCTCGCTCCATCCCTAATTTAAAAGCCCCTGGTAAATTCTTGCCTGTCCTGTGCCACTTGGCATGCCTGCCTGTTTAGTTGTTACTGCGCTGATTGCATTCTAAAATACCCCATCAATCTTCCGATGTAACATTTAACCATCCCCGCTGCTAATAAGAGTTCGCTCCTTCGCCTGCCGAGCTGGAGTCAGCGATGGGACATGCGGGGTTAGTCGGTGGCTCACTCGCTCCTCCCACCGCGGTGCCAGCAGCAACGGGACATGCTCGGGGAAGGGAGAGCCAGAGCCACCTGCCTGGATTTGCACTCCAGCTGCCGCCACCACTTCTGCTGCTGCTGCAGCCACCAGAGACTCCTTCCCCTCAGCCGCCCGCATGGGGTGGGGAGTGAGCACGCGAAAGGAGGAAAAGGAAAGGGTGATGGCTCCAGGACCCAGCGACCCACAGGAGCACCGGAGGAACCGGCCAGAGGTTGGGATGGAAAGGATTTCTTCGCCTCCGTCCCACCCTCCGGCAGCTTAAAGGGGCAGGACCTGGTTACCAGGCAGCCGGCGCTGCGGTGGCAACCACTTTACCATGGGCTTTGTTACAGACGCACCTGGGCTTGGCCCGAGAAGCGAAACCTCCAAAGGGCTGTCACCTGAGGCCGCCTCACCTCATTTCGTCTGCCCTGCCAGGTTGCGGAAAAATGAGCAGCTCGATTCTCCGCTCTCATTTTCCTCAGCCTCGGCACTATTGGTGTGTGTGGGGGGGGGTTTAAACCATCGCCTTGTGCCAGAATTGATAGGAAATAAAAGGCTGAATTGTTTTCAGCCTACTTACTTCCCCAATATGCAAAAGATCACTTGGAGTTAAGTAAGACCTTTAAATGATATTTGCTTCAAAACGCTTAAGAAACTTGGTTTCCCTACCAAGGAAGGCTTGGTGTTTAACTAGTTCTAATTCATCTCAGTAACAGATGATATTTGTTCAGGCAACCGTCAAACTATGATTTAGGTTTAAGGATTGGATTCTGAAACGCTTTGCTAAGATGGCATATCTGCCAAATCAAGGAACAAAATCATGCCCTCTAATCCCAAGAGGTTATCTTTTGGACTCAAGATACTTTTCTCCTCTTGAAAATGCTTGTTTAATTGCTTTTTGTGCTTATCTATAGATAGGTATGATAAGTTAATGAGTATTATTTATTTATTTATTACATTTATATGCCACTCATCTTACTATCCAAAGTGATACTGAGAAGTTTACAATACAATAAAACAGCAATATAAAACCATTAAAATTAACAGGAATTTTAGATAAAATTAGGAACCCAGTATATGAGTGACAATAGGTGGAAATTTCACTTTTACAATGCTATATGTATATGATATACTGTGTACACACACACACACACACACACACACACACACACACACAAACAATTGTAAGTCAATTTGAATTCAATATGGAATTGTATCCACCTAATTTCTTTATATTAACATGAAGTAGGGTTGTGGGGAGTCAGAATAGTCAAGATGCTGGTTCCAGCCTATAATTGAAAACTATCTTTTTTGATCTCCTATTGCAGATGTCCCCATCTTGAAGGCTGTGATATATGTTACAAGGGCTGATCAGACTAATAGTTATGGGGATATATGGTTACAGGTTTTTTGTTTAGAACAGTACAGGTAGTCCTTGACTTACAACAGTTCATTTAATGACTAATCAATTTACAATAGCACTAAAAAAGTGACTTAGGACCAGTGGTGAATCTTACGGGTTCACAAATGTGAGCATGCACACGTGAACAATTTGTCCCGCGTCCCGATTTTTTATTTTTTTTAAATCAAGAATGCCCTCCCCCCCCTCCCATCAATGGTGTCCCTCTTTACCAATGTTAAAATCTGGTCACCTTATCTAAGATGCCTATCATGTCTGACACTCAGAAATGCACCTATATTCTTTTATTATATAAAGTTTTTTTTATTTTTTGTTCTCTATATATACATTCACATAATTATTATTCTTTTTTTTTACATTCATAATTCTAATACATTTGTCATTCCATTTATAGAATTGTAATATTCCATTCGGGTTGTTTTGTTTACCATTCCTCACCTATTTTGACACCACCTTCTTCTCCCTTTCTTTTCTCCCTCCCTCCCTTCTCTACTTCCTTCCTTTCTCTTTTCCCTTCCTTCTTCCCTTACCTCTCCCCTCCTCCTTTCTTCCTCTTCCCATTCCTACCCTCTCTTCTTCTCTCCTTCTCTCTTTCTGCCTTCCATCTTCCTCTCCTCCTCACTATCTTCCTTCCCTCCTCTTCTTCTCATCTCCTCTCCTCTCTTCCTTTATCTCCCTCTCCCTTCTCTACTTTCTTCTTTCCTCCTTCCCTTACCTCTCCCCTACTTCTCTCTACCTCTTCCCCTTCTTACCCTCTCTCCTTCCTCCTTCCATCTTCCTCTCCTCACCTTCTCTCTTCCTTCTCTCCTTTTCCTCTCTAACCTACATTCTTTTGTTTGTTTTGATTAAGCCCCTATCTGAAGAATCTTAGATGCAAATGATCATTCAATTCACCAATGTTTATACGCGCACACACATGCGCGTGCATGCGCACACACATTATACACATCCCACACTCATATACACATACATGCATCTGTTGAGGACATAACTTCATCCAAACTCCTTAAATCTACCCAAAGTATTTCTATTTCACATCATGTGTTAATGTTAATTTAAAACAGAACACCTATAGTTCAAAAATAAATGTGTTGAGATGAACAAATATCGAATGAATTCTACTCATCAGTGCAATTACAGTGAATATAAATGAGTTCCAAATATCTTGAAGGGTTCAAATTGAATTCACAAAAGTTTTGCCACCTTAAATTGCAGTCTTTGGTTAACTCTTTGGTTAACTATTGAATAGTAATAGTTGAGACAAAATAGTTGTGGCATTTTGCTCATAAAAATCCTTGAGTTATCAGAAGACAGGCCTTGTGGGTCTTGTGTACACACTCAGATAATCTCCCAATCTTATCTGTTAAAATATCTGAAATGGCTGGGTTAAAAAACAAATTGGGAAGAAGAAAATATTCAGTTAAAAGATATCTAGGAGTAAAGGACAAACTTTTCATTAATGATTTCCCCTTTTGTCATAAGTTCTTGCAATTTATCAGGCAGACAATGCACACACAGCCTCCTTGCAAATGCTTGTTTATAAATAGCCTGTCAAGGATAGAAACTAAGCAAGTAGCATTCGGTTAATGCATAAAAACAAACTTAATTTTCCTCATCTTTTTCTTGCTTCTGCCTTCAAAGGAATGTAATTTTTTATGGCCTAATTGATTTACCATTCAAAAATTAACTATCTCCCTGCCTGCTATAATGTTGCTTCCGCCAACATGTTAGTATGTCTGTCCTAAACTAAAGCTTCCCAAGTAGCTATTTCTAAACTCCCCAATGAATTAATCAAAGGTTTCAATTAAAACTTTGCTGGTAATCTCTTGTGGCTAGCACAACCTTGCTCTAGATTTTTGGTAGCCTTGAATCTCTTTGTCCCTCTAAGAATTTACCCAGATGCCACACTGTCCTTCTCTTTGCATGGTGCCAACTCCTCTTCAGTAATCTTAAATCAGCCTGGAACCTGATTCCTTCTTAAGTCCATCTTTGTTTACTAGCTGTTTTCCCTCTCCTGATCTGAATCCATCTCCAACACTCCAAAACTTCTCACAAGCTTCTTAACCCATTTAAAGACTATATGTGTGTGAAAACCTCGTCTGTTTTTCTCTCAGCTTTTTGCCACTTTTAAGTTTTCACCACAGGGATAGTTTACATGTCTATGAGACAACATGACAAGGTATTAGATGATGTCTACACTCTCCATTCTGTTCCAGACAGATTTATTTTCACTTGGGATTCTGCATGTAATATTTACTATTTTTTCTACAAATAGACAATCAAAGAATGTGAAGCAGAAACCCAGCCAGACAAAGCTGTATTTTCAATATCTCTCTCCCACCTTCTTTCCTTCTGTTACCTCTGTTTGTCCATAACAAAACAATCATGAAAAAAGAGAGACAGCCATTTATGTCTCTTGTGTCACCTGCTATGTCACATTTCCATCAATGGCACATTTTCTCATTAGAAGAAAAAGGTGAAAAAAGGAGTAGCCTGAATCTGGGTTACTGATTCAGCAGGATTTTATATTTTGTCTGAAACCCATGTATGTAGACCTCATTGGATCTCCCTCAACCTCTCCAACAGTAGAAAAAATACTTTTAAAAGGTTAGCAATTATTTTAAGAATCACATAACAATGATTCATGGCCGCTGGTTTCTCTGCTCCGTTCGGTGGAGCAGTAAAACGCCGGAATAAACCGGCGGTTTAGATCGGAGCTTTCTAAAAGGGGGTCCCCGCAACCGAGTGAGACCCAGGGGGCCTGAACAGATGGTTCCCTGGATGATTCCTGGAAGGACGCCGCTTCCAGACGTCCCCTGCCCCCGCGGCAGCCTGGAGCGCTCGATGAGACTGGAGAGGAATGGCGGCACTGCGCTGAAGGCCTCGCTTCGGTGTTTTCAAGCCTTCGCCACTTTAATCACTACAAGCAGCTTTGGAACGCTAGTCCAGTTTTCCCTTGTTGATCGGAAGGAGCCCTGGTTGTCTGCCTGCTTTTGGAGAGACTATTGGAGGACTATTGTTGCTGAAGGACTATTGTTGCTGAAGGATGTGGGTGACTCGAATCTGTGCTGGACGAGACAAAGCAGCTGGCTTATGCCTCCTTAGGCGCCCCCCCTCTACTCTACTCCAACGGAGCGCGTTGCTGGTCGCTCCTGGCGTTTTTGTCATCTATGCCCCTGTCTCCTTTGGCGTTTGTGTTGACTCTGTTGGCTGGCTTTATAGAGGGTTCTTTGGTTTGTCATGGGGCAACATAAGACCTGGCAGTTGGCCCTGCGGCTGTTGCCATGGCCCCTTAGTCTACCTCTAGGCCTTCTCTATGCTGCGGCCTTTCCTTCCTTCCTTGGCCCTCAGTTTGCTTCTACTCAGACGGGGCTTTTCTACCTGGTTCCCTACTCACGCCTGCTCGACATTGGACATTGGACTCGAGGCACTCCATCACAGCCCGCCTGGAACCTTTTGGACCCCTCTTTTGCAATATCACCTATATTATCTCCCGCACAAGGAAGTGAGAAGACGTAATTCTTCTTCCCCCTTTACATTTTTGCGAACCCCTCCGGACTGGACTCTTGGTGAACCCACCCACAAACTCTATCTGAATTTGCACATCCTTTAACAACAGCGCAATTTTTCTTTTGGTATGGAGAGTGCATGTGGTATGTATGTGTTGATTGAATGATCCCACAGCTTTTAATTTAATGAATTTTTTCTTAGCCATTGTACTGTATTACTGTATTTTAATTAGTGGGGTATGTATGTGCAGAATGCTTGGCCGGTATGGATGGGGGACTGAGAGCGCGGCCCAGAGCCCCCCCCCGAGTGCACAAGCAGAAGTAGATGGGGGCCCGGATCCGCCTCTCGTCCCAGAATGTATGGTATGAATGGCCTGCTGGGGAGAATGGAGGCTACGGGAGGGGAAGTGGGGTCTACGGGTGCGGGGATGGGCCGGTGCATCCCGGTCATAGTTGGGAGAGGCAGGTTTGACGGGAGTTATAGGGCTAGCCATTACCGGGGAAGGAGGGTTCGCTACATCACAGCAATCCCTCCTTCCGGCTCTGTTAGCTCCACTCCAGGACCAGATGGTGAGAGTTGTCAGGGCCCTGGTCTCAGGCTGCTGTTGCTAAATGCCAGGTCTGTGGTTCACAAAGCTCCCCTCGTCCGGGACCTAATATTAGACGAGGGGGCAGACTTGGCATGTATTACTGAAACCTGGCTGGGCCAAGAGGGAGGAGTCCCCCTCACTGAAATGTGCCCAGAAGGGTTTCAGGTGCTCCACCAGCCGTGACACCAAAAAAGGGGTTGGGGGAGTGGCAGTCATCATCCGAGAGTCACTAGTTCCTTGTAGGATCCCTGCTCCGGAGACTGTCGGGTGTGAGTCCCTTCTGATGAAGTTGGACCTTGAGGGTCAAGTGGGTTTGTTTCTAATGTACCTACCTCCCAACTGCGTTACAACAGCCCTGCCTGTGCTCCTCGAGTCAGTAGCTGAACTGGCGGTTGAGTTCCCCAGGCTTATAGTGCTGGGGGATTTCAACCTGTCGTCACTCGGCAAACGCTCTGATGGAGCACAGGAGTTCATGGCTTCCATGACAGCCATGGACTTGACCCAGGTAATTCAGGGTCCGAATCATACAGCGGATCACACGCTTGACCTCGTGTTTCTCTCGGAGCAGTGGAGACGTGATCTAGAAGGACCTTAAGATCTTGCCCTTGTTATGGTCAGATCACTTCCTACTGAGGCTTGACTTTCGAAAACCAATCCCCCACTGTAGGGAGGGGGAACCGATTAGGTGGTTCCGCCCCAGGCGCCTGATGGACCCTATGGGATTTCAGATGGCACTTGGTGAGATACCTGACTCTCTGGCCCACAGTCTCTGGTCGCTGCTTGGAATATAGCGGCAGCAGAGGCTCTAAACCGGATTGCGCCTTTACGGCCTCTCTGCGGCAGTGGATGCAGGAGGGCTCCTTGGTTTACCGAGGAACTCCAGGAGATGAAGCACCAAAAAGACGCCTAGAGCGACGCTGGAGGGCTAGTAACTCCGAATCCGACTGAACACAATTAAGAGCCTTTATTAGGACTTATCTAGTGGTGATACGGGCGGCAAAATGTGCTCATTTTTCTGCTCTTATTGCATCTGCAGAATCTCACCCAGCCACCCTGTTTAGGATAGCCCGCTCCCTCTTGAAAGGGAGGGATACGGATGAGCCCTTACAGGGTAGAGCTGAGGAATTTGTTCAGTTTCTGTCGGATAAAATAGCTCGGATTCGGACGGACCTGGACTCCACTTGGACAGTACCAGCCGAGATGCCGGGGGAAGGTTTTGATCGGATTTTGTGGAGCGAGTTTCAACTTGTCGCTCCTGTGGAAGTGGACAAGGCCATGGGAGCGGTGAGTGCCTCCACCTGTTTACTGGACCCGTGTCCCTCCTGGCTGGTCTCGACCAGCAGGGAGGTGACACGTGGCTGGCTCCAGAGGATTGTTAACACCTCTCTTCGGGAGGGATCCTTCCCGCACTCTCTAAAGGATGCGGTGGTGATACCCCTCCTTAAGATATTCACCTGGTGCACCAGTTGCGGCCCTACCTGGACCATGAGGCATTTCGATTGGTCACTCATGCCCTCGTCACCTCAAGACTGGATTACTGTAACGTGCTCTACATGGGGCTGCTCCTGAAGAGTGTTCGAAGACTGCAGTTGGTCCAGAATGCAGCCGCGCGAGCGATATTGGGTGTACCTAGATACACCCATGTTACACCCATCCTCTGAGAGCTGCACTGGCTCCCCATTGGTCTCCAGATGGGCTTCAAGGTGCTAGTCATTACTTTTAAAGCCCTACATGGTTTAGGACCTGGCTACCTGAGAGACCGCCTCCTCCCAACGACCAATAAGATCGCACAGGTTGGGCCTTCTCAGGGTGCCATTGACCAGACAATGCTGGCTGGTGGCCCCCGGGGGAGGGCCTTCTCTGTAGCTGTGCTGGCGCTGTGAAACAATCTACCTGTAGAGATCCGGACTGTTACGACTCTCCTGGCGTTCCGTAAAGCCACCAAGACCTGGATGTTCTGGCAGTCCTGGGGCTGTTGATCAATATCCAGCCCCACTCAGACAGAATGGATGGTGTGTAATTTTAATAATTGTATCTTTTATCTTAAATTTTTAAATGCTTTTTTTATCTGCCTGTAAGCCACCCAGAGTCCCAAGGGAGTGGGCAGCATACAAATTTTATTAAATTGAAAATTGAAATTGAAATTGATTCAGTTATAACATCAATCTTTTTTATTTGGCTTGTTAAGACTAGGAACAACTGCCCTAGCAAATAAACATACAATATCATGCTTCTTAATATTTATGATCCCGCAATATCACTATTGCTATTCAATAAAATTCAAAATATGATAAATGAAGCATAGAAAGCAAAGGGAACAAAGAGAATGTGCCAATATTGAGATGATACTGAAATAACTGTAACATTAGTTGCAGCTGCATCATCATAATCATTATAGTCATGTACATGTAAACAAACATTCAATAATATCAAGCATCTGAGATGGCTTGCCAATTTCTTGACTACCGGTTCGGGCGCACTCCAACATGCATGCACAGAAGCATCCAGGTGGGTGGGCGGAGCCTCCCATAGCCGCTACTACCAGTTCGGCCAATCCGGGCCAAACCAGCAGCAACCTACCTCTGTCAAGTGTTATTGAAAAGTATTTTATCTCCCATTATGATATCAATTATATAACCATCAAAATATTTACTAATCAATTTTTCTTTCTCATGTAGTCCATATTTCACGTCAGACAAATGAATCTTAAATTGATCAGATGATAAAGAATACCAAAACTTTCTAAGAGCAGTAGGAAAACAAAAGACTCCACAGAGAAGAGTAGACCCTGATTCTTGTTTCCTTTGATATACTTGGTTGCTCTTTGTATATCATTTCAGTAAAACGATTAATAAGAATCTATTACCCAGAATTGTGGATGGTGTGTGGGTTGTTCTCTAATGTAGCTTTGAATTCAGTGGTAATGAACATTGTTTACATGAAAACTTTAAAAACACCTTCTGTCTCCCCCTGTACCAAAAAATGTAAGGAAAGAGTTTTTGCATTTGTGGGAAAGTTGACCATCTGTATAATTGCTGACTTTGCAATAAGCCTGTTTACCTCTTTCATCAAAAGGACATTTTCAGATGCTAAAGACTTTTTACAATCATCCAATTAATTAAGATTTTTATTCTAGGATGTTAAACCCAAGCAACTACTTTTATTTCAAAGTTTTTTTTAACAGGAAAAGCTTCATCTCTAAAAGCTAAGATACCAAAGCCCCTCCATATTGAATTTCAGGAAACGGGAATGGTGGAAACAGAAAAAGTATTGCTGTGTGCTACAGGTTCATTTTACTTCTTGCTAGGAAACAACTCAACCTTGGAATTTATTCTAAAAGGCAAAGTGAATTGTCATGAACCAACTGGTGGGAAGCTAGGAGACATGAGAGGAAAGTTTGATGGGATGAGACAAAGACAAGTCTAATGATCTGGGAAGAGAAAGTTGGAATAGGGGAAATATATATGTGTGTGTGTGTGTGTATGTTGTATTTGTGCTGATAAATAAAGGGAGCACAAATACAACACAAATGTAACAAGGGAAACAGTAAAAATATTGGGTTTCTGTCGTGATGGTCTCTTCTGATGAGCCGATAGACAGAGAATGGAAGAGACAGAGAAGATAGACAGAGAATGGAAGCAGTCTGCTTCCTCCCATATTTGGGCATACCAGGGGTTGTGACACTAAATACATATACATACATACATACATACATACATACATACATACATACATGTTGTATTTGTGCTGATAAATAAATAAAGGGAGACTAGTATAGATCTATTTCAAGCTATTTAGCTCTCATCAGCTAGCCATACCCTTACTGGGATTAGAACCTGGGCTGTATTACATATTAGGCAGATGTGTTAATCACTAAACCACAGGCTCTCCTCCGTTATCAGTTGATAACGGAGGAGAGCCTTTCTCCCTGGCTCAGCTGATAATGGAGGAGAGCCTGTGTCTTAGTGGTTAATGCCTAATATGTAATACAGCCCAGGTTCGAATCCCAGTAAGGGTATGGCCCACACTCACAAGAGCCACACAGGATATCACCACCAAACATCGACAAAGAAAGCAGACAAAACCCCACACTGATGAGGAGGCACGACCTAGGACCAGAAGCCAGACTGCAAATGCACCATTAGCCTCTTTAAACCCCTCCTATCCTTACATGAAACACAACCCCCCAACCAATCAGAACACCCCTCCACCCAATCAGGACACACCTCCATCCAATCAGGACACAGCCAAGCTCCCACCCAATCAGTTCAACCCCCCACTGGCAGTTAAAAGGAAGAAACAGCTGAGATCTCACATTGCTCCTGGAAGCACCAAGCCTGAAGATGACAAATGAGACTTCGTCGAAACGTCGCCAAGACATCTCCAATTTTACGCGGGGGAAAACCTGAATAACTAGAGACCTACATATACATATACATACACACACACACACACACACACACACACACACACACACATATAACAAAAGGACTGTTGTTAAGATTTCATTCAAAAGCCACACATAAATATTTTAGGAGAAATGTGGCAGTTGGTCCTCTGCCCCTTTGAGGACAGTTTTGTGAGGTATGGTCAGTGGTGGGTTGCAGGCGGTATGCCCCGACACGGACATACCTGAGCCTGCCCATAGCACCGGGTATTGTTCCGGTACAGTGCTCCGGAGGGCCCACCCGCCTGCCTGAGCTCCTTACCTGACCTTTAAGCCTTTGGTGCTTCCGCTCATGCGCATGGCACATACATCACCTGTGCAATGCTCTGCCAAGCAGCTGGAGCATCACAGAGGCTTGCAGAAGCGTCACAGGCAAGTATGATGCATGCGTGCACCACACTTGTGTGCGGGCACACCACACGTGTTCATGTGAGTGACGCCAGTGCCGTTCCAACAATACCGGTTGGAACGGAATCCGGAACCCACCACTGGATATGATGTATGGATGCCCATAGGACTTTAGGGAAACCAAGGGCAGGAGGCAGAGCATGGGATATCTTGGAGGGTGAGGGAGGTGTCCTAGGAGTGCCTACAGAGCATTTACTACTGATATAAAATGCATGTGCGAGACTAAGATGGCTGCTAGGCTTTTTCACCCTGAATTATCTGGGTGAAAAACGCTGAAAAATCACTGAGAAACAACTTTACACCAGCCAAAAAAGGGTCACTCGGGATGACTAAGATCCAGAGGACCCGAGGAGACAGGACAGCTGTGGGGGTCGCTGCTTTGGGGCGGCCCCGGACCACGCGATCTTCAGCGGCTTCTGCGTTATCTCTGCCACTTGGTGACGAAGAGGGCAGCCCCACTCTGATAACAGCGGCGTTTTTCGGCGATTCTAGCGACGGCTTTGCCTGTCTGCCCTCTTTGTTTGCAGCGGTGAGCCTTTGGGAGTTTCCTTTGGCTGTTTTCCCCCCACAGAGTAGACTTTTGAACTGGGCTGTCACCGGGGTTAGGCGAACCGAACGGCGGGTTTGCCATCGCCGCCGCAGCCTTTCCCCTCCCCCTCCCCCTCACGACAGCTGCATTGCGCTTCGCCTTGAGGAAGGGGTGGCCGGATTTCAACATCAAAGTGGCCGGGCTGGATGGTTAGTCTCCGCCGCTGCCACTACGGTTCCCCTTAGGCCGATTCTCCTTCCCCCCCTCCGTTCTGGCACGGATGCCTCTGTATTTGCTGTTCCTGTCATGAGTGGTGGACAGATGATGGCGGCGTTTTCTTCTATCACTGGGCGCCTGCAACATCTTCTAATTATACCCGCCCAGCTTGTTGAACTCTTGGGGTCTCTATTGAATTACTATCATTCCAGAGGAAGTGGAGACGACCTGGGCGCCCGTAGAGACTGGCTGCTTTGGGTGGCTGATTGCAACTGCCGCCGCCATAGCCCTTCCAGACGCCCTCCTCCTTCCTCTTCCCCCTGCGGCTCAGCCTTCATATTAACATTTTCATTGTCTTCTTCAGAGCCCTGCTTGTGTGAACTTTTTCCCTTGGTGGATTTGGAGAGTTTCGCCTACAGCCTGTTATTGACATTGTGGAACCTCTGTTTACCTTCCCCGTTGGTCATTTGGCCCTTTTCCAGCTGGGCCTTTAAACATCTGTGCGTAGGAGGACCCTCTGCTCCACCTAACTTTCTTAGACTCCTGGGACCTTTCTCAGCTTTGCTAGAGGGGGAAACGTTATCCTCCCCCTCTGTATACCATCTGTGGTCTGTGGCTGGGTTCTCAACCATCTTAATCTTAATCAACTTAATTGCCATAGGAAGGGAGAGGAGCGGAGTACCTCTCCCCCTCCCCCATTTTTGTTTGTTCATCTAAGATCTGCGCATTTTTAGTTTCTCCGCATTTTTTATGAATGAGGTGTGTATGGTGTGACTGTAGATGGGTGTGCCCACTTTTTAATCCCTATTATTATTGTAACTTTTTGTGTTTTTAAACTGTTAGTGGGGAGTGACTGGTGATGTGACTGTGTTTGTTTGAGTAGGCTGGGACCGCAACCGAGTACCCCCTGCACTGATTGCTCTGCAGAAGTGTCAGGGGGGCCTGGGCTTAATCCCAGCCTCAGGATGATTGATTCGAAGGGCCTGTCGGGAAGCGCGTGGGCTATGGGGGGTGGGTGGGGGGACCGCGGACACGGGAGCGGGTCGGAGCATTACGGTCTTAACAGGGAGGGGCAGATATGGCGGGGACTTTAGGGCGGGCCATTACTGGGGAAGGAGGGCTCGCTATGTCACAGAGATCCCCCCTTCCGGCCCTATGAGTCCCACTCCAAGGCCAGGTGGCGCGAGTAATCAGGACCCTGGTCTTAGGCTGCTGTCGCTAAATGCCAGGTATGTAGTTCATAAGGCTCCCCTCGTTCGGGACTTAATTTTAGACGAGAGGGCAGACCTGGCATGTATTACTGAAACCTGGCTGGGCCCGGAGGGAGGAGTCCCCCTCGTAGAGATGTGCCCAGAGAGTTTTCAGGTGCTTCATCAGCCGCAGCCCCACTGAAGGGGTGGGGGTGTGGCCATTGTTATCCAGGAGTCTTTAGTACCTCGTAGGATCCCTGCTCCAGAGCTTGCCGGGTGTGAGTCCCTGCTGGTGAAGTTGGACCTCAAGGGTCAAGTGGGTCTGCTGTTAACGTACCTGCCTCCCAACAGCATTGCGGCAGCCCTCCCCTCGCTCCTCGAGTCGGTAGCCGAGTTGGCAGTTGAGTTTCCCAGGCTTATGGTTCTGGGGGATTTCAACTTGCCTTCTCTCGGTGCTCACTCTGACGGAGCGCAGGAGTTCATGGCTTCCATGACAGCCATGGGCTTGACCCAAGCAATCCAGGGCCCAACTCACTCGGCGGGTCACATGCTCGACCTTGTATTTCTCTCGGAGCAGTGAAGTTGTGACTTTGGTCTGAGGGGTAGTGAGATCTTACCCCTGTCATGGTCGGACCACTACCTACTGAGGCTTGACTTTCGGAGACCAAACCCCCACTGTAGGGAGGAGGAACCGATTAGGTGGTTCCATCCCAGGCGACTTATGGACCCCTCGGGTTTTCAGACGGAGCTTGGGGTTATTCCTGATACTCTCGCCCGCAGTCCGGCGGAGACTCTGGTTGCTGCCTGGAATTCAGCAGCGACAGAGGCTCTTAACCGGATTGCGCTTTTACGGCCGATCCAAGGCAGTGGATCCAGGAGGGCCCCTTGGTTTACTGAGGAACTCCGGGAGATGAAGCGCTGAAAGAGACGTCTAGAGCATCGATGGAGATCCAGCAAGTCCGAGTCAGACCGAGCACTTTTAACATCCAGCATCAGAGTTTACATCCGGGCAATTAGGACGACAAAGAGAACATACATTGCCTCTCTGATTGCTTCCGCTGAGTCGCGCCCAGCCGCCTTGTTCAGGATAACTCATTCCCTTCTAAATAGGAGGGATACGAGTGATCCTTTGCAAGGCAGAGCTGAGGACTACGTCCAATTCCTCGCGGATAAAGTTGTTCGGCTTCGGGCGGACCTGGACTCCAATTCTGCAGATCCAGCTGAGGCACCAAGGGATAATCTGGTAGGACATCACTGGATTGATTTTCAAGCTGTTACCCCTGAGGACGTGGACAAGGCCATGAGAGCTGTAAGTGCCTCCACATGTGTACTGGACCCGTGCCCCTCCTGGCTGGTTGTTAACAGCAGGGAGGTGACACGGGGCTGGATCCAGGCGGTTGTTGCCGCCTCCCTTCGGGAGGGGGTCTTTCCCCCCGCATTAAAGGCGGCGGTGGTGAGACCCCTCTTGAAGAAGCCATCTTTGGATCCAGCCGTCCTTTGTGGGGAAGGTTGTTGAGAAGGTGGTAGCCTTTCAGCTCCAGCGGTCCTTGGAGGAAACCAATTATCTAGATCCCTTCCAGTCGGGTTTCAGGCCTGGCTACAGCACGGAAACCGCTTTGGTCGAATTGATCGATGATCTCTGGAGAGCCAGGGATGGAGGTCATGCCTCCATCCTGGTACTCCTTGACCTCTCTGCGGCTTTCGATACCATCGACCATGGTATCCTTCTGCGACGACTGCGGGAGGTGGGGGTGGGAGGCACTGTCTTACGGTGGTTCTCCTCTTACCTCTCGGACAGGTCGCAGTCGGTGTTGGTCGGAGGGCAGAGATCGACCCCTAGGCCCCTAACGTATGGGGTGCCGCAGGGTTCGGTCCTGTCCCCCCTCCTCTTTAATATCTACATGAAACCGCTGGGTGAGATCATTTGACGGCACCGGATAAAATACCACCAGTATGCGGACGATACACAGCTGTATCTGTCCGCCCCGTGCCAACTCAATGAAGCGATTGACATGATGTGCCAGGGCCTCAAGGCTGTTAGGGACTGGATGGGGGTTAACAAGCTTGTACTCAATCCAGATAAGACCGAGTGGCTGCTGTGCTTCCCTCCTACTAATTGGCCAAGTGTTCCACCTCTCAGGCTGGGGGGGTCAAACAGTACGCCCCTCAGACAGGGTCCGCAACTTGGGAGTCCTCCTGGACCCACAGCTGACTTTTGAACACCATTTGTCAGCTGTGACCAGGGGGGCATTTGCCCAGGTTCGCCTGGTGCACCAGTTGCGCCCCTACCTGAACCAGGAGGCTCTCACAACAGTCACTCGTGCCCTTGTGACCTCCAGACTGGATTACTGCAACATGCTCTACATGGGGCAGCCCTTGAAGAGTATTCGGCGACTTCAGCTAGTCCAGAATGCAGCCGCGTGAGCGATTGTGGGTGTGCCTCGGTTCACCCACGTAACACCTATCCTCCGCGAGCTGCACTGGCTGCCTGTTGATCTCCGGGTACGCTTCAAGGTGCTAGTTGTCACCTACAAAGCCCTTCATGGTATTGGACCTGGGTACTTGAGAGACCACCTACTGCCAATTACCTCCACTAGACCAATTAGATCCCACAGACTAGGCCTCCTCCGAATTCCATCAGCCGCCCAGTGTCAACTGGCGACTACCCGGAGGAGAGCCTTCTCTGTGGCTGCTCCAACCCTCTGGAACGAACGCCCCGTGGAGATTCGTACCCTCACCACCCTCCAGGCCTTCCGCATAGCCCTTAAAACCTGGCTGTTCCGATAGGCCTGGGGCTAAAGACTCGCTGCCCCACTTCGAACGGTATGATTGTTGTACTTTTAACTATGTATGGTTTTATGTTTTTGTTACTCTGTTTGTATTTCCCCTCCCTTTTGAGTTGTGAGCCGCCCTGAGTCCCCTCAGGGAAAAGGGCGGCATACAAATAAATTAAACCAAACCAAACTAAACCAAATTAAGCTTGCCTTGGTGGAATAAATCATGTCTCTATCTGGGTTTAGGTAGCTTTTGAAGATTGCAAGCCCCAAACATCTAAGCTTTAAAACAACATACTCATAGAAAATAACTTTGCTCTTCCTTTTCCTCTCTTATTTCTTTAGCAATTTGTTTAACAAATGCACCCACTGGCCATCTTCTTAATGCTCTGGGTAGCTTGCAAGATCCAATATAAACATCACTGCAGCAACAGCTATAATAATAAAATAAGAAAAGCTAAAACAATATAATTAAATATGAAGTTTTGGTTCTGTTAGACAGCCATAAAAGACCCCCTAGCCTAGGTGAAATGGCAGATTTGTCATCCCTGTCCAAAGTTCAGAGCCACTCAGCAACCTCACAAGTAGAAAACATAGTAAACAAAATAAGAGATTGTGCATGCCCTTAGATGCAGCTTTGGTTTGCAATAAAGTTGACTACTTAAAGCGTAATTGGAGCTGGTTCAAAGGAAGTTTGAGAGGACGTGCCACAGAGGTGATCCATCATGTTTAGCTGTCTGAAGCAAAGAAGAACACACACACACACCAATTACATGTATACAAGTTGACTGGATTGGCAATTGAGCTTGCTTCATTGAGCCATCTTTATACAAAAAGCACCTTTGGAACAACCATGGACTGGATGATTGAGAATCTCCATAGACATTAAGCCAAACAGATCCTCCCCCCACCCAATTCTTTGTATGGTATACTTGTGACGAGTAAGCCATTTTTCTTCGTAACTGACACCAGTTGCTTAGCCAACAGTCCTGAGTCCTGTAACTCACTTGATACCAGATGTCCAGGAACTCCAATACATAGTATGGTCCAGGGATGTGCAGTCACTAGAGGCAAGGGAGGCGGAGCCTCATCAGTCTCCTCAGGAAAAAGAAAGAAATTTAAATATTTTTTTTTAATAATTAAAGCCAAGATAGTTGCTACCAGATTCCAGCTCACAGTGGCTTGGTGTCTGCTTAGTGTTAACCAAAGCAGGAGGCGAGATAACTCAGGGCCTCTTTTCCATAAGGAATTTTTCGCCTTCTAAAAGTTAATAAAGAGTTAAAAGGCAAAGAAGTTCAGATGGAAAAGAGGCACTAATTCTCCCGCCTCCTGATTTGGAAGCAGCCAATCGTGTCTTCTTGAGCACGCTTACGTTGGGCGGGGCGTGCTTCAGAGGAGAGAGGAGTGGGTGAGAAGGAGGAGGCTGCCTCTTTGCTGCAGACCTGGGCGCTTGCCGGCTCCCGCGATGCAAAGTGCCCCACTATCCCCGATGCTGCTGCCCGCTGCCCCGGCCTGCTTCTCCAGGCTCCGCTGCTGGAAGTCCCGGATTGCCTCTGGGGGATGGCTGGGTGAGAAGCGGAGCGAAGCTTCTCTGCGGCCTCCCGGCGCTGTGCAGAGGCTCTTGCAGGAGCACGTGTCAGCGGCTGGTGGCCTGGAGCGGCCCCGGCTGTGAGACAAGGGAGCACTTAAAGCAGCCGCTGCCGCCGCCGCCACCACCCCTCCTTCGCCCAGCGGGGCGGTGGTGGCGGCAGCGGCAGCGGCTACTTTAAGTGCTCCCTTGTCTCACAGCCGGGACTGCTCCAGGCCACCGGCCGCTGACACGTGCTCCTGCAAGAGCCTCTGGGCAGCGCCGGGAGGCTGCAGAGAAGCTTCACTCTGTTTTTCACTCAGCCTTCCCCCAGAGGCGATCTGGGACTTCCAGCGGTAGAGCTTGGAGAAGCAGCGGATGCAGGCCGGGACAGCAGGGGGGGGCAGCGGGGCACTTTGCATCGCGGGAGCCACCAAGTGCCTTTGCTGCAGACCCGGGCGCTTGGTTGCTCCCGCGATGCAAATCCCCCCCCCTGCTGAGGCCGACCGCTGCCCTGCTGAGCCTCACCAGGTATCAACCTCACCACACGTCACTGGTGTGGTCCTTGTTGACCAAGGGCATACTGACCAATCTGGTATGGATTTATGTTAATTACATCTCACAGTATTGATATTGGGAGAGACTTAATATTATTTTCTCCCAAAACCATGACACTTTGCAGGCTAATATAAATAAAAGAGAGACCATTTCCCAAGGAATATCTAAATTAATTTTTACAGCGTTGCGTGTAGAAGAAAAATGAGTAGTAATGTTTCTGAGAAAATAAGAATAAAACAAAGCAGGAAAAATAGGAGAAGGAAAAAGCATCATGACATGAATGTGGATATATTCCATTGGATTTTATTTAGATTGAGATATGCTACCAAAGGCTAAGCAGAGGATGAATATTTCACTGGACTTCAATCAGTCACTTCTGCTGCTATTTCTGTCATCAGCATTTAAGTAGAGAATGCATTGAGTGTTTTATATAGTATACTCAATCAGTTGTTATCTTCTGGATAGGCAGAGTTTACAAAAGAATGACACCTTGGATGTGATGACAGCTTGGAAGAGATTACTTACAACAATGATGGAGTCTCTTGTCCACGTTCTCCCATATGTCCCCCAAGAAAATGACTGACATTTCAGTGATCCTTCCCAAATAAAAGACATTATTTAAAGGACACATTCAGAAATAGACCAGACTTGTCAATCATTCACCAGTGATCTCATAATGAAAATCATATGAAGTAGGGCAGCACTCATTTTCAAGCCCTAGAGTTCCTTTCTCAGAATAGTAGGGTCAAAAATGTAATTGTTTTTGCACTTTGCAGGATAGTGGGAATTTAAGAAGGAAAATGGTTTCCTTAAGATTTGTAGATACTTAAAGCATTTATTTCCCACAAATCTGTTATTAAGAAAGAGAGTGAGTGAGCACCAATTTGGCATATGATGAAGGTATTGGACTGGCACCAATCCAGGGGTGAAATGCTACCAGTTCGAACAAGTTCGCCTGTGAAGTGCGATTTATATTAGCTAGAATCATTGGATTTCCTGCTTTATAGCTAATCTAAATCACGTGGCACAGCAGATTGCCTCCCCCCTGCTGTTCTACTTACCTTTGCAGGCGCACTCAGTAGGAGACTTCGCCCACCCAGATGTCCTCACGTCCCATTTTTTATGCTCTGCGCAAGCGCGGAAGGTCCTACACATGCATGGAGATGGCGTGTACACTCACATTTACGAACTGGTAGTGAAGGTAAGTTGATTTCACCCCTGCACCAATCCACTCTTGAGTCTAAAAGTTCAATGAGTAACTCTGGGCAAGTCTCTCTCTCACAGAGCTGTTGAAGTCAGGTAAAACCAGAAAAAGGGATACTGTATATACTGCCTTGAGCTTCTCTATAAAATATGGGACCTAGTTCTGATAAATAATAAGTAAATAAATAAATGTACTGGGTCCAATTCATTTTTTTGCAGTGTGGCCTTCGCTTCACAAAGCAAATGAATCTGTGCACCGCTGTCTTCTCATCTTATTATTTCTAACTCTAAAGTGGTTAATAAGAGTGCCAAAAGTTTTGCATTTTGATGTTTCAGCAGTCACCCTGACACTGTGATGAAATTTGTATTTATTTATTTATTGTCAAATTGCTAAAACCATGAATCAGGATTATAATTCCCATCAGCTCAACCTGCATCGTCAGACTTCATACAAGGGCTCAGCAGTAAATGATAGCTCTTCAGAAGCTTAACTTCTGTCCTTGCTTTGACACAGGTCTCAAACACAGCTCAGCTAAATTAGAATTTTTTGCTTCAGACAAATAGAGAGCTTTCACTGAGTGAAAGATGGCAGAGGCTGAACCTGCTTCAGAGTTTCAACTCATGACCAATGTCCTCACTTTCCAAATAATTGCACAATCTAGATCTTCATTTTACTGACCTTGGAAGGATGGAAGGCTGAGTCAATCTTGAGCTGGTCGGGATCGAACCCCTGCAAAGCAGCAGAATTAGCCTGCAATGCTGCATACTAACCACCTCGCTACCATGGCTAATTGATTAAAATGTTGACTACCTGCTTCCTGTGGACTATGGAAAATACAGAGCCTTGAGTTTGGACTTAGCAGGAGAGAAGCACTCGTGACCTCTCATCTTTCATATCTAAATCTAACATAGAAAATAATAGGTTTTAATGGTCTGTAGAGATTCTCAGTCATCCAGGTTGTCCCAAAGGTGCTTTTTTCAGGAGGCAACTGGACTTTCTTGTTTTTTCTTTGAAGATGTTACGCTTCTCATCCAAGAAACTTCTTCAACTCTGACAGGATGTAGGGAATGGAGGAATTTATATTCCTGGCAGACAGCTGGTCATTTGCATCCTTTTAGGGGGTCACTGAAGCACTTGGCGGTTTATTTGTGTTCTCAGGGTCACCTGAGTAGTGCTCTTGGTTCCTGTAGTCTGCAATATTGTTCTCGGGAAATCCATTCCTACTCCCACACAAAGGGTGTTCATCCCAAATTGTACAGCTACATTAAAACACCCGTTGACCTCACAAAGTGATTTATTTGCGCAGCCAGTCCCCATTTTGGCCATCTGGGTGATGAAAATGGTTGGTACCCAAAGGGGAGATGACCAGATATGGAGAAATTAATGGATTTAGTTGAACTCTCTGTAGGCAGATTATTTTTTCACTTCCAAATTCACTTTTCTATGTCATATGCTGTCCTAAATTAGAGTCTTTTGTGATGTCCTAAATTAGAGAATTTTATCTATCCCTACTGATGGACTTATTTTTCTCTTTGGGTTTTTTAAAAAAAATCTTCAGGTATCGCTCTGACACTTTTTTTCCTTCTCTTGATAAATCACAAACTCATGTAACACTTAGCCAATTGGTTTGAATGAATTGTAGTTCTTGGAGGAAGAACCGGAAAGAATCACTCCTGAATGGAGGGAAATGGTGACACTGATGATATGTTTTCTTGCTATAAACATCAGCCTTTGTGCCTCACAATACTAGTGTGCCATTTGTTGGATGTTATATAAACCCAATGCTTTTCTCTTCAAAGAGAAGCATCTGATTTGGGGGGGAGGGGGCAACAAGCTATTTTTGCTGCTCCTGTGTTCCTGGCACAGTATCCTTCTTTTTTTCTGTGATCTGACAGCAGGATGACTCCCTTGGTTGTTTGGAGAAAAAATCCCTCCCCCCCCCAACACACACACACACACCATAATGGCATCTTCAGATGGAGTGTTCAAGGGAAATGAGAGCAGAAACGCATCTCTTTCCATTTCCAGACAGCTTCTCTTATCCGCTCCCTCCATTCCAAGCCTTGCAATGTTATGTGGAGAGAATATACTTACGCTATGATTGAAATCAGTGGTGGGATCCATTTTTTACTACCAATTCTGTGGGCATTGCTTGGTGGGCATGGCACAGTGGTGGGTTGCGGATTCTGTTCCAACCGGTACGGTTGGAATGGCCCCGGCATCACCTACATGCACACACATGGTGCGCACACACACAGGTGCAGTGTGCGCATGTGTTATAGCATCAAATGATGCTTCCACAAGCCTCCTCAATGCTCCAGCTGCTCAACGGAACATTGCGCAAGCGCTGTATGCACCATGCACGTGCGTGGAAGCCCGACAGCTTTAAAGCATGATAGGTAGCGCACGCGGGTGGGTGGGCCCTTGGAAGCACTGTACCAGAACGGTACCCGGTGCTCCGGGCAGGATCCAGTATGCCCGTACTGGGGCATACTGCCTGCAACCCACCACTGGCGTGGCAGTGGACGGATACTGTAAAATCTCCATTCCCTCCCCACTCCAGGGGAAGGTTACTGCAAAATCCCCATTCCCTCCCAATCAGCTGGGAGACAGAGAACAGATGGGGATGGGGCCAGTCAGAGGTGGTATTTATCGGTTCTCCAAACTACTCAAAATTTCCGCTACTGGTTCTCCAGAACTGGTCAGAACCTGCTGAATACCACTTCTGGTTGAAATACTATAGAACAGCCTCTTGTTTCCTTTTAGGCAAAATAAAGAATCATGACCCCACAGTCCGCCTTGGATATTCACATAATAGCAATAGCACTTAGACATATATCACTTCACAGTGCTTTACAGGCCTCTCTAAGCAGGTTAGAGAGTCAGCCTATTGCTCCTAACAAACTGGGTCTTCGTTTCACCAACCTCGGCAGGATGGAAGGCAGAGTCAACCTTGAGTCAGTCAGAATCAAACTCCTGGCAGTCAACAGAATTAGCCTGCAATACTGCATTCTAACCACTGCACCACCACAGCTCATAATATCACCCAATCGCCAAAATTATTTTTAAAAGACACATATAAAATAAATAACATCAAAAAAAAATATTTAAGATTCTCTTCATTCTTCCTCCCCCCGCCCAGCCCCTTTTCATTTTGAAATCAAAGGCAGTTGATTACATTGCATGCAGACTTTCAAGCATATATCATACTGTTGTTGCTAAATGCCAGGTCTGTGGTTCACAAGGCTCCCCTCGTCCGGGACCTAATATTAGACGAGGGAGCAGACCTGGCTAGGCCCGGAGGGAGGAGTCCCCCTCACTGAAATGTGCCCAGAGGGTTTTCAGGTGCTTCATCAGCCGTGACCCCAGAGAAGGAGTGGGGGAGTGACTATCATCATCCAAGGGTCATTAGTTCCTCGTAGGATCCCTGCTCCGGAGCTTGTCAGGTGTGAGTCCTTGCTGGTGAAGTTGGACCTTGGGGGTCAAGTGGGCTTGTTGTTAACGTACCTTCCTCCCAACAGTGTTGCAACAGCCCTCCCCTCGCTCCTCGAGTCCGTAGCCGAGCTGGCGGTTGAGTTCCCCAGGCTTATGATACTGGGGGATTTCAACCTGCCTTCGCTCGGTGGGCACTCTGATGGGGCGCAGGAGTTCATGGCTTCCATGACAGCCATGGACTTGACCCAAGTAATTCGGGGTCTGACCCACTCAGCGGGTCACACACTTGACCTCGTATTCCTCTCGGAGCAGTGGAGACATGATCTAGATTTGAGGGGTATTGAGATCTTGCCCTTGTCATGGTCTGATCACTTCCTACTGAGGCTTGACTTTCGGAAACCAATCCCCCACTGTAGGGAGGAGGAACCGATTAGGTGGTTCCACCCCAGGCGCCTGATGGAACCTATGGGATTTCAGACAGCGCTTGGTGTAATACCTGATGCTCTGGTCCACAGTCCGGTGGAGACCTTGGTTGCTGCTTGGAATATAGCGGCTGCGGAGGCTCTAAACCGGATTGCGCCTTTACGGCCTCTCCGAGGTAGCAGATCCAGGAGGGCCCCTTGGTTTACTGAGGAACTCCGGGAGATGAAGCGCCAAAAGAGATGTCTAGAGCGCCGCTGGCGGGCCAGTAACTCTGAGTCAGACCGCGCACTGATGAGAGCCTATGTCAGAGCCTATCTTGTGGCAATACGGAGCTGAGGAGTTTGTTCAGTTTCTAGCGGATAAAGTCGCTCGGATTTGGACAGACCTGGACTCCAATTGCTCAGAGCCAGCCGAGGTACCGGGGGAAGGTCTTGAGCGGAATTTATGGATGGAGTTTCAACTTGTCACGCCTGAGGAAGTGGACAAGGCCATGGGAGCAGTGAGTGCCTCCACTTGTATACTGGACCCGTGCCCCTCCTGGCTGTTCACGAACAGCAGGGAGGTGACATGTGGCTGGATCCAGACGATAGTTAACACCTCTCTCCAGGAGGGATCCTTCCTGCTCCTTCTAAAGGCTGCAGTGGTGAGACCCCTCCTGAAGGAGTCGTCTTTGGATCCAACCTCCCCTTTGTAGGGAATGTTGTTGAGAAAGTGGTGGCCTTTCAACTCCGGCGGTCCTTGGATGAAACCGATTATCTGGATTCCTTTCAGTCTGGATTCAGGCCTGGCTACAGCACAGAAACTGCTTTGGTCGCGCTGATCAATGATCTCTGGAGAGCCAGGGATAGGGGCCATGCCTCTATCCTAGTGCTCCTTGACCTCTCAGTGGCCTTCGATACCATCGACCATGGTATCCTTCTGCGGCGGTTGCGGGAGGTGGGAGTGGGAGGCACCGTTTTTTGGTGGTTCTCCTCCTACCTCTCGGACAGGTCGCAGTCAGTGTTGGTTGGAGGGCAGAGATCGACCCCTCAGCCCCTCAACTATGGGGTGCCGCAGGGTTCGGTCCTGTCCCCCCTCCTATTTAATATCTACGTTAAGCCACTGGGTGAGATCATACGTCAGCATGGGATTAAATACCACCAATACGCAGATGATACACAACTGTATCTGTCCGCCCCGTGCCAACTCAGTGAAGCGGTTGAAGTGATGTATCAGTGCCTGGAGGCTGTCAGGGTCTGGATGGGAATGAACAAGCTTACACTCAATTCCAACAAGACCGAGTGGCTATTGATGCTCCCTCCCAAAGATTGGCCATTTACTCCATCTCTCAGGCTGGGGGTGAAATTATACACCCCTCAGAAAGGGTTCGCAATTTGGGAGTCCTCCTGGATCCACAGCTGACTTTAGAACATCATCTGTCGGCTGTGACCAGGGGGGCATTTGCCCAGATTCGCCTGGTGCACCAATTGCGACCCTACCTGGATCGGGAGGCCCTTCGAATAGTCACTCATGCCCTCATGACCTCAAGACTGGACTACTGTAATGCGCTCTACATGGGGCTGCCCTTGAAGAGTATTCGGAGACTTCAGCTTGTCCAGAATGGAGCCGCGCGAGCGATTTTGGGTGCACCTCGGTACACCCACGTTACACCTATCCTCCGCGAGTTGCACTGGCTGCCCATTGGGCTGCGGACACGCTTCAAGGTGCTAGTCGTTACTTTTATAAAGCCCTTCATGGTATCGGACCTGGGTACTTGAGAGACCGCCTCCTGCCAATTACCTCCCTAAGACGTATCAGATCCCACAGATTAGGCCTCCTCCGAATTCCATCCGCCAGCCAGTGTCAACTGGCAACTCCCCGGGGGAGGGCCTTCTCTGTGGCTGCTTCAGCCCTTTGGAACGATCTCCCTGTTGAGATCCGGACCCTCACCACCCTTCCGGCTTTCCGCAAAGCCACTAAGACCTGGTTGTTCCGGCAGGCCTGGGGCTGATGAAATTCCAGCCCCATTTGAAGTTGTGACTGTAGTTGTATTTTAAATTTGTTTGTCTTTTATTTTCTTATTTGTATCCCCTTCCCCCCTTTGGTTGTTAGCTGCCCTGAGTCTCTCGGGAATAGGGCGGCATACAAATTGAATAAACTACAACTACAACTACTACTACATACAAAGATATTCCTAGAAGCCATGAATTGACCACAACTTTCCAAATAATTGCGCATTCAGTTGCAGACATGGAAGTGTGTCAATGCAATGTAGGAAAGAATCTTAAGTGGTTGTAGACATTGGTGATAAACATGGAGGGAGATACTTAGAATAGCAACTTCAAATCAAATCTATTTTCTCATGGTGACTGACCAGAATTCTATGAGTTAATTAATTAAAATAATTAAACAGTTTCCATTTCAAATAGAATAAAGTCAGAACTAGGTCATCAAGGAATTCAGGGCATGTCTAGCTTAACAGCCAGAATAACAAAATGTAGCTACATTCACAGAAACAAAATCATACAGTGTGATAAAGCTAGCTATAAATAAATCAGAATTGTTTGTGTATTTTGCCAGATAGAGAGTTATAGAAAGTTGAATATAATTGGCGTGAGCTACAGAGTCAGGGGATCCCTTTCTACAAGTTCAGAATCTTAGCTCAGAAGAGATGGCTTTCTCTTTCTCTCTTTCTCGTTCTTTTCTCTGAAAGACTGAAATTATTATGGTTAGTTGCACAATCAACCAGATGCTTAGACTGGATTTGGCATTTTTATCCATCTAGCAAATCCTTCTCAAGGATAGGCATATAAGCATATGTGGATGTTTGATGGTATTAAAGGTATTGTCACAGATTGTAAGTTATTCTACCCTGTTTCCCCCAAAATAAGCCCTCCCTGGATAATAAGCCCAATCAGGCTTTTGAGCACATGCGCTAAAATAAGTCCTCTCCCGTAAATAAGCCCTCCCTGAAAATACTGCAACACAGCAGCAGCCATGAGGTGACCACACTCACCGCCTTCTGCACCTCAAAAATAATAAGACTTCCCGAAAATAAGGCCAAGTGCTTATTTTGGGGGTCAAAAGAAAATAAGACCCTGTATTATTTTCGGGGAAACATGGTAAGTAAAGCTGCCTTTTGCAATTGACTGATTTTGTCGATGCCAATGGTATTCAAGTGATACTTCAAAAGTTTTGGGATTATTATGGTTCATCACACATTCAGCCAGATGTGTGGGGCTTCAGACACATTCAGCCACATAGAACAGCCCAGAGCACATAGAGAACGCTTGAAAGACAAAACCTCTGGTCCCAGTAACTGACCCAGATTGAATCCTGCCGTATTTGGCCAAATGTTTAGACTGGCTTTTGACCTTTTTTTTTTACTACCTATTAGGTCCTTCCCAATGACATGGGATAGGTATATGTGGATGCTTCACAGTATTAAAGGTATCATCTCAGAATGTAATTGGTTCTGAATACAGCTGCCTTTTGCTGATAGTGTTCAGGTAGTATTCCTGATGTTTCAAGATTGCACCCAAGGTGTTTAATACTATTGGTACTATCTTTGCTTTCTTTTGCCACCCTTTTTCTATTTGCAGGTGTTTGTATTTTGTGCTTCTTTCTTTTCGGTTCTGCTTTATCCAGAAACTACCATGTTCATCATTCAGACTTTTTTGTCTTTCTTATCAACAGTTGTCAACTCTGCGGTTTTATGTGGCAGATGCCTGTCTGTTGAGTTCTAAAATCCCAGAGCACATTAATTTCTGTATTTTCTATTAAGTTCTCTTTTTATGATCCCATAAGTTCTTGTTTGCAAGCAAATTGTATTTCCAATACATTTAGCCACTTTGTTTTGCTTGATTATTATTTACATATATATAAGGAAATAAATAAAATAAAAGGAAATAAATAAATAACAAATTTATATATATATGTATATTTGTGTGTGTGTGTGTGTGTGTGTGTTATTTATTTATTTCCTTTACAAATAAGGCAGTGAGCATATCCATCTTGCCTTCCTCCTTCTATTTTCCTCTCAACCCTGTGAAGTTGGTTGGGCTGAGAGAGAAAGTCATCCAGCTTATTTTCATGGCTACGTAGGGCAAGACTTGAACTCACAGTCTCTTGCTTTCTGGCCTGGTGCCTTAATCACTAGGCCAAACTGCTAGTGTGTTAATGTAAGTATTCTTCAGAGTTTAAGGACACTTGTTTATTTTGAATATTATACCATTCTAAAATAAGTTTCTGACTATTCAGGAATGTAATCCTGAATAGGTCAGGATCTTCAGAATTCCATTTAGTATGTTCAGATATGTCCCCTTTTTCCATTGTTCCTTAGCCAGAAGAGTGCAAAATGTATACACATGAAATAGTTTTTATTTTGTTCTATTTTCAAAGCCAGCTATGATTTGCCAGTTGACTCTGTGTGACTCTTGAAGTAAATCACCACAATACAAAACTGTATTGATAAAAATGAACCATGTTGAAGGAAAGTAAGTTCCTATAACATATGACTCTGATGGATGCAACCAACATCCTCACCTGATGCTTGGGGGAAGGGCTTTCTTAGAAGCCAGAAGGGCCTGGATTACCAGATGGGGTGTGAAAGATCTGTTTCACAAGGCTGGTACTGTGACAACACCTCCCGATTCCCAAAAGATGACACAGCTTAGTAGAACAACCTCATAGCTCTGGCAGGGTGAGCAGAAACTGTTGGAAATAGATAGTCCCACAAATATTTTGCCCCTGTGCCATGTAGGAGTATAGGCAGACACTAGCACCTTCAATCTCATTGGTAAACTACTTGCATAGTAGCATGAGCTGAATGTGCTGAGGGGTGCCCATGCTGTAACTATTTGTGCTGCTGTATTCTAGACCAGCTGTAACTTCTGAGTTTCTTTGGAGTTTGTATAAATGCTTTTGATCTTGCATACAGGTACAAAGCTGATATGAACACTCCTTTTTTAATGCAATGCAATATGCTAGAACAAAGAAGTCTGGCAGGTACAATGACAGAGTTGAAGCAATGCTCTCTGAGCCATGGCTACAGTGCATATGAGATATTTACTGAGTGTTAATTGCACATAATTACAGGATTTATTTTTCTAAAGTGTTATCAGCCAATGTCAACACAATAAAAAGGCAGGCAGTCGTCTAGCTTTGTGTATGTGCTAATTTATAAAGTGAATTGGTGTTGTTTTTTCATTTTCATCTCTTGCTTGAGAATGCAACTAAAAAAAGAAATCCTAGATATGAAGATACCAATTAAAATGGTATCTAAAACAAAAGCAGCATGACTGTCTCACTCATTTATTTACATTTTTCTTACGTAAACCAGTTTATGGTGATTGTACCATTAACCTTTGTCGTTTTTTTACAATATAAATATGATATATAAATATAAAGAAGTCTCATAGCATATATAGGAAATATATCCCAGGAAAAAAGAGACAGCATTTCTTGTTTGGCTAATACTGGAAGAACAGAACTGGTCAGTTTTCAGTTGTGAGCATTCTCTCACATAATGTGTTCATGGGAGATGAAATGATTCAGTGGGGGTTTCTTTTGTATCAGTGGGGTATCCAAGATCCACTCAATATTTACAATAGAAATGAAAATTACAAACTCTAAAGGAACCAGTGTACGTAGTGAAGAAGGTGGTAGAATGGCATTCAGGAAATCCAGATTCAAGGCCACAGCCAGATTAGATAACTCATAGGATAATGTTGAACCACTCATGTTCTCTCTCAGGCCATCCCACTACAGAGGTAGCAGTTAGACTTATATACCGCTTCATAGGGCTTTCAGCCCTCTCTAAGTGGTTTACAGAGTCAGCATATCGCCCGCACAGTCTGGGTCCTCATTTTACCCACCTCGGAAGGATGAAAGGCTGAGTCAACCTTGAGCCAGTGAGATTAGAACCGCTGAACTGCAGATAACAGTCAGCTGAAGTGGCCTGCAGTACTGCACCCTAACCACTGAGCCACCTCGGCTCGAGTTGAAAGGAAGTGCTATATAGGCCATATTGATGTTTCTCAATCTTAGCAACTTTAAAATGTTTAGAATCATAGGGCCCGCAGAGGTCTTCTAGTCCAATTCCAGGGCTCTTTATGCCATCTCAGTTAAATGGTTATCCAGTGATATACATTGATTAATGCTCTCACTGTCAGAAAATTTCTCCTTCTAAGTTGTATCTCTCTTTAATAAGCTTCCACCCATTACTTCTTGTCCTGCCCTCTGGGGCCCCAGAGAATAAATTGATCTCTTCTTCTTTGTGACAGCCCCGCAACTTCTGGAAGATAGATCTCATCTTCCCCCTAATCCTTTTCTTCAACAGGCTGGACATACCTTGGTCCTTCAACTGTTCATCATATGATTTAGCCTCCAGACCCTTTATCATCTTTGTTGCTCTTCTCTGCGCCCTTTCCAGAGTATCAACATCTTTTCGTACTGTGTTGACCAGAACTGGGTGCAGTTCCAAGTGTGGTCTCAGCAGCACAGTGTAAAGTGATAGTATCACTTCTCAATTTCTTGATGAGATCTCTCTTTGATGCAGACTAGGACTGCATTGTTGTTGCTGTTGTTGTTGTGATTGGCAGTCACAGAACACTGCTGGCTCATACTTAATTGGTAGTTAACTAGGACATTGACATCTAGTTCCCTCTCACTATTGAGCCAGGTACCACCTATTCTATAGCCATGTGTTTGATTTTTTCCCTGCCTAAGTGCAGATATATGGACTTCAACTCTCAAAATTTTCTAGCCGGCATGCTGAGAAC
This sequence comes from Thamnophis sirtalis, assembly GCF_051295495.1. Classification (NCBI taxonomy): domain Eukaryota; kingdom Metazoa; phylum Chordata; class Lepidosauria; order Squamata; family Natricidae; genus Thamnophis; species Thamnophis sirtalis. The sequence goes on along the minus strand of NW_028261386.1, from coordinate 84,598,193 downwards.
TGAAGTCCACACATCTTAAAGTTAGTGCCATAGCTATTGTTATGAAATGATGCCTAAATCTTTTCAATCAATTATTTAGTTATTAAGTTATGCAAATAGAAAAGCATGTGAATGATATCCAAAATATTATACTTCTTGATTTCTATACTGGAACCCCAGGGATAGCAGAAATAGAAATGCATTTAGAAAGTGAAATTAAACAAATAAAACATGCACAGAAATGAAAGTCTACATTTTACATGCTTTTATGGCAAATGGGGAGCATAGGAAATGTGTGTCTCTGTCAACTACTATATCTTAAACTAGCTGATAACCTAGCATTGCCCGGGTATTTATTTATCCTAATTTTGTATTAGACAGGAAAACCCCTGATTTCAGTGACAATTAAATTAGTTACAAATGTTTTCCCTGTGCCCCCAGAAGCCATACATTTATCCTAAAAAAATAATCAAAGCCTTATTGAAAAATCTGTACCAAACGTAATTTCTAATGTTGGATTTCACCCCTTACCAGATGGAGCTACCTTGTGGAGTACTGTGAAGCTTTTACCATGGCAACTCCACTGCACTGTACGGTAGAAGCCATTTTAAGACACAACAGGCTGCATCCTAACAGAACATTGGGGGTGTTAGAGGTATTTTACCCCCACAGTATTTGTTTCCAGAGAGTAAGTCATCTGTGTACCAGATTTGGTTGAAATTGCTCGCTGCATTTCAGAATTATGTTTGAACACACACAGACATACACAGGCATTCATGCACAGCCATACATGTCTGTGTGTGTGTGTGTGTTTCCGTAGATTTTCACGGGTGTAGGTATGCTGGTCTTGTTGTATTCGGGTCTTTTCCCATGTAAGTTTGAGATTGTCTTGGCAACATTTCAGCGAGGTCTCACTTGCCATTTTCAGGCTGGGTTTTGGGCATGTATGTGTGTGTATATATATGTGTGTGCGTGTGTGTGTGTGTGTGTGTGTGTGTGTGTGTATATATGTGTGTGTGTGTGTGTGTGTGTGTGTATAAAACAGAAAGAAAGAAAGAAAGAAAAAGAAAGAAAAAGAAAGAAAGAAAGAAAGAAAGAAAGAAAGAAAGAAAGAAAGAAAGAAAGAAAGAGAGAGCACATAACTAATAATAATGTTTTATATGCTATGCCATTGCAGGGTGTCATATAAATTAATCAAATATTTTTATGACTGGCAAAAAGACCCCTTGTATAGATTAAACCAGTGTTTTTCAAACTTGGCAACTTTAAGATGTGTTTTAAGAGTTGAAGTCCATATATCTTAAAGCTGCCAGTTTGAAAAAACCATTAGATTAAACTAGAACTGGGTCCATGACAATCAATTCTTCTTAAATCCATATACATTTCATTTCCTTCCATAAGGAGTTGCTTTTGATGTGTACACAACTATAGTTCTGCAAAAGAAGATGACAATAACCTTCTTTTTACATATTTCTGTGAGCAGGAAGAAAAATTTGAAGAAAATTCCAGTGATAATATATAATAAATTGAAAAGCAATTCTAAAAATGCTGCCCAGGTGTTTATGCTAAAAACAAAGCCAATGTTTACATAATATTCTCTTTCTTTGATTAAAAACCCAAGAAAATATGATTATCTGTCATTTACTACAGCTTTGGTGGTTGTCTGTGCTGTGGCTCATTCTTTTGTTTCCTGACTCACCGCTGTTCCCTGGGCCTCTGGTGCTCACTTCAGCCGGGATTAAGTTGGTCAGGAAGGCATCGTGGCAACTATGGCATTTAAAGATACTGGAAAGGCCCCTGTTGAACAAGAAGTAGCAATTCATCGTATCAGAATTACTTTGGTTAAAACTTAGCCTTCCAGTGTTTCTGTGTGTTTAGGTTAGGTTTGAAAGAAGAAGAAATAATCCAAAAGAAGACATGGTAAACCGTTTAGATATTGCTGCCAGGGAAACTACAAGGACATATCCTGAAAGGCCCCAGGAATTGAGCTGCATTTGAAGGAAATGTTACCTTTTATCTTTTTTTAAAAAAAGTTGTCCAACTCAAATCTGGAGAAAAAAATAAAAAAATGCCGAGTTAGGGATGTGAGAACTCCTTATCTCCAGTTAGTACCTGAGCAGCAGGCAAGAAATCATGTAAATCATTTGATCATAGTCTTCCTTTCTAAGATGTACCGTATTTTTCAGAGTATAAGACGCACCAGGATTTTGAAGAGGCAAATTAAAAAAAAAGTTTTTGCATTCTGCAGACCTCCCCAAAACAGCCAATTTTTTTGCAAAAACAGGCCTATTTTTTGTCAAAGAAAAGGGGCAGGCATAGCCTTTAGGAGGCTTGTAGAGTTTTCCTGGGGGCTGGAGGAGCCAAAAGCGAGCAAAAAATGCCCTGTTCTTCATCAAAAAAAGGGCATGCATAGTCTTTAGGAGACTTATAGAGAACTCCTGGGGGCTGGGGGGCAAAAATGAGCAAAAAACAACACATGTTCACTTATTTTTGGCCGCCCCAGCCCCCAGGAGCACTCTGGAAGCCTCCTAAAGGCTATGCAGAGCCATTTTTGCAACGGGCGGAATTCCAGGAGACCAAAAATGCTGTATTCACGTGTCTAAGATGCACCCAGATTTTCACCCTCTTTTCTGAGGGAAACAGTGCATCTTATATTCCGAAAAATATGGTATTTCATTTCTATATAAATTCTAGAAATTTATTTATTTATTTAATTACAGTCCCTACCCAATACAGGTTGGAGTAGTCTTGATCACTGTTTAGGGGACAGTATTTCTCAATCTTAGAACTTTAAGATATGTGGACTTCAACTCCCAAAATTGTCCAATCAGCATTCAATTCAATATGTATGAAGTCCGAGGTTGAGAAACAAATCTAGGATATTTCTGAATAGTTCTGAAATAACAGTCATTGCTTAAAAGATTTGGTTGCACATCTGTTTCTTTCATAATATTTAATGAGGTTTCCTTAAATCCATATCATGGAATATACACTTTAGAAGAATCCTATTGAAGATATTTTACTTATCTTGATTTCTTATTCAGATCTCGTGTGTGCATGGATATGTGGAAAATAATTCTGCTGGGCACAGAAATTTAAATGACTTAATTATGCTAATAGTTTTTGTCTTAGTAAAAGCTTATCATAAGCTTTTTGTGCAGTTTCTATATCTTGTAAAGAGCCTTGACTAGTTTAATAGGAGGGATAGCTGATTGTCACAGAGAAACAAATGTTGTACATCCAGTGGTGAAACATTACTGGTTTGGGCCAATTTACCCGAACTACTACTAAAAAAATGCTAAAAAAAGTTTTTTAAAAGTTCCAATGTTCAGCTGAGATAATCAGCTGTGCCACATGGAGCCATTTTGTGTTAAGTCCAGCTGCTTTTGCATTGTGTGTGAGTCAGTTGTGTAGCTTTTGTGTTATTTTTGTATAAAGTGTGATAGCTTGTTTTTGAGCTCTCTATGACTCTGAGGTTCCTGATTGTTTGGTCCTGGATGCTCATGTAACCACCCAATCACATGACCACCAAGCCATGCCACCTGGTCACATGACCACAAAGACACACCCACTTGGTTACATGATCACCAAGCCATGCCCACCAAGCCATGCACACAGAACCAGTAGGGAAATTTTTTGAATTTCACCACTGAGTACATCCACAGAAAGTCAAACAAAACACAGAACAAAATCCTGAAGCCATTCTTCCAACATTCAAAATAGTGCCTTCAACAACCAAGAATTCCTAAATTGTATGAAGAGGAATTTTTGAAATGGGGGAATCCCTTCCAGTCAGTGTTGACACCTGGCAAGTCGCCGCAGTTTTCTTAGCAATGTTTTGGAAGTAGTTTGCCATTCCCTGCTTCCTAGGGCTGAAATAGTGTGACTGGCCCAAGGTCACCTGCCAGGCTTTATGCCTAAGGACTAGAACTCACAGTCTCCTGGTTTCTAGTTTGGTGCATTATCCACCATATCAAATTGCCTATCTGTGTGAAGAGTTAGGAAGTGAACATTATTACATGGATCTTGTTTCCAAGATCCAAACAAATCTTACACCAGTGATTGAGTGTTAGTCTATCTGGCAGACCTGGCATGTATTACTGAAACCTGGCTGGGTCATGAGGGAGGAGTCCCCCTCACTGAACTGTGCCCAGAAGGTTTTCGGGTGCTCCACCAGTCGCAACATCATAAAAGGGGTGGGGGAGTGGCTGTCATCATCCGGGAGTCTCTAGCTCCTCGCAGGATCCCTGCTCCAGAGATTGTCGGGTATGAGTCCCTTCTGGTGGTCAAGTGGGGTTGTTACTAACGTACTTACCTCCCAACTGCGTTACAACAGCCCTACCTGTGCTTCTCGAGTCAGTAGCCGAGCTGGCGGTTGAGTTCCCCAGGCTTATAGTTCTGGGGGATTTCAACCTGCCGTCACTCGGCGAACGCTCTGACGGAGCACGGGAGTTCATGGCTTCCATGACAGCCATGGACTTGACCCAAGTAATTCAAGGTCTGACTCATACAGCGGGTCACACGCTTGACCTCGTGTTTCTTTCAGGGCAGTGGAGATGTGATCTTGGGTTGAGGGGCATTAAGATCTTGCCCCTGTCATGGTCAGATCACTTCCTGGTGAGGCTTGACTTCCGGAAACCAATCCCCCACTGTAGGGAGGTGGAACCGATTAGGTGGTTCCATCCCAGGCGCCTGATGGACCCTACGGGACTTCAGATGGCACTTGGGGAGATACCTGAATCTCTGGCCTGCAGTCCGGCATAGTCCTTGGTCACTGCTTGGAATATAGCGGCGGCAGAGGCTCTAAACCGGATTGCACCTTTACGGCCTCTCCGCAGCAGTGGATCCAGGAGGGCTCCTTGGTTCACCGAGGAACTCTGGGAGATGAAGCGCCAAAAGAGACGCTTAGAGTGACGATGGAGGGCTAGTAACTCTGAATCCGACTGAATACAATTAAGAGCATTTGTTAGGACTTATCTAGTGGCGATATGGGTGGCAAAATGTGCGCATTTTCCCGCTCTTATTGCATCCACAGAATCGCACCCAGCTGCCCTGTTTAGGATAGCCCACTCCCTCTTGAAAGGGAGGGATGCGGACGAACCTCTACAGGGTAGAGCTGAGGAATTTTCCCAGTTTCTGCCGGATAAAATCGCTCGGATTTGGACAGACCTAGACTCCACTTGGACGGTACCAGCTGATGTGCCGGGGGAAGGTCATGATCGGATTTTATGGAGCGAGTTTCAACTTGTCACTCCTGAGGAAGTGGACAAGGCCATGGGAGTGGTGAGTGCCTCCACCTATTTACTGGATCCGTGTCCCTCCTGGCTGGTCTCAGGCAGCAGGGAGGTAATGCGTGGTTGGCTCCAGGGGATTATTAACACCTCTCTCCGGGAGGCATCCTTCCTGCACCCCTTAAAGGATGCGGTGGTGAGACCACTCCTCAAGAAACCTTCCCTGGATCCAGCCATTTTGAACAACTATCGTCCAGTCTCCAACTTCACATTCGTGGGGAAGGTTGTTGAGAAGGTGGTTGCCTTTCAACTCTGATGGACCTTGGATGAAACGGATTATCTGGATCCCTTTCAGTCGGGTTTCAGGCCTGGTTATGGCACCGAAACTGCTTTGGTCGCGCTGACTGATGATCTCTGGCAGGCCAGGGATAGAGGCTATTCCTCTATCCTAGTGCTTCTTGACCTCTCAGCGGCCTTCAATACCATCAACCATGGTATCCTTCTGCGACGGTTATGGGAGGTGGGAGTGGGAGGCACCATTCTACGGTGGTTCTCCTCCTACCTCTCGGACAGGTCGCAGTCGGTGTTGGTCGGGGGACAGAGATTGACCCCTAGGCCCCTCAAATATGGGGTGCCGCAGGGTTCAGTCCTGTCCCCCCTCCTGTTCAATATCTACATGAAGCCTCTGGGTGAGATCATACACTGGCACGGGATTAAATATCATCAATACGTGGACGATGCACAACTGTATCTGTCCTCCCCGTGCCAACTCAGTGAAGCAGTTGAAGTGATGTGCCAGTGCCTGGAGGCTGTCAGGGTCTGGATGGGAGTGAACAAGCTTGCACTCAATCCAGACAAGACTGAGTAGCTATTGATGTTGCCTCCCAAGGACGGTCCTGATATTCCACCTCTGAGCCTGGGGGGTGAAATTATCCACCACTCGGAGAGGGCTCGCAATCTGGGTGTCCTCCTGGACCCACAGCTGACATTTGAACACCATTTGTCGGCTTTGACCAGGGGGGCCTTTGCCCAGGTTCGCCTGGTGCACCAGTTGCGGCCCTATCTGGACCGGGAGGCACTTCGAATGGTCACTCACACCCTCGTCACCTCAAGACTGGATTACTGTAACGCGCTCTACATGGGGCTGCCCCTGAAGAGTGTCCGAAGACTACAGCTGGTCCAGAATGCAGCGACGCGAGCAATAATGGGTGTAACGAGGTACACTCATGTTACACCTATCCTCCGCAAGCTGCACTGGCTTCCTATCGGTCTCCGGACTCACTTCAAGGTGCTAGTTGTTACTTTTAAAGCCCTATATGGTATCGGACCTGGCTACCTGAGAGACCGCCTCCTGCCATTTACCTCCCAACGACCAATAAGATCACATAGGTTGGGCCTCCTCCGGGTGCCATCGACCGGACAATGCCGGTTGGCGGCTCCCCGAGGGAGGGCCTTCTCTGTAGCTGCATTGGCCACGTGGAACGAGCTTCCTGCTGAGATCCGGACCCTCACCACCCTCCCGGCCTTCCGTAAAGCGACTAAGACCTGGCTGTTCTGGCAGGCCTGGGGCTGTTGAGTATTCCAGCCCCATTTGATGAAATGGATGCTGTGCTGATTTTAATTTTGTAATTTTAAATGTTTAAATGTTTTTATTTGCTGTTTTTATTTGCTGTGAGCTGCCCAGAGTCCCTAGGGAGTGGGCGGCATACAAATACCATTAATACCAATACCATTAATACCAATGAATACCAGTCTTGATGGCTGTTCCATAGGAAACATAGTTTAAAAACCAGTTGCTGGAAAGCAGTAGTAGGGGAAAAGATCATTAAGTACAATACTGGACTAGATGAACTTAATCCAGAAATCTCCCTGCCACCACGAAAATGTGCACTATTATTTTCAGATATTCCTCCTTTTATACCTGAGGCTATACCCAAGATCATAAGAGCAGGAGTTCTTCTTTCAACTTTTATACCTTTCTTTCCACATTCCCAGACTCTACGAGTCCCCCTCGTAGAGATGTGCCCAGAGGGCTTTCAGGTGCTTCATCAGCCACGAGCCCCACTGAAGGGGTGGGGGTGTGGCCATTGTTATCCAGGAGTCTTTAGTACCTCGTAGGATCCCTGCTCCGGAGCTTGTCGGGTGTGAGTCCCTGCTGGTGAAGTTGGACCTCAAGGGTCAAGTGGGCTTGCTGTTAACGTACCTGCCTCCCAACAGCGTTGCGGCAGCCCTCCCCTCGCTCCTCGAGTCGGTAGCCGAGCTGGCAATTGAGTTCCCCAGGCTTATGGTTCTGGGGGATTTCAATTTGCCTTCGCTCGGTGAACACTCTGATGGAGCGCAGGAGTTCATGGCTTCCATGACAGCCATGGGCTTGACCCAAGTAATCCGGGGCCCAACTCACTCGGCGGGTCACATGCTCGACCTCGTATTTCTCTCGGAGCAGTGGAGTTGTGACCTTGGTCTGAGGGGTAGTGAGATCTTACCCCTGTCATGGTCGGACCACTACCTACTGAGGCTTGACTTTCGGAGACCAAACCCCCACTGTAGGGAGGAGGAACCGATCAGGTGGTTCCACCCCAGGCGACTTATGGACCCGTCGGGTTTTCAGACGGAGCTTGTGGTTATTCCTGATACTCTCGCCCGCAGTCTGGTGGAGACTCTGGTTGCTGCCTGGAATTCAGCAGCGACAGAGGCTCTTAACCGGATTGCGCCTTTACGGCCGATCCGAGGCAGTGGATCCAGGAGGGCCGCTTGGTTTACTGAGGAACTCCGGGAGATGAAGCACCGAAAGAGACCCCTAGACCACCGATGGAGATCCAGTAAGTCCGAGTCAGACCGAGCACTTTTAACATCCAGAATCAGAGTTTACATCCGGGCAATTAGGACGACAAAAAGAACATACATTGCCTCTCTGATTGCTTCCGCTGAGTCGCGCCCAGACGCCTTGTTCAGGATAACCCGTTCCCTCCTAAATAGGAGGGATACGAGCGATCCTTTGCAAGGCAGAGCTGAGGACTACGTCCAATTCCTCGCGGATAAAGTTGCTCGGCTTCGGGCGGACCTGGACTCCAATTCTGCAGAACCAGCTGAGGCACCAAGGGATAATCTGGTAGGACATCACTGGATTGATTTTCAGGCTGTTACCCCTGAGGACGTGGACAAGGCCATGAGAGCTGTAAGTGCCTCCACATGTGTACTGGACCCGTGCCCCTCCTGGCTGGTTGTTAACAGCAGGGAGGTGACACGGGGCTGGATCCAGGCAGTTGTTGCCGCCTCCCTTTGGGAGGGGGTCTTTCCCCCCCCCCTGCATTAAAGGCGGCGGTGGTGAGACCCCTCCTGAAGAAGCCATCTTTGGATCCGGCCGTCCTAAACAACTATCGTCCAGTCTCCAACCTCCCCTTTGTGGGGAAGGTTGTTGAGAAGGTGGTAGCCTTTCAGCTCCAGCGGTCCTTGGAAGAAACCAATTATCTAGATCCCTTCCAGTTGGGTTTCAGGCCTGGCTACAGCAGGGAAACCGCTTTGGTCGCATTGATCGATGATCTCTGGAGAGCCAGGGATGGAGGTCATGCCTCCATCCTGGTACTCCTTGACCTCTCTGCGGCTTTCGATACCATCGACCATGGTATCCTTCTGCGACGACTGCGGGAGGTGGGGGTGGGAGGCACTGTCTTACGGTGGTTCTCCTCTTACCTCTCGGACAGGTCGCAGTCGGTATTGGTCGGAGGGCAGAGATCGACCCCTAGGCCCCTAACGTATGGGGTGCCGCAGGGTTCGGTCCTGTCCCCCCTCCTCTTTAATATCTACATGAAACCGCTGGGTGAGATCATTTGACGGCACCGGATAAAATACCACCAGTATGCGGATGATACACAGCTGTATCTGTCCACCCCGTGCCAACTCAATGAAGCGATTGACATGATGTGCCAGGGCCTCGAGGCTGTTAGGGACTGGATGGGGGTTAACAAGCTTGTACTCAATCCAGATAAGACCGAGTGGCTGCTGTGCTTCCCTCCTACTAATTGGCCAAGTGTTCCACCTCTCAGGCTGGGGGGTCAAACAGTACGCCCCTCAGACAGGGTCCGCAACTTGGGAGTCCTCCTGGACCCAAAGCTGACTTTTGAACACCATTTGTCAGCTGTGACCAGGGGGGCATTTGCCCAGGTTCGCCTGGTGCACCAGTTGCGTCCCTACCTGAACCGGGAGGCTCTCACAACAGTCACTCGTGCCCTTGTGACCTCCAGACTGGATTACTGCAACGTGCTCTACATGGGGCAGCCCTTGAAGAGTATTCGGCGACTTCAGCTTGTCCAGAATGCAGCCGCGCGAGCGATCGTGGGTGCGCCTCGGTTCACCCACGTAACACCTATCCTCCGCGAGCTGCACTGGCTGCCTGTTGATCTCCGGGTACGCTTCAAGGTGCTAGTTGTCACCTACAAAGCTCTTCATGGTATTGGACCTGGGTACTTGAGAGACCGCCTACTGCCAATTACCTCCACTAGACCAATTAGATCCCACAGACTAGGCCTCCTCCGAATTCCATCAGCCGGCCAGTGTCGACTGGCGACTACCTGGAGGAGAGCCTTCTCTGTGGCTGCTCCGACCCTCTGGAACGAACTCCCTGTGGAGATTCGTACCCTCACCACCCTCCAGGCCTTCCGCATAGCCCTTAAAACCTGGCTGTTCCGACAGGCCTGGGGCTAAGGACTCGCTGCCCCACTTCGAATGGTATGATTGTTGTGCTTTTAACTATGTATGGTTTCTATGTTTTTGTAACTCTGTTTGTATTTCCCCTCCCTTTTTGAGTTGTGAGCCGCCCTGAGTCCCTTCAGGGAAAAGGGCGGCATACAAATAAATTAAACCATAAACCATAACCATATCTACAATTATAAACCTATCAGTGGGGATCGACATGGAGAAGCTTCTCTAAATGGAAGCAGATGAATTCATGATTTAAGAAATAAAGATTTGGCATGTAGTAAATAAGGCAAAGCTAAACAGTTATAATTTTACAAAACACTATAAGAATAGAAAATTCTCGTGCCTGAGACTACTTGGCCTTCAAAAAAAAACCATATTCAAGTGTGTTTGAGCTCTCATTTTTAATCTGGGGCATATCATTATATAAAATATATTTGTAGTTTTCACTTTTTTATTTGCAACACTTCTGCATGAGTTTTTGATACAGATGCTTTTCACATCACAACAAGCTATCAGAAAAAGGAAGTTGGTGAATTCTAACAAATGAATAATAGCAAGACAAATGCTGGTTCTTTTGACTGTTCAAAATTGCTCTGACTCATTTCCTTTAATACACATTCATGGAGTGCTTGTCTCTTGAATGCTGTGATTCCCAACATTACCAAGCTGTCACAATAAAGGTATATAAGCAAATACCAGGAACCATCACTGTAAAAATTACATCTCTTCCCATTAGACCAAGGGTGTCAAACTCAATTTCATTGGGTGCCGCATCAGGGTTGTGTTTGACCTGGAGGGATGCAGGCATGGCCAGGGGAGCATGGCCAGATTGACATCACTTGTTGGGGACGCCTGTGGTGACCTTACTGCTCTGCCAGCGAAAATGGCTCCCGAGCTCTGTTTTTGGCTGCAACAGCCTCCTGTAACCCTCTGCCAGCAAAAACAGAGCTTGGGAGCACAATGCGCATCCCTCCCAAGCTTCGTTTCTGGCTCCAATGGTCTCCTTCAACCCTCTGCAGTGAAAATGGAGCTTGAGAGCACCGTGTGTGGCCCTCCCAAGCTCCATTTTCACTGGCAGAGGCACCACAGGCCGGTCATTCACTGTTTCCAGGGCAGCCTTATGGTCCAGATCTAATCACCCCATGGGCTGGATCTCCTGCAATCCTTGAGTTTGACACCACTGCATTAGATGGAGGAGGGTTGTGACATGGCCACTCTGCTGGAAGAGGACTTAAGACAACCAAGGGCCATCAGGAATAATACAGGAATCCCTTTTCCAAGTCAAGCTTCCTACCCTTTTGGATTCAAACACTACCATTTGTAGAATGTATGTTGTGATATTTGCCATGATAATCAATGTTGTTCTCCCATAGATTAAAAGATAGATTCATCATGATATTTCAGCGTCCCCTAAAGTTCCTCTGCATGAAACAGGTTTCATCCACTTCGTTATGAGGTGATCCAGGGGATTGTCTGAATGTTCTCTTTTTAAATATAACTTTACTGGCTTCTCAAGGAAAGCCATCAGGAAGGAATGTTTTCTATCAGGGTTTGTGGATTCTTAAAATTTTCTTTCCTTCGATAAATTTGGAGAATTTGGCCCCTCTATTTCTCTGTCCCAAACCTCTGACCATATATCCATTTGTAGTTACTGTGGTCAGTTTTCTTTATTCATTGTGTATTGTGGTCTACATTTTCAGTTCTTACATCTAAGAAATGTATATTCTTAATGAGCCATTTCTGTCTCCTTGCTGTTTCAGTATTGGTGTTATTTGAATGACCTGTCTGTGGGAGGCATGTCGGTTAAGAGAAAGAAGATAATATTCACACTTGCTTTACAGGCACATACCAACAGTGTTATTAGGGCAAAAAGCTGTTAGAAATTATTTTTAAATTATTGAAAGGAAAGAATAAGAAGCATTATAGCTCCTGGGCACTCTTCGTTTGGAATAGCTTTAACTGAGGCAATTGGTTGAAGAATTATACACACAAGACCTTTTAAAACAAACCAAACAATAGCATTTCTTCAAATATACAGGAGTGTGGAAAGGGGTTATATTTCTTATCCCACATTCTTTACTTTCTTCTAACAGTAAATGCTTTTGGTTGCCATGCCAACCGTTTGTTTGAAAGTTCAGATGTGCTATGCTTAATTATCTAGAATGTGAAGGACTTTCTCTGGTGAATGTTATTTGGTTTCTGTTCAGGTTTTACAGTAATATCTAATAGGGACAATGCTCCTTAACTAGGTTAAAGAAGAGAGACAGTTATCAGAAATGCTGAAAAAGAACCAGTTGGTTCAATATTAAATACTTAATATATATTTCTGGCATCATTGTTAGAAAGGGTCTTTTTTTTACATATTGGAGCCAATGACTTTTTTGGCCTGTTTACCCCGAATTCAGAACTAGATTTTTTTTTAAAAAAAGATTATATTTTTTAATTATTGGTAGGATCCCACTTTAGATGTGAGCTCAATATGTCTTACTGCCTTCATTTTTTTCCCACCACAGCAGTCTTTAGAGGGAGACCAATACTGAAACTTGAAGGGGAAAATTAAGAAACCAACAAAATATGATATGATAGTAGTTTTATATATGTACATTTTTATATATTGAAATAGTCTCCTATAGCTTTCTTCTAAGTATCCATTAGTCATAAAAGAAAAAAAAATCTGGCTTCAATTGAATATTAATCTTTAAAATCCTCTGTATCAAATATATATTTGAATTCCATTTTTTTTACATGTTCACAAGCATAATAAAATTTACTTTTATATTACTCACATGTCCAACATATAGTTGAAGTACCTTTATACAATTTCTCTGGCATCAAAATTGATGAAACATCATTTTAATAGAATTATGTTTGAGATCATAATACAATATAAATTCCAAACCTTTTAATTATATAATTTCCCACTGATCTGTTTGTTTATTGTAATTAAATTTTTTAGTTACTATGGAGATTCTCAATCATCTAAAGACATGGTTGTCCCAAAAAGCTTTTCAAAAGGCAACTGGACTTTATTTGTTATTTCTTTGAAAACATTTCACTTTTCATCCAAAAACTTCTTCACTTCTTAGCCCACTTTATCATACATTCTTAACTTGTTCTTTCCATTTCAAATGTAAATATCTGAAGTTTGTTTCCTATCACTGAACAGATTGGTTTCTACTGCTTGAAAGGATAAATAATTACAAGAAAAATATTCAGACATTTATTTTTCTATATTAAATCATAGCTCTGTTGAAAGCATTAAACTGCCTATAACAGTTGCAAGAAATTCATTAATTCAAGATAGTCAAGTTACAATAAAACTGGGTCCAGATCATAAACTATCAGATTTATTAGATGTTCTGCAGCAGAGACTTAGATTGAGGTCCATTTGGCTCAGACTTAGTTATGTAGCTATGTAAAATGTTTACAGTTTATATATTATTAATATTGTATTAATTTGAATAATATAAATTTGGATTCACATTGCTTTTCATCAGAAGCTTTGCTATCAAGAATTCCTAAATGACAAATTTTAAGAAGGAGTGTAAATGTGATCCAGTTAGTTACATAGTAAGTGTCTTTCTTGCTTTCCTCTAAAATAGGATTAACAATTAACAATCCTATTTAAAGTTTGCCACAATAAATCGGTTTCTCTTTATGATTGCCCAATTCTCTAATGTTCATTAAAGATGAACAAATGTGTTTCTTTTCTATTATGGCAATTCTCTATACACTTTTACAATAGTGTTTCTAAACATTTTCTCTTACTCTCATTTTTAGAAATATATTACTTAAAAAATAGGAGTTTTGAAAAATCTTGGAAAATCAGTTTATTGACCTCATAAAAATGAAGTCTTTAAGTAACCTTTTAGCCAATCTTGAAGAAATAACAATAAGATTTTGGTTGAATCTGAGAAGTAATAACTGGTACAAACCTTGATAAAACAAATAAGATATTGTAATAAAGCATATGAGTATCAATAGGATAGACACAAATAAAAGATTCAACAATGACCAAAATGTAAATAAATTTTAAGAAAGAACATGATGCATTGGTAAAATGACTTAAAAGGGAAAGAACTTGCAAAACTTAATTCCCAAACTAATAAAGATTGAAGTGATTGTTATTGAAACAACTAACTGCTTGGTTGGTTTCCTGTTTAATAGTAAAGATCCCTAGCTGTTCACTTGAGGATGGTATTTTTGTAACTCTACCTCTTCTATGTCAATAAATCTTGATAAGGAGGACTCTGTGAGAATTGCACTTCAAAATGAATCATGTTTGTTCAGGCAGCTGCCAAAGAGTTAGTCAGAAATGATATATTTAATATAAATGATTTGCAATATAGTATTGTGCTGCATTTTGTACTGATCACACAAAACAACTAGCATCAGGGATTACTTCTAGAAACTTCTAGAGAAATTAATTGCAATGAGTCTGTAAGAATTATAATGTATAACAGAAGGCCAAGCAAGCAATGACTTCACAAGCATGCTTAATCATTAATAATAATGATAATTCAAAACATCATGAGCAACAGCTGAAGACTTTTTAAAAGAAAAGCTGAGCTTGTGCATATGAAAATGGAATATTGAATGCTTATCATGGCTGAATAATTTTATTTATAATATTTATAGCCCATCCTAATTCAGTGAGACTCTGGGTAGGATTCAACAAGGTCAAAAACAACAGTGCAGCATTAAAAAAACAGCTTTAGTATTAAATTTTATACACAGCAGACTAAAACTTTATATTAAACTAATCTGAGAATACAGGCTCTGAGGTATTGGAATCTCACTGCTTTGGTTGGAAATACAGTAAGTGTATTTCATAGCAAAGTGTCTTTTATAGAATCCTAGAATTTCCAGATTGGGGATTTGGGGATGTAGAGAAAGAGAAGGGTAATCCTAACCCTAAAACCATTTGTTGGGAAGAAGGCTTATGTAATTGTACATTCTAGTCTTCCTATGGAGCTGATTTCCTGTTTCCTGTTCTCTCTAGTGAGGTTGACAATATCTCAGAAAAATACAACAACTAGGTGTCAATCCTGAAGCTGACCCGGCTGTGGCCGTTTTCTTTTCTGTAGCTTTTTCTATAGGGATTTTTCTTCACATGGCTTCAGACTTGACACAGCCTGGAGCTGAGTGGGGTGTAGAGATAACTAGGGTTTTGAAGCCAAAACAAAATAGTCTATGAGCCAAGGACATTCCAACTGCTGTCTGGCTAGAGGAGGAGGAGAAAAGTAACCAGGTAACCAATCAGCACCCTGATTAGGCAATGTGAATTATTGTTTGAGAGAACAGGAAATTTTCACTTTTTAATGAGGTGGAAAATGCAGGAACTCTCAGAGTTGGTTTTTCCACCGGTCTGTGCCAAAATGATATCTCCAAATAAAACTGTTCTTTGAGGGATCA
Organism: Thamnophis sirtalis; assembly: GCF_051295495.1. Lineage (NCBI taxonomy): Eukaryota > Metazoa > Chordata > Lepidosauria > Squamata > Natricidae > Thamnophis > Thamnophis sirtalis. The sequence goes on along the minus strand of NW_028261386.1, from coordinate 84,582,870 downwards.
ACCTGCCTTGGAGTTCTGTTTGCAATGAGTGTATTACATGGAACCCTGACATTAGGTTGCTGATGAATCAATTCTATCAGCTCAGAATAACACCTATGTTGAAGTCACAGCACTGGGATAAAGCAGGCAATGACTTGCTGATGTTAAACCTTCTTTCTAGTCTAATTATAAAAAAAACCCAAAACCATGGGATTTGGGACGGGTGATAGGCTACCTCAATAGCAATCCCTATTTTTATGGAATATTCTTTTCTCAGAAAGAATATTATTTTCAATAGTTGGAAATAAGGTTAAGAGTAGCTGCAGTCTGTGGGAACTGACATAAATGGAGAAGCACCTTAGGACCAAGGTGTTGTTCCAGCATATTTTATCCATTTCTAATCTGTACTTGCTTGCTGAGTAAGAGAAACAAACTATATTTAAAAATTGGATATGATAACACTCTGATATGGTAACACTACAGAAATGCTATTCAGAACAATTTTGCCTTGCTTTATTAGAAGAAAAAGGTGAAACAAATGTTTCCAGTACATTCTTTCTGGAATTAACAGTAATAGATTATCTGAGTCTTCAAAACTTTTGGTTGTGTAAAATTCAGAGACATTTCTATAGCAACAGCACTGGACCACTACCAGTGTTATTAGTTAGAAAGAGACAAAACGCTAAGTATTCCCCCACTTTTCTTGCAGTGCTGGATATACACAAATAAACATTGTATTCATCTAATTGCTAGTTATAAAAATGTCACTTTTTAATCCTACTTAATACTTTAGCTCAGAGCAACAAAGCTTTAAATGTTACTTGTCAAAATATAAGTTAGGGTTCAATGGGAAGGGAAAAATGGCTGTCACGCTTTTCCAAATGAAACTGTGTACAGTAGAAACAATTGCTGCTATTTTATATATATATATGTGTGTGTGTGTGTGTGTGTGTGTGTGTGTGTGTGTGTGTGTTTATTTGTGCTGATAAATAAAGGGAGACTAGTATAGATCTATTTCAAGCTATTTAGCTCTCATCAGCTAGCCATACCCTTACTGGGATTTGAACCTGGGCTATATTGCATACTAGGCATACTAGGCAGAGATCTTAGCCATTAGGCCACAGGCTCTTATCCGTTATCAGCGAAGCCAGGGTGAAAGGTATCTATTAGATTTTTACAACCCCTGGTAAGCCCCAATTATGGGAGGAAGCTAACTGCTTCCATCATCTGTCAATCGGCTCATCACAAGAGTCCATCACGACAGAAACCCAATATTTTTACTGTTGCCTTTGTTATATTTGTGTTTTTTTTATTTGTGCTGATAAATAGTATAGTATAGACTAGTATAGATCTATTTCAAGCTATTTAGCTCTCATCAGCTAGCCATACCCTTACTGGGATTTGAACCTGGGCTATATTGCATACTAGGCATACTAGGCAGAGATCTTGGGTTTCTGTCGTGATGGAGTCTTGTGACGAGCCGATTGACAGATGATGGAAGCAGTTAGCTTCCTCCCATAATTGGGGCTTACCAGGGGTTGTAAAAATCTAATATATATATATACATACATATATATATATATATATATATATATATATATATATATATATATATATATATATATATATATATATATATATATATATATATATATATATATATATATATATATATATATATATATATATATATATATATAATATTTATCATAAATTTAAATACATTTATTTATCAGCACAAATACAACAAAATGTAACAAAAAGGCAACAGAAAAATATTGGGTTTCTGCCTGGATGGTCTCTTGTGATGAGCCGAGGGACAGAGAATGGAAGTAGTGATCTTCCTCCCATATTTGGGCATACCGGGGGTTGTAAAAGAAATCTAATAGATACCTTTCACCCTGGCTTCGCTGATAACGGATAAGAGCCTGTGACCTAATGGCTAAGAAGTCTGCCTAGTATGTAATATAGCCCAGGTTCAAATCCCAGTAAGGGTATGGCTAGCTGATGAGAGCTAAATAGCTTGAAATAGATCTATACTAGTCTCCCTTTATTTATTTATTAGCACAAATACAAATATATCACAAGAGTCCATCACGACAGAAACCCAATATTTTTATTTTTATAAGGGTATGGCTAGCTGATGAGAGCTAAATAGCTTGAAATAGATCTATACTAGTCTCCCTTTATTTATTTATCAGCACAAATAAAAACACAAATATAACAAAGGCAACAGTAAAAATATTGGGTTTCTGTCGTGATGGACTCTTGTGACGAGCCGATTGACAGATGTTGGAAGCAGTTAGCTTCCTCCCATAATTGGGGCTTACCAGGGGTTGTGACACTAATATATACCTTCTTCCCTGGCTTCAGCTGATAAGGAGGAGACCTGTGGCTTGATGGCTAAGACGTTTGCCTAAGATGCAATACAGCACAGGTTCGAATCCCATTAAGGGTATGGCTAGCTGATGAGAGCTAAATAGCTTGAAATAGATCTATACTAGTCTCCCTTTATTTATTTATCAGCACAAATAAAAACACAAATATAACAAAGGCAACAGTAAAAATATTGGGTTTCTGTCGTGATGGACTCTTGTGACGAGCCGATTGACAGATGTTGGAAGCAGTTAGCTTCCTCCCATAATTGGGGCTTACCAGGGGTTGTGACACTAATATATACCTTCTTCCCTGGCTTCAGCTGATAAGGAGGAGACCTGTGGCTTGATGGCTAAGACGTTTGCCTAAGATGCAATACAGCACAGGTTCGAATCCCAGTAAGGGTATGGCTAGCTGATGAGAGCTAAATAGCTTGAAATAGATCTATACTAGTCTCCCTTTATTTATTTATCAGCACAAATAAAAACACACACACACACACACACACACATATATATATTTAAAGTCACAACCCCTGGTATGCCCAAATATGGGAGGAAGGTCACACTTGGAAGGTATGACAATCTGGGTCCTCATTTTACTTACCTCAAAAGGATGGAAGGCTGAGTCAACCTTGAGCCAGTGAGGATTGAACCTCTGGCAGTCAGCAGAATTAGCCTGCAACACTAAATTCTAGCATTCTAACTACTGTGCCACCGTGGCTTGACTGTCAATAAATTGATGTCAATAAATCCAACATATAGTTGAAGTGACATTCTTTAATGGAATGGACCCATAACATGCCTGTCTTGTCAGATCTGAAAGAATTGGTAATAGACCTTATTGGAGAGAGATGGTCCCACAAATAACCTTGCTTCATTCTATGGAGAACTCTACAGATAACTGCTAACATCTTGAATTGAACCCAGAAGCATGCTGGCTACCAATGCAACTTATAGAGCAGAGGTGTGACAGGTGCAGATCAGTAAGCATTCACAACTACCCATACTGCTGCATTTTATACCAACTGTAACTTTTGATACACTCCAAAGGCAGGCCCATGTAGAGCACACCACAGTAGCCTAACCAAAATATAACTAAGACAAGAGCATGAGCAGAATATCCTGATCCAAGAAAGGTTGCAATTGGCACATGGCATGATGTTGTGCAAAGGTTCTTCTGGTAGTGCTACCTACTCCTCAAACAGGAGACATGAGTTAAGGCAGCATCCCAACTAGCACAGAGATTCTGCTTGTGTCTGTTTAGAACAAGAGATGGAGAATCCCCATAATACAATATTCTACATTCTTATGTTCTGGGTGAAGAATGGAGGTGAGGCCTGAGTGACTTCTAACAGCTCTTTATTCAATACTGCCTGTGAATGTTTCTCCCTGACTGACACAGCACCTTTTATAGGGAAGCTGATCAGCCCATAACCAATCAGGAGAGAGTATTTTTCCACTCCAATAGAGGACCAGACTGAGAACTTCAACTATATACAATACTTTGTTGTTGTTAGTTTTGAAGTTGTGTCCGACCCATCGTGACCCCATGGACAACGTTCCTCCATTCTTGTCCTCTACCATCCTCTGGAGTCCATTTAAGCTCATTCCAACTGCTTCGGTGACTCCATCCAGCCACTTCATTCTCTGTCGTCCCCTTCTTCTTTTGCCCTCCCAGCATTAGCTCTTTTCCAGTGAGTCCTTCTTTCTCATTAGGTGGCCAAAGTATTTGAATTTCATCTTCAGGATCTGGCCTTCTAAAGAGCAGTCAGGGTTGATCTCTTCTAGGACTGACCAGTTGGATTCCCTTGCAGTCCAAGGGACTCACAGGAGTCTTCTCCAGCACCATAGTTCAAAGGCCTCAATTCTTTGGTGCTCAGTCTTTCTTATGGTCCAACTTTCACAGCCATACATTGCAACTGGGAAAACCATAGCCTTGATTATATGCACTTTGGCTGTCAGGGTGATGTCTCTGCTTTTTAGTATGCTGTCTAGATTTCCCATAGCTTTCCTCCCCAGAAGCAAGCATCTTATAATATATAAACATACATCATATTCATTAACTGGATATATTCTAATGAAGTGAGAACAGAGATCTAGTATAAAAGAAAGCCTTCCCTGTAAACCATTTCTGCATGCTATATTTGTCTTTGTGAAGCAGAAATGATTTGGAAAAAACTACAGATAGTTGCAGTCTGAGAGAAGGAATGCCAAAGGCTTTTCTGTGAAAATGAGTAATCAAATCAATACTGAGGTTTGAATACCATCCCAGAGGAATGTATAACTAGCTTGATGGAACACAGCAAGTTTGGGGCATCTTTCACTAATAACAGCTTCTCGTGGAAAATGCAAGAAGTATCAAGATCACAACCAGATTTACTCAATGTAGAGGAAACACCACAATATAACCTTCCTCAGAGTGATGCCCTCCAAATGAGCAAGGTTGATCAAAATATGAAGGAAGCGCAAGGAAGGAGGAGGGGTTTCCAGCCATGTAGTGCCATAGGAAAGTAAAAGCTTAAGTTATGGGAATCCATCTCATACTCCCCCCCCCCCAAAAAAAAAGATGTCTGGAAGTGTGGAGAAAAAACATAGGGACTCATAGCATGAATGAGAAGCTTGACTTTTTCATGTTCCAAGTTGCTTTCAATTTTGTTATGTTTATTTCACCTTACCTAGTCATTTAAATAGACTGGGACTCATCATCAGCCTCTATCATCCATACTATAGGTCTAGATTCTTGATTTGTATTTCAAATACCATGTTTATACAAGGGACAGTGTTTTTTCCTGCGCCTGAAATGTAATCTTCTCATTGAGGAATTAGAATTCAGAAGTTAATTGTTCAAGGCCAACTGCAGCTTGGTAAGCAGTTTAAAGACACCAAGTTATTTTATAGTTCTAGATTAGAAGTTGGAGTGCTGCATTTCTATATTTCCCTAAATATGCAACTCTTGGTCCTAAGGCTTCATTGAACCAACTTCAGATCCATTTGTCCTGGCAGCTGTCCAAAGTTCTACTCTAGTTAGTTTCCTATGTTAGCTAGAGTTTTCAAATATGTGGCTGGACTTCCGTTGTAGCTTATTAATCTGTGCACTTGTGGAAGAGGACATTACACATAGTCCTTGCATTATGATCATTCATCCAGTAACCATTCAAAATTACAACACTATTGAACAAATGTCTGTGGAGATTCTTAGTCATCCAGATCATAGTAATCTCAAAAGTGCTTTTTCAAAAGTCAACTGGACTGAGGAAGAAGAGGTTTCACTTCTCATCCAAGAAGCTTCATTAGTTCTATTTGTCAACTGTCAAAACCTGCTGAAAAAAATGGTACTTATGACTGGTCCTCAGAGTTGTAACCATCTTTGTATCCCCATTGTCACTTGATCATGACCTGGGATATTGGCATCCTATTTGTGAATACAATGCCATAGCCAGCTGCAGTCATCCAAGGCATGGATGTGTGAAGTCCTCACTTGATGACCCACACACTTTTTGCTTAATGACACAACAAGGACCTTTGGAATTGCTGTTGCTAAGTGACACAGTTGGTATTGCACTTTACAACCATATTGTTGTACGGAAATTCCAGTTCCAATCACTGTCAAAACCTGAGGAATACAAAATTAATCCAACCCACGAGATTGGCTAATATTGTTAATGCTACCTTCTTACCCGAACTCAGTTTGTGTCCTTTTCCTAGCTGTTCTATTTAATGATAATTCTTTTGTTTTTGCCTGAGTGTGATCTTCAAAACATATTATGTGAATAGAATTTAGAAATTGTGGTTCCAATTTAGGACTACATATTATAAAAATATAGCACTATTTTACTTTGAATATAATATAATTCAAAGACACTTAACATATAATGTTATAAAAATACAATTGGGTTATCAAAAATAGGCACCCATTTTCATTTAGTTAATAAATCTGTTTTTTCTATTTCTACATTTTTTCCCACTGAGCCCTTCACCATCGTGAAGTTTTCTTCTCTTTCTCTTTGGAAACGTTTAAAATGTGCTGAAAATTATCTTCTCTAGAGCCTTTAACCTCTAATTTTTACTTCAACTGATTTCCTTTTCTTAATTGTCTTGTCTCGCTTTAAACTGAAGCCTTCAGGCTCAATTTATGATTTTTAACATAATTATTCTATAGCATCCAGTGTTTCAAGTGTCTTATAAATATTAATGACCCTGCTGCTGTAATATTACTAGTATTTGTATTACTAACCTTGAAAATTATCTGCTTCATCTGAGGACATTCAGGCAATTGCATGATAAAACTGTCAAGAAGAATGGATTTCATCTATTCTTCCTCTCCTAAGCATGTTCTGTTTCAGATTCTGAGATTAAAACTTATACAAATCCACCACTGAAGAATAGGAACAATCTGTTTTTGATTCTATTGTAGGTGCATAGAATGAAATATATCAACTAGCGGTCAGGTGCATTTCTTTTGAAAGGATGTAAATATTAATCCTTTCTTTTGAAAGGATTAAATGTTTACATCATTTAATAATATTATGAAGTGTTGTTGGCATTTCTATGGTGGTGTAATCTTGGCTCAACAGGTTCCATTTCCAAAGTCATTAAGAGGGAAATGCATGATTGTACTACTTCAACAATAGCTGTTGAAGAAAAATGGTAATTACGGAAGTTCTCTGATATTAGCAAAGTTCCATTGTAGCAACAATAAATCCATTGCAATAAAATATTTAATTCATGGAACATGCACACATAGAGGTTTTATAACTGTAGCATTACTATAGTCTGTTCTTTTCTTCAGTCTTTTATATAGGACTATATTAACAAAAGAGATGAGCAACTTTACAGCATCTTCAGCTTTGTCTGAAAATGCATCCCTTGTGAATAGGATGATCATTTGCTGTATATAGTTCTCTGTTAGCAGATTTCCAAGTAATGTTCAAAGGCAACTTCTCTGCAGGACTGTCTGATCTATTTCTAGCTAAAAGATAAGTCATAAGAATGCAGAACAGAATCCTTAAAATTATCCAGCCACAATTAGCTCCTAAACAGCTGCACAGATAACCTAAACACAGTCTATCCTACTAAGCTAAGAAAGATGTTATATCTAGTTGAGAGATTATTAATATTCCAAAGTTATTAGCATCTTTCTGTATAAATTATAATTGTTACATAACTGAGCTGCTACCACTGTTGTTTAAGGTACAATGGCTCAGTCATTAAAGCAGTAACAGATTCTTATCCATTGACTATTGTAACTCAAACAAGCGATCTGAAACACCTGTTTTCATATATGCACAGTATCACTTCCGATTTTTTATTCTGTTTTGATCATGAAGATGCTGCCATAGGAACTGTTGGCTGTTTTCCGTGAAGAGGAAGAGATCATTTGTGTGTGTGTGTGTGTGTATGCAAAAATAAAATTGCTAAGCCATTTATTGCTGTGTCCAAAAGACAAAAAAGAGAGAGTCTGCATGATCATAATCTTCCTGATGAATTAAGCAGAACTGCCACACTCCCATTTTCTTCTCACAATAGTGAATGCAAATTCCAATCAACATTCTTCATAAACAGACACATTGAAAGAATAGGATAACAGCTATTTATTTCCCACTCCTTTGACCACTTTGTGTGGACAGGAGAGCAATTAACTGCTCCAGATAAAGTGAATCTAAGACATTATAATTTTATAAGGAAGCATTGCCTATTACTTTTGTCAAAGGGAAAAAAATAATAAATTTTAAGTTTAAGTTTAAGTTTTAATAACATTTGTATGCCGCCCAATCCCGTGGGACTCCGGGCGGCTAACAATACAGTAAATCAAAAAAGAAGAAGAGGAAAGAAAAAAATAGATTTAAAAAAAAAACACATCATGCACTCCATTCTAAGTGGGGCTGGACCATATTTTGGGATCAACAGCCCGGAACAGCCAGGCTTTACGAAAGGCCGGGAGAATGGGAAGGGTCTGGATCTCTGCGGGAAGATCGTTCCACAGGGCCGGAGCAGCTACAGAGAAAGACCTCTCTCGGGTAGTCGCCAACTGGCAATGTCCAGTCGACGGTACCCTAAGGAGGCCCAATCTGTGCGATCTTATAGGTCGTTGGGATGTGTGTGACAGGAGGCGGTCCTGTAGGTATCCAGGTCCCAAGCCATGTAGGGCTTTAAAGGTAACGACCAGCACCTTGAAGCGTGTTCGGAGACCGATGGGAAGCCAGTGCAGCTCGCGGAGGATAGGTGTAACATGGGTATACCTAGGTACACCCGATATCACTCGCGCAGCTGCATTCTGGACCAATTGTAGTCTTCGGACACTCTTCAGGGGCAGCCCCAAGTAAAGCGTGTTACAGTAATCAAGCCTAGAGGTCACGAGAGCATGAGTGACCATTTGAAGTGCCTCCCGGTCCAGATAGGGCCGCAACTGGTGCACCAGGCGAACCTGGGCAAAAGTCCCCCTGGTCACAGCCGACAGGTGGTATTCTAATGTCAGCTGAGGATCCAGGAGGACACTCAAGTTGCGGACCCTCTCTGAGGGGCCAAGAGTTTCGTCCCCCAGGGTGAATATCTGGTCCATTCTTGGGGGGCAACATCAATAGCCACTCGGTCTTGTCTGGATTGAGAGCCAGCGTGTTTACTCCCATCCAGACCCTAACAGCCTCCAGGCACTGGCACATCACTTCTACTGCTTCACTGAGTTGGCATGGGGCAGACAGATACAACTGGGTGTCGTCCGCATATTGATGATATTTGATTCTGTGCCGACGAATGATCTCACCCAGTGGCTTCATGTAGATGTTAAATAGGAGGGGGGACAGGACCGAGCCCTGAGGCACCCCATATTTTAGAGGCCTAGGAGTCGACCTCTGTCCTCCGACCAACACCAACTGCGACCTATCCGAGAGATAAGAGGAGAACCACCATAACACGGTGCCTCCCACTCCCACCTCTCCCAGTCGTCGCAGAAGGATACCATGATCGATGGTATTGAAGGCCGCTGAGAGGTCAAGAAGCACTAGGATAGAGGAATGTCCTCTATCCCTGGCCCGCCAGAGATCTCGATCAGCGAGACCAAAGCAGTTTCAGTAGAGTAACCAGGCCTGAAACCCGACTGAAAGGGATCTAGATAATCCGCTTCATCCAAGGTCCGTCGGAGCTGAAAGGCCACCACCTTCTCAACAACCTTCCCTACAAAAGGGAGGTTGGAGACTGGATGATAGTTTTTAAGAATAGCTGGATCCAGAGAAGGCTTCTTAAGGAGGGGTCTTACCACCGCATCCTTTAGGGGCAACGGGAAAGATCCCTCCTGAAGAGAGGTGTTAACAATCCTCTGGAGCCAGCCTCGTGTAACCTCCCTGCTGGTCGAAACCAGCCAGTAAACAGGTGGAGGTACTTACAGCTCCTATAGCCTTGTCCACTTCCTCAGGGGTAACAAGCTGGAACTCGCTCCAAGAAATCCAATCAAGGCCTACTCTCAGCATCTCTGCAGGTACTGTCCAAGTGGAGTCCAGGTCCGTCCGAATACAAGCGACTTTGTCCGACAAAAACTGAACAAATTCCTCGGCTCTTCCCTGCAAGGGTTCACCCGCATCCCTCCCTTTCAGGAGGGAGCGGGTTATCCTAAACAGGGTGGCCAGGCATGATTCTGAGGACGCAATGAGAGCAGAGAACTGCGTACATTTAGCCACCCAAATTGCCACTAGATAAGTCCTAATAAAGGCTCTTAATTGTGTTCAGTCAGATTCGGATTTACTGGCCCTCCAGCATCGCTCTAGGTGTCTCTTTTGGCGCTTCATCTCCCGGAGTTCCTCGGTAAACCAAGGGGCCCTCCTGGATCCACGATCGCGGAGAGGCCGCAAAGGCACAATCCGATCAAGATCCCCAGCCGCCGCTATGTTCCAAGCAGTGACCAAGGTCTCCGTCGGACTGTGGGCAAGGGAGTCAGGTATCTCCCCAAGCTCCGTCTGAAATCTCAAGGGATCCATCAGGCGCTTGGGGTGGAACCGTTTAATCAGCTCCACCTCCCTGCGGTGGGGGAGTAGTTTCAGAAAATCAAGCCTCAGTAGAAAGTGATCTGACCGTGACAAGGGCAAGGTCTTTATGCCCTTCAATTCCAGATCACATCTCCACTGCCCCGAGAGAAACACAAGGTCAAGAGTGTGTCCTGCTGTATGAGTCAGACCTTGAATTACCTGGGTCAAGTCCATGGCTGCCATGGAAGCCATGAACTCCTGCGCTCCATCGGAGCATTCGCCGAGAGATGGCAGGTTAAAGTCCCCCAGTACTATAAGTCTGGGGAACTCAACCGCCAATCTGGCTACTGACTCCAGGAGCGAAGGCAGGGCTGTTGCAATGCAGCTGGGAGGTAGATACGTTAACAACAAGGCCACTTGACCCCAAAGGTCTAGCTTCACAAGCAGAGACTCACACCTGACAGTCTCCGGAGCAGGGATCCCACGAGATGCTAATGATTTCCGGATGACAACTGCCACTCCCCCACCCCTTTTTCTGGTGTCGTGTTTGGTGCAGCACCTGAAACCCTTCTGGGCACATTTGTGAGAGGGGGACTCCTCCCTCATGGCCCAGCCAGGTCTCAGTAATATATGCCAGATCTGCCCCCTCGTCTAATATTAAGTCCCGGATGAGGATTTACTGGCATTTAGCAGCAGCAACCTGAGGCCCGGGGCCCTGGCTTCTCTTGCCACCAGGATGGTTCCAATTTTCCCTATTGGTTTCCCCTCACACTTTGCTGCTTCCCTACATTGGAGATGCTATTGCCACTGCCTATAGAATGGGTTTGATGCAAGTAGTAATTGTAGAAAGCTTTGAAAAACATAACATCATTTCTGCGGAATTTAGGTTGAATAACCATCACACTGTGCCTCTCAGCCTCTTTGTCCCATTTTTGTTAATAGGAAGATGAAAAGTCATCTATTTCCTGGTGAGAAAATTATCAGCTGAATCCACTCCATTCCATGATAGTTCAATGATATTACAAAAAACAAAGACATTTCCAAAAGAATCATCATTGTACAATTTTATTAACTCTACTGGATTCAGGACTGATTTCTGGGACAAGGGCTGCCCCAACTATTCATCTAGATTGTGTTCTAGATGTACAGTAATACATGTTATCAGAAGCCAGCTTGGTTTATTCAGTGAAACTAGGCCTTTTTTCCCTAAAAAAAACTTCAATGATTTAGATTGGCTTTTTCTCCTTGTAAGTCTTGCAAAGGCAACATGGAACAGAACCGACGTCATGTCAGTACAAGTATGTCATTGTACTGTTTATGTAAATGGGGTCATTTTCACTATTTGGTGCAGTAAACACTAGCAATAGAATTTGCTGCCAACAATCAGGGTCTGCATTTTACTGACCTCAGAAGGATGGAAGGCTGAGTCAACCTTAAACTGGTCAGGATCAAACTCAAGGCTGTGGGCAGAGTTTCCTGCCATATTGCATTCTAACCACTGCACCACCAGAGCTTAAGCACTAGGTTTTCCTCTGCTGGGACCAGAGGTGGGTTTCTACCTGTTCAACCCGGTTTGGCTGAACCGGTAGTGGTATGCCAGCCTGGGTCACAGAGCCAGCACCAACCCAGGCTGGCCACGCCCCCGAACTGGTTTCATGGTCACTGTCATTGCCATCTTTTTTTTTAGTTCTGAGCATGCACAGAACAATTTCTATTGAATTGCGCATGCGCTTGCCGCACACATCCAGTGCATGCGCACGAGTGAACCAGCAATAACTCCAGCTGAAACCCACTCCTGGCTGGGACTACATTTTGTTTCTTTTTTAGAAAGAAGGAAAGAATAACTTGTTGCTTGCTGAAAAAATACAACTCTTTAAAAGCTGTTACTAGACAACCTTTCAGCTTGGGTGGGATACTGCACTTGAACTCATAGTTATGCAAAAACAAACTCTGAATTCAAACTTGAGCTAAAGGCATTATTAGGTAAAGATTGTGCACATATTGATGAGGAACCTGCATATGGTAAAAAGGTTATATGAAGGCAAATTGAATTGGACAAACTGAATCGTCTTCGGTCAAGATACAAGGGAAGAGAAGCTAATGATTTATAGGGTGAAATACTTCAGAAAACTCTCTATGGTAAAGCAAATTGGGTCATTTGGAGTAGATTTATTAAACATCAATAAATACCAATGGAGTTTTGCAGTGATAACTACTGATAGCCCTGAGCCATAACATTATTAAGCTGCAGATGGCAATCAGAAATCCTACAGAAGGTTATCACAAGTGCAGCTATTTAGGTATTTCTAATGACAGTAAATGTACTGTATAAATATATGATTAAAATTTCATATATCAGGGTGAATGCCTTTATTTTTTTTAATGGAGAGGCATGGATGATCTCAAGATCCTTTGAGGACTGTTGTCTTAACATTCATTCCATTCATTGCAGCATGAACTAATTAGGAGATTTGTTTGGAATGGACTGGTCATGGAAGAAGGACACAAGAATTACCCACTCTTAGATGGAAACAAATAAAAAAGCAAAAAGTCTATGGTATATGTACCATATAGCTGCTAGCTGATTCTTTCAATGTGCAATAGATACAAAGACACCAAAAAAGGTGTCTGGTCAATGCACATTATTTGAGTATTTACTATGTAAGTAGTAGGTGGCATAGTGGTTAGACTGCATTATTGCATTCTGCTGACTGCCAAGGGTTCGATCCTTACCGGTTCAAGGTTGACTCATCTTCCATCCTTCCGAGATGGTAAAATGAGGATCCAGATTGATATATGTTTAAGGTGACCAGATGTCTCGCTTTTGGCGGGACAGTCACGATTTTTAATAATTTGTCCCACATCCCGGGGCATTTTTAAAAAGTCCTGATTTTTGTAGAAAGGGTGCCCCGCCCCTTTTTTTGCTCCACCACATGGCTTCCTCTTGCAAACATTTTCACTCATTTTTCCAGGTCTATCTTTGTCTATAGACTAGTGGCTGTGAGCGGTAGGGCGGCCTGCAGGGCTGGAGGCTGCATGGCGGCTGCATGCTGCCGAGCACTAGCAGGAGTCGTGGGGCAGGCTGACCGAGTGGCCTCGCATGGAGCTCGCCTTGCCTCCCAATGGAGGCTGCCCGGCTGCTTTCCCTCCACTCTCACCTTTTTCCTCCCCTTCCTCCTCCTCGCTACAATCTGGATGCTCGACATGCCTTCCTTTCCTCTGCGTTCGGCCCTTTCGTGCAGAGCCGCAAGATTATGAGCAATGCGGGGTTGGTACGCTAAGGGTGCCTGGTCCCAACTGGGAACTGCTGCTGCTGCCGCCACAGGGACCCAGCCCCTGATCCCTGCAACAGTGGCTGCTATGCTCCCGGCCGCGGACCCCTGCCATGTCCAACGCAACTTCAACAGCAAGCGGGTTGCCCGCCCAGCTCGCTGCCGCTGCCTCTCCATGGCCGGGTCATCCCAAATGCGCATGTCCCGGAGCTCCCCGCGCCTAGCTGTGTTGCTCACACACACATGGGCGTTCAAGGAATCCGGCATTTTTTTTTAAAAAAATCCCGATCAACCCAATCGCTCTGGCTCTTCCCGCCCGGACGCCCACAGCCCAGGAGCCACCCGAAGCCTTGCAGCCCGCCCGGGGTGAGTCGACCACGGTGCAGCCGGTGGTGGGCAGGAAGGCTTCAGGCGGCTCCTGGGCCACAGGCGTCCGGGCAGGAAGAGCCGGCGAGGGGGTGTTGGTGGCATCTTTGGCGGTGGAGCAGAGTCGCAGCAGCGCCAGCACCCGGTAAGCCTCCATCGGGCAGATGGAGATTAGAAGCGGGGCGGCTGCTGGGGCTTTGGCTGCTCCTAGCTCCTGTGCCACTTGTTGGCTGCCCTTCGCTGCCCTTGCATTGGAGACGGCCAGGATGCAGGTGTTTGCAGAGGATCTGGAACCTTTAAAAAAACTGAGCAATCAGGTTGATCGGGATTTTTTTTTAAAAAAATAACCCGCCGGATTCCTTGAATGCCCGCACATGTGCCGTTGCGCAACTAAGCGGAGGAGCTCCGCTTGGGATGACCTGGCTATGGAGGGGCAGCAGCAGCAAGCCAGGCAGGCAACCCGCTTGCTGATGAAGATGCGCTGGATGCAGCAGGGGCCCGCAGCCGGGAGCAGAGCCAGCCACTGCTGCAGGGATCGGGTGCCGTTGGGTCCCTGCGGCGGCGGCAGCAGCAGCAGCAACAGCAGCAGCAGCAGCAGCAGTTCCCAGTTGGGACCAGGCGCCCTTAGCGTAGCAACCCCGCATTGCTTGTAATCTTGAGGCTCCACGTGAAAGGGCGAAATGTGGAGGAAAGGAAGGCGCGTCGGGCATCCAGATCGCAGCGAGGAGGAGGAAGGGGAGGAAAAAGGTGAGGGTGGAGGTAAGCAGGCAGAAGCAGCTGCAGCAGCAACAACCATGCTGCCCGGGGTGGGCGTGTTTGGCAGCAGCCTGACCGCCCAGGTCATCATCCTGCTTCTAAAGGATGAGGGCTTTGCGGTTAAGGCACTCTGGGCCCCGCACTCAGGAAGAGGCAGAAGAACTGGCCAAGGAGATGAGCGTCCCCTTCTACACCAGCCGGAAAGACGAGGTCCTGCTGCACCAGGATGTGGATTTGGTCTGCATCAACCTGCTGCCTCCCCTCACCAGGCAGATCGCGGTGAAAACTCTGGGTGAGTCTCCGCGGAGAGCTTGGCGGGCAGCTGGCTGGACTTCCAAGAGGTGGGGGGTGAAGGAGGCCGTAGAAGAAGCGGCAGCACCTTGAAATGGAAAAAGGCCTGCGTTGCGCACACGCATGGGCATTCAAGGAATACGGCATTTTTAAAAAAAAAAAATCCCGATCAACCCAATCGCTCCGTCTCTTCCCGCCCGGATGCCCACTGCCCAGGAGTCGCCCAAAGCTTTCCAAGAGGTGGGGGGAGAAGGAGGCCGTGGAAGAAGCGGCAGTGCCTTGAAATGGAGAAAGGCCTGCTGCGTTGTGCACACATGCGGGCATTCAAGGAATCCAGCGGTTTTTTTTAAAAAAAAAATCCCGATCAACCCGATCGCTCTGGCTCTTCCCACCCGGATACCCACCACCCAGGAGCCGCCTGAAGCTTTCCAAGAAGGGGGGGGAGGAGGCCATGGAAGAAGCCTTGAAATGGAAAAAGGCCTGATTTCCCCCCCCCCCCCAATCAATGGTGTCCCGCTTTACCAATTTTAAAATCTGGTCACTTTATATATGCTTGAAAGTCTGCATGCAATGTAATCAACTGCCTTTGATTTCAAAATGAAAGGGGCTGGGTGGGGGGATGAAGAGAATCTTAAATTTTTTTTGATGTTATTTATTTTATATGTGTCTTTTAAAAATAATTTTGGTGATTGGGTGATATTATGAGCCCTGGTGGTGCAGTGGTTAGAATGCAATTTTGCAGGCTAATTCTGTTGACTGCCAGGAGTTCGATTCTGACTGGCTCAAGGTTGACTCAGCCTTCCATCCTTCTGAGGTTGGTGAAATGAGGACCCAGATTGTTAGGAGCAATAGGCTGACACTCTAACCCGCTTAGAGAGGCCTGCAAAGCACTGTGAAGTGGTATATAAGTCAAAGTGCTATTGCTATATGGTCATGTAAAATTGAACTATGGTCTCCAGAGCCAATAAATAATAAAGTGTAGAATGTAAAATATTGTGGATTGCCAAATTTCACTCTGGAATTCATCTCATAATCCTCCTGCAAGATACAAAAAAGTGTGACATATTAGGGTGACATATTAGACTAGGAAGTTGTAGTTCTCAGTCTGTCATGGAGATTCTCAACAAATGGTCAACGTTTTAAGCTGGTGTCATGATAAAGACTCAAGAGTCTGCCTTGAAAGAAGTATTTTTAATACTTTACTAGGCAAACCTGACAAGACCAGAGATAATTTCTTACCTAAACAAAGAAATAGAATGATCATGGATGTGAAAAAAATAAGTGGGTGGCAGTGACTTCAAACTTCCTCGTTTCCCCATTGATGTTGTTTATAGGAAGCAGATAGGTAGGTAGGGAACATTGGAAATAACTCTTCCTCTAACTCCTTGTTAACATGCGGAACTGCCTGCTACTCTGCTAAGGGGAGGAGATGCAAAGGGAGCTGTGGACAGTGAGGAAAACTACACCTTTGTTCTCCACCCTAGCATGTCCCCAAAGTCACATCTCTCCAGGGAGGAAGGGGATTTACCCATTGACCACCAATATCTTTCAGCCAACCCTATCTCCCAAGCAGGTATCTGAGTTGCTTCCTCATCCTTTCCTTGCTATCCCACCACCATTAAGAGATTTAAAATGTCAACCTCTGTCCAATAGTAGCCAATTGCTACTTGCCTATAGGGCCTTCTTCCAGCTGATTCGGTTCAGGGGCCAGAGAGCAGGAAAAGAGGGCAAGGACATTTCCTTGCACCATGCAACCTACATATTACTGGGGAATAATCAGAAGCATAGTGGTACTGAAGCAGCCACCAAATATCATTCCTATGGGTCCTAGCATTATGTAGGTTTCAGCCCATTTGAATTGCCTTGGTTCAATAATTGTTGCCCTTGCAGTTGCTCTCCCAATTTTTCCCATTGGAAGGTTACAAACAAACAGAAAGGGTAGTTTTAGGAGTATATAGATAGATTACTTTTCCATAGCAACAGGGAATCTTATTAAATTGTTAGTTTCTTTTCTGGTGCTTCTCTAGGTCAGTGTCAAAATGCAATTGCTAAGAGGAAAGCCTAAAATTTCACTTCTAGAAGATATCACATTGAAAAGACACAGTATTCCATAATAATTAAATGATTCTCATTAGTATTTCTCTTTTAGCCTTTAATGTAAAAGATAAGGGCACTTTGCATTTTCTAATCCAAGGACAGTGTTGAAAACATAAAGCTATTAAAAAGAAAGATGTAGTATTCACTGGAAACTTGACCTAAATAGGATAGGCTCTTGAGGCCTCTTTAGTAATCGGGGGGGGGGGGGGAAATAGATCTTCTCACTCAAATAGATTTTATGTCTATAAAGGAGAATCTTCAATGCACTGTACCATGAATGCCAATCACAATTGCTAATCAGAGACCACCAACTGTATGTCTGGGTAAAGCTTCTGTGGGTGTTATGAAGAGCAATTTCAATGTTGATTATTCAGGTCAGTGGCTGTGGAGTACCTGTACATTAAAGCCCATTGTTTTCTATGGCATGTATTAGATTTAGATATGAATGATGAAGGTCATGAGTGTTTTTCTCCTATTACTGTAAATCCTAAACTCAAGCCTCTCTATTTTCTATAGTCTACAGCAAGGAGGTAATCAACATTTAATGAAAAAGTTTTCAAAATCCTTCCCACCACCACCTCCATATGTGCTACCTTCTTAAGTTAATGCTAGGAGAGACATGATAGCAGTGTTCCAATATCTCAGGGGTTACCACAAAGAAGAGGTAGTCAAACTATTCTCCAAGGCACCTGAGGGTAGAACAAGAAGCAATGGGTGGAAACTAATCAAGGAGAGAAGCAACTTAGATCTGAGGAGAAATTTCCTGACAGTTAGAACAATTAATCAGTGGAACAGCTTGCCCCAACACTGGAAGTCTTTAAGAAGATGTTGGATAGCCATTTGTCTGGAACGGTATACGGTTTCCTGCCTAGGCAGGGGGTTCAACTAGAAGACCTCCAAGGTCCCTTCCAACTCTGCTATTGTATTGTATTGTATTGTATTGTATTGTATTGTATTGTATTGTATTGTATTGTATTGTATTGTATTGTATTGTATTGCTACATTTGCTTATGAAAATTACTAAAGTGCTAACCTTTTGAACAATTATTTTCTGCAAGGACAATGAAAGTTAGATGTGAAAATTAAAAAGAGAAAGAAATTCTCTCACATGATGCCCTATAAAGAAAACAGCCAGATTTTTTTTTAAAAAAAAATCCATTGCTTTTTGGACTAAAAGTAGTGTAATGGCCACATATTAAAATTCTTATGTCAAGCATTAACAAGAGAACAGAAGCTGAATTACAGCAAATAAATGAATAGCTCCAGCATCATTGGGTAGCTTGATTTTAGAGTGCATGTGTCTTTGAAGTGAGTGATATACAAATGTTTGTATAAATGAACAAGCAAATCTATATCAAAGGCATGGTTGTATTTTTGTGGCATAGTCAGAATAAACATTTTAGACAAATATGATTCCCATTCAATAATTATGCTCTTAAAGTGAGAAAGTAAATGAAAGCATTGTAAAGCCTAACCATCTTATTACAATAAACCAGCTGTCTTTACCTTTTATGGAATAGTCTTCCTTTTGATTAAAGTAATGTATATATCTTTTAGTTGCACTTTCTAGTAAGTGTCCCAATCCAATGTGCTCCAAACGTGTGGGACTTCTGCTTTGATTACCCAGACTACTAATACAATATATACCTGAAGTCTGCAAACTGGGAATGACACTACTTTACTATTTGTGAGGCAACCTATGAAAATAATGATTGATGGGAAATTGTGTTATTTTCAATAGGGATTAGCCACCATAATATAAGTGGCTGAAATCCCAGGACTGCTTGTAATTTCAGGGTGAGGGATTACTGTAACCGCAATGGGATTATAATTTAGCCAAAGGAATAAATATACATTGAATTGTACACCAAACTAATTTATTATCTACATGAGGTTTATTGAGAAATCCTTTGATTTGGACTTGTTGAATATAAAGGATGAATATTCAAGGAATTGCTGAAGAAACTTGTTTCTTAAAATAAAAGTAGATGTCAAAAAATGTATTGTCCTGTTTTTAAGTTTTTGTAAACATCTGATGAATGATAACTTGGGCATAGCTTGATATGACAATATGTCATCCAGACAGCAAGTGATTGTTGTTCCATTTACTGCATTTTATAGCAGATGCAAATGCTACATTTGATTCACTTTGTAGTGACCTTAGGGAGAAAATAGAGATTTGTTAATAAAAGTTTCAGTGTTATTAAAGAAATGTAGGCAAGGTTAAAAAAGATATAACTTCAGAGCAAGAGTACACTATAAAATAGAACAAAACAGATCTAAATATATAGCAGACAAGGAAAGCTACAAGATAAACGGGAACTGCTAATAGTGTACAAAGAAAACTATTTAGATCTTGTATGTAAATATAAATGTATTTATATTACTGAAAGTACTTTATACACTGGGGAAACTGCATATTTTGGAGCTCAGACAGTTCAAAATGGCTTGCAATCCTTATGGTGAGGTCTTGGGGTTAAGATAACCTGATATTAAGGCTCAGATAAAGAACATTTATAAAAGACAATTGGAAAAAGGAAGGCAGATTGATGTTTAGATACATGGCAGAGGTGGGTTGCTGCCAGTTCGACCCGGTTCAGCCAAACCAGTATAGAATTCAGGCCTGAGTCGCAGAACTGGCAGTGACCCAGGCCTGACATGCCCCCGAACCAGTTCTCTGGTGTCTTCTGCCATTGCCAACATGGTTCTGCGTATGTGCAGAGCAATTTTTAGTCAAATGCGCATGTGGAAGCAATGCGTGGCTAGCGAGTGCATGAGCTAAGCAAGTAGCATGAGTGCAAAGTTCACACACAGTGAACCAGTACTAACCAGTTCAGGAACCCACCCATGATTAATGGGGACTGTTTAGGATATAGAGACATGGAGATTAGGATAGAGAAAGAAAAAGAAAGAAAAGCTCTCCTACTTTTAACTTTCTAGCAGTGGTAGTGATCAACTTAATCTGTTAAGAGAGATTTGATTACATTTAAAGAAATAATGGTATAAATGCAAATGTGAAAGTAGAAATGAATTTTTAAAAACCCTGAAGAATCTGTAATTATAAATGAGTGAGACAGAAATAAGCCAAGAGATGAAATAATATTTAGACAATGTGACACTACTTGATTTTTTAAAAAAGAATTTTGCCTGAGACTGAAAACAGCTACAGAACAACCTGACAAAGATAGTAAGGAGGGGATTGTTGAAACCCTAACATTATTTTTAGAATAGTGGACAGGCTATAGAAGATCATCACAAGAAATGAAAAGTTAAGAAATGTATTAAGAAATATACTTGTGCCCTTTGTCAGGAAAAAGATAAGAAACAAGATTCCAGGACATCTTAATTTTAAGATAAGGATTAATATTAGGACTTCATAAGAAAAAACAATACAAAACTGATTGATTTGATTAGGAATAAAATAACATGTTTCATACGTAGTGTAATGTAATCTTAAATGGGAAGGAGTTACTACCGATAAGTTTGTTTGTAACTGCGTTTCTTTCTTAACTTTATTTTTTGTATTTTTTAATCTTTTACTTGTTTAAAAATCTCTAATATAATTATGTTTTAAACATTGCATATACTACAGCTTGGATTTTAATTAATGCTCCTTTAGCACAATTATGCCTTAGTAGATTTCTGCTTGCAATTGGAGAAATCTAAGTTCAGATTCTTGTTTTATTAGGAATAACAAAATTACAGACTTGGAAGGAACTTTGGAGGTCTTCTTGTCCAACCCCCTGCTCAAGCAGGAAACCCTATACCATTTCAGACATATCTTTCCAATCTCTTCTTTAAAATCTCCAGGAGGTTGGGTCTAGAGCACCCACAGCTTCTGGGGGCAAGTTGTTCCACTGATAGTTCTAACTGTCAGGAAATTTCTCCTTAGTTCTAGGATGCTTCTCTCCTTGATTAGTTTCCATCCATTGTTTCTTGTCCTGCCTTCTAGTGCTTTGGAAAATAGTTTGACCCACTCTTCTTTGTAGCAGCCCCTTAGATATTGGAGCACTGCTATCAAATCACCTCTAATCCTTCTTTTCATTAAACTAATTCCAATTCCTGCAACCGTTCTCCCTATGTTTTAGCCTGCAGTCCCCTAATCATCGTTGTTGCTCTTCTCTTCAGGGGGTTCCCTTAAAGTAAGTTATTTTCTCTCAGTTATTGAAAGTTACGATAAAAATGAAAAGGATACTTATGTGTGCTTCCTTGATAAATAAAAAAATCTCTTATCTATTGTTTTTTGTCATACATAAATGTATTATTATGCACTCCAGTGGTCTCTTCTGCAAAGATATAATTTTGTTTGTTTGTTTGTTTGTTTGTTTGTTTGGTTGGTTGGTTGGTTGGTTGGTTGTTGGTTGGTTGATTGGTTCATTCATTCATTCGTACATTCATACATTCATTCATCAAATTTAGGTACTACCCATCACATTCTTGAATGACTTTGAGTAAATTGAAAGTTTAGCTTCCCCAAAAAACAATGCTTTTAAATGAACTAACTAATATGTGTTTGGCCGTGGTCAAAACTTCTCAATTATTATAGAAAGTGAAGCTGGAGAGGAGGAAAAAGAGTAATTTCCAAATATGTGAAACCTTTATGCTATTTGTAGACATACTGAATATAAAATATGGGCAGGGAATATAGAAGAAGGTATTATTTACATAGAAGAAAGAGTTGATCAAAGAAAAGGAGAAAAATATTTACTTGAGCTGCGTGCTGTGCTGAATGGAAGAACAGGAGGTTGTATTGATATTCATAGTATGCATATTCCTATTCAGTGTGCATAATCCAGGTCTAACAGGAACAAATGATGTACATACAATACTTGACTGAATGAAAAAGAACTAATCTCAGACATAAAATAAAGGGTGAAATATGGCAGAAGGGCAGGAAGTGTCCATCCCTCAAACATTTTCATGGAAGTACATAATTTAACAACACGAGAGCAGAGGGATAAGTGGCTCTGCATGTTAGACCACAGGAAGCCATGAAGTGTTACAAATGATGGCATCTCTATGTTTTCATAACATTTAGTTCCAAGAACAAACACTTGGAATCTGAAAAGGCACTCAAGACTTTAAAAAACACCCCAGATCCACATTTTTTCCCTAGAAAAATAATAAGAAACCCAAGGAAGACTACAGTGATCAAGAAAAGGTGAATATTAACTTGAAAACAATAATCTGTTCATCATTGGACTTGAAATTAGTAGTGAATTTTTGTATCTGTGAATTGACAATGCATAAGGGAGACAAAGAAATGCCAGTTAGCAAGTTCTGAATTAACTGCTATGTAAAATATGCCAAATGTTCACAATATGTTAACATACTTCAGCAGGCATTTCACTGATGCAAGAAATTGAACACGGACCCAAAGATTATCATAGAACCCACTAGACATTTGCCACAGCAGAATGATTTTCCATTATGTGTTTCCTGACTGATTAATTTCAGCCTACTCAAAACAGCAGCTTAAAATGTGTGTAATAGAGAGGATACGGATGGTTTTTAAATAAGAAATTGACATTACCTGATATATGCTTTTCTACTTCTTCTCTGAAGCGGCTGTCACGTTTGATCTATCTTTTCCCTAAATCCCTACTTTATCTGAGGGTGGTCTTGAACTAGTAAAGGATGCAAAGATTATAGCACCGAAGTTAAAAAGATGTTCTGAGAATATATGAGATGCCTGGAAGATAGGAAGACAACAAGTATCTCATGTATTTTAATTCATACATGAACTTTTGCATTTATATGTAGTGACCATCACTGAAAGTCATCATAATTCTTTCCCTTCCTTTTCACCCAAAGATGATCTTTACAACAAATGTTGCCCATATCTGTATCAATGATTTAACCTGTCCAAGAGAAATCTTATAACTTGGTCCTCAGAGACTAATGACCATGTTACAACAAAGAAAGTTACAAAAAAAGAATTAATCAATGATAAGAAAACTACACAGAGGATATTCTCCATGTTATTGCTGTGGTGACCATACATTCATTACATTACATTTACAGAAACTGCTCCAAGTGAAGAGATAGTCAAGAAACAGCAAAATATTCTGTCTGTATCCATTTTTCACACATTTCCAAACATCAGAGAAAACTATTCTTGGTAGCTAGTTCTATATACCTTTTAAAAACAAACATAAAATATTTAGTTGCACTGTTCCCCCAGATCCAAATCTCTTCAGTTTAGCATGGACTCAGCTGATTAGCAGGCTGGAACACATATTTATGAATCCAAATGTTGTGTCCTCTTTATGTATCTCAGAAAGATAATTTGTTTCAGGAATTCTGTGAGGAGCAGAAAATATGCTACCCAAAACCAAACCAAACCAAACACTTAGATTTTGAATGCAATTTGCATAACAATTCTTAAGATGCCATGAAATGATAAAACAACAACTGGCATATGCATATGAAGAAAGAACTATAAAACTAAGATTCAAACTGCTACACTACAGAGTTTTATTGATGCATTTGTGTATATGGAGACATACATACATACATACATACATACATACATACATACATACATACATGTCTTTTTTGTTTTGTTTTTTAGTAAACCCTTGCTACTATAATAAGAAATAATACTGTAGATAGATGATAGATGATAGATGATAGATGATAGATGATAGGTTGACGTGATGTGTCAGTGCCTGGAGGCTGTTAGGGTCTGGATGGGTGTAAACAAGCTTGCATTCAATCCCGACAAGACCGAGTGGCTTATGTTTTTCCCTCCCAATAATTGGCCTTGTATTCCAGCTCTCAGGCTGGTGGATGAAATTAAAAGCCCCTCAGACAGGGTTCACAATTTGAGAGTCCTCCTTGATCCACAGCTGATTTTAGAACACCATTTGTCGGCTGTGACCAGGGGGACATTTGCCCAGGTTCACCTGGTGCACCAATCGCGGCCCTACCTGAACCGGGAGGCCCTCAGAACAGTCACTCACGCCCTTGTGACCTCAAGACTGGACTACTGTAATGCGCTCTACATGGGCAGCCCTTGAAGAGCATTTGGAGACTTCAGCTTGTCCAGAATGCAGCCGCACGAGCGATTGTGGGTGTACCCCGGTACACCCACGTTACACCTATCCTCCGCGAGCTGCGCTGGCTGCCTATTGGACTCCGGACGCGCTTCAAGGTGCTAGTCGTTTCTTTTAAAGCCCTACATGGTATCGGACCTGGGTACTTGAGAGACCGCCTCCTGCCAATTACCTCCCTACGACCAATTACATCCCACAGATTAGGCCTCCTCCGGGTTCCATCAGCTAGCCAATGTTGACTGTCGACCACCCGTAGGAGGGCCTTCTCTGTGGCAGCTCCAGCCCTCTGGAACGATCTCCCCATGGAGATTCGTACCCTCACCACCCTTCAGGCTTTCCATAAAGCCGTTAAGACCTGGCTATTCCAGCAGGCCTGGGGCTGATGAGTTCCCAGCCCCACTCGAATTGCGTGGCTGTTGCGAGTTTTTAATTCCATTTTCTGTATTTTGTTTTTTGTCTTGTTGTTTTCTTTATATTGTCCCCATTCCTTATGGTTTGTTAGCCGCCCTGAGTCCCTCCTGGGAATAGGGTGGCATACAAGTTTAATAAACGATAATGAAATGACGATAACGATAGATGATAGATGATAGATGATAGATGATAGATGATGGATGGATGGATGGATGGATGGATGGATGGATGGATGGATGGATGGATGGATGGATAGATAGATAGATAGATAGATAGATAGATAGATAGATAGATAGATAGATAGATAGATAGAGTGTAGCATGATGGAGAGGCAACCATTTGCAGAGGGCATGGAAGTAACATCATTTATATGGGAAGGAAGCTGAAACTTTTAGCATGCTTCTGATAGAGTGATGAAGTTGTGAGTAATTCAGAATAAGCATGTGATGCCTTTTTTGGGGGGGAACACTCCTTTGTTGTACTTACTGCATAAAAAATAAGAGTGGAAAACCACCAGCTTTTTCTTGAATTCTGCTGGGACGATCTTCAGAAATGAGATTGGAGGTTATAGGTTGCTTACCTTTACTTTAAATGGTTTCAAAGAGCCTACAGCCCAATGGTGGGTTCCAGATCCTGGTGTAACCAGTAAGGGGCCAGGCGCGTACTGGTTGCAGAATGCAAGCAGCACAGGCATGCACACCCACTGCTCGTGACGCTCCAGCTGCTAGGTGGAGCATCGCGCAGGGGCCGTACCCTCCGTGTGTGTGCACAAATGCCCCGATTGGCTCAAATAGCAGTAAGGAGAGCAGGTGGGCAGGTGGGCCCTCCGGAGCACCGTACCGGAACGGTACCTGATGCTCCCAGGAGACACCTATATTAAGGTGACCAGATTTTCAGATTGGAAAAGAGGGACACCCTTGACCGGGGGGGGGGGGGGGCTTGATTAAAAAAAATTTTTTTTGTCAAAAGGTCACCCCAGGACACTGAAACCAGCATAAATACGAATCTGTTGCCAAACAAAATTTTGATCCCGTGACCATGAGGATGCTGCAACGGTCGCTAAGTGTGAAAAATGGTCGCAACGGTCGCTAAGTGTGAAAAATGGTCTCAACGGTCGCTAAGTGTGAAAAATGGTCATCAGTCACTTTTTTCAATGCCATTGTAACTTTGGTCACTAAATGTTTTCCCCCTCCTCGAGACTCCTCACTTCTTCCTTCATTCCTCTTGCTTATCTACCTTCACCTTATCTGTCTTCTGCTCTTTCCCTCTCTTCCTTCCTCCCTCCTTCCATCCTCTTCTTTCCTCACTCACTCCCTTCCTCCTTTTTTCTCTTCCTTCCTCCTTCCATTCTTTATATGATATAAAATTCAATGAGGGTGAAACACACCAAATCTGGCAAAGCTGCCTTGCACCAACCTGGCCTGCCCATAGAATAGCAGCCACTTTGAGACACATAAACCTGGTCTGAACATATTGCATCACAAAGATTTGCAAAGATCACATTTGCAAAAAGGAACATTTCTTGTAGTAAATACATCTTATAAACAATTTAAAAGTAAAAATCCCCCCAAAATAATAAAAAAGGTATTCTATAAATAAAAGAAATCCTTAAAAACCATTGTTAAGTATTACACCAGCAATAATTTATACTGTCACCATTTCAAACTATCATCAGAAATACGAATCCGTTGCCAAACATCAACATTTTGATCGCGTAACCATGAGGATGCCACAACGGTTGCTAAGTGTGAAAATGGTCGCTAAGTGTGAAAAATGGTCATC
The DNA here is from genome assembly GCF_051295495.1 of Thamnophis sirtalis. Taxonomy (NCBI): domain Eukaryota; kingdom Metazoa; phylum Chordata; class Lepidosauria; order Squamata; family Natricidae; genus Thamnophis; species Thamnophis sirtalis. The sequence goes on along the minus strand of NW_028261386.1, from coordinate 84,556,525 downwards.
AGTCACTTTTTTCAATGCCATTGTATCTTCCTGATTATTAAAAGTGCAAATTCACTCAGTGTCAATCATGACTCCTGAGTCCATTTCAAAGTATTGTGCATAGAAATTTTAAAAATGGCTTGTTTCAATTTATTTGGGATAGAATCTTTTTTTAAATAGTCTAAGACAATTTAAAAAAAGAATCAACACAGAATACCACTATTTAAAAAAAATCATATGCACAATAAATAAAATATTATTTTAAAATACATTGAGCCTATACTCCTTACAGTAAATGACTCATCTGGAAACAAGCCAATAGCATTTTTTGTGCTTTCAAATTTACAGATGTTCCAAAATCAGCTTAAAGTCCAAATATTTAAAGACCACCCCCCTCAAAGCTATCTTACCAGAGCTTTAAATATCTTCTGGGGAGGCCCTGTAATCCCATTCATGACAAAGGTAGGGCTTTCTCAGGAGGAAGGTTTCAGCTGATGCCCATCCTTTGGAAACCTCCTCCAGAGCAGGGAGCCCTAACCTGCTGTCCATTCAGGAAGGCTGTACAAATTATTCTGTCTTCTAGAGCCATTGGGATTTAATATGGTTTTATCACTGGATTTTCTTTTTATTGTTTTTGTGGAATTGTTACAATGATTTTATAATAATATAATTTTATTTGGCATTTTTGTTGCTGTAAACTGCTGAAAGCCCCTGATAGAATACAAATTATTTAATAATAAATTTAAAAAGCTGGATGCAAAATATGAAAACATTGCAAACTATTGTTCAAGATAATTTGAGAAAAGGGAATCATTCACCAAGAGTGCTAATAACTACTGCTAAGTTATATAGCAAATCAGATACTAAGGCCTAATGCCACAGAGGGGAGAGAAATTCATAAGTTTTCAAGATTTCCTGCACTGCTTCAAACATATACACTTAATACCAATGAATCCACAGCTATTATTTGATACAAGAAGATGGGTATGGAGAACGGAAAGAAATTTAAATTAATAAAAAAGATGCCACTGAAATCATCTGTTTTAAATTATAATCCCTCTTCCTGACAGTGGATCAATAAAAAAAGATTATGCCCAATTCAAACTGGAAAAATACATTTAGCTCAAAAAAATAAGATCGTCATGGTGATGAAAGAACATGGCAAGTATCCCTAGGAATTATTTGTCTCTCCAGGCAAATAAGGAAATACCTGTTGCTCTGGTCTTTAATGCAATTCTTGCTTAAGGCAGAGCCCTCCCCCGAAAAAATGCTTCTGCCGGGCTGCGAGAGCCATGTGGAAGTTGTCTGCACAGCTGAAAAAAGGACTGTTTGCTGGGCTGGGAGGAGGAGACAGCCCCCTGCCTTCTCCCCCTTTGGCTTTGCGGAGTTCACAGCCAGCACGGGCGGCAAGTCTGGATGGAACCACGTGGAAGTTCTCTGCGCGACCGGCAGCCGCTTTTTACTCCCGAGTAAAATTTTTACTCGGGAGTAAGTAAAATTTACTCCTGAGTAAAAATTTTTACAAAACATGATTTATTTTACTCACCACCAGTAAGCGCAGCTGCAACCCCAACAAGAAAGACAAAATAAAATGGAGACTCGCGCATGCGTCCTCAGCTAAGGAGTCCAGCCAATCAGTGAGCTGGTTGGCCAGCTCACTGATTGGCTGGAGTCCAGCCAATCAAATCAGTGAGCGGCAGGCTGGGCTGGCTTAAATTTGTAGGTAGCATAGAACAGAACGATGAGCCAGCCCAGCAGCTGATGGGCGGGAGCTGCGAGCGCCAAAAAAAGCGTGCCTTTTAAAAAAGCGGGCGGGACGCGGGAAAATGCATCAAAAAGCGGGGGTGTCCCGCCAAAAGCGTTATGTCTGGTCACCTTAACCTATATGCCCGTACCATAAGGTGACCAGATTTTCAGATTGGTAAAGAGGGACACCTTTGACCAGGGGGGGGGGGCTTGATTAAAAATTTTATACGGAGCAACAAAAATTTTCATACAACGCAAAAAATAGTATTGTAATATATTTTTTTTATTTCAACATAACTACAATTTACAAATATAAATTTTAACTGTTGGCAAACATCAACATTTTGATCACGTGACCATGAGAATGCTGCAACAGTCACTAAGTGTGAAAATGATCGCTAAGTGTGAAAAATGGTCATCAGTCACTTTTTTTCAATGCCATTGTAACTTTGGTCACTAAACAGCCATGTTCCTGACTTAACAACCACCATGATTCACTTAACGTGGCAATAAAAGGTCGCAAAATGAGGCAAAAATCATTTAACAAACATCTCCCTTAGTAACAGAAATTGAGGGATTAATCCTGGTCGTAAGTCGAGGATTACTGGTGGCCAATTGCAAAAGGCAACTTGGAACAGGTGAGATTGTGCCCGGATCCCTTTCATGTCAACATCCCATCCTGTCCATGGGGAGAACTCCACAGGTGGACAAAAGCCCCCAATCCCCTCTCAACCGCCACCTGACTCTGCCATCCGCCATAACCACACATGACATTTAGATGCCCCTCAAAGGCAAAACTCAGGGGGCTGAATTCTACAGGGGGAAGAGTAAAGGGGGGATTTGAGGGGCAGCCCAAAGTACCATCTGTCTAAATTTGCATCAGGCAGGCAGTAACATTTTCATAGACCATGATCAGAGGAGCAGCTGATCCTATGGAGAGACTCCTCCTGCATTCAGTCCCAGGCCTACAAGTGGAAGTACCCCGTCCTTCCTTCCTCCTTTCATCTTCCTTCCTTCCTTCCCTTCCTCCCTCTTTCTTCCTTCTAGCCTTCCTCCCTTTCCATTCTTCCTCCTTCCTTCCTTCCTCTTGCCTATCTACCTTGTCTTTCTGCTCTTTAGATCTCTCTTCCTCCTTCCTTCCTCCTTCCATCCTTTCACCAAAAATCAGGATGTTTTATTAGCATCAGCATCATTCTGCTGAAAATGCCAGATTCTGTGGTACTTCTGGATGAAATTTAGAAAATTACAGAGACATGAGGAACCATTATATAATTTCACTTGGCAAAACTCTGATTAAAATAATAGCAACAAAATGTAAGGTTTTTTAATTTTAAAACTCTAGCAAAACATAGATTTATTTCCAGTTTAGTTAATTAATGTCATTATAAAAAGGAATGCAATTGATTAAATAAAAATTCAGAATCATTGAGAATTATTGTTCATAATTCTCTGGTTTAGTAAAAGTTTACATTTAGAGCCTCAGGCAACACTACTTGTATCCCTTCAAATATTTGAGAATCTCTAGCCTGTGTTAGCACCCCCATTAACTTTCTTTCATTCCAACCTACACTGCAGGGTGGTTGCTGCAGGGAAAATTAGAAGGGAGTTCAAAGTTCATTGCTTTGAGCTTTTGAATGAAGGGAGGATTAAAGCTCAAAGATTAAGTTCATTTCCTCACTAATGAATTATAAGCCTTCAGGGCCATCCACCCAATTTTGAAGTAATATAAACCCATACTCATTACTGATCTTTCAAATTTTTATGGGATGACTGTAGAAGACATTATAAATTACCAGTGGGAAATATACTTAGTTGCATAACTAAATAAAACAATTCTAAACTTAATGTCATGTATTCCAATTCACAGGCATATAATACTGCCGCGAACCTGCTGTTCATGTGGTATGTTAAGACCACCTTACTATATTTGAGTTAAAAATGATCAGTAAGCACCAGCAATCTTTAAAAGAGTTTGCTGTATGCTGCCGCCTTGCCAACCTGGAATTTCCGCACCATGCAAGTCTCCATCTTCATAATTTGCTAGAGTTCATCGGAGGATTTTATTTCGACAATTCAGAGTTTCATTCCAATTATACCCACATTTTAATTGTCTGGGAGCTCCCCCACCCAATGTTCCCTCTAATTTTTTTTCAGTGTGTGCAGAAAATTATAGTGTTTGAGCGGCACATTTTCATGCCTGAGCACCTGAATTTTTTTCACAGATGTTTCACAGAGCAATTGATTTATAGGATCCGAATTGGAATGGAGAAAAATGGTTGTGTGTGTGTGTGTGTGTGTTTGAGTGAGCGAGGGATCCAGTAAGGGAACTGTGCCTATTTAGGAAAGAAGGTAAATTATTGCAAACATGATCAGTCGAAGATAAGTATGGGGAAAGATTGGGCGGTAGAGAGAAATGATAAAAGAGTGGGAAAGAGGAACAAAAAAAGAGGGAAGAAAGACAGAAAGAGGCAGAGAAGGAGAGAGAAAGTGACAGAAGAATGGAAAAGAAAGAGAAAGAGAAGAGAAACAAAGAGAAAGTGGATGAGAGAGACAGAGAGAGAAGAGAGGAAGAGGAAAGAGTAAGAGAGAACATCTCATTTCAACTCTGAGGTGCAAATATTCTCTTTGATTGGTAATTTTATTTGTCCATTTACTATCCAATACTCTCATTTCTCCTTAAGTTCATCAAGAATTCCCTTCTTTTAATGGAATTTATCACAATACCATGAGAATAACTTTTTTAGCATAGCTTTACAGCTATTTAAAATACATAGTAATTTAGGTCAGGTTTTCAGAAGATTCAGAAGATTCAGTATTTATAAGTCACTAAGTGCAAAGAAACAGAATTCAGAAAGTTGGCTTCCCTTTTTGTAATTGCCTATTACCTGCTTAATTTTTTACCTACATTTTTGATAACTGATATTCACTGTTGACCCAAGAAGCCCATCGTAGAAAGAAACCTTCCCTATGAACTTTGTTGGGTTTCCATGGAATGAAGTTTGATCTTTTTCTCAACCATACAGTAGCATATTCTTTCTAAGGAGGCTATAATCAAGATAGTCCATAATTGCCTATCAATCTAACAGTATGGCGATTGACAATCTCTTTATATTTCAACTCTAACTCTTTCAGTCTTAAAGTTTTGGGGAGGAGAAATCCAAAAATTCTTTTAAAGAGGAAAAAAAATGCTTGCACAATTGCATCCATGGAGACATGTATATATACACAACACACAGAGAAACAAACTTAACAAAGTGCTAAGCCTGCCCACGAGAGAGAGAGAGAGAGAGAGAGAGAGAGAGAGGGAGGGAGGGAGGGAGGGAGGGAGGGAGTATCCCTCCTTCCTTCAGCCCAACACTCTTGCTGGCATCCCGGCCAGACGAGAGGGACTGCAGAGGGTCTAGGGCAGCGAGTCATTTGATGGGAAACTTGCCTCTTGGAAGGAATGACCCGGCTTGGCTCCCGCTTTCGATCTGCCGCCCAACGACCAAACAGAGAAGCGAAGAGGCAGGAGAGATGAAGCGGGAGCCAAGCCGGGTCATTCCTTCCAAGAGGCAACTTTCCCATCAAATGACTCACTGCCCTAGACTCGAGGAGACCCTCTGCAGTCCCTCTCGCCTGGCCAGAATGCCAGCGAGAGTGTTGGTCTGAAGGAAGGAGGGTTACACACACTCACGTTCTCCCCCTCCCTCCCTCCCTCTCTCTCTCTCAATGGCAAATCCGAGCAGCCGCTGCTGGGAGCCGGTCCCAACCCCCGCACCCCTTCTCTCAGCTACTTTCTGCCTTGTGATTGCTGTCTCCAGGCTGGCTCTTCTCTCCTATTATCATGGAAGGCGTCTCACAAAAACCACTGGGCGGCAGCTGGAAACTGCTGTGCGGTGTTTTGTTGCCACGTGCATGGCCACGCCCCCACCCCAAATTAAAAACAATATACAAAGACATTTAACAGTTGGGGACAGGAAGGAAGAAATGCTTTGTGGGCATAAACCCGGACATAATAACGGGAGAAGGAAGGAAGATGAGGGCAAGAGCCAAGCCCCTCTTCTTCTTCTAACAAAGCAGCTACAACTTGTGCAAGCTTATAGGCTTCATCGCGATGTACTCATTTCCCGCAACCACCTCCTTCTCCAATATTAAAAAGTCCCTTCAGTCCCAATGCGAGCAACCCACTCAGCGTCCCTGGCCCGCGCTAGGAAATAATAGCCCCTGAGATCCCACCATCACTTTCGGGAGAAAAAGGAGGTGAGGGATAGTTCTTCCCCCTCCCCGCAGCAAACTTGTGGCAGCCGCCCGAGCTCCCTCCCCACGCCTTCTCGCCTTCCCTCAGGTGGAAGTTGCTCGCAATCTCACCCTCTCGCAAGGCTCTCAACTCCTCCGGGGACTCTTCGCTGCAGTGGCTCGACAAGCTCAGGCTTTCTCCTGCTGCTGTTGCCACTGCTGTCTGACTCCAGCAAAACGTGGCATGGGACGGCTTGGGGACCGAGCGCGGCCAGCGCAAAACATGTCAAAGACGCTGGCCGCACCGCGTAAGTTCCTGCCCCCGCCCCCATGCCTGCGCCCATTCTTTTTGGAGGCCTGGCATCTTGGGCAAGTCTGGGGACCTTGCAAAGGCCTTGCGAGGTCCCCGAACATGTCAAAGACACTGGCCATGCCACGTAAATTCCCGCCTCCATCCCCGTGCCTGCGACCATTCTTAAAAAAAATCGGGACTTTTTAAGAACACCACGAGACGCGGGACAAATTGTAGAAAAGTGTGCCTGTCCCGCTGAAAGCGGGATGTCTGGTCACCTTACCGTACCAGGGCGTACCGGTGGTTTCCCACCACTGCTACAGCCAATTGAAAATTCAGAGTTAAAAAGAAACAGGACAATAGAGGATTCTAAATGCTTTACTTCTACTCTGAAAATGGCAGATAATTCAAAATCTGGAGGGGTACATAGATGATAAGAACTTTTTTTAGGTAATAAGATACTAGATTTTCAGTGGTAGTTTACTCTCAAGTAGGTGCCCATTGATTGCTGCTTTAGACTGATTTGTTTTAACTCAATGGTATAGATTGTACTTGCAGCAATGCTGTATGCCTCCTTACAGAAAAGGGATTTAAGTGAAATAAGATATAGGGCTGTTGAATGCTTTTGTTTATATTCCCCCGCTTTTCTGAAGTGAGTTTTGTACAAACATATAAACAAATCTCAATGAATCAGTAATTGCATGGTATTCAGTCACCTTTGTGTGAGTGCCCTGAACAAAAAGAAGTGGTTCTGATTTAATTTAGCCATGTTTAGCTGACATATTTATGCACATGTTTATCCATGTTTTTTCTTCAGTCTATTTTCATGTTCCTGTCAGGAATATAATCTTTCCATCAGGTTCCATTACATATAATTCAAAATATCCATGATGAAGTAGCTGAAGGTTGAGCTTCTTAAAACTGAAAAACAGCAGATTAGTTATTGATACCTGATAATTTTTTTCTCTCAGTGTCTATATTTTTGGCGTCCTTCCTCAGCCTTCCTGCTGTGCATCTACACAGATTCACCAATGACTCAAGAATCTTTAATTCAGGCTGCCCCCTCCAGATATGCTTGGATTTTTTTCTGCTTCTTTTCTGGGGAGGGGGGAGAAAATACAGAAGTGCGTTTTCCTGGCTCTATAATTGGGAATACTGGGTTTTGTGGCAGCCTACTATCAACCTTTGGAGAAGTTTCTTGAGATGATTGTGGTGTGCACTTTGTGGCATTTTGTTTGTAGGATTAATAACAGACCTTGGGTTTATTCCTGAAAGGAAGGAGTGAGTTAAACAGGCCTCACAGTAGGGAAAAAGATGCTTAGAAGGAAGCAGTTCTTTGTGCCATGCTATTTCAATGGGGTTCTTTTTCCAGGAATATATGCTGCAACAAGTTTCCCTCTTTAAGTAGTTTGACATTTAAGGATATTTAGTGGAGTTTGCAGGAAGCCAGGAACAAAGAATAAAGGGAAATAGAAAACAAATCCCAGAATTTTTAAAACGCTGACTTCCACTTCTACCCTTTCTAAAGTCTGTGATACTTTACTGCTGCTATTTGTAGACCACACTATCCATAAGAGAGGGTGGAAACCCCCAAAGGTAAAATATCTACATTTTAAAGAAAGGAACTAGGCAGATGAGATGCTCAAATGTTAATTTGGGTATGTTACAGTACTTTCATATCAGATAAAATTCCATGTCTTCTCTCAAATAGAAAGTGTGTGTATGTATGTGCAAGTATTCTTGTAACTGTTGGCTAAGTTCATTTTTATTTCCTGTGTCCAACATTATTTTCTGCATGTAGAAGACCCTTGCTAATTCTTTTAAATTGCAAGCAATTTGTGGACAGTGGGCACAAACCCATCAGGATTTGCCAAATTTCTGCAAATATTTTTCTCTATCTTTAAAGGCTGCATTGAAAGGTTAAACTGCAGCTGGCAAAATTCTCTCTTCTGTTCGACCTCAAAACAAGTCCTGACCAACTCAAATTTGACTCAGCCTTCCATCCTTTTGAGGTCAGTAAAATGAGGACCCAGATTGTTGGAAACAATATGCTGAGTTTGTAAACTTCCTAGAGAGGGCTGAAAAGCACCTATGAAGCAGTATATAAGTCTAAATGCCATTGCTACATATAGAATTTACAGACTCATTGCTGCTTCTGTATTTTTAATGTGGACATTTGACAATGAAATGCTAAATGTCTATTCAGAAATAATTAGATATAATTGATAGAAGATCAATCTGAGCAAGTTAAATGCTTCTAACAACTTTGAGAAAAGGATAAGGAAGTAATTTGTATCATTGACTGGACAAATTCAGCCAGTTATAATCTATTTCATCAGTGGAGTAGCCTTTAAGTCTCATAAACAAACAAACACTTACATATTTATTATATTTAATAAAGTGTCAATGTGAGAACAATGTGTCTCACCTACATCAGGAATTTTTTGGCTTTTAACCCTTGCTTAATTCTGCTCGAGTGATCATAAAATGCCTAAAGTCAGACTAGATGAGGGACGTCGTTCCCCTGCCTCCTCCTGTAGAGGGCGCTTTTTAGAGGCTTTTTTAAACAGTTAAGCAGAGTCATCCACGGTGACTCTGGCAGCAACTAGCTCAGCCTGACCTCAGCTCTTGCCTTTTTCCTTTTACTTTTTTTTTCTTTTCATGATGACAGGCAAGAGCAGAGTTGAAATCCTCTCTGAAACAGCTGGAAAAGGTATGTGTGGGTCAGAGGGAGGGGGGAATTCAAACTTCATCCTCAAGTATAGATCCTTCCCCAAGTGTAGTTTGATTGCAGGCAGAGCCACGTTGCCTTTTCAAACACACACAGACACACACACATACACACAGAGCTGGATAAAACTATATAAGCCCAGCTTCACTGATTACAAGTTTGAAAAGGCAACATGGCTCCACCTGCAATCAAAGGCTCAGATCAGCTCCAATCCAACTTCTGTGTTTGTGTTTGTTTGAGAGAGAGTGAGTGAGAGAGGGAAGGGGGTAGGAGAGATAGTCCAATCCAACTTCTCTGTGTGCGTGTGTCTGTTTGAGAGAGGGGGGAGGGAGGGACAGAGGGAGGAAGGAGGGGAGGGAGAAGAAAAAGAATGAAGGAAACTTTTTTGCAAAGGAGAAAAACAAATGCTGTTGCTTTAAATCAGAAGTGAGCATGCCTGGCTGTGGAATTCTGGGAGTTGAAGTCCACAAGTCTAAAAATTTTTGAAACCCACCACTGTGTCAGTGCCTCACCAGCCATAAACCTCACCGCATGTCACTGAAATTACATATATCTAGAAGACTTCACATTGAGAAAGGTGAATGTTTGTCATTCTTCGAAGATATTATGGTAGTCATTTTTGTTAGGTAGCCTCCCCTTTGAGAGAGCAGCGTAGCATTGTGAGAGTTGTATTGTAGAACACACAAACCAGCATACAGGGACACTGCAGTTTAAGTAGGCTTTTACTTTCATGGAAATAAAGGTATCAGAGTCCATCAAACAGTCCAAGTCATACATGGATAAGATAGTCAGTGATTAATGTCTTTCAGTTAAGGATAATCCAAATAACATAGTCCAGTAAACATACAAACAGTCTGGTACACAAAGTTTGCTAGCAGTTGCAAAACTTACAATAGCTCACGGCACTTTCTAACAGCCAGCTTCCAAAATACTCAGATCAGATCAGCCCACCATCTAATGAACAGAAAGCTAACAGTCATTCTGGCTCCCTCTTATGGCCAATTGAGGAAAACAGCAACCAATCACATTTTACAGTATGATTTAAAGAAACATTATTACATGATTTATATATTGCCAACCCAACCGTTAGATTATATTCCTAACAATTTTATTACTGGAAAAGTGCATCATGTCCGCTATTACAAATTATATATGCCTTATATAAATATATCCAGTACCTTGAATACTTTCCAATCTTCCATTTCAAAGTTTAATGTGGATTTGCTGATTTCCTCGCAATCATGTGCATATTTTTAATGTGCAGTATCACATTTTCTGTACATTTCTACACTTGACATTTATCTCTTCTGTTTCCTGGTTTATTCAAAGCAAAGAGCGAAATTCAGTGAAAAGCACCCACTGATGCTGTGATTCACACTAATATTTCATGCTAAGAAGTGGCTATTGTAAAATGTCATGAGAATTTTTTCAGTAAATGGTCTGTTTGGTGAATTCTTGTTTTCTATGGCCATTAGTGTCATTTGAAAGAGTACATTTATTTGACATGTGTGAATCAACCATGATCCGACTTCAAATCAAGATTCATATGCAGTAATAATCTGCTTGAACCAATTTGAGATTCAGTTGAAATAATTATAATTTTTATAATTTTCATAATTGTTAAGAAATAATAGGAAAATAATACACTATAACGAGGAAGTGTCAAAGTACTTGTAGCTATTTGTTTCTTTGGAAAAATGTGATGAAAATTACAGGAAAGGTAGACTCTTTAGTGCAAGTTCAGCTTGGTATCTTTGATCATTTATTTGTAATAAGTTATTAAATGCTTCTCCTGAAACTTTTTAAGCAACAGAGTTAGCAAGAAGTAATAAAGAACAACCTTCAGATTATCTATCAATGAACCAATTTTACTGAAACACCGCCCCCTTCGCACAAATGGCCATGAATCGCTTTTAGGAGGCTTCCAGAATGTTCCTGGGAGCTGGGGAGGGCAAAAATGAATGAAAACAGGCTGTTTTTTGTCCCCCCAGCCCCCAGGAGCACTCTATAAGCCTTCTAAAGATGATGCATGCCCTTATTTTCACAAAAAATGGGCCCACTTTTGCAAAAATTGGGCCATTTTTGTTCAATTTTTGCCTCCCCATCCCCCCGCCAGCCCCCAGGAGCATTCTACAAGCCTCCTAAAGGCTACGCATGCCCTTTGTTGACAAAAAATGGGTACATTTTTGAGAAAATGGGCCATTTGGGGGAGGTCTGCAGAGTGCAAAAACTTTTTTTTAAAATTTGCCTCTTCAAAATCTTGCTGTGTCTTATATTCCAAAAAATACAGTATGTATGTATGTATGTATGTATGTATGCATGCATGCATGCATGCATAATTACCAAATAAACCAGAGGTGGGGTCCTACCAGTTCGCACCTATTCGGTAGAACCGGTTCGTCAAATCTACCAAACCGGTTAGAAGAGGTTCTACCAGTGGACCTGGAAAGTAGGCCACATCTACAGAAGAGGTTCCAAAAAATTTTGAAACCCACCACTGAAATAAACTCCTTTGTGTAACACAGGAAAATCCCTCAGTACAAAGAGGCACAAAATTGGTGGAAAATAAAAAGCACAAAGTGAGAGAATGAAAGCTGAATGAAGAAGAATGAAAGTGGGACCAGAAAGAGACTAAGAATTGCAGGCAGATTGAAAACAGATTGACTGAGATGATACTAGAGGCCTGGCAGTTTGAGTGTTAAAGAGAGATAAGGATAAAGGGACATGCATTTGGGAAAATGTAGAAGAACACAAGGGAGAAAAGCAGATTTTTTTTTTAACCAACAGAAGAAACGTGTATGTCTCTTATGGAGGCTCTCTTTGAACACCTGTCTAAACAAACCCTTCAAGCAATGACCAACAATGATAGATTTGGATGTTGCAGTAACAAAGCTACTTGGTTAGCTACTTGCATCAGTCTTAGAAATGCCATCACAGTATTCAACTACCAACTCTTCATATCTGCAAAACCAGCATATCTACACCATCATTTTCAAATCTCTGTGAAGGCATCCAATTCAATCTGAGTCCTAACATTAACCTTTTGAATATTTTATCTGAAAGCTCAATTTGAAGGTGATTCAAGAGAAGCTCTTCAAATTGAATCACCTATTTGAAACTTCATACCCACCACAACCTTTATGCCTAACTGGTTTTTTTCCCTCCACTCCTTTTAACACAATATAATTTAATCCCTTTACTCACCTATATCTCCCAACTTCTTTTCTTGCTAGTAAAACAGATTTTTTTTTAATTTGTCAGTCACAATCAATTTTTTTAAAAATGTTTCATTTTAGTCCAGAGGATGGCTAACAGGGGAGGGAGACTATCACTCTTTAAGTTCCATCACAACTAATTTAATATGAAAATGTGGCATGTCCTTATGAGTAAGTTTCATATTGCTTGAAGGCTGAACATTGCAAATAGGCATACCCTCACTGTAGTCAGGGAGAAGCATGATAGCATAATTGGAATGACTAATGGATGGAGACTACTCTGGATCTGTGCTTAAAGGTTTTTCCTTCCCAGTTTTCCACTTGTTTAGTATTGGCTTTGGCAGCATATTCTTCAATCTTTTGAGTGAAAGCTACAGACTGCTATTGCAAGATATTATCTATGTATATATGTATGTATGCATGTATGTATGTATGTATGTGTTTGTGTGTGTGTCTGTGTGTGTATGTATAAAATTTGTTGTTCTATGGTTGCATTCAAATTTAATATTTTCTCATTTGCTTAATATTGGTTTTCACTAATAGAAGCCACAGCAGCTGGGTATTTATTTCAAGCAGCACTATAAATGATGGTTGTGGTTGTGTTCAACCATGGCAGAACTTTGAGGAGCAGGGTCTACTGTTGTTATTGGTTTTGAAGGACCACCATGGATGTGGTTATTGTTATTCTGCTCTTACTAGACCAGTCTGGATAAGTTTTTGAGAGGTTTCTTTTTAATTTTCTAGAAAATTGCTTAATTGGTTGCAGCATTTCCAATTATTGAAAGTGCTGGCCAAAGCTGAGAAGGAGATCTCAGTTCCTCTGCTTCATGCTGCATGCTTCAGGTTTCATGCTGCTTCATAAAGAATCTTCCAAGTGGATTTCCCAAGGAAACATTGGTAAAGAAGTGGTCCTCTTCAAAGCTTTGCATTTTTGTTCTGTTTGTCTAATACACATTCTACTTACCCTATATATTCACTCGGTGTGCCATAAAACTAGCAGAATCCACCATGTCTATTGGCTTTACCACCATGCCAGACGATGGTTGAACTACATGGTTTATTCTACTATAAAATGTGGTGTGCTCTACAAGCCTCTGGAGGCTGTCATTAGGAGAGGAATCTGGAGAGGTCTTGGCTTCTTCCCTGCCAGCAATATTTTCTTTAACTGCTTTTCCAATCAGAGAAATTTGATAAAGATACTTATTCCTATTCATCTCCTCTTGAAGAAGCAGTAATAGGCTAAGGATGGCAATCCCAAGGGGAATCGATGTTTCTCAGTGGAAGCAGCCACAGAAATGATATCTCATTATTTTTTAATGTGCTTGTGGGCCATAAATGTATTCTTTGTTTCATTACAATAGCATTGCGCTAGTTAATTAGATTGGGTGATTCCAGGTAAATAGAAAGACCTTCAATTAATTGATCCATTCTCTGGTGCCCACAGTTATTCTCATTTCCACATTGCATATTAAGGACTCACTGCAGTTTTCTCGTGAGACAGTTGGGCAATTTTTCTGTTCCTGTTGTTGTATTGGGGAAAAAAATCCGGCTTCATCTCAGCCCTGCTAAATCATCTTCATTCATTCCAGTAATTAATTAGGCTGATTCAAAAGAAAGAGAAGCATCTCTCCTAGTGCTATTATTTAGTCTAACATTGCTTCATTGTCTTCCCAACAATGAGCAAAACCCATCACTATGAAACTTCACATTGGAGCTACTAAATAAACATTGTGGTAGGCAATTTTAGTATCCAACAACAGCAAAACACATACACATTCATTCTACCCATCCATAAAATTATCTAAAGCACAGATTGGTAGGAGAGGAGGTTTACTGGTAAGCTATTATTGGGAATAACCAGCACACAAAATGGCACTTAAGAAGCTGTATGAGTTGTCAGGAAAGAAATGTATCTGCAGGCTATACCTGAAATAATTCCCTGTAGACGCCTCATGTCTATATACTTAAAGGGAGTTGCAGATGAATAGGCTGAAGCATTCTCATCAGAATACCTATATTAGTCAATTATTGTCTGGCACATTTCTAAACCAAAGTGGGAGGGTAAACAAAGTATGCTGGTGAAAGTTTGCCAATTTTATGGTGCACTATTTTCATATTACCAGTTAAGTGGCACCAATGAAAATTATATTAGATAGAAAAGAAACTCACTGGTGGTTTCATATTTTACACCATGCTATGATTTATTATATAAAACAATTATTGGATGGTCTCACAAAACAGATTAATCCAAAGACAAGCTCAATGATTATTATGTGTGGGTAATCTATAGTTAGATTCACAGTTTAAGACTGGTGGAAGCTAAATTATTCAAGTTCTAATCAAGGATCTAAGAATTACTAAGGTAGCATCTAAGAATATAGGCAATTCCAAGCTGGATGGTTGTTTTTTTTAAGGGTATTTAGGTCTCATAAATTCAATATTTCCAGATATTGAGGAACTCCTTTAAGTATTGCTTCAATAGCTCCAGTCACAACTGGTATAAAAACGTATTCCTTTTTCCATAAGCATTCAGCTTTGATCTTTAATTCCCAGTATTTTGTAGATTTTTCCTAGCATCATCTAGTATAGCAACAACAATGTATTAGATTGTCTTCTTTACAATAACCATCTTCTTTTCAATAATTCTACTATCCCCGGGTATTGCTACATCAATTATTCACACTTTCTTCTTTTCAACCAGTTAAATCTGGTATGTTATGACTCAAGAGTTTCTCAGTTTGTATTAGGAAATTCAGCAATATTTTAGCCTGCTCATATTCAACTACTTTTTCAACTTTACATTTTTATAGATGTTCTGGTGAATCATTTTGGCAACTGTTGTATGTTGTTGTTTATAATCAGTATCTTCTTACACAAACTGATTATGATCTACTGTTTCATCTGCTTCTCTGCTTCTCTGCTTCTCTGCACAGTTTGTTCTTTGAATTTGATTATTGACCTTGATTGTGCTAATTTGAATAGCTCACTCTTAAATAGCCAAAATCAAGCCTTCACTTTCTTTTTTAAATATTCCAGTTGTAAGCCATTGGCATGTTTTATCTTTATCAATTTTTCTCTTAATCTTTCCTAGAAATTGACCACGAATTATTTCTCTTGACAGTATTCTGTTTGTCATTTTATTATGTTATTTTGATATAAACATTTTATTTTCTGTACATTTAGCAAATTCCCATTTTAACTTGCATCTGTTTTTCTTCTTGGCTATCTTTTATATAATCATTATTACATTATTTGTCACATAATAAGCCAGTTGTTTAGATTAGATTTGGCATTTTTGTCCTCTTATTGACTCCTTCCCAAAGACCTAGTGTAGGCATATCTTGTTTAATAATATTAAATGTATCACAGCAGGATGTAAGCTGTTACAAATAAGGTTGCCTTTTGCAATTGACTTTTGGTGATTTGTCAATGCCAATAGTGTTCAAGTGGTGCTCCAGATGCTTATTATTATTTTGATTTATATGGCCACTCATCTCATTTAAGACATCTAGGTTTAATGCAGTGTCTGACTTCATGAAAGTCAATATCTCAACTCTCAAGTCCTCATTAAAGTGAAAATAAAAACCCTGCAGTGACCTGTTTCAGCACGACATCTCAAATTACTCCACCTTGATGCCTCAAATCAAACAGGACAGCTTAATTTGGCCAGTCTCTCCACTTCAGTGGAAAGGGGTCCAAGTTCCCCTTTGAAGGTGCAGCAATTGATTGTGCTGTGCTGCAATCCACAAGGAAGCACAGATTTAATCCAGAATGCCACTTCAACGCTTCATCACAATAAAGAACCTTTCAAAGACTGTAAGGTGAATATACAAAGGAAAGTGAAGCATTATATACCACACTGCTATTATGTTTTCCTTACACTTCAAAGAAATAATGCATATTCAAATTTTAGTATAGTACTTATGAACTAACATGGCCTGTTTGTATACACATTTTTTCTATCAAAAAATAAAGTACAATTTATATTATAACTTTCCTTTATGGGGTTCTAAGTCTTAATACAGGTGGATGTTACTGATGCATGCATATCATTGTGGTAATATGGCTGTTTATTTTGTGCTACAAACAGAGTATGGTTAATGTTCTCCCCTGTGTAATTGTCTTTTGACAAGTTGCAATGAGGTCATTGAGATCTTTGACAAGAAAGAAGCAGGGGTGGGCTTCAAAATTTTTAGCAAGGGGTGCTCTGCCCGGTTGCTGGGTGGGCGTGGCAATGGTGGGTGTGGCCTAGTCAGGTTGCTGCACCAGGGTAGGGGGCATTTTTGCCCTCTCTGTGATCCAGGGGCTTTCCTCGAGCCTCTGGGAGGGCAAAAACGGCCTCCCCAGGCTCTGGAGGCCCTCTGGATGCCAGAAATGGGCCCATTTCCACCTTCCCAAACTTCCAGTAGGCCCGTTTTTCACCTCCCTGAGTCTCCATGCGTGTTCTGCACTTACCTGCATCCAAAATGGGCTGCGTGGGGACTCCTGGAAGGAATGGGGTGGGCGGGGCGGGGCCAGCCAGGAATGGGATTTGGGGGTTTTCCAAACCACACCGAATCTTAGCTAGAGGTTCTCCCATACCCCTGTGAACCCTCAGCAGCCCACCCCTGGAATGAAGGCAAATATATGTGTCCCAGGATAATGTTGCAGAATCCAATCAGGATCAGTCACTGGGACCAGAGGTTTAATCTACTGAGCTTTAAGGCTAGTTATGGAGCCCATCTTCAAGAACTTCTAGCTCATCAGAATGTGTTGATCTTCAACACTTGATGGTTCCTTTGTTCAGTTGGTTTGTAAATAAAATAAAAAGGGACACAGCCTTCCCTCGTATAATTCAGTCTTAATTGAGCTTGAAGTCTGAATTCTTTGCATTATTTTGAGCTCATCCCAAACAAATACACAGTCTTAGATAAGAGATACTTTCTGAACAAACGTTGAAGTGTTATCTACAATTTTTCACAGGCACAGTGTGCACATTTTTTTTTGTAAAAGCAATTATACCTCAGCACTTACATAGTCTCTTCTCTCTAATCTTCTCAGAAATTGTTCACACCCTGTATGATGTGACCTCAAATGCAGTGTGAAAATATCACAATTCACAGTTTAAAACCTCTCTAGGCTTCTTCCACTCAATAATATCCTTATTGTTATAAATTAATAGCACTCTGCAGCTCAACGGATGTAATTTTAGATTTGACTTATAAAACAATATGAGATTTATAAAATTAACCAAGAAACGTTGTTGATTTCAGAGGGAAAGAAGTCCTGAAGTGATAGGGTTCCCTTCCAAGATACTCTGTGAAATATCCTATCTCTTTTCATTTGGATGAAAGAGAGCAAAGCATCGTACATCCCAGAGACCATTTCCTGAAGTGTCCAAACCTGTCCCTCAAGATCTGATACTGGTGACCAAGCATCAGGAAAAAGGGAAAATTTAGCATTTGTGAATGCAATTCATTGTTATTTTTCAGGAAGTGAATACATCTCACTTTTCTCCATAAGGGAAATACTAGAGTCATAAAACATACTAAATGAGGCAGTAGAAACCATTCTTTCATTAGTAGAAACTAATGTTGAAAAATATTGACATATCTAAAGATGTTCAAACTCTACAATAAATGGACATGAAAAATACATGGATAGGATGCTCTTATTTTAATTCCAATGCTAGAGCAAAGAAGGCAGTCTTTTATTTATTTATTTGGGGTTTTTTGTCAAGCGTGTATAAGATAATAGATATGTATATACAAGATTATGAATACATGAAATAGATATGAATAAATGGGGTTGTTTGGACAGGGATGGTAGGCATGCCCCTTACAGACCTCTTAGGAATGGGGTGAGATCAAGAGTAGACAGTCTAAGATTAAAGTTTTGGGGGTTTGGGGAAGAAATCACTGAGTCAGGTAATGCATTCCAGGCATTGACCATTCTGTTGCTGGGGTTGTATTTTCTGCAATCAAGTTTGGTACGATTTACAGTACCTTACGTTTGCATCTATTGTGTGCTCATGTTGTGGTTGAAACTGAAATAGTCATTGACAGGTAGAACATTGTACTAGGTAATTTTATGTACTACGCTTAGTCAAACTGAAAGGAGCGTAGTTCTAAGTTGTCTAAGTCCAAAATTTCAAGTCTGGCGGCATAAGGTATTCTGTTGCTAGCAGTGGAGTGGAGGAATCTTGTCATGTACTACTGAACCAAATCTTCTGCCAGCCAAGATTTATGTTTTAATTGAACAGCAAAATGGTCATGGCACGAGGGTAGGACCAGAGCAAAAAGTATCCTTGTGCAGAATTTCAGAGGGTGCTTTAATCTAATGAAGCTCAGCAAGAGTGCCTCTTTCAAAACCAGTCTCTTTATTGAAACAGAGCACCTGTCTGAAGCTCCTGCAATGCGCTCTACATGGGGCAGCCTTTGAAGAGTATTCGGAGACTACAACTCGTCCAGAATGCAGCCGCACGAGTGATTGTGGGTGCACCTCTGTACACCCACGTTACACCTATCCTCCGCGAGCTGCACTGGCTACCGATCGGTCTCCGGATACGCTTCAAAGTGCTAGTCGTAACTTATAAAGCCCTTCATGGTATTGGACCTGGGTACTTGAGAGACCGCCTGCTGCCAATTACCTCCCATAGACCCGTTAGATCGCACAGGGTCGGCCTCCTCCGGGTTCCGTCTACCAGCCAATGCCATCTGGCTACTACCTGGGGGAGGGCCTTCTCTGTAGCAGCTCCAGCCCTTTGGAATGAACTCCCCGCGGAGATTCGGACCCTCACCTCTCTCCAGGCCTTCCGGAAAGCCGTCAAAACCTGGCTGTGCCAGCAGGTCTGGGTTGATGAGTTCCCCTCCCCTCTCGACTTGTATGGTTGTATGACTCTTGTGTATTTTAATTACGTGTATTGTGTTTGTGTCCCCTTTTCCCCTTCTGAGTTGTTCGCCGCCCTGAGTCCCTCCCGGAGAAGGGTGGCATACAAATAAACTAAACCTTCAAACCTTCAAACCTCCTTTCTATGGGACTGTGATAACAGCCTAAAACAAGTGTGCCTGCTTTGATTCAAAGTACCAGGGCTGATTGACTTAGCTCTCAGAGTTCAGATACACTCGAATCAGAGAGCTCAAGGATCCTGAGTGAAGCAACTCTTGTACAAATAGGACCATCTTGCAGAGACTTGGTGAAAATCACTAATTAATAAGTGAACATGTCAGAGTCCTGCCAGAATGCTGCCATTCCAAAGGGGAGAGGACATGCTTCTTGGGGCTGATTGCTTTGAATGCTTTTGCTTTTGCTTTAACCATATGGGAATTAGGGAGGGGAACTGGGCCATCAGGGTGGAGTCTCTCCCTCCCAGCTGGTTCCAGCCTGTTACCCACGGCCACAGCGCCCCAAAAATCACTTGTTATCACCATCCCGCCTCAGAGTTCTCATAATACCTTTGTGGCATCGTATTGGCTACTGGTGGACATGGGACCCTGGGTGGGGGTTGAACAGGGGAATTTAGCTTAATGCTTTGCGCAGGAATCTTCAAACTCCGCCTGACTCTGCAATCACTTCTCTGATTAAAAGTTCCTTTTGAAATGCCATTTGTTTCAAGAATTACCATATTTTTTCAGAGTATAAGACACACCTTTTTCCCTCAAAAAAGAGGCTGAAAATCTGAGTGTGTCTTATACACTGAATACAGCATTTTTTGCCTCCTGAAACTCCACCCCTTCACCAAAATGGCTGTGCATAGCTTTTAGGAGCCTTGCAGTTTTAAAGGCGTCTGAGTGAATCCAGGAAGAGAAAAGAGGCAGAGGGGCTGGAAGTGTGTGTGCTGTGCACAGGCTGTGAGTTTTTAAAACATCAGAGTGAATCCAGGAAGAGGGAAGAGGCACGGGGGCTGGAAGTATGTGTGCTGTGCACAGGCTGTGGGTTTTTAAAATGTCTGAGTGAATCCAGGAAGAGGGAAGAGGCACAGGGGCTGGAAGTATGTGTGCTGTGTACAGGCTGTGGGTTTTAAAAATGTCTTGTGGGTGCACAGGCTGTGAGTTTTTAAAACTTTGAGTGAATCCAGGAAGAGGGAAGAGGCAGAGGGGCTGGAAGTGTGTGTGTAAGGTGGTCAGTAATGATGAAGACCAGCAAGGACAGCCATATTTCCTCTGTAAGTAGCTGTTTTATTGTTTTGTGTACTTATTTTATTCTTATTTACGTAATAAGTGCACAAAATAATATTTTTTCTTTTTTTATATGTCTTTTTGTAGGTCATTCTTTGGGGCAAAGAATTCAGTGACATCGACTTGACCACTCCCACCCAGTCACATGACTGCCAAGCTACTCCCACCTGGTCATATAACTGCCAAGCCACTCCCACTCAATCACATGACTGCCAAGCCACTCCCACCATTATATGACCACCAAACCACTTTCACAAAACAGGCCACACCTACAGAATAGGTTCTAAAAAAATTTGAAACCCACCACTGGTGGACAGGCAAGAAATCAATAGGTTTAACAATTGTAATGCTGAGAGCTTTAGATCCTGGAGCCAAAAAGCTGTGAGCTTGCTAAACTCTCAAATCCTAGGACTTTAACAGCTAATTTTACAAGTTGACATCATTGTAGGCTAGCAACCCTGAATCAAGAAACATAAGCAGTTTTCTCCAGAGTTAGGATTTCATACACACTACTGATTTATCCAATCATTTACACTCATGGTCTTTTATGCCTAGACCATTAATTCTATAGCTATCATTCTCGGTGATGATAATACCACCAGCAGCTAATGGTTATTTATCTTCATTTATAAAGAAAAATAACAGAAATGGGTTGCATTAAAATGATCTAAAATCTCAGTGGGTAACCAAGTTCTACATGATGTAGGATTTCTTATGTAACAATATCTCATGAGATTTTATTAATTTTAAGAGGTTTCCTTAATAGTTTTAAAAATTGAGAGAGTCACATAAATTGGAACCAATTTATGAAAAGACGGGTGATCCCAGTAACTACTGAGTTCAATGGACAGATTTTAATTCCCTTGGATGGATATTACCATTTTTCTACATCGCTTCGTTTTTCTCATTGTTGCTTCTTTTATTCTGATAAGTTTTAAACTGGCAAGAGATTCAGTGCATTGAAGTAATTTATAAATAATTGTAATAACAAAAAATAATTCTAGCTTTCTATGATATTAGTAGAAAAGATCAAATTCAATTTTAAATTGAACCAGCAGATATCTCAAATATAGAAATTGATATTTGAAAATTATTTCATAATACATTTTTATTTATGTTTATTTGTCATACAATGTCAATATATACTCAAATTGTAATTAATCAGCTTTGATGTCTATGGAGATTCTCAGTCAGAGCTGAAGAAGTTTCTTGAATAAGAAGCGAAATGTCTTCAAAGAAAAACCAGAAAGTCCAGTTGCCTCTTGAAAAAAGCACATTTGGGATAATCACCTTGGAGCAACCATGGCTGTGTTATCATCTCAAATAAAATTCCATTATCAAATATCTCTTCTGTGGAGCAGCTCATAGCTTGTAGCTCTGCTATTGAGGAAATTATTTTGAAGTAGTCTAAAACTGTAATCCTAAATGTTGGAAAAGGAGCAAATTGTGAGTGGGTAGGCGGCAATATAAAAAAATTGTTGTTAAAATGTAGTTTTTGTTCTCTGAGGCATTAGCAAATTCATTCTGGCATCATCCATTTGGTCTGATATCTTATAGATCCTATTTGCCAATGTACTCACCAGAAACACACACCCATGATGTAGTACCAGGTTGATCAGGAAACAGTCTCTCTCCCCCCCCCTTGCTACAAATTTTCCTCTTTAGTTTCTCCCTTTAATTTTTTTTTCTCCTTCTCTTCTCCGAATGAATTTTTTTTAAATCTGCAGTAGCAGAATGAGAGCTTGTAAACAAGGATTAAAACCCAAAATGGCTACCGAGAGAAAAGCCAAATCTCAGTAGTATCCAAATTCCTCGTGTTTCTTTGATTTACATACTTACATACATATTTAAAATGCTTTTCCTCACTCAGTCAAATGAATGAACAAACATATGAATTTATTATGTGGAGAAGCCCAAGGAGAGAATAGCAATGTTTATCCTTGGTGTTTTCTTTAAATTTCCTCAGGCTGCAACCATATCCATAAATGCAAATAGGAGCATCTTCAAGAGGGGGGAAGGGGGGTGACAAAATATGTATTGTGTTGCGGCAATGCAAACTCTGCATCCCTGATGCACTATTGCATACAAGGACTTAAGGAACAGTATTTGTTTCACAGTTTGTTTCATTATTTTAACGAAACCTTGGCCTGCTGTGGACCTCATGACATTTGCTTTGGGAAGCAAAGATATAGTGCAACATTTCCTTGTAGAATTCCCATGTGCCTGCCTTAATAAAACATTAATTGTCAAAATATCCACTCTTACATAATCCACACAGCACCAACTTCATGTAAGAGAACAGTGTGCGCATTTTTGAAGAAACTCCCAAAGTTGCAGAAGTACAAAGACAGCAGTGCTTCTAGAAAGAAAGGGATTGCTAATTTGGTACTCTCAAAGGGGGTGTGAAGACTGACAAGAGAATATGGTAGGAAAACGGGAACCATTTATTCTTCAGTGGTGCTGTGTTCTTTCCAAAGTGGTATATGTTACTCAAGATGCAGTGATCTGATTCACACCTCAGATGAAGCTTTGTTTGACAGTGGTTTGCTCTCCAACCTCATTTCAATTTAGTTTCTGAACATTTCATTACCAAACTACCGTATTTTTCAGAGTAGAAGACACACCGGAGTATAAGACGCAGCAAGGTTTTTGAAGAGGAAATTTTTTTTACGTTTTTGCACTCTACAAATCTCCCAAAAACAGTCCGTTCCCCCCCCCCAAAAAAAGTATGAATAGCCTTTAGGGAGCTTGTAGAGTGCTCTGGGGGGGGGGGGGAAGGGCCAAAAACGAGCAAAAAACAGCCCATTTTTCGCAAAACCGGCCTGTTTTTCATTTTTAAAAAAGGACATGGATAGCCTTTAGGAAGCTTATAGAGTCTCCTGGGGGCTGGAGGGGGTTAAAAGTGAGCAAAAAATGGACCATTTTTTGCTCATTTGTGCCCTCCCCAGCCTCCAGGAGCTCCCTAAAAGCTTCCTACAAGCTATGCATGGCCATTTTGGTGAAGGGGGCAGGGTTTGGGGAGGCAAAAAATGCTATATTTAGTGTATAAGACGCACCCAGATTTTCAGCCTCTTTTTTGAGGGAAAAAGTTGTGCCTTACACTCCGAAAAATACGGTAGGTAACATCAGCAGCATAATTTTCATGTCCTATTCTCCTTCGCTTATAAATGTCTTGTGTGCGCCAGGGTGACTAGTTGGTTATATGATTGGTGGTTCATTAGAGCCATAGTTAAATTCTAAACAGCTGATTGGTTCCCTTGTTGATTGGTCGTCCGAGTGGTCTGGTTCCTTACAGATTCACATGCTGGATACAAATCAATACTTGTTAATTGCTCCTTTGGTAGAGTACCAGGCTTAGTAAATTCACGTATGCAACTGGCATGGCCAATGATTTTTGTTCCTTCCCAATCAAACTAGTATTGTTCATGTCGATGTGGCTCGTGATAAGGGATTTTTAGTTGTACCATTTAACTGCTAGTCATTGTTTATGAACTCTTGTTTTCAATTGTTTTCCTGTTTGGTTTGGTTTGGTTTTGGCTTAGCATATTGCGTGAATTCAGTCAATAATAGTTTATAAACCAGTGTTGTTTATTTTTCAGTATTCCATCATGATCAAGTCATGGCTTAGTGCAATAAAAGAACTCATTCACTGTAATGCTAAGATTGTGACAAAATATGTCACATTGATAATCAACAATTTATATGTGAGTGTTGACACTTATTTTATTGGCATATATTCAACATATTTAAACTTATGTCTCTTTATGAGCTTTGTCTAGTTTTCAAAGAGGGGGAAAGGAAAGGAAAAAGGGAAGTAAAAGAAGGAAGGGAAGGAAGGGAAGGGAAAGGAAAGGAAGTGGCTATAAGATATTAATAACATATGACAAAAAAATGTTCCAAGAATTCAGATGGACATGATACTTTGTGTATGTACATATTCACAAATGTGCAAGGAACTGTCCTTTCTATTTATTAGTCCAGAAGTGAACATTCAGACTCCTCTTCATGTCCCATAAAAAACATTAATGAGAGAACAAATTATATTAATTAACATTCTATTACATGTATAGAAGTGGAGAGTCATCTGCCTTGGGCATATCTGCATACAGTTTGGGTTCGGGAAAAAAATACTGTCATCACGCCAGCATGCCAGATATGCCTCGGCATATACCCTTGAGACCTACTAATATGCCACAGCCACTTTTACCAAGCGCTGAAGATGCCAGCAGAGCTAGAGATTCTCATGGTAACAACTCCCAATGACACTAGTGTGATAGGCTGATAAAAAAGCATTATGCAAATATATGCAGTGCATATGGTACTTAACAATTCCTGAATAGATATTTACAAAATAGGATATATATCCGAGGCTATAAGACTGCATCTGGTGTTTTTAAGGGTTTGAGGGAGAAAAAAAGGGTTTGAAGGAGAAAAAAAGGAAGGACTAATGCTCTGAAATGCCAACCTTTGATGTCATATTTCTCATCCCCCCCCCCGATTAAATCTATTAATTGCAAAATATGTCAAGACATGTTTTGAAGGCAAGATTATGGAAGGTTAGGAATTAACCCAGAACCTTTTATCAAGCAGCCTGATGAAGCAGATTATGCATATCTGTAGAAGGGTAAATTGCTCAAATCAGAAGCAAATTTATTTGATTTATTTATTTTAATGTTCTGCGGCTTACAATAATTGTGATAAGACTATACCTCTGTATTTGCATTGTGAATGATACCACAGAGAGGAAGGGGGGGAGAGGAGGCATATTTCATTTTCTTCAGTAGTTCTTTGCCTATTACAGTAGTTGGTTATACAAAAAGTTAGTATTGCAATAGTATTACTATTTCCTAAAAAATCAAATTGGGCTTCCTATGTCACTCAGTAAATGACGTAATAATGAAACCATCAGTTCAAAAAAAATCTTTCTTGTTTTTATATACTAGAAAAGGCTACTTAAGTTTGTCACTGAACCTGATTTTCTTCCCTGGTAATTTCTTTAAGACAAAACCATATTTAGCCACATGGATACTAATTTCACAATGACTTTTTCAGAGCATGCCTTGCGACTAGAGCAGGGGTGTCAAACTTGTGACGACATGCCATCATATGATGCATTGCAACTTTTCCCCCTTTGCTAAATTGGGGGCGGGGGTGGGCAGCATGTGATGCATCTGGCTCGCGAACTGTGAGTTTGACACCCCTGTTCTAGAGATACAGGCATCCCATACGTTTCAGTATGATACCTGAAACGAAGCTATAGTCACTCTAACTGTGATAAATGAAACCTGGTCTGAAGGCTTATAAATAAGACAGAAATGTCAGGGTTGCCTCTTTTGCAGGATTATATGGTAAAAGAGACTGGCTGCAGGTGGGCAAAGTACTTATGCAAGATTGTATACACTTCTTTTATATATTCAACCTCATATTTATTCAGCCTATATATTTCTTCCTCCAATTTTAAAACCACATTCATATTCTTTCAATTTGGCTTCCCTTAATATATATTCATATTGAGGAAAGCTGGGATGGAGGAAGATGAATGTGGTTTTAAAACTGGAGGAAGAAATATCAATAACCTGTGCTATGCTAATGACACCACTCCGATAGCTGAAAATGCAAAGGACTTGCAAGCGGCAGCATAAAAGTCAAGGAACACAGTGGTAAAATGGGACCAAAATGAAATATAATTGGCAATGACAATAAAGTAATGACAACAGGTATAACAATCAGCCTCAGCATTCACAATGAAAATATTGAAGTGATGGACAGTTTTTGTCTTTTCGAATCAACCATCAACCAGTAAAGGAACAAGTAATCAAGAAATGCGGCAAAGACCAGCACGTGATAGAGCAGCCATGATATATCAAAAATAGATAAAATAGGAGTAATATACCAAATAACACACAACATTTGTGAACATTAGTTTAAAAAATAAAAAAGCAAAAGACTAGAAGAATGCATTCATAAGCACCAACTAGCAGTAAAAAACCATGATGCTATATCACTACTATCTGTCCTTATAATAATCTAAGACAGGGGTGTCGAACTCACAATGACACATTGTCATCACATGATGTATCGCAACTTTCCACCCCCCCTTTGTTAAACCAGGGGTGGGCATGGATAATGTGTGATGCATCCGGCCCGCAGGCAACAGGTTTGACACCCCTGATCTAGGATATAGCTTCAAGAGTGAAACAGTAGAATTTTTACAAGGTCAGATTGAAAAATGCAAAGAAAGGTGGGTTTTTTTGGAAAAATGGCACTCTGATTAAACCATGATAATTTGATTTATGCACGTCACCTTTATCTATGGATCCATCAAAAGATAAAACCAAATAGTTTATTGATATGGTTTTTAATGGCTATCCATGGACCTCTCCGACACAAACATGTGCATAACTACCGGTAATATAATACAAAATATATGCAATCTCGGTCAACCACTGAACTGTATCTCCCCACATCTCCTTCATTGATGTTAGCCTAACTGACCAGATCAGAAAATCAATTCCACAGGAAAAATAGAACTATACTTTATTGAGACAGGCAATAATAGTAGACTTTTGCACGTCTGACTGTGGTTTGCCCCTTGTCTTTCTTATACTCCAATGAATCAGGGAGGCATTTGTCTGAACCATTTCTGAATTTATTTATTACATTTATATGCCCCCTGTTTCCCTTTCCAAAGTGGCTCTGGGTGGCTGACTGGGGTTTAAAGAATATTTCAGTGTTCTTTGCCTAAGTAATGGTTTGTGCATATTTCAATCAAGGTCATCTCACTTACACTGTACAATTCTTAGTACAATAATGAAACATTTGTAGTCCCAAAACCCAACCAAATAACTCTAATGGAGAGGGATCTTGGAGTCTTAGTGGACAACCAGTTAAATATGAGTCAGTAGTGTGTGGCAGCAGCCAAAAAAGCCAATGCAATCCTAAATTGCATTAACAGAGGATACAATCAAGATCAAGTGAGGTACTAATACCACTCTATAAAGCCTTAGTAAGACCACACCTAGAATCCAGTTTTGGTCACGACATTATCAAAAAGATGTTGAGACTCTAGAAAAAGTGCAGAGAAGCCAACCAAAATGATTAGGGGACTGGAGACTAAACCATATGAAGAATGCTTACAGGAACTGGGCATGGCTAGTCTAGTGAAGAGAAGGACTAGTGGAAACATGATAGCAGTGTTCCAATATTTGAGGGACTGCCACAGAGAGAAAGGGGTCAAGCTATTTTCCAAAGCACCTGAAGGCCAGACAAGGAATAATGGATGGAAGCTGATCAAGGAGAGAGTCAACTTAGAAATAAGGAGACATTTTCTGACAGTGAGAACAATCAACCAATGGAAAGCTTGCCTTCGGAAGTTGTGGGAGCTTCATCACTGGAGGCTTTCAAGGGGAGATTGGCCTGCCATTTGTCAGGGATGGTGTAGGGTCTCATGCTTGGGTGGGGGTTGGACTAGATGATCTACAAGATCCCTTCCAACCTTGTTAATCTATGTAATAATATAACACACCAACCCTGTGTATGTATATATGTATGTATATTGCTATGTATATCTTCTACTATCAAGCTGTATTTATTTTAAAGCCAATTGGCAAAATGTAACTACATTTCTCCGCCCCTATGAACAAAGAGCAGACATAACAAATAGGGAATAAGATTAAATGCAACACCAAATCCTTATTTGATAGTACACTAGTAGCAGACCGTGCAAAAACTATGCATAGGAAATTTATCTGCTGCAGTGGTTTATTGGCTGCAGAAACATTTGAAGAATTGTCTTCTAATCAAGCCAAGGGTAAGGAACTGTTGGTCCTTCATTCATGTGGTTTTGTTGACAACAATAAAACAATGTATTGTCTCCTTCTGGAGTAATTTTTTCTACTTTCAACAGCCTACAGTTCTAGAATTCCCATGTTGTCTCTCATATAAATAGTAATACAGTATATAACCCAGAGAACTTTCTAAAATCAATCACTGGCTGCTGGATACCGCCACCTAGTTGTGTAGCATTTTGTCTGTTGTGATCCAACTCTCACATTGACTCTTTCCCTATGGGCAGCAGTAGAGAATGAGAACAATACGCTAAGCCACCAATTGTATTTTGTGACATAGAATGAATCAGTTTACATAGCAAGCACTAAGCCAAGAACCTGAACAAGATATGGAGTTTTGTGATTAGCATTTTTATCTAAAAAAGGACACTCCCTTGGGATGCCTTTAATTAAAAAGAATAATGTCAGTGGGTGACATCCCAGATGAATCCCGAGGAAGAAAAAACTCTTCTCTTTTTGGACTGCTTCTCCTTGTGTGACTTGTTCCAGTAAAAAGAATGTAACTGTTGCCATAGTTGTGCACCATTAAGCAACCAAATTAGGACTGCTTGTAGAAAACTGGCAGTCACCGTGATTGTTGCAAACACATCACAGAACAGTCTCTCTTTCTCTCTTTCCCCCTGACACTGAGGATTACTATTGCTGATTTTGTATGCATGTACACACACACACACACACACACACACACACACACGGGATTCAAATAAATTAACAACTGGTTCTCTGCCCTAATGACCAGCTGGATAGGCGTGGCTCGGTTGTCATGTGACCATGTGGGCATGGCCAACTCAATGTCACTCACATCGATGGGCACTTCGCCTTAGCTGCTACAATGTAATAAGAGTTAAGAGGAGAGGCAGTTTCTTGTAAGCAGGGCAATAAAGATTAGGCTAGAAACAACACCAGAATGTTTCCTTCCTGCCTTCTTTACAGGATTAGCCCTGTAAAGTGGGAAAAAAACAAAATGAGATTTCTTCCAACAACCAGTTCTCCCGAATAGGTGCAAACTGGCTGAATCCCACCACTTCTTTAGCCTATCTGTTGCCCCTTCAATGTGGTTTCAGTACCTGTTCTGCAATGCTGTTTTGGCTACTAGTGGAGAGTAGGATCTCAGTTTCTACAGCAACATCCTTAATTTTGTTTTTCAAATGGGTCAATTTATCAATGGATAAATCTGATTCTCTTTAATGTAAGAGGACACATGTGTACTCTTACAGACTTTCAAGTTTCTGTTATTATACCTGTAAAGTGGCATTCATGAAATCTTTGAATGCCTACCTGGAAGGGTGAACAGTGGCAGCCAAGAGAGAGTCAACAACTTTAATTCTTTGCTAACACCTAGAGGGCATCCAGTTGATAAGCCAATAATTGTTTTGGAAAAGTGAGGATATCCCACTATAGCCACCATCATTCATGGAAATGGAAATTGGTGATGGCCTTTTCTATGGTTGGTGACATTCAAACTTTGCCCAAAAAAACATGCCAATCACTGCCCTTACACTGCCATGCAAAGGAACCATATGAACAGCATGGCTGTGCCAGATGCATTTAACAGGCATGTTATTGGAGCAACACTATTTATGCTAACAGGATTGCCTTCTTTCTCCAAACTAGGAGGAAATTGTGGCAAAATGGTTGTACAGATGACCATTACAGGTTTTTAAATAGATTTAATAGAAGAGAGATTCTTAGATGTTTAGAAAGTTAACAACCAGTTCTCCTGAATAGGTGCAAACTGGCTGAATCCCACCTCTGCACACACAGCTTTCAAGCCAGGGCACTGCCTTTAAATTTTCAACAACCTTATAAAACACCATTTTTTTCATTGTTGAGTGTAAGTTTACCAAGTCAGACTGAAACTACAAAATGAATGATGTATCAGTTAGAAGGGATTAAGGAGTTCTGTCTGGCTATTTCTATTTGGCATGTTTAAGGCAAATGTTTAGAATTTCTGATATGTTAATGACATATAACATAATGCATAATTTTACTTGAAATTTGGGGAATCATTCAGAATGTTGTATCTGGTCACAGGAGATATTTTCAGTGATGGATATCCCTTTTAAACTATGGTTCCACTATCTGTCTAAAATATAATAAGTTGCTCTCATAAAAGAAATGAAGGCCACTTGAACAAATAAAAACACTTATATTTTGTGTAAAATTTATCAGATTTATTTTATTAATAAGATAATCCTATGTCTGCAGATTTCATCTAGTTTTTTTCCCCAAAATATAAACAATTTAGCACTTTTTAATTTTCTCATTGTAAGGTTGGTTTAGATTTTCAGAAGCAAATTAGAAAAAGCAGACACCCAGTGAAAGGGTCCAATATGAATTAAACTTGAATTTGAGAAGCCTTGATTCAGATCCATGCCTTAGCATCATCATATTATCTTAGACACCCATCATTGTAATTTGTTTGGATTTAGTTTAGAATGGCATGGGAAATGAGGAAGATATTTCTTTTCTGATATTATTGCTTCGATTGTATCCTAAGGCCCTTGGTGTTATACTGTTTTACTATATTTTAATAGTATTCAGCCATATTCAGGGATGGGCTGCTGAAGGTTCGCAGGGGTTTGGGAGAACCTCTAGCTAAGATTCTGTGCAATTCAGAGAACCCCCAAATCCCACTCCTGGCTGGCCCTGCCCATCCCACTCCGCTGCTTCCCGGAGTCCCCAAGCGGCCCATTTTGGATGCAGGTAGGTGCAGGGCACACATGGAGGCTTGGAGAGGGCAGAAAATGGGCCTACCGGAAGTTCAGGAGGGCCTCCGGAGCCCAGGGAGGGTAAAAATGCCCTTCACTATGGTGCAGGAGGCTGACTAGGCCATGCCCACATGGCCATGCCCACCCAGCAACTGAGCAGAGACCCCTTGCTAAAAAATTTGAAGCCCACTCCTACATATATTATTGCTAATCCTTACAGATTGTAATTTGGGCCTGCAGTGTATTTCAACTTCCAGAATTCTCCAGCCAACAGGGAGTTCTGGGAGCTTGTCCACACAGCTTAAAGTTGCAAAACTTGAGAAACTCTAGTGCAGGGCTGTCAAGCTCGCAGCTAGATGCGTCATGTGCTGGCCCCTCCCAGTTTAGCATAGGGGAGAAAAGCCCTGATACATCATGTGACAATGCCATGATGACACAAGTTTGACATCCCTGCTCTAGTGTATGCTATAAGTCTGCAAGAAAGACTATGGGACCATAGACAGCTATGAAATTTCATTTTCTCAGGATCCTTTAAATTAGTATCCTTAGGTTCCTTGACTATAATTTTATAGTGATGTAGATGCAAGGCATAGGGACATGGCGGCTCAGTGGCTAAGACTCTGAGCTTGTCGATCAGAAAGGTTGGCAGTTTGGCGGTTCAAATCCCTAGCGGGGTAAGCTCCTGTTACTTGTCCCAGCTTCTACCAACCTAGCACTTTGAAAACATGTAAAACATGCAAGTAGAAAAATAGGGACCAACTTTAGTGGGAAGATAACAGCGTTCCGTGTACCTTCAACATTTAGTTATGCCAGCCACATGACCACAGAGACGTCTTCGGACAACGCTGGCTCTTTGGCTTTGAAACTGAGATGAGCACTGCCCCCTAGAGTCAGGAATGACTAGCACATATGTGCAAGGGACCTTTACCTTTAGATGCAAGGTGCTGGATTCACAGAATCCACACAGCCTTGTCTATGCAGGAGCAGTTAAAATCTTTCTGATGTTCTGCCTATATGAAATTATTTTTGTGCTTCAAGGTGAATAGGTACTCCTTCCAAGGAATCTATCTACTTTTTTTCTATCTTGAATGTCTTGAACAACCTTTGGAAGTGGCTTCAGGTCAGATATGTAAATTCTTTAGGCTAAGTCTCATTGATTTTGTATCCCGCTTGGCTGCTGTGACAAGCCAGCAAATTAAGCTCTTTCTGTGACAGAAAGAGCTGCTGGTATCATTCTAGATGGCAGCAGACACTTTTTAAGTGCCAACTTTGTCTGTTTTTCTGGTGACATGATCATGCATATTAAAAATTAAATGCAGTCTGACTTGCATTTGGACAAACTCCAAGCTATGAGTCTTTGGAGGCAGAAAAAAGAAAGCACTAAACTGTGATCTTAAAAGTTTGTGAATAGAATAGAATAGAATTTTTTATTGACCAAGTGTGATTGGACACACAAGGAATTTGTCTTTGGTGTATGTGCTCATAAAAGAAAAGATACATTCATCACAAATCATAAGGTACAACACTTAATGATAATCAGAGGTTACAAATAAGCAAATAAATCATATTAGGAAACAATCAAGATAAACCAGTGCCAGTGTTCATGAATAGCAGGTGGGTTTTCTTTCAATCACCCTGCTGGCTATCCTGAACAATTTTATTATGTGTCCCCCACCCCCCATTCCATCATATTAGGATATACTCTACAATTCTCTGGGTCAAATTGTCTGATCAGCTTCAGGAACTGTGCTAGCCAAGTAAAAATGCTGTACATTGCTAGTATCTTTTTATTGATTGTGTGCCATCAAGTCAGTATTAACTACTAGCAATCGCATAGACAGACTTTCTTCCTGACAATTTTTTTCCTGACCTGGTCCTTCAATTCTTTCAACCATGCATTCATCGCCACTCTGAGTTCCCCCGCCTTACTTCTGGTCTTCCTCTTCTTCTCTTACCCTCCAATAACCATTTTATATTCACCATCCATGTGATTTTCCTGCAGGCTTGCCATTGCTTTCTCCCATATAGGATGAATTGATGCCTCTGCCTTGTCACTGTCTCTGGCATCTTCTTCGATGTCACTACTGCTCAATATAGGTACCTGCTTGCTTTAGCTGGACAGCAGAGATAACCTTCATGCCTTGGGTGACCCTGCTGGGAATGTGTACCCATGTCATACACTTCCAGCTTTCTCCACTTATCCCTGCTCCCGCCATGGTACGGTAGCATAGCAGGACTCAGGAGGGGCTTATTGCTACAATAATAATAATAATAATAATAATAATAATAATAATAATAATAATAATAATAATAATAATAATGGATGAAACATGTAACAGTGACACCCATTGTCATAGGGGCATGATACCATGTCCAAGAATTTTACAAAACACATCAAGAAATTGCAGCTTCCTGCAATAACATCAGTGTAAAAAATTGCAAAAAACTGTGCTACTTGGAACATCATTTATTTTAAGAAGATACTCGGTTGATACCTAGGATGCTGGCAGCAACCTGTGTCAACCATTAGCACCAGTCAATGGTATTTGTAACACATTTTTAAATGTTCAGTTGACAGAGTTTCATGTTTAATGAATAAAAAAGATAACAACAGCGACAACAATATTAATAACAACAGCAATAGCAATAGGACTTAGACTTATATACCACTTCACAGTGCTTTAGCCCTCTCTAAGTGGTTTACAGAGTCAGCATATTGCCCTCAACAATCTGGGTCCTCATTTTACCCACCTCAGAAGGATGGAAGGCTGAGTCAACCTTGAACCTGGTGAGATTCAAACTGCCAAATTACAGGCAGCCGGCAGGCAGCAGAAGTAACCTGCATTCCAGCCACTGTGCCACCAAGGCTTGTGAATAATAGCCACCATGTTGATAATTTGGGGAAACAAGAGATAATATATTATTGGAGGAAGAAATAAATGTTAAATAACACAATAAGGAGAAAGGGATGGTATAATATAAACCTGTTTTTCTTTATATTGCCATGGCCTTTTGATGCATTAAAAAGCTTCTGCTTAAATACTATTTGGATGGATATATGCTTTGATCTAACAGTAGCTTTCTTCTTCTTCTTCTTCTTCTTCTTCTTCTTCTTCTTCTTCTTCTTCTTCTTCTTCTTCTTCTTCTAGTGATGGATGGGCAGATAGAGATGAAGTCATTGAAGGTTATGAAGCTGAAGCCAGTGGGGGCATCACCATTAAGCTGCAGTCTCCAGATGTCGTATCATTTGATGACTACTTTTTGAAAATAAAATTGGAGACCAACAAACGAAACCCTTGGTTCCCTGAGTTTTGGCAACATCGTTTCCAATGCCGCCTTCCAGGTCATCCTCTAGAGAATCCCAACTTTCAAAAGAATTGCACTGGTAAATATTTAAATATGTTTCTTATCTGAACAAGTCTGAGCAAGTTTTTGTTACCTTCACCAATTTAAATTTCTTTTCTTACTTTTCCAACTCGACTGAATAAAAACTTTGATGGAGGCATGGAGCGAAGCCCACAATCTAATATTGTTGTAGCTGTCAGCATGGTGCTGTGTCATTGGACAGCCTCCAGTTTGCCACTGGTACTTCAATGAATAAATGAGTGAATGAATGAGTTCAGATCCTTGCATTCTAGGGGTGAATGTTCAAAGATGATATGTAATAATACCTGATGTATTTAGATGTCCCTTGGCTCCGCTTAAACAATTCTTAATTGCTTTTTCCTTTCTGCTGTGCGGAAGCAGAAGTTTTTGATTGATTCTGAACTGAATTTGTAGGTGGTAAAAAATAGAATAAAGACTTGGTTTGATTGCTAACAAAGCTTTGGGCTTTTTCTTTCTTTCAGAGTTCTTTGTATGATGTTAAAATGCTTTTGAGCATCTTATATGCAGTTTGTATTCACATTGATAGATAGCATTGAAAGTGATAAAGGTATTCAAAAACTATCTGTATACTGTTCTTCTGGTTTATGGCACGCATGCATGTGCTCGCACTCAGTGCTGAAAAGGTTCACCAACACACTGAAATATACCATGAAGACAATGGCATCTTCCTGGTTATGATAGTATGTTGCTTAAAAATATGATTCATTATGTATCCAAGCAATGGGGAAGAATGAGACTGCAAAGATTATGGGAGACTATTGCCCCCAGATACAGAGAATTTCAACGGTGGTTTTGTGTTTTTATGTTCTATTATTTTGGGAGCATCTCAGGATTGTGGTTCATAATAAGAGCTGCTATGTAAATGAATTAACTAAGATATCCATACCTTCTATGGATTTATCTAATTGCCCTTTAAAGTTAAGCATGTTGATAACAACCACTAGCTGGGAAGTACTTCCTTTATCTATCCCAAACACTCCACAATTCAACTTCATAGAATGAGTTTTCTCAATCTAAAATCTCTCATGCATATATTTATATGCCTGAGTCATGTTCTCCACCCACAGCATTTGCTGTGTTAAAAAAGCCTCAAAACTTTTCTCCAAAGGAAGCTACACTGCTTGCTCTAACGTTTCTGTTGATTTTTATTCATTTATTTTGCATTTTGCTATTCCTAGAATTCTGTCATGGTCTACATCTTATATCATGTTTGAGTACAAATTAAATTGATTAATACTATTTAAAATAAGCATATAAAATGATGTAGATTTTGTTTTTGTAATTTTGGTATTCATGCTAATCAAATATCATAGCATTGCTGATTCAATCCTTTCTCTAAGTGTTGTTGAAGAAATATGTACGCCTGAAGAAAATTGCATTTTTCATTATTTCCCCATTTCTGAATGTGGTCTTACATTGATTTTTGGCCAAGATGTTATAGTTTTCATTGAAAAAGAATCCATCCCTTCTTGAAGTTTGCTTGACTTCACTGAGTTCAACTTGTAGTTACAGTTGACTGGATCAATGTCATTGGGATCTAATAATTGATTGTATATAATTTTTGCATATTGTTCCTGGTTTCAACTTCTCAGATGATTGTTGCAGAGAGAAAAATGGGGATGGGCACTTATAAAAAATAACTGGCACAACAAAATATTAGATGAAAATGTCTGTAAAGATTTCTTATTAAAAAAACAATTTGGGGGAAATGTTTTATTTCCAAATTTTGGCAGGGAAATAGTATGGATATTTAATATTGAAAATAATGTTTTATTGTAAGAGTGGATGCTATAGACAATACATGAATAAATAAAGGGTACTGTGAGTCGGATTAACCTTTGAGAATAATTCCAGTTCTCTTGGGCAAGTGTAGACAAATTCTTAAATGGAATGCCACTAACAATCCAATAGAAGATGTCCAATAAATTACATAAACAAACACAGAGATGGACATGCTAGTCTAATAAATCCCTTTCTTAGAGTAGATGAGAAAAAGAAGTAGAATGGCTGCTGGAAGAATCTGGCATATGCATTATTAGAACCATGAATGCGAACTACAACATGCAGGATTTCAAGTTCAGGACCAAGGACAGATCCAGTAGTATATTTCACCCAGTGTCTATGGAGATTTTCAGTCATCCAGATAATAGTTGCCTCAAATGTGCTTCCCCACCCCACCCCCGCTTGTAATGACAACTGGACTGTTTTTTGAGGAGGACAAAGAAGACATTTCTCTTCTCATTCAAGAAACTTCATCAGTTGATTTTCAGTCTTTCAGTTGATCCTAATTGATTATTGATATGATAACCTTATTATATTATATGATCCCATATACAATTGAAATAATAGTTCTGTAATTATGGTAAAGACAAATTACCTTGCTACTAACTTCTGCCCTTTCTTCATAGAATGTAATTACACAGTTGAGTGCCCCAATAGGCAATTTACTGAAGACCTGAAGCTTGGTAGGGGGATATTCCACAGGGTTTTCAGGATTATACTCTCTGAAATCCTTCCCTCTAATTCAGAAGGCAGTGGTATTTTCCTGGGGTGTTTCCATGAATATGTAGATTCAGTATGATAGGGATTATCTTTTTTCCACCCTCAAGGCTGTTCCAGCAGTTTTGCAAGATGTTTCAAAATGAGAAAAATTTAACAGGAGATTATTATCAGCTTGCCTTTATATCTATTCAAGACCTTCATAAAACATTTGCATGGAAACTAAATACTAGAATAAATGAACCTTGTGGCTTTTCCCCACAAAGACTATTTGTAGTTTTGCATACTTAGGTTGTCTCAGATCCCCTGCTATTTTCCTCTTGTGCATAGCTGGTACCATGCTGACTACATAAGCAGTGGCATTTCTCTTTGAAGTCTACAGTGGAGGAAAAGAATTATGTTCTCCTTAATGTCATTCTAATACTTTAACAAAGTTATCTCACTGCTATTTTGTCTCTTGGGAAGAAGGGGGATTGTTCATAACTTGGTGAGAAGCAGGACATAAAATGAAAACATACGGGGGAGTGGTTCTTTCAAAGTAATTGCATGAACATGCTGTGCTTTTACTTTTCTCCCATGAAAAGGCACACTAATAATGTTCTAAACACTATTTTAATATTTTAAAAAATCAGAAAAGATAGTGTGCATTTCCGCATCACTATGGGTCAATACACTAAAAAGGCAGTTGCAGCAACGAACAACAAGAATAAAATTTTATTTCTTTCTCAGGTTTAACTTGTCAAGAATTCTGGCTGTGTTTTGAGAATGCCACTGGCAGTTCACATGCAGTATTAGGCCAACCTGCTTCATATGTGAACATTGTTTAAAACTCATCACTAATACAATGGCCTTCTCATTAAATTAGATTTTATTTTGGGCTAAAGGCTCCAGAGTTGTAGCAGGATATCTATGTTTCAAACACCAGCTGCTTTAGAGGGACATTTCAAGAACTTCTAATTGTATTTTTAGTGTGCCCAAGAGAAATCTCCTTGTACACAGTGCAATTTCATAAAACTATTTCAAAGTTGAAAGTGACCTGCTTTGCAGAGCCTCCTATAAGTGCTATCACAAAGTGACCATTTGGTGACCAAGGGAAAGGGCAAAAGAGTATTGTGGAATTGTTTGCATCTCGAGAGTTGTGTTTACAAGGTCTAAGAATCACAAACTTGGGATTTGAACAAATTCAAAAGAGTAAGTGATCTGAGCATTCACCTCAAAGGAAGATGATGAAATTTTAGGAGCAAAAAATAATATTTATTTTCTAACTATAGGCTATTATATATAATACAGGAACTGAAATGGCTATTCTACAGAGGAGAAGAGAGAACTGAAGTACTGAATTAAACTAAAAGCAGAGCATATAACTGAAATAGTTACAGCGCCTCTTGATAAAAAAAATAATACTCCATTTGGTAGCTTAAAACAAGGAGGTGGTCTGGTTGTTTAATTAGGATGTGGGTTTTTTGCTGCTTATAGAGCTGAAGTTTACC
This sequence comes from Thamnophis sirtalis, assembly GCF_051295495.1. Taxonomy (NCBI): domain Eukaryota; kingdom Metazoa; phylum Chordata; class Lepidosauria; order Squamata; family Natricidae; genus Thamnophis; species Thamnophis sirtalis. Next base: position 84,518,254 of record NW_028261386.1, on the reverse strand, counting down.
TTTCAATAAAAGAGAATATATGTAGCACAGATCAAACTATGGAATCCAAGGTACTCTGTGGAATTTGGTTGTTTGCTTGCAGATGTTTCATTAACCCAACTAGGTAATATCATCAGTGCAATTAATTATGGGGTTTGCTCCCTATTTATATACAGCAACTTGCCCTCTCAGTTATGGTGAGGGTATGGTTTTCTTCTTGGTAGTTCCTGATTAGGGTATAGTTTTCTGTTTGCTTGTTTACCTACTACAAATCCCTGCTTATCTACGTGTTGGCTACAGTGACGTGCGGTGAGGTTTATGGCTGGTGAGGCAGCATTTTTTTTAGACCTGTGGACTTCAACTCCCAGAATTCCATAGCCAGGCATGCTCAGTTCCGATTTAAAGCGGCAGTAGTTGTTTTTCTCCTTTGCTAAAGAAGTTTCCTTCTTTCTTTTTCTTTTTCTTCTCCCTTCCCCTCCTTTCTCCCTCCCTCCCTCTCCCTCTCTCAAACACACACACACACACACACACACACACACACACACACACACACACACAAAGTTGCACCAGGAGGATGACGTTTGAATTCCTCCCCCTCTCTCCGACCCACACATACCTCTTCCAGCTGTTTCAGAGAGGATTTCAACTCTGCTCTTGCCTGCCATCATGAAAAGAAAAAAAAATGTCAAAGGATAAAGCAAGAGCTGAGGTCAGGCTGAGCTAGTTGCTGCCAGAGTCACCATGGATGACGCTGCTTAACTGTTTAAAAAAGCCTCTAAAAAAGCGCCCTGTACAGGAGGAGGCAGAAGAACAATGTGTCTCACCTACGTCAGGAATTTTTTGGCTTTTAACCCTTGCTTAATTCTGCTCAAGTGATCATAAAATGCCTAAAGTCAGACTAGATGAGGCACGTCATTCTCCTGCCTCCTCCTGTAGAGGGCGCTTTTTAGAGGCTTTTTTAAACAGTTAAGTAGAGTCATCCACGGTGACTCTGGCAGCAACTAGCTCAGCCTGACCTCAGCTCTTGCCTTTTTCCTTTTACATTTTTTTTCTTTTCATGATGACAGTGGTGAGCTCTGCCTCCCCTGCCTCCCCTGACTGCACATCCCTGGTTGGCTGCTGAAGAGCATGTGCTGTGGTCTTTTTGTTTCCTCCTAGTTTTCTTATAGTCTCTTTTGAATAGTATGGAAGTATGATTTATTTCTCTCTGTCTACTGATGGTTGATTTCTCTGAATCCCAAGCTTCCAGGAATCCCCTAGTGTTTCTGTATTTAGCTTGGTCTAGGTTGCTCACAGATTCTCATTTGAAACTATGAGTCAGACCATGTATTGTGAGATTAAGAAGTTTTTATTGAGTCTTTTGACTGCTTTTGACAGTCTTTTGACTGTTACTTGTTCTCTGAATGTTCTCTGTTAGTTTTCTGCATGAATGTCCTACTTAATGGCTGTTGCAGTCCTTATATTCACAAGCAGTAGCTGACTCCTGCTTTTAATTTCTTGGGCTACTGAGTCTTTTGGTTTACTTAAGATGTTTGTGTGCTACAGTGAGGCCATGTGATTGTGATCACCTGATGTTTTGTTTGGAGATGTTTCTGATGTATGGTAGTGTTATCCTTTCAACAGGTTATGCTGGTTTTGCTCTAGTAGATCGAGTGGTCAGGCACATTTTTTGCAAAGGTATCCACTTTCTTGGAAGATGTTATATAGAAAATCTGTTTCCTTTTTCTGGTTGTTCTAAGTGCATTTGTATTTGTCTAAATAATGTTCTTAGTCTTGTGGAGGTTGGGCTGTTACTTTGGTAGCAGAACACTTGCTTAGTGTGGGGTGTTTTTCAATAGACCTGTGTTTTTAATTTGCCATCATTTCCTTTGCTGAAAAGAAGAGAAATGTGTTGTTTTCTTCTTCCCTTGTGAATTTTGTTCCTTTGAAGATGTTGATAGTTTTATATGTCTTCTCTAGTGGTTCCTTTTTTAGCATGACAAAGGTGTTCTCTATGTACTGGATCCATAATTTCTAGACCCTGCAGTACAGTCTCTGTAAAAATTCTGAGGCTGGTGATCCCAAGGATGTTCTTCTGATTTGTTGGTATATTTGTCCAGAAAACTGGAAATAGGTAGTGAGTCAAAGGTTGATAAGGTCCATGATTTTCTTAATGTATTTGGTATTGTGTAACACTGCTGCCATGGTTTCTTTCACTAGTTCTGAGTCTATGGATTTTAAGAGTGCTATGGCATCAGATGAAACCATAATGTCATCTTTTCTATTTTTAGATCTTTAATTTTATGGAGGCACTAGTGGGAGTTGATAGAATATTTCACTCCCCTCTGTGCCATGTCTGAGATCTCCAAAGAAGGTGGCTAGTTTGGCAAGGATGTTTTGTAATAATAGGACAAGGTGGTGGTGTTAAGCAAGAGGAGAGGGTTCTTATGTAGGAATATTTTGCAACAACAACAAAAAAGAAATAATGAATAAAATGAGTCAAAGTAGTTTTCCCCACCCTGGTTACCTTCAGATGTGCTGGATTTCAATTCCCATAACTCTTATTATGACTGGAGAGGGTACTTAAATCTAAACTCCAAAGTATCTAGGAAAGCTACGTTTAGAGATACATCTCTCATTTATTTGACAGCTGATATATAATTTGGTGCCTGAAATATTCTGCAGTTTACATGCTGCATTTATATGTGACAGCACATGGCAATGGATACTTCATTCCTGTCAAATCAAAAGTAAAGCCATCAAGACAAAACAAAGCCTTTAATATGCCTGAATTTTGCATATGAAAATCTCATATGAAGAATGGGAAAATTGATGGCTTATCAAGAATTCTTGATATAATGGTGTTAGTGTGAAAAATGGAGGCCATATACACAGGAAAAATGCACATTAATATTGTATTTGTAATAGCAGACACAATACTATGCTATTTCCTAAGAGTAATGGGATGTGTGGATGACTTTGGGAAAGGAGGGGAAGATATGCTGCCTAGAAAACAATTAGACAAGAGAAACAGGAGTTCCTACTGACCTAAGGTTCAGAGAAAGAAAGGATCCACCCTAACGGATCAATCAGTTGAAACTGGAAACAGGAAGTTTGTACCTTCAGACCAGTGGTGAGTTGTAGGTAGTACGCCCCGGTACGGGCATACCAGAGCCTGCCTGGAGTACCGGGTACCATTCCGGTACAGTGCTCCGGAGTCGTTTCAACTCTGCTCTTGCCTGTCATCATGAAAAGAAAAACAATGTAAAAGGAAAAAGTCAAGAGCTGAGGTCAGGCTGAGCTAGTTGCTGCCAGACTCACCGTGGATGACTCTGCTTAACTGTTTAAAAAAGCGCCCTCTACAGGAAGAGGCAGGAGAATTGCGTGCCTCACCTGCGTCAGAAATTTTTCGGCTTTTAACCCTTGCTTAACTCTGCTCGGGTGATCATAAAATGCCTAAAGTCAGACAAGATGAGGCACATCGTTCTCCTGCCTCCTACTGTAAAGGGCACTTTTTAGAAGCTTTTTTAAACAGTTAAGCGCTAAGCAGAGTCATCCACGGTGACTCTGGCAGCAATTAGCTCAGCCTGACCTCAGCTCTTGCCTTTTTCCTTTTACATTTTTTTTCCTTTTCATTATGACAGTGGTAAGGCTCTGCCTCCCCTGCCTCCTCTGACTGCACATCCCTGATACTTTTACAGGAGACAAACATTCTGAGATACCTGACTATGTGAGGTAGAATTAATTGTCACCTCAGCTCTGGATAGATTTTTAATTTTTCTGACTAATTATGAACATGTCAATTAATTAATTTTACATCTCTTGTATAATAATTTCTCAAAACGTAGCAAATGTGTTTACTGCAGCTTCAATATAGGCTTTAGAATCTGACATCAATCTATGCCAATCACCCTTTTCCCTTCCTGGTTAATTCCAAACATGGGTTAGCTCACTTGTCTAAACATGTATTTGTTAAATTTGGCTGGCATCAGGGAATGAATTATTGCTAAAACGCTACAATGATCTTACTGTGATCTTGTCACTGCTGTTCCTATTCCTTCTTTTTAAAAATTAGTTCTCTCTCTGTTTTTTTAAAGAGAGAAACTGATCCAGATGGCTAGAAAGCATTGCTATCAGTGGATGTGTTACAAATTGGATTGGAAATAAGAATGATAATAGGAAACAATGGAGCATCAGGGAAGCAATTATAGGAAGAAATGATGGGTGTAGACCAGAAGAAAATTCAGATTTTTCCCTTCATTAAAATTTTGCTTTGTTAACATGAAGTGACATTTTGAGAAACATTTTGGGCCCTTTCACATTGACCTAAACATCCAACCACTAAGTTTTAACACATCTTTAAACATTCTGCCTATCAAAGCTTTTAGGAATGCTAAGAGTTATATCTTCAAATCTAGATACATTTCTTTAAGAAGAGGTAAGAGATAAGAAATTGTTTGGCGTGCAACCCCAGTATTTTATAAGTTTGCACTAGAAAGTCAGTTAATTCTGACTGCAATATCTATCTGATCCAATCCTTCTCTTATTTAACGAATTCTCTTTCTTGATGCACTCAAAGGAATATAATTCATAATTTGGGATTCAACATGTTTAAGTGTGGAATGTTCATTAATCTTTTGAAAACAGATTGTTGTTGCACAAGAAAGACACTTATTCTATTGTTGCTTAGCCCACAATAGGAATTGTATTAATAATAAAGAACTGGGTTTAATAATAGAAGTCTAGGCATAGCACAAATATGTCTTTGATAGGGCTGATAATATTTTAAAATCAAGTAGTTCTGTCCTAGTTGAACATATTTGCTGTGACTCTTGTTGGCCTTTTAATCTTGTGGATTTACTTTCTTGTGCTAAAGATGCTTGATGCATTTTTCCCTTAAAATGTGATTTATATGCAGTCATTTTATATGGTATATGTTCTTCTATGAAGCAATCATATGGTGGCAGACTCATTACGCATAATATGAAAATTCCACATTCATGAGTAATGCCATCATTTAGATATAATTTCCCATTTAAGCATCCTTCTGACAAGAACAAATATCTTACTTGCATGGGAAATTCCCAAGCAATATGGCTCAGACATAGAATCGTTTGATCTCACCTTTGCACTACTGTATAAAGAAGTCAGTATCATTCTAGAGTCAACTTGGGACACTGGAGAACCATTGCTTTCTGAATTGCAAAAATGACAAATGACAAATGCTTCATTGCAAGCTGGTTTCTCATAGAAAAAAATCAGATCAAGATAATATGGGCATAGTTATAAATGCTGAAGTGCGTAATTAAGCTTTCATGATTGATTTTTGAAGGGACTAACAGTCAAAATATCAACCTCCAAAACATAACCACAATTTTCTTAAGATGAGTTTTAAGGTTTGAAATGCTATTCCTTCTTTGAATCATAGATGCAGAGAGTTTGCCAAGAGCTTTGTGTCTCATCTAGTGCAGATGGCAAACAGGCCTTCTTCTGCAGTAGTATGATGTAAGATATATACTCATCTGGGAAAATTGGTTCATGGTGAAAGGAAACCCCAAAATCTATTGAACCATCAGGCCCTAACCAAAATTTAACCACTTGATGACAAATTTCAGGATCATGGCCTTGGCTACTCATCTCTTAATCCACATAATCATATGGAGGTGAAATAACCCTGACCATGAAATACCTTTTAGATGATCTTAATGTGTGCTAGCCTGCTCACATTTTGATATTATCATCAGAAGCCCTTCACACTTACCAACTACCAATGGGCATTTTCTGTTCATTCAAAAATAGCACATTTTGCTAATAGCTATGGTGTCAGCGTTCCAAGTATCATGTAGAATTAAATCAGAGTCCAAGGCAAAATGATCCTTAAAGTTCCAGTTTAATAAATCAGACATCTTAGCACATTTTTGGAATCCCAATTCTGGAAGTTACATCGGATTCCCACCCAGTTGAAAGTTCATGATCTTGTCCCCACACCCACAAATCCATTACATGGTCCATTCTTCTTCTCACACGCTGGCATCTCCACCCAGCTGGTTCCGGTCAGGTGCAGAGGTGCAGAGACAAAAGGTGACCTTGGGCTTCTAGAAAAGCATGACAACAACACATTCCACAATTCTACTCCTTTCTATTCCACCCTCCCAACTACTACACTAATGAAACAGCATAATGAAATAAGAGAGTGTGTGGCAGGCCAAAGATCCTAAAAGGGATATAACTGCAGGCCTGACATATGGAGATTCTCATTCATCTAGGTCATAGTTATCCCAAAGGTGGTTTTCCAAAAGGCAACTGGACTTTCTTAGTTTTTTTCCTTAAACATGTTTCACTTCTTATCCAAGAAACAGAACAGAAAAGAAGCTTCTTGGATGAGAAGCAAAATGTTCTCAAGGCAAAAACCAAGAAGCTCCAGGTGCCTTTTGGAAAACCACCTTTGGGTTTGTTAATAACTCTTCACCTCTGAAATTACTTCCCAAATTGCCAATTGTGCCAGATGCCAGATCTGTGTTTCAAAAATACAGATGTCCACTAGATGGCACTAATAGGTACAGAAAATGCTGGTGCTTTATTGCCATCTCATGATGATTTGATTTGTTGCATTCTCGATATAGTAGTCCTAGCTTGAACCTTTGAAATTCCCTCTGCTTCGTGGATTTTCCATTAAATTATATGGGTAGATGAACTCTTTCTCTTACAGAGGCAGCCTGGATGTTGGGTGATTCTGTTCTAATTGTACTTTAGTATTTTATTATTTATTAGTATGGTGTCTTTAATCAATTCAGAGAAAAGAGTCCTTATTTGTCAAGATTATCCATGTTTTGCAATACCACTTCTCCTGTTGTTGCTTTTATTTTCTAGCCAAAATTACTTTGGGGGAGGGATCATCAAAAGTCATACCACAAATCAATAAAACCACTACTTCATCACTACACGCTACACTGTGCATGATTTTAGAATGATAAAATCTATGCCAGTGTTAGGAAGACATTGACTAATGTTCTCAATATTCAAAATGTAAAATAAATGTGTCATTTTTACTGGTGCATCACTCCAATAAATCCTGATACTATGCAACAGCTTCCAAAACTATTTCAGAAAATACATTGTCCCATATCGTTTTAGAGCAGAGAAAGAAAACTTGTCATATTTCAAATGCTGCTGGACAATTAGGATAGCCACTGGTGAGAGATGTTGAAGATCAGTTACCATGTTTCCCCAAAAATAAGACAGGGTCTTATTTTCTTTTGACCCCCCCCCAATAAGCGCTTGGCCTTATTTTCAGGGAGGACTTATTATTTTTGAGGTGCAGGAGTGGCAAGGATGGTCACCTCATGGTTGCTGCTGTGTTGCAATACTTTCAGGGAGGGTTATTTTCAGGGGAGGACTTATTTTAGCGTATGTGCTCGAAAGCACGATTGGGCTTATTATCCAGGCAGGTTTTATTTTCGAGAAAACAGGGTATAAGATGATAATTAAAAATTGGGGGGGTTGTTGTGGAGGTATTTGAAGCAATGGTGGAATTAAAAAAATCTTAAGCTACTGGCTGTCTAAAATACCGATTTCACTGTAGAAGAACATTCTGAAAAGAATTCCTTTCATTTTCATTTTTAGAAATAATACTTTGTCTTCTGATTACAGGCAATGAAAGCTTAGAAGAAAATTATGTCCAAGACAGTAAAATGGGATTTGTTATCAATGCAATCTATGCTATGGCTCATGGCTTACAAAACATGCATCACACCCTTTGCCCGGGACATGTAGGACTCTGCGATGCTATGAAGCCAATTGACGGAAGCAAACTTTTGGAGTCTCTCCTAAATTCATCATTCAGTGGAGTCTCGGGAGAAGAAGTGCGGATTGATGAAAATGGAGATGCTCCTGGAAGGTACTATATGATCATCGTTTATATATCTTAAGTCCGAACATAAATGTCTGTGTTTCTGCTAGAATAGAATAGAATAGAATAGAATAGAATAGAATAGAATAGAATAGAATAGAATAGAATAGAATAGAATAGAATAGAATAGAATAGAATAGAATAGAATAGAATAGAATTCTTTATTGGCCAAGTGTGATTGGACACACAAGGAATTTTTCTTCGGTGCACATGCTCTCAGTTTACATAGAAGAAAAGATATATTCATCACAAATCATAAGGTATAACAATGATAGTCATATGGTACAAATAAGTAATCAAATCATACTATGAAACAATCAATATAAATCGTAACGATACAAGCAACAAAGTTACAATTATATATTCATAAGTGAGAGGAGATGGGTGATAGGAACGATGAGAAGACTAATAGTAATAGTAATGCAGACTTAGTAAATAGTTTGACAGTGTTGCGGGAATTATTTGTATAGCAGAGTGATGGCGTTCGGGGGAAAACTGTTCTTGTGTCTAGTTGTTTTGGTGTGCAGTGCTCTATAGCATCATTTTGACGGTAGAAGTTGAAACAATTTATATCCAGGATGTGAGGGGTCTGTAAATATTTTCAAAGCCCTTTTTTTAAATCGTGCAATATACAGGTCCTCAATGGAAGGCAGGTTGACAGTAATTGTTTTTTCTGCAGTTCTAATTATCCTCTGAAGTCTGTGTCTGTCTTGTTGAGTTGCAGAACCAAACCAGACAGTTATAGAGGTGCAGATGACAGACTCAATAATTCCTGTGTAGAACTGTATCTAGTAGATACTACTACATTCTATTTGTAGTATATACAAGAACATTCCAGGGAGACCATTAAAATTAGTAAAGAAGATCTGTAACAAGCATACTTTGTGGACAATAAGGGTTTATTCTCTGCTTTACCACAACAAGACTCAACTCAAAATGGTCTTACAAGGCCTGACATGTCCTTTCAGAAAGGAAATGGGACAGTGGAGCTATACTAGTTCACTAATATCAGTGAAGTACAGAGATGAATTGGCTTGGTTGTGTCTATGAAGTCATTTGCTTCATTCATCCATTCTTTTCAATTTTATTAAGGCAAACCATATGTATATTTCAAATTCAGGAGGAAAAATTCACAAAGAAGCTAGCAGGGTTATTTCTCTTCTTTTATACCCAAATGTGAATTAACTATAACATAGGGAAAAAAGGAGCCCACGGTTATTTTTTAAATATAATTAATAAATCCCAGATGATGATAAATGGAGCTAGTGTATACAGTATAACTTTTTACTGAAAGCATGAGCAAAGTGATTTGATTTAAGTTAGTGACCGAACCTGGCAAAGCTGTCATCAAATAAGCATATTTTTGTCCCTGATAACAACCTGCTTTCACTTCAGGGACATTCAGAGAAAACATCTTCTGGAGATGTTATCTCCTGCTAGATTTATATAGGAGTAACTATGGGAAGACTTAGTGCTGCCACTTGTGTGCTGGACCCGTGTCCCTCCTGGTTAGTTTCGGCTTCCTGGGAGGTGACACGAGGCTGACTCCAGGTGATTACCAATGCCTCATTGAGAGATGGGTTCTTTTCCACTACCTTGAAGGAGGCAGTGGTGAGGCCCCTACTTAAGAAGCCTTTCCTGGACCAGCTTCTTTAGCCAACTATCGTCTGGTCTCCAACCTCTGCTTTGTAGCGAAGGTTGTTGAGATTGCGGTAGCACGTCAACTTTCCCAGTACCTGGATGAAGCTGCCTACCTGGATCCATTTCAGTCAGGTTTCAGGCCCGGGTACAGCACAGAGACGGCATTGGTCACATTGCTTTATGATCTCTGGCGGGCCCGAGACAGGGGTTGTTCCTCTGTCCTGGTCTTATTAGACCTCTCGGCGGCTTTCGATACCATCAACCATGGTATCCTATTGCGACGACTCAGGGGGTTGGGAGTGGGAGGCCCCGTTTTGTGGTGGTTCTCCTCCTACCTGTCGGATCGATCACAGTTCATGTTGACTGGAGGGCAGAGATCGATCTCGAGGGGCCTCACTTGTGGGGTGCCCCAGGGGTCGGTTCTCTCACCCCTCCTGTTCAACATATATATGAAACCATTGGGTGAGATCATCCGTGGTTTCAGGGTACAGTATCATCAATACGCTGATGATACCCAACTTTTCATCTCTACCCCTAACCACCCAAGATGCTCTCGACGTGATGTTCTGGTGCCTGGAAACTGTATGGATCTGGGTGGGGACGAATAGGCTCAAGCTTAATCCCTCCAAAACTGAGTGGCTGTGGTTCCCGTCATCCCGATTTATGCATCACATACCATCTTTGATGATTGGGGGAGAATTTTAGCCCCCTAAGAGAGGGCCCGCAATTTGGGAGTCCTCCTGGATACATGGCTTAGTTTAGAAGAACATCTTACGGCCGTGACCAGGGGGGCCTCTTACCAGGTTCGCCTGGTACACCACTTGCGCCCCTTCCTGGATCGGGATGCCCTGTGCACAGTCACTAATGCCCTCATCCTTTCTCGATTGGACTACTGTAATGCTCTCTACATGGGGCTGCCTTTGAAGAGCACCCGGAGGCTCCAGCTGGTCCAGAATGCAGCCACGTGGGTTGTCATGGGGGTACCTAGGTCCTCCCATGTTACACCCCTTTTAGGTGGCCTGCACTGGTTGCCAGTTGTTTTCCAGGTGCGATTCAAGGTGTTAATTATGATCTTTAAAGCGCTCCATGGCTTAGGCCCAGGCTACCTGCAAGACCACCTACTGCCACCAGTAGCCTCCTACCGTCCAATACGATCCCACAGAGTTGGCCTCCTCAGGGTGCCATTGGCCAGGCAGTGTTGGCTGCCGACCCCCAAGGGAAGAGCCTTCTCTGTGGGAGCACCTTCCCTTTGGAATGAGCTGCCCCTGGAGCTTCACATAACCCCTGACCTCCGGTCCTTCCGGCGCACCCTAAAAAGTTGGCTTTTTCAGCAAGCTGACCTGGCCTGAACAAAATAAAATAAATTATTATTTTTAAATTGTCAATTTTAATTTACCTAAATTTGATGTAAATTGTCAGTTGAAGGTTATTGGATTCTCTATTTAATCTTTTTTAACTTTTATCATATGTGTTTTTATGTTGTATGCCGCCCTGAGTCCTTTGGAAGAAGGGCAGCATATAAGTCCAATAAAACCAAACCAAACCAAACTAGGTTTTTTTAAAATATCCAGGTCCACACTCTATGAGGAACTTGAAAAGCCAGTGCTTTGTATTTCGGCTTGGAAAAAATCCCAAGTCAGCAGCTATTAGAGCTGTGATGGCGCAGTGGTTAGAATGCAGGCTACTTATTCAGTTCTGACTGAATGGGACAGGATGGAAGGAATTACATTCCTTGCAGTCATCTGGGCATTAGCATTCTTTCTGAGTCACTGAGGCCACTTGAAGGTATCCCTGTGCCCTTAGGGTCACCTGAATAGGAAAAGCAAAGTCCAGTTGCTTTTTTGAAAAAGCAACTTTAAGGAACATACTCTCTCCTACTTGTCTGCTCATAGCTTAACAATGTCTGTCAAGATTCTTCTCTGAGTCTTCATTAATATCTTGCTTTACACCAGAATACTCTTCCTAAATACAATTTTATCAGTGGCAAGTTCTGAACTTCTCATTTGCCCCAGTATTTTGTCATTTTTAGACTTTCATTCTGTCTTTTCTTATGCCTAATAGTTACGTTCCATATTTTGGTTATCTACTCTTTCTACTATCTAGTATTCAGTGCCACTTCTAGTGCCACTTTAATACTTTATAATTAAGAAATATTTCAAACATACTGCCTTTGTGCCAGTAGAATCAAAGACTTAATTCATGGGTGTCTTATTTATTATTTATTATTTATTTATTGCTTGAAGGAGACAGATGAGGCATGAGTGAAGCTCTGCTGATTCTGCTGGTGTTTTTATAGGAGCATCAGCGGAATTAATTGTCCTGGGTTACAAGTGCAGCATTTAATTTGCTGAAGTGGATCAATATTAGACTATTGAACTAGGATCTGTAATACTCTGCCTAGCACATCAGAGCTAATACATATAAAGGTCTGAACTTTTCACTGCAGTTTAAAATTTTGTCCCTGTCTCTCCCTCCCTCCCTCCCCTCTCTTGTATTATTAATCTTTCTTAATAAAATACTGTATGTATACCTTCTTATTAAAGAAAGCTACTGAGATGCCACATACAGAATTTGGAATAATTCTGTATGTGGCATTAAATAAATAAAGTGGCTTGACAGTATTACAATGCAACTACTTGCAATAATCCTGAAGGAGCAATGTTTAATACTATCAACAGTATCCATAACCCTCAACAATAGCATCCTTCTAGGCCAGGGGTTTCCAAACCTCCACCCATGGGCTACAGCCAGTCCTCCAGAAGGCTTCAACTGGCTTGCCAGCTTTTCCCAGCTGGACAAGGAAAAGGAAGCTGACTGGAGGGTTGCTTCCTTTATCTGGAGAGTGGGTGGGAAAAATGATCTGGGCTGATTGGACATTGGCCTGATCCAGCTGAGCTTTTCTTTGTTTTTATGTTTTATGCCCCATTTGCTAATGTTTGACATTTTCCTTATATCATTTGTCGGTACCAGCACAGCATTTTGTTCTGACCCAGCTCCCCAAACACAACAAAGCCTCTGTAGTGAATTCAATGATTCCTTTATTAGGAGCACCAGCAGCCCCGGCAAAAAGTTTCTCTCTCACCGCAGGCTAGAAAGTATGTCTGGGAGGGAGATGAATAGTTGTCTGTCACATCTATTCATTTCCGCCGCCCCCCCCCCCGCCTTTTATCCCCAGAGCTATGGTGGGTAAGGTGACCAGATTTTCAGATTGGAAAAGAGGGACGCCCTTGACCGGGGGGGGGGGGTGTTAAAAAAAAATTTTTTGTCAAAAGGTCACCCCAGGACACTGAAACCAGCATAAATACGAATCTGTTGCCAAACAAAATTTTGATCACGTGACCATGAGGATGCTGCAACGGTCGCTAAGTGTGAAAAATGGTCGCAACGGTCGCTAAGTGTGAAAAATGGTCATCAGTCACTTTTTTCAATGCCATTGTATCTTCCTGATTATTAAAAGTGCAAATTCACTCAGTGTCAATCATGACTCCTGAGTCCATTTCAAAGTATTGTGCATAGAAATTTTAAAAATGGCTTGTTTCAATTTATTTTGGATAGAATCTTTTTTTAAATAGTCTTTAAAAAAAGAATCAACACAGAATACCACTATTTTAAAAAATCATATGCACAATAAATAAAATATTATTTTAAAATACATTGAGCCTATACTCCTTACAGTAAATGACTCATCTGGAAACAAGCCAATAGCATTTTTTGTGCTTTCAAATTTACAGATTTTCCAAAATCAGCTTAAAGTCCAAATATTTAAAGACCACCCCCCTCAAAGATATCTTACCAGAGCTTTAAATATCTTCTGGGGAGGCCCTGCTAGTAATCCCATTCATGACAAAGGTAGGGCTTTCTCAGGAGGAAGGTCTCAGCTGGTGCCCATCCTTTGGAAACCTCCTACAGAGCAGGGAGCCCTAACCTGCTGTCCATTCAGGAAGGCTGTACAAATTATTCTGTCTTCTAGAATCTAGAGCCATTGGGATTTAATATGGTTTTATCACTGGATTTTCTTTTTATTGTTTTTGTGGAATTGTTACAATGATTTTATAATAATATAATTTTATTTGGCATTTTTGTTGCTGTAAACTGCTGAAAGCCCCTGATAGAATACAAATTATTTAATAATAAATTAGGAAATATGTAGCTGTTTTCTACACATTGGTTTGTTTGAACAGCTGAAATCAAGCCTGTTCACCCAAGGCAATTCTAGAGTAACATGTGCTTCAGGACAACCTCCCTCTTAGACTGCTTTTTAAAAATGAATTATGCCTTGCTTTTTCTATATTATCTTCACTGACACTGTTAGTTTTATTGTTTTCTTGAAGAGATATTTTATTATTCTTTTGTAAATCCTTTTGGATTTTTTCATGAAGAATTCCAGTATAAAAATAAAAAAACAACACCATAGAGTAAGCTATCTTTTTCAAATACACTTGCAGTGGCAACCTATTACATATTACCTGGCAAAAGAAATCAGTGTTTCTTAAAATCTCTCCTTGGAGTCCAGAGGGTCAGACCCAATCAAGGGTACTCAAAATTCAAATTTGCCAGCCTATGTTGAAATCCCATCAAACAATTGTGAGAATCCACAGTAGCAGTGAATACTTAGATTTCAATATTTAATGCAATACATATTGATAAATATAACCCATACAAACAAACACCATTTTGGGATCCTGAGAGAAAATTTTTAAAACAAAGACAGTAATATAGAATACAATAGATTGTATTTGTTTCAGAAGTTCCTCTTTTTGGCTTGGTTCTTTAATCCAGGGATACGGAATTTGTGGGTCCTTGATATTCTCTGTGATTGGCTGTTTTCAGAGGGCAGCAGTTCAACCCTGAGCTACGCACATTTTTTTCTATCAAATTATCTTGAACAATAGTTCAATAGAGTGCTAAGTAGGCATTCTACATGAACCTGCAATTTTATTGCTATAATATTTATTATTAATTTAAAAACTCAGCCAAGATTCAGGTGGCTAACACATACAACTGTAATGTTTTGAACATATTTTTCTCTCTACACTATACAGCCTTCTGATGCATGAAATGAAACTCTTACTCTTAACTCAGACTATAGGCACACAATCTTTCCAGTAGTTCACATACTAGTTGGTAACATCTTAATTTGAGGCTTGATTGGAACATTATACAGAAGTTATTGAAAGACAGTAAAATGGACATCAACAATCTCACACCCTGCTCAAAGTTGTGACAGCAAGTTTAAATTTTTGACCTTAACTATCAAGAAAAAAAACAATTTTAAAACTGGCATGTCAGTGACTTCTTAAAAGTCAGGATGCCTGGTCAAGATTAAATTGCAGGTAGATTTCTTATCACTTTCTAAAAAGAGAAAAATTCAGAACATAACAAATAAAAGGTTGTGAATTTCACAGATGAGACAGAAAACCACAAATGGGCAAATATGATCTAGAAAGGCATGACTCTCCCATATTATGGGAATCCCATAAACCCTGCAGATGTTCATAATGAAATTATATTTAACTATTTGGGACAGAAAGACAACACAGACTATTTTTTTAAAAAATTCACCAATATCACACCATAAGATTCTTTATCTTTTCTTTGCAACAATTCCTAATGGCACAAGAAATCTCCATCAATATCTATCCCCAAGAAGAAAACTCTTCTTTCACAGCAAAATAATGTAGAAAAATTACAAACAATAACTCTTTTCAGCTTTATGCACCACCCCAGTAAACACAAATGTTTGATCAGAAAAAATATGTCCAAGATAGGAGCAATAAGCTATAGACCATGATTTAGGAGTTTGATTTTTTTCAAAAATAAATGCTAAAATACTAAACTGTATATATGCACATTTAGGTAAATAGTGTTCTGTATACCCTCTCGGAGGCGGCGATCGATCCCAATCACGAACGGACGCCGCCCGCAGATAACTTCCACGCGGTTCAGGGGCTTCTGCCGGGCGGCGGGAGCCCCGGAAGCGAGAGGAAATTGTCTGCGAGCGGCTGCCAGCGCTCCAACCTCTCCTCCTGCCGCGCGGATCCATTTTGATTCACGAACGGACTCCCCGGCAGGAGGAGAGGTTGGGGCGCTGCCAGCCGCCCGCAGACAACTTCCAAGCGTTTCAGGGGCTTCTGCTGGGCGGCGGGAGCCCCGGAAGCGAGAGGAAATTGTCTGCGGGCGGCTGCCAGCGCTCCAACCTCTCCTCCTGCCGCGCGGATCCATTTTGATTCACGAACGGACTGCCCGGCAGGAGGAGAGGTTGGGGCGCTGCCAGCCGCCCGCAGACAACTTCCAAGCGGTTCAGAGGCTTCTGCCGGGCAGGGGGAGCCCCGGACGCGAGAGGAAATTGTCTGCGGGCGGCTGGCAGCGCCCCAACCTCTCCTCCTGCCGCGCGGATCCATTTTGATTCACAAACGGACTCCCCGGCAGGAGGAGAGGTTGGGGCACTGCCAGCCGCCCGCAGGCAACTTCCAAGCGGTTCAGGTTCTTCTGCCGGGCAGCGGGAGCCCCGGAAGCGAGAGGAAATTGTCTGCGGGCGGCTGGCAGCGCCCCAACCTCTCCTCCTGCCGCGTGGATCCATTTTGATTCACGAACGGACTCCCCGGCAGGAGGAGAGGTTGGGGCTCTGCCAGCCGCCCATAGACAATTTCCAAGTGGTTCAGGGGCTTCTGCCGCGCGGCGGGAGCCCCGGAAGTGAGAGGAAGTTGTCTGCGGGCGGCTGGCAGCGCCCCAACCTCTCCTCCTGCCGCGGCGATCCATTTTGATTCACGAACGGACTCCGCGTTCCCCACCTCTCCTCCTGCCTCTTTGTGAATGGGATCGCCGCCTCCGAGAGCGTGGGGGCAGCTGCAGCCGCCCGCAGAGAACTTCCATGTGCTTCGCTTCAGGGGCTTCTGCTCTGCGGGCGGCTGCAGCTGCCCCCACACTCTCGGAGGCGGCGATCCCATTCACGAAGAGGCAGGAGGAGAAGTGGGGGCAGCTGCAGCCACCCGCAGAGAACTTCCACGTGCTTCAGGGGCTTCTGCCAGGCCACGGGAGCCCCGGAAGCGAGAGGAACTTCTCTGCGGGCGGCTACAGCTGCCCCCACCCTCTCGTCCTGCCGCAGCGAGCGGAAAATTCGATTAGAATTAGATTACTCACCAGTCAGCGCAGCTGCAACCTCTTTCGTCTTTTGGCGAAAGGAAATGGAGACTCGCGCAGGCGTGCTGAAAATTTCCCATCCCAGCCAGCTCACTGATTGGCTGGAGTCCAGGCCAATCTAATCAGTGAGCGGCAGGCTGGGCTGGCTTAAATTTGTAGGAGGTAAAAGGCTAAAAGCACGCTTTTTTTGGCGCTCGCCGCTCCCGCCCATCAGCTGCTAGCTTGCTGGGCTGGCTCATCTGGTCGGATAGAGAACAGAATGATGAGCCAGCCCAGCAAGCTAGCAGCTGATGGGCGGGAGCTGCGAGCGCCAAAAAAAACGTGCTTTTTTAAAAAGCGTGCGGGACGCGGGAAAATGCATTGGAAAGCGGGTGTGTCCCGCCAAAAGCGGGACGTCTGGTCACCTTAATGGTGGGGCTTCGCTAGCAGCAGTGGCTCTTCCGGCCCAAGGATCGGCCCACTGCTTTCCGCTCTCTTCTCCTCTTCCTTCTGCACATCTGCGCATCAGGCACTGGACCCAGCTGTTCCTCATCAGCAACCTCCAGACCTGGAGGCTGTTGATTCTCCATCTAAGAGCTGATGGACAGCCCATGTTCCACCTCTGTCTCTGTCTCTGTCTCTGTCTCTGTCTCTCTCTCTCTCTCTCTCTCTCCCTCTCTCTCTCTCTGACAGCTCTGTTTCCCCTTCCCCCTCGGAGTTCTCAGGTTGTCTTGATGCTGACCCCGATTCCATGCCTCCTCCTCATCTGATTCAGCTGCTGGAGGGGCTGGCGGCTGACAGGGCACAACACATTGTTTCTTTGTAATAATCACATTTCTTTTTTGTTGTTGATGTGAATCACTGAGCAAAATAAAAAACATTTGTTCAATTTGCTCATTTATAAAACTGATTTTAGAATGTTTGCAAAATGTCCATTACGGCCTTCAGACTGAAAAGTTTGGAGACTCCTGCTCTATGCTATCTATGATTTCTGGGAGTTTGGGGCACTGTTTAATGATGTTTCCACTTCTACCTAAGTGGGTGATTCCAATTAATCCTCAGGGAGGGAGGTAAACAGTCAGGTCGATGATCTCTGGACCGATGATCTCTGGAGAGCCAGGGATGGAGGCCATGCCTCCATCCTGGTGCTCCTTGACCTCTCGGCGGCTTTCGATACCATCGACCATGGTATCCTTCTGCGACGACTGCGGGAGGTGGGGGTGGGAGGCGCTGTTTTACAGTGGTTCTCCTCTTACCTCTCGGACAGGTCACAGTCGGTGTTAGTCGGGGGGCAGAGATCGACCCCTAGGCCCCCAACGTATGGGGTGCCGCAGGGCTTGGTCCTGTCCCCCCTTCTTTTCAACATCTACATGAAACCGCTGGGTGAGATCATCCGACGGCACGGGATAAAATACCACCAGTATGCGGATGATACACAGTTGTATCTGTCCGCCCCGTGCCAACTCAACGAAGCGATGGATGTGATGAGCCAGGGTCTTGAGGCTGTTAAAGACTGGATGGGGGTTAACAAGCTTGTGCTCAATCCAGAAAAGACCGAGTGGCTGCTGTGTTTCCCTCCCGCGAATTGGCCAAGTGTTCCATCTCTCAGGCTGGGGGGTCAAATTTTACACCCCTCAGACAGAGTTCGCAACTTGGGAGTCCTCCTGGACCCACAGCTGACTTTCGAACATCATTTGTCAGCTGTGACCAGGGGGGCATTTGCCCAGGTTCGCCTGGTGCACCAGTTGCATCCCTACCTGAACCGGGAGGCCCTCACAACAGTCACTCGTGCCCTTGTGACCTCTAGGCTGGAATACTGCAATGTGCTCTACATGGGGCTGCCCTTGAAGAGCATTTGGCGACTTCAGCTGGTCCAGAATGCGGCCACGCGAGCGATCGTGGGTGCACCTCGTTTCACCCACGTAACACCCATCCTCCGTGAGCTGCACTGGCTGCCTGTTGATCTCCGGGTGCGATTCAAGGTGCTACTTATCACCTACAAAGCCCTTCATGGTAGTGGACCTGGGTACTTGAGAGACCACCTACTGCCAATTACCTCCACTAGACCGATACGATCGCATAGATTAGGCCTCCTCCAAATTCCATCATCCAGCCAGTGTAGACTGGCAACTACCCGGAGGAGAGCCTTCTCGGTGGCTGCTCCGGCCCTCTGGAACGAACTCCCCATGGAGATTCGGACCCTCACCACCCTCCAGTCCTTCCGCACCGCCCTAAAGATCTGGCTGTCCCGGCTGGCCTGGGGTTAAGATTCTAACCCCACTCGAATTGTGTGACTGTTGTGTTTTTAATTATGATGTATTGTCTTTATGTTAGAAATTGTTTGTCCTTCCCCCCCCCCCTTTTTGAACTGTGAGCCGCCCTGAGTCCCCCCAGGGAAAAGGGTGGCATACAAATAAAGGGAAAATGAAAAAAAAATGAAAAAAGGTCCTTAGGAACCCTGCTCTGGCTTTGGACCTTTCCTAGATGTAATTAAACATTTGTGTGCAACTGGTAGGGAAGGGTGTTTGTTGGTTTGGCATGAAAAGTTACCTTATGGTAATTTGTTCCTCCAGAACCCATAGGGATATGGCACAGATGAGAAAGATGAGAAATCAGCAAAATCAGTTGTTTTGGATGTGAACAACAATATGCACCACTAAGAACTATGCAACCTATTAAATCTTATTCCTGAACAAGATATAAAAATATTACCGTGTTGCCCCGAAAGAAACCCGACAGGGTCTTATTTTCTTTTGCCCCACGAAATATGGCCTTGGGCTTATTATAGGGGAGGGCTTATTATTTCCTGGGGCAAGTGAGAAGTGAGGCGTGCCTTTTACCTTTCCAGCTCTGTCGCGTTCCTCACCATTGTGCTCAGGGAAGCGGCTGGTAAAAAAAAAACCTTCTCGTGAGTTCAATCAAACTTCTTGAAGTCATGAGAAGGGGAGGTTTTTTTTACCAGGGGCTTCCCTGAACACAATGGTGAGGAACATGACAGAGCTGGAAAGGTAAGAGGTGCACCTTGCGGCCTAACACCGCCCATCTCGCCCAATGGTAAAGGCAGCCTGCCTGGTTACCTTCCCCACCGTCCCTTTAGCGAGGGGTGGCAGGTAGAGGGGAGAAGTGAGGCGCACCTCTTACCTTTCCAGGTCCATTGTGTTCCTCAACTCGCGAGGTTTTTTTTACAAGAGGCTTCAATGTACGAAAGGGTGAGGAACACAGTGGAGCTGTCAGTCTCTGGTAGCGCTAGAATGCACATCTCGCTTCTCGCCCCCCACCTGCCACCCTGTGCTAAAGGGACAGCGGGAAAGGGAACAAGGCAGGCTGCCTTTATCATTAGGGCGAGGTGGGAGGTATTGGGCCACGAGGAGTGCCTCTTACCTTTCCAGCTCCATTGCATTCCTCACCCTTTCGCCCATTGAAGCCCCTTGTAAAAAAAACCTCATGAGTTCTTACCTTTCCAGGTCCATTGCGTTCCTCGCTCTTTCGCCCACTGAAGACCCTTATTAAAAAAACCTCACGAGTTGAACTCATGAAGTTTTTTTTACAAGGGGATTCAATGGGAAAAAGGGTGAGGAATGCAACGGACCTGGAAAGATAAGAGGTGCACCTCGCTTCTCTCCCCACCTGCCACCCCTTGCTAAAGGGATGGCAGGGAAGGGAACCAGGTAGGCTGCCTTTACCATTAAGGCGAGGTGGGCGGTATTGAGCCACGAGGCGCGTCTCTTACCTTTCCAGATCCATTGCATTCCTCGCCCTTTTGCCCATTGTATCCCCTTGTAAAAAAACCTCGCAAGTTGAACTCATGAGGTTGTTTTTACAAGAGGATTCAATGGGCGAAAGGGTGAGAAATGCAATAGACCTGGAAAGGTAAGAGGCGCGCCTCGCTTCTCCCCCCCCCCACCTACCACCCCTCGCTAAAGGGACAGCGGGGAAGGGAACCAGGCAGGCTGCATTTACCATTGGGATGGGCAGTGTTTTTTTGCGAAAGAAGGAACAGGCGGGAGGGGGTGATTGCATTGTTGGCCTGTCGCTGTTTTTGCGGTGGGCTCTTTTTGCGCAGGAGGGAAGGGTGGGGAGATGGAAGCACTTTGCTTTGCCTGGTGCTGTTTTTGTGGCGAGTCCTCTTTTTGCCCCACAAGCTGTACCGGTAGGTGGTGCAGTGGTAATGGCAGGGACCAGTTGCACATGCGCTTAAATAGTTGGGGGTGGGCTTATTTTCGGGGAACGGCTAATTATGGTGCATGCTCTGAAAAGCCCAATTGGGCTCATTAGCAGGGCATGTCTTATTTTTGGGGAAACACAGTAGGAGTATATGAATCATCTGAGATTTGATTTGAACAATTGATTTTATGAGTTGTGTGTGAATTTGATTCAAGTATTGATTCATTTTCACAAATTGAGTTACTATGTTGAAGAGAATCGGCAGATTGAACTGATTCAGTTCAAATGCTTGAGTCAGCTCAAATGTAGTGCTTGAGTAGGGAAGCAGTGGTTTCATTTAGTGCATAAAATTAATTTGGAGATCCAATGAAAAATTCAGTTTGAAGGGTAATGTCGGTTGTAATTAATAATCCACTGTAATCTGGTTAAAATTAAGCATATAATGCTCGAGTGTGTAAATTCCTGTAATCTTTGAGTGGCTACTACGTAGAACAGATCCAGAGGGGCACTTTGCTCATGAGGAGAGCACTCCATTAAATGATTTGGGTGACCTAAAAGTAAAGTCTTCTTCAGCTGAACGGGACTGCTGGTGACTTCATAACCATGTCCAGCTTGTTTTTGTGGCAACAATATAATTTTTTTTTGCCATGACCTTCTTCCAAGATGTTTTTTGATAATTACTTTTCGTTGGTCCATGCATTAAAAAAAATAGCAGCAGTTTGTAAACAACAGAAAGGAACAACAATCAATTTATTGACAAATATCAAAATATTTTCAAAAACTGTTCCAATGATTAAACTTTTGTTTGTCCTTTGGCAGGGAGGGGTTGTTGCAGAGGGAACTTGTTTTCTCTCTGTTTGCATTCAAATCACGATTTCTCACTATCTGTCACACAAGAACACATACTATACATAATGTGGTTGAAAAATTGAGTTAAATTTTACCTTAAAATATTTCTAAATGTATTAAACAGGACTTTTCCAAAGATGCTTTTCAAGAGGCAACTGGTCTTTCTTGGAGTTTTTTCTTGAAAACATTTCACTTCTCATCCAAGAAGCTTCTTCAATTCATGGGAGCCTTTTTTTTCTGAAAAAGCTTCTTTAGAACTGAAGAAACTTCTTAGATGAGAAGTGAAATATTTTCGTGGGAAAAAAAAACCAAGGAATTCCAATTGCCTTTTGGAAAGCACCTTTGGGACAACCTTGACCTAGATGATTGAGAATCTCCATAATATTAAACAGGAGTTTCTTTGCTAAGGGCCCTGTTTTGTTCTCCAAAATTAGTTTGACAGAATTCTACCTGGTTTTTTTTTTCTATACTGTTGGAGACTCTGCTATCTGCTTGGGTGTTTATCAGGGCACTAAAAAGATGTATCCATCAAGCTGATAGACAAAGGACTGCCCCAAAGAAAGCATGACTTTTTCAGAAAATTGCTTCCTGAATAAGACTACAGTTAGTCCTTGCTTAGCAATGACAATTGGGACTGGCAACTTGGTTGCTACGGAGCTACGCAGTCACTAAGCAGATAGTCGTGTGACCATGATGGACTTCTGGCCTCACTTCCTCTTCAATTGTTAAGCAAAGTGGCAGGATTGCTAAGTGAAACACTCAAGTGTCCGAAATTTATTATTTTTATTTCCCCATTAATTCTGCTGATCGCAAGCTGGTTGTGAAGTGTGTGAATCATGATCATGTAACTGCTGAATGCCACAATAACCATAAATATGATGATTGATTGCAAAATGGGATTTTTTTCACTGTTGTAACATAAAACGGTCACTGCACAAGGCAGTCAGTAAAATGAGGGGTACTTGCAATGGATCTGGACCAGGGGTGAAATCCAGCAGGTTCTGACAGGTTCTGGAGAACCGGTAGTGGAAATTTTGAGTAATTTGGAGAACCGGCAAATGCCACCTCTGGCTGGCCCCAGAGTGGGGTGGGAATGGAGATTTTTCAGTATCCTTCCCCTGCCACGCCCACTAAGCCACACGAAGCCCACCAAGCCACACCCACCGAACCAGTAGTAAAAAAAAAAATGAATTTCCCCACTGATCTGGACTGCTACAATCTTGATGACCAGTAGATGGCAGCCAAGAAGTAGAGTTTCTCTTATCTCTTTGTTGCCATCAGGAATGCTGGAGCCCCAGAGCTGTCCTTCTCCTCTTACAATTTCAAGTCCCAAAAAACAGAGAATAAAAATCACAGCTTCTAGTTGCAGTTTTCTCCTCATTCTGAATTTCAATCAAAACACTTCTCTGTCTGCCACCCACAACATTTTTTTCTCATCTCTATCTCTCAATTGCCTGCTTGTCTGTCTAGACTTGCTAGTGATTCCTTCTTTTTTTCCCTATTCTGCTCCATTAATTTCAACATCTTGTCACTACTACCTTTTGCATAAGTCTTGTTCTGTCTGGTAAGTAGCAGAAGTGTGAGTTAGCTCCAGAAATCTTTTGTAAGGCAAGTCTTTAAGCAGGGAATACTTCCTGACAGCCTGCAAACTGGGACAGCCTTCCCGGTTTTCCCACCCAGTTGAAAGTTCAAGATCTTGTCCCCACACCCACAAGCCCATCACATGGTCCAATCTTCCACTGCCGTGCTGGCATTTCCACCCATCCAGTTCCGGTCAGGTGAAGAGGTGCAAAGACAAAGGATGACCTTGGCTTTCTAGAAAGAATTTTGTTATGGCTACATAGCATCTAACTCCATACAATGCCCGCCTCCCATTTTCCCACAATAGAAAATGCATAGCAGAATATTAGAAAGTGTGGCAGGCCAAAGATCCAAAAGAAAAGATGGCTGCAGGCCTGACACTTTATTTATTAAAGCCATGCCCCAGTTATTATTATGGATGTTTGTTTGCTTTTATGTTTAATATTCTAGTCCCAATATTCTTGCTGTGCATTCTGCATAACTTCCTTAAGTCAGAGAAAATAGTGTTTAGGCTTCTATATCCATTTCACAAAGACAGGATGGGGGCAGCTCAAGATGAATAGATTAGATTTTTGTTTACAGAAGGACCCTTGAAGATTAAAACAGAAGTGGACTTCTACATGTCAATAGTAAAAGGGAGTAGCATCTCCTCCAGTCCTATGAAAGTTCATCAGACAGATGAAGATGAAAAGATTGAAGGGTCAGTAGAGTAACAAATTTTTAATTGTGGGAGTAAATATGCTTCCTCACTTTAAATCCATTTTGAACTGCACTGTAAATTTTTTATTCAGTTCTGGTATTACAGTCAGCAGCTTGAAAAGGAGGAGAAGGAGGAGGAGGAGGAGGAGGAGGAGGAGGAGGAGGAGGAGGAGGAGGAGGAGGAGGAGGTGGTGGTGGTGGTGGTGGTGGTGGTGGTGGTGGTGGAGGTGGAGGAGGAGTAGGAGGAGGAGAAATCATCATCATCATCATCATCATCAATCCATAGTTTGTTCGGATCAGTCAATAATGTGAAGACCTTCAAAATGCAGCTTTCTTGCCAACATTACCTCATAAGCATTTACTTTCCTATAAATTAGATATACAATTCTAAACTACCTTTCAATAAGAATTGACCTATTTAGAATGAAGCAGTTTCTTGCCAAAAACGAAGTTCACAGACATCCCACAGATTAATAGATAACTGGTTTTGCCTCACTATTATTTTCTTGTGTATAGAAATCTGTCTGTATAATTTGTCTGTATAATTTATATAATTTACCCAGAAGACAACACATACTTACATTACATTTTTTTACTCTTTTTAATACATTACCATATTTTATTTATTCACATCTCCAGGTTGCTAATTATTTCTCATAAAGCATTTTTTCTTTTGCTTTTCACTTGGCACTTTATAACAAGAAATCTTTGATTGCCCCAAGAGGAGTAAATTAGCACATTTTTCAGTACGCATACCCAGTAATTCCACAAAAGTTAAATGTGCTCTCAAAATCTATCTTTGATACAGAATAGGATTCTCATTTCAAGTACTGATAAAGGGAATATATCATTACATACAAGCCAACAATTATTATTTTTTATAATAAATGTTTTTTTAATTTTAATTGAAACAAGTACAGCATCTTTCTTTACATCTGTAGAAAATGTATCAATCGATTACAGATCCTCCACGGTCAACAAACATAACTCATATTAACTTAAGCATTATTATATATCCATTTTCATTTGACTGTAATTATTATTTAAAAATATTAATACAAGTAATAATCTTGAACAATACCTGCCCACACCAGTGGGAAAAGAAAAAATCAAAAAGAAAAGGCAAAGAAAAAAAAATCGAACAAAAAAAGAGACAAAAATGACAAAGGACAAGGCAGGAAAAAAGAACAAAACACAGGTATCTATTATAAAAAAGAAGAAGTATATCAACTGGTTACAACATGCTTTGGTGCTTCTCTTCCATTAACTCATATTAATTCAAATATCTTAACTCAAATGTTTACCATATTAGCATCATTATACCTCCAGTTTTAATTACCTATAGTTATTTAAACATCCTTCATCCTTAGCTATGCCAAAGAATTAATCCATAACACATGCTGACATTTCATTTACTTACTTATAAAATCTTCTATTTACATCAAATCCTCATATCCTATTTTAGCTGAACATCCATAATATTTAATTATATCATATATCATAACATTTTCCCAGTATTGATTAACATTTGATTGTATGTATTTTATTTAGTTTTTATAATAGTGATAATTATTGTAATTAATACTCTTTATGTATAATCCAAAAATGTTTTCTCATATCCAATTGTTATTTATCATATCGACTCCACATTATATACATTACTATCAATATCAATTATTATTCAGCTATATCTGTTACAAAGAGAGCAATTAGGTTAGCTAGATTTCAATTGTATTCTTCAATCTATCAGCCAATTCCACATTATATACATTACCATCAATATCAATTATTATTCAGCTATATCTATTACAAATTAAAGTAATCAGATTTAGCTAATTTTAAGTTATATTCTTCCATCTGTCAGCCTGTGTCCCTCCAACAGCAAAATTTTCTCAATCCAATTGCCATTTGTTAAATAAATTTACCAAGTGTTTTTATAAGCAAGTCCAGACAAAAATATCTTCGCACCTTTTGGCTCTGAATGTCAGTGATGAAATAATAATGTTGTCCCGGGCTTGTAAAACTTTTCAAATTGACTTTAATTCTCAAGGGTGGAGTTTTCATTTCTCCTGCACTCTGTCTCTTTAAATGAATCTTCTTTATAGCTCCCCCCCCCCTCCTTTCTTCCTCTGAGATAGACCAGATGCCATTTCTCACATTTTCCATTTGTATTTCAGGAACATTCAAACCTTCAACAATCTCAGTTTTTCCTTCATATTTTAAAATCAGATGATCCAATTTTCTTTCCAATCTCTGAAAAGAGTCAAAAAGCTCTCGACATGCGGAAAAAAGAATCTGGAATGAGACCTTAGAAGTATTTTCAGACACCATGATGTGTCGTAATTAGAAATTGCAAGTAAAAACACGCTGGAAACTGTGCAATCTTATCTGATCGTAAACACAGCCAAGTAATAAAAATGTCAGATCGTGAAGGGCTAATTAGTAGAAAGTTGACTTTACGATCCACTTAAAAAGAGTCAGTGAGGAGGGCTGCCGAAGCGTTCCTTGAAGCGTTTAAGAAATAAAGTAGCCACCAGCCATAAATCCATTAAAAAAAAAAAGACCAATTCGCCGCTAGATTCTGCTATTTTTTGGTTTCAATTAGCTTAAGCTTTTAGTGCGGACAGTCTCTCTTGAATAATAAAATCAGCTTACCAGATGACATCACTTCTGCCATTCTTAGGGGCAACCTGCAGTTTCAGTTAGCACGCAGCTAATCCAGAAAGGAATTGGCACGAGGAGTTAATACCCCCCCCCCCGAGACTTTGCGAATGTCTCTGAGGTCCTGGGTCTCTCCTCACCTTCACTGTCATCTCCGGGACAGCTAGGGTCCAAAAAACCCCTCCAAAAATCCTTTGGAATAGAGGAATTTCAGGAATAGCCTGAAACTCCGTCTTCTCACTGCTAAGCCCCGCCTTCTTCCCAAGCCAACAATTATTATGTGAAGGACCTACCAGGTCAATCTGACCAGGAATCAATTCCACAGAAAGACTAAAACTATTTTATTGAAATTGGCTACAATAAAAAGAATCTTGCATCTTTTTTGTATCTGGTTAAAATTAGGGTTTTAATGCTCAGACATGCAAATTCCTTGACTCTTTAAGTGGCTACTAAATGGAACATATGCAGAGGAGCACTTTGCTTAGGATCAGACCTGGATGTGGTATTCCAAGTGTAGCCTCACTAGTGGGATATAGAGTGATAGTATCACTTCTCATGATTTTGAAGCTATCCCTCTGTTGATGCAACCTAGGACTGCAATGGGTTTGTTTTTTTTGTCAGTTAAGCACATTACTGGCTGGTACTTAAGTGGTGGTTCACTAATACACTTAGGTCCTCTCACAGTTAACTACTGTTGAGCCAGGTCCCACCAATTATATATACTCATGCATTTTTTTTCCTGCCTAAGTGTAGGATCTTACTTTCCACCCCAATGAATTGCATCTTGTTGGATAGGGCTCAGTGCTCAAGTCTGTCGAGATCCTTCTGAATTTTGAGTCTGTCAGCCTCTGCTTTGCTGCTGCTTTTCGGCTGCAATTGAAACAGGGAGGGGGGGCATGGTATTTGGGAGGGGAATCATTATGTACTGGAGGATTGTTATTAGGAGCTGTCCTGACTATCTATCTGCGCATGTGGAAGAAGGGAGTTTCCCGCCAAGGCCAACTATCCAGCATTTCACCCTGATGATGCTTTTTGACGTCATCTCCCACCTGACAGTTGGGTGAATTATTATTGGACTATGAAATGGGGTGCCAAGGGGAGGGGATTGAATTATACATGATATCTATTGCTTTCACACCAATTTACTCAGACTCAGCTTTGCTTTGCTACTCATCGTTTGTAATTAGTAAAAGTACACTTAATTCTAAGCATGGAGTTGAGTGGTTTCTTTCTTGATTATTAAACGAAGGAGCACCTGACATTAAGCTGAGTCTCACCTCGCACCCAACCTGGAGCGAACACCTTCCGAGGGGGGTGCCCTCACAGGAAAAAAAATGTCTTTACACGACAGTGACCAGGAGGAAGAAATGGGAGCAATGGCAGCACCATCATTAACGGAAATGCTGGCCGACCTGAGAGTGGAGGAACCTACTGTTTGACCCAGATGGACTTGGGGAGTGGGACAGAAAGAGGAACCTGATGAACCACTAACTGGAGTCACGAGGAGAAGGCCCAGGAAACCAGCTGCTGACTGGCGTGGCTCTAAGGATGAAGACTACAAGATGTCCCAAGCCATGAAACTCCTCGAAGAGGCGTGGAATGAACGCCGGGCTTGAGAGAGTGGTGTGGAAAGAGGACCGTCGGAGGAACTAGAGAGAAGGTACCCGTTGCTTAGCTTAAGGGAGACTGGGGGGGGGCAAAGGGGAATGTGCACAAGAAAACCCAGCACTGACCTCTCCCCCTGCAGCTAGAGACATTCCGAGAGCGGGGGGGCAGGCGACGTCGGATGGCTAAGGTCCCATCCTTAAGCGTAAAGTATAATGGAGAACCCAGTGGATTGGGGTTGTTTATAATTCAGGTTTGGAATTATATGCAAATATATGGGCCTGACCTGGATTCTGATGAATCTAAAGTAAGAATAGTGTTAATGGCCCTAGAGAAGAAAGCAGCTGACTGGATGGTCGGATTTCATAATAGTGACTCCCCTCTCCTGAGGAATTTTGATGGCTTTATGGCAGCCATGAGAAGACACTTTGACGACCCTCTCACCGAGCGCCGGGCTAGACTTAAATTTACGACCCTCAGACAGGGAAAAAAGACTGTGCCTGAATATGTACAGGAATTCCAAGAATTATCAGCTTATATGAGAGGATGGTCTGAAGAGGCCTTGTTAGATCGGTTCGCAGATGGCTTGAACAAAGACATTTACCAGCAATGTGTAAACAGGAGACTCCCCCGCCGCTTAGAACCTTGGTACAAGCATGCTGCAGATGTTAAAGTTGATTTGGCTAGATTCCGCTACAAGGAAGAGGGAGAAGCTCAGGATTCCCCTCCCCCCACCAAATCTCCCCTCCCAAAGGTGCAAAAAGGGGGAAGGGGAGGATTCACAGGCAAGCCCAGGCCTTCCGTCTGCTTCCGCTGTGGGAAGGAGGAGCACCGTGCTGTGAATTGCCGAGTCAAGATGACCCACACCACTCCGCACTCCTGGAGGGAGAAAAAACCTGAGAAGCCTCTCAGCAAGAAAAAAAGAACCTGTTTTGAGGGGGGAGGAGATTTCTCAACACTTTGAGCCAGAGGAAGGAGGGAGCAGAAGCCCCAGTTCGTCTGACGACAATGACTATGAGGACGCACACCGCTGGGTAAGTTCCCGCTCGGGGCCCATGCTTATCCCAGTTGAGCTTAGAGTGCCCTCTTCTGACACAAAAGAGAAAATTCTGGGTCTTTTAGACTCTGGTTGCTCATGTTGCATTATAAGCCCAGATATAGTTGAGAAAATGGGCTTGAAACTGAAAATTTTAAAAATCCCGATTGCATTTTGCCAATTAGATGGCTCTATTGCGGAGGGCGGTCCTGCTCATTTTACTATAGAGCCCATCGAAATGTGGCTGGGAACCCACCAAGAGATGATAACTTTTATTGTAGCCCCAGGGATGGACCGGCCCCTTAGTTTAGGACTCCCCTGGCTCTGTAGATGGAACCCACGCATTAACTGGAGAGATGGGTGGTTATGGATTCGGTCAGCCACACCCCCTGAGGGGAGGATGGAGGATCCAGAGTCTGATGAAACTGTCCCCAAGCTAGCAGCCAGAGGGCAGAAAAGAATTGAGGGGGAGGAAAGAATTCCGAAGGAATACTGGGACCTGAAAGATGTTTTCAGTGAAAAATCTTCTGATAAGTTGCCCCCTCATAGGGCCACAGATTGCACCATTGATATTCTACCTGGGGTGAAGCTCCCGAAACCCCAAATTTATTCAATGACCCCTAGGGAGATGAATGAAATGAGAAAATTCATTGATAAAAACTTGGAAACAGGCTTCATTAAACCAGCGAAACCCAAGGTAGCTGCCCCAATGTTATTCAGAGAAAAGAAAGATGGCTCCTTTCGTTTATGTGTGAATTTTAAGAATCTGAACTGCATTTCTGCCCAAAACCTCTACCCTTTACCACTGATGAAGGACATGCTAGCACAACTAGGGAAGGGTAGAATTTTCACTAAATTGGACCTGTGGAAAGCATACTATTGGGTAAGAATTAAGGAGGGGGACGAATGGAAGACTGCATTCAATTGCCCCCTTGGTTGTTTCCAATTTCGAGTAATGCCATTTGGCCTCCAGGGGGCACCAGCGGTCTTCATGCAACTAATTAATGAGGTTTTGCATGACCATCTTTACAAAGGTGTGATGGTCTATCTAGACGATATCCTTATTTACACGGAAACACGTGAAGAACATGTGAAGCTTGTTCGCACAGTTCTGAAGAAACTCCGTGCTGCAGAACTATATGCCAAATTATCCAAGTGCAAATTTCATCAGGAGAGGGTGGATTACCTGGGCTATTGGATCTCCCACAAAGGGATAAAGATGGACCCGGCAAAGGTTAAGGCTGTCACCGAATGGGAAGCCCCAAGCACACATAAGCAGTTACAGAGGTTTTTGGGGTTTGCTAACTTCTATCGTCAATTTATTCCCTCCTTCGCTAAGATCGCTCTTCCTATCACTAACCTCCTTAAGTCGAAAGGAGGAGCGAAGCCCAAACCTAACACACCTTTGAACTGGACTATGGAATGTCAGGCTGCTTTCAAGAAGTTGAAATGCCTGTTTGCAGAGGAACCAGTCCTGAAACACCCAGACATGGACGCACCTTTTGTGGTCCAGGCTGATGCCAGTGATGTGGCGGTGGGGGCAGTACTGCTTCAAGCAAATGCACAAGGTAAATTACAGCCCTGCGCTTACACCTCTCGCAAGCTGACCGACACTGAGAGACACTGGGCTATTTGGGAAAAGGAAGCTTTTGCTGTTTGTTGGGCTTTAACGACCTGGCGTCATTTTCTAGAGGGCGCTAAACACCCTTTTGAGGTGTGGACTGACCATAAAAACTTGGAGGCGTTGAAGACCCCCAGGAAGCTGTCTCCCAAACAGATGCGCTGGGCACATTTCAATAGGTTCAATTTTACTTTGAAATACATTCCGGGAGGGAAGGATTTTATGGCTGATGCTTTGTCCAGGCTCCCGCAGTACAACAGTTCAAAGTGTTGTTCAACCGGTCATTCCCACCAGGAGTCTGGCTGCTCCTGTTGTCACTAGGAGTCAGACAACTTCTAAGTTAGAGGTCACACAAGACTTTATCTCTGAACTAAAGGGGGCCCTTGCAAAGGATGATTGGTTCCAGCAACACATGAATGAATGCACCATGAAAGATGGATTGGCTTGGATTGGTGCAAAATTATACGTCCCTGCATCCATTAGAACCACCATCCTCCAACAGGCTCATGACTCTCGCATGGCCGGACGCTTTGGGTTCATCAAAACCTTGCACCTCGTTAAGAGACAATTTTGGTGGCCTTCATTGAAAAAAGACATTGAGTCTTATGGGGCTAGTTGTCTCATTTGTGCTGCTGCAAAGCGTCCTCCAGGAAAACCCCAAGGGTTGCTCCAGGCAGTAGCTCACCCGGAAGCCCCGTGGAAAGAGATCTCTATGGATTTCATTGTTGAACTTCCGGAGAATCAAGGAAATACAGTAATCTGGGTTGTGACTGACTTATTCTCCAAGCAAACTCATTTCATTCCTTGTTCCAAGATCCCATCCGCCAAATCTCTGGCTAAACTGTTCATCTTGCACATCTATCGTTTGCTTGGGGTGCCGGGCCGCATCATTTCAGATAGGGGCATCCAGTTCACCTCGCTATTTTGAAAGGAATTCCTGAAACTGATTGGCTCCGCCCAGGGCTTAAGCTCCTCCCACCATCCTCAGACTAATGGGGCCTGCGAGAGGACTAATTCTGTGCTGGAGCAATATCTTCGTTGTTTCATCAACTACCAGCAGGATGACTGGGTGGAATTGTTGCCTCATGCTGAAGTGGCATACAACAATTCCATGCACAGTAGCACGGCCTTTACCCCTTTCCGTATTGTTTACGGGCAAGATTTTGTGCCCATCCCGGAGATTCCTTGCGAGACACAAGTGTCCTCACTCTCCGAGTGGAGTAATCGCCTTCGGGAGATGTGGCCTTTGACGCACCAGGCGCTGGATGCTGCACATCGCACGCATAAGAAACAGGCGGATAGGAAGAGGTCTAAACCCCATGACTATAAGGTTGGTGATCGGGTTTATTTATCCACTAAGTTTCTTCAAACGACTCAAAAGTCGAAGAAGTTGGGCCCAAAATATGTTGGCCCGTTTCCAATTGTCAAGATCATCAACCCTGTTTCCGTCCGTCTCCAATTGCCTAAGCATCTCAGCCGGGTTTATCCTGTTTCTCATGTTAATCTCCTGAAACCAGAACATACTTCTCCGTTGAGGACTCCTCTTCCGCCTCCACCTGCCCCACTTTTGATAGAGGGAGAGCAGCATTTTGAAGTCCGGGAGATTTTGGACTCTCGTAAACGGAGGAACCGTATTCAGTATCTTGTGGCTTGGAAACATTTTCCCCCATCTCACACAGAATGGGTTGACAAGTCCCATGTTCGAGCTCCTCATCTGCTCCGCAAGTTCTACTCTACTTACCCTGACAAGCCCTGATTTCTATATGGACTGCTAATTTTCCTTTTCCCCTTCCCCTTTCTCTCTTCTGTGTCATGTTGTTCGTCTGTTTGTCTGTGTTCTTTCATTTCTGCAGGTGTGACCATCTTTTTCTGGAGGAGGGCCGGATGTCAGCCTCTGCTTCGCTGCTGCTTTTCGGCTGCAATTGAAACGGGGAGGGGGGGCATGGTATTTGGGAGGGGAATCATTATGTACTAGAGGATTGTTATTAGGAGCTGTCCTGACTATCTATCTGTGCATGTGGAAGAAGGGAGTTTCCCACCAAGGCCAACTGTCCAGCATTCCACCCTGATGATGCTTTTTGAAGTCATCTCCCACCTGACGGTTGGGTGAATTATTATTGGACTATGAAATGGGGTGCCAAGGGGAGGGGATTGAATTATACATGATATCTATTGCTTTCGCGCCAATTTACTCAGACTCAGCTTTGCTTTGCTACTCATTGTTTGTAATGAGTAAAAGTACACTTAATTCTAAGCATGGAGTTGAGTGGTTTCTTTCTTGATTATTAAACGAAGGAGCACCTGACACTATCTTCCAAAGTGTTAGCAAATCCTCTCAGCTTGGTGTTGTCTGCAGATTTGATGAGTTTTCCTTCTATCTCCTTATCAAGATCATTTACAGGTAATCCTTGACTTACAACCATTCATTTAATGATCGTTGAAAGTTATAACGGTACCCAAAAAAGTGGCTGATCATCATTTTCACACTTATGACTAGTGCAGCATCCCTACCAAACTCTGGATGCTTGGCAACTGGTTCATATTATGACGGCTTCAATATCCTGGGGTCATATGATCCTCTTTTGTGACCTTCTGACAAGCAAAGTCAATGTGGAAGCCAGATTCACTTAACAACTGGTGCTAATTTAACAGTTGCAGTGATTCACTTAACAACAGTGGCAAGAGAGATTGTAAAATGGGGGCAAAACTCACCTAACAACTATTTTGCTTAGCAACATAAATGTTCGGCTGAATTGTGGCCGTAAGTCAAGGATTATCTGTATGAAGATGTTAAAGAGCACTGGGCCCAAGACAGAACTTTAAGGTATCCCACTGCATCCTTCTCTCCATGTAGCTGTAGTTCCAGTGAGGACTATATGCTGAATCACAGACCTACTTCTTCAGGATATGAGGAAGATCCACATCTACAGTAGCTTAGTCTTCCTTGGATTCAGTTAAAATCAGATCTGCCTATCCAGACCCACACAACATTCAGACATTGGGACAAAATGTGGACAGCATCTCTGGCCCAAGGCCATGATGTACCATTGGGTACCATAGAATTATAAGTCATCCCAAGTCGCTTAGTTGACTTGAGTGGGTATAAAAATTGATTGACTGACTGACTGACTGACTGACTGACTGACTGACTGACTGACTGACTGACTGACTGACTGACTGAATGAATGAATGAATGAATGAATGAATGAATGAATGAATGAATGAATGAATGAATGACCGATCCTATTGATAACACCACACCCTGAAATGCTGGATGGTTTTACATAGAAAAGTTTTCCTGTTGTCCTGTCTGGTTCAGCCCAGTGATTTCATTTCTTTAAATTGAGTATAGTCAACCAAGGGGCATGGTGGCCAAAACATTTTTCTCTAGATACTACATTTACATAAAAAGAAGGATGGGTGGATGTTGGGAAGGGAACAAAATATCTGCAAGCAGACAACCAAACTCAGACAACACCAAGAGCTCCATATTTTAATCCTGGAATATTAGATGATCAATCAATCAATCAATCAGAATAAAGCTGGAAGGGATCTTGAAGGTCATCTAATCCAACTCCCTGCTCAAGCAGATCATATACCATTTCAGACAGGTAGCTGTTCAGTATGTTCTTAAAAAACATCCAGTGATGAGGCACCTACAACTTCTGAAGGAAACCTGTTCCAGTGGTTAAGTGTCCTCACTGTTAGGAAGCTTCTCCTTATTTTCAGGTTTCTTTTCTCCTTGAGTAGTTTCCATCCATTGTTTCTTGTCTTCTGGTGCTTTGGAAAATAAATTGATCCTCTCTTCTTTGTGGCAGACCGTCAAATATTGGAATACTGCTATCATGTCATACATAATCCTTCTTTTCTCTAGACTGGCCATACTCAATTCATGCAACCGTTCTTCATATGTTTTTGTCTCCAGGCCCTTAATCATATAAGTTGCTCTTCTTTGCACTTTTCCCAAAGTCTTAAATTTCCCAAAGGATTAAATTTCCAAAGCGATGTTAAATTTTGTATAGATGGGAAAGGGTTTATTCTCTTTTGACTGAGGGAGGGGAAGATGAGATGTTAATGCTTTGGGCACTTTTTTTAATTAGACATATTTTTCTTTCTGTTGTCTAGATATGACATCATGAACCTGCAACAAATAGAATCAAACCGTTATGATTATGTCCACATCGGGACTTGGCATGAAGGAGTCTTGAATATTGATGATAATCGAATTCAAATGAACAAAACCGAAATGGTCCGGTCTGTATGTAGTGAACCATGTTTGAAAGGTCAAATTAAGGTAATTGTTCCTATAGAAGTACTTTTGTTGGAAAAGATAGATATTATCATAAAGGATTAAGTGACACAAATAATTACTCTTAAATAATCTATGTATAACAGTGTTAGATTAATGCAAAATTCTTAATCAAACAAGCCTCCCTGTTGTGGCCCGGCAGGAGCCGTTAGAGCTGCTGCCAGACTCCGACAGCGAGGGGTCTTATGAATTGGCCTTGGAGGAGGTGGAGGACCCTGGACAGGGTGTCGACTCCAAGCAGAGAGAGGAGAGACTGGTTGGCCATCAGGTGGCGGCAGAGCATTGGATGAAAGGGAATGTTCCTGAAAGCATCTGGGAGTTGTATCAGGATGCATGCAGGTGTAGGTCTACTCAGCATAAAGGACAAAGGAATAACCACAGGAGGTGATTACGAACAGCTGAGGCTGAACAAGATCCCCTCCTGCTGATAAAAGGGACTGCTGGTGCCACGCCCTGGTTGCAGAAGTCAACGTTCCGTTCCATTCCGTTCCATTCTTGTTCTAGTGTTGGGTCTTGTTCACGTTCACAACCCGAGAGAAGCCAACTTGGATAAGTGGTTTTGAGATAAGAGAAGCCGGGTTTGCATTTTGTTATGAGTTATAGGACTTTTGCCAGAGCTATTATCTTTGTTTATTTGGGCTTGCAGCCAACAAGAGCTTGGACTGATTAAAAGAAACCTTTTGAGTTACGTGGCTTTTGGCTTTCTTTTCTGGACGGAGAAGGGGGGTCAGAACACCTCCCTAAGAAAACCAGTTCTGCATTTAGGAATAAAAAATACAAATTGAGCACATTTCTCTTACAAATTTCCTCTCCTGGGAATCACACAGTCCACCTTTTGGGGAATCTTTGGGGAAAAGATTGGTAATGAATTATGATTCAATATCTCATGTTCAATGGCCATATCTCATGTTCAGTGTTCAATGTTTAATGCGACCCAAAAGGTTTTGGACTTTAAAACCAAATACTTGGAAAGAAATTTGTAGTTTGGGAAAATGAAGAATAGTTTGGACAATCCTTCCACCCCATTGCCCTAGCTGTGTATTCATTTGAAGCATCCTTCAAATCTGTGAGGTTTAAAAGCATCCTTTTTTCAATAAAAAATAATAATTGGAGATGCAAATTTGAAAGATATTCCCAATAGGTGCTATAATAGCAACAGCAATAGCACTTAGACTTATAAACCGCTTCACAGTGCTTTTACAGCCCTCTCTAAGCAGTTTACAGCATCAGCATGTTGCCCCCAGCAATCTGGGTCCTCATTTTACCAACCTTGGAAGGATGTAAGGCTGAATCAGCCTTGAACCAGTGAGAATCGAACTGCCAAACTCTAGCAGCTCAGTCAGCAGAATTAGCCTGCCATACTGTATTCTAAACACTGTGCCACTACAGCTCTTAAGCAAACCCAGGTCCTCTCACATTTTCTCCTTCAAATCCAGAATACTGCCAGCCCTAAAAAATAATAATCATTTTACTGCAGAGGTTTGTGGACAACTTTTGTTGGATAAAATAATAATGATTAATGTGGAACTCCATTGTGTTTTATCTCAGATTTTGTAGTATATGCGACCTCATTTTTCTTCCTGTTAGATGTCCTAAACTTTACTTTAAGAAATGTAGCCTATGTGGCATTTTTAAAGCTTTTCTTCTTCTGTTTAAATCACATCATATCACCAACAGGGACATTTAGTCCCAGAGATCTTGGACACAATTGCAGTATTCAAGTCCTTCCTTCAAGGTGTTTTCAAACACTTATTTTTGTCATGTTTTTATTCAGCAAGGTTATCTCCCCTAAAGACACTAGTAAATGAAACACTTTTGTCTCATCGCTACCATCTAATCCTGCATTTTTAGTGGCTTTTAGATTTCTTGCTGATAATATTTGTCTCCCTAGCTTGAAAAGTTTCTCCTGATCATCTGATGATTTTGGAAAGGGGGGGGTGGCAAGGGAGGGAAGGGGTGTCTTTAAAGGTAAAGTTTCCCCTCGCACATATGTGTGCTAGTCATTCCTGACTCTAGGGGGCAGTGCTCATCTCCATTTCAAAGTCAAAGAGGCAGTGCTGTCCGAAGACGTCTCCGTGGTCATGTGGCCAGCATGACTAAACACCAAAGGTACACAGAACGTCCCTATTTTTCTACTTGCATTTTTACATGCTTTCAGAGTGCTAGGTTGGCAAAAGCTGGGACAAGTAATGGGAACTCACTCTTATGCGGCTCTAGGGATTTGAACCACCGAACTGCTGACCTTTCTAATTGACAAACTCAATGTCTTAGCCACTGACCCACTGCGTCCCATTTGGGGTGTCTTTATTGAATGGTAAATGTGAATTTATTTACTTCGAAATGTGTTATTTGGGACCTTCACATCCCACTTGAAGTCCTGTCTTAATGGCATTACTAGGGGCAGAGGTGCTGCCACAATAGCTCTTTTATCAAAACCTAGTATAGTCAAAACTACAAATTGGGTTGAAAATGAGATGTTCTTCTTAAAATATACTGCCGTCCAGTTTCACTATGCCTCCTATCACATCCCACTACTGCAATCCTATTTGTTTTATGAACATTATCTCTTTTGTTTTCTAACAAGTGGTTGTCTCTCGGTTTTGAATAAAGGAATTTAGTGAGAGTCCCAAACAGAGATAGTATTCAGCTGGTTCTGACCAGTTCTGGAGAACCGGTAGTGGAAATTTTGAGTAGTTCAGAGAACCTGTAAATACCCTCT
Organism: Thamnophis sirtalis; assembly: GCF_051295495.1. Taxonomy (NCBI): domain Eukaryota; kingdom Metazoa; phylum Chordata; class Lepidosauria; order Squamata; family Natricidae; genus Thamnophis; species Thamnophis sirtalis. Next base: position 84,480,383 of record NW_028261386.1, on the reverse strand, counting down.
GACTGGCCCCGCCCCCATCTATTCTCTGCCTCCTGAGTCCCAGCTGATAGATAGATAGATAGATAGATAGATAGATAGATAGATAGATAGATAGATAGATAGATAGATAGATAGATAGATAGATAGATAGATAAATTTATTTATGGGCCGCCCTTTTCCCTGAGGGGACTCAGGGCGGCTTACAACGTATAGGGAAGGGAGTACACACAATGACATATAAAGACAGTACATAATTAAAAATAGAAGCAACATTCATTCATCATTCGGGAGGGGACAGATTATAATCTTTAACCCCAGGCCTGGCGGGATGGCCAGATCTTGAGGGCTGTGCGGAAGGTCTGGAGGGTGGTGAGGGTACGAATCTCCATGGGGAGATCGTTCCAAAGGGTCGGAGCTACTACTGAAAAGGCTCTCCTCCGCGTAGTTGCCAGTCGACACTGACTGGCGGATGGGACTCGGAGGAGGCCTAATCTGTGTGATCTAATAGGTCGCAAGGAGGTAATTGGCAGGAGGCGGTCTCTCAAGTACCCAGATCCACTACCATGGAGGGCTTTGTGGGTGGTAAGTAGCACCTTGAAGCGCACCCGGAGATCAACAGGTAGCCAGCGCAGCTCGCGGAGGATAGGTGTTATGTGGGCAAACCGAGGTGCACCCACAATCGCTCGCGCGGCCGCATTCTGTACTAGCTGAAGTCGCCGGATGCTCTTCAAGGGCAGCCCCATGTAGAGCACGTTGCAGTATTCCAGCCTAGAGGTCACAAGGGCACGAGTGACTGTTGTGAGAGCCTCCCGGTTCAGGTAGGGTTGCAACTGGCGCACCAGGTGAACCTGGGCAAATGCCCCCCTGGTCACAGCCGACAGATGATGGTCAAAGGTCAGCTGTGGGTCCAGGAGGACTCCCAAGTTGCGAACCCTGTCTGAGGGGTATAATATTTGGCCCCCCAGCCTGAGTGATGGAACACTAGCCAAATTATTGGGAGGGAAACACAACAGCCACTCGGTCTTTTCCGGGTTGAGTTAGCCCTCATCCAGTCCCTAACGGCTTCAAGACCCCGGTTCATCACGTCCACCGCTTCATTGAGTTGGCACGGGGCGGACAGATACAACTGGGTATCGTCCGCGTATTGGTGGTATCTTATCCCGTGCCTCCGAATGATCTCGCCCAGCGGTTTCATGTAGATGTTAAATAGTAGGGGGGACAAGACCGACCCCTGCGGCACCCCATATGTTAGGGGCCTAGGGGTCGATCTCTGCCCCCCCAATCAACACCGACTGTGACCTGTCCGAGAGGTAGGAGGAGAACCACTGCAAAACAGTGCCTCCCACCCCCACCTCCCGCAGTCGTCGCAGAAGGATACCATGGTCGATGGTATCAAAAGCCGCCGAGAGGTCAAGGAGAACCAAGATGGAGGCATGGCCTCCATCCCTGGCTCTCCAGAGATCATCGGTCAATGCGACCAAAGCGGTTTCTGTGCTGTAACCAGGTCTGAAGCCGGACTGGAATGGGTCCAGATAGGAGGACATGGGGATTTTGATCAGGAGGACATGGGGATTTTGTAGTATTCTTCTCCTGGAGTGGGGTGGGAATGGAGATTTTATAGTATCCTTCCCCTGCCACGCCCACCAAGCCATACTACGGCCACCAAGTCACGCCCACAGAACTGGTATTAAAAAAATTAGAATCCCACCACTGGTCCCAAAGGTGCTTTTTTTCAAGAGACAACTGGATTTTCTGCTTTTTCTTTGAAGACGTTTTGCTTCAAAAAAGAATGTAAATGACTAGCTTTTTCTTTGAAAACGTTTGGCTTCTCATCCAAGAAGCTACTTCAGCTCTGACTGGATGGTGGGGAATGGAAGGATTTATACTCCTTTCAGACAGCTGGTCATTTACATTCTTTTTTGAAGCAAAACATCTTCAAAGAAAAACCAGAAAGTCCAGTTGTCTGGCTCAAGATTGACTCATCCTTCCATCCTTCCCAGGTCAGTAAAATGAGGAGCCAGATTGTTGGGGGCAATATGCTGACTCTGTAAACTGTTTAGAGAGGGCTGTAAAGCACTACGAAGTGGTATATAAGCCTAAGTGCTATTGCTATATCATATTTTATAATATACCATTTACTAAACAAGCGGCTAGCTAATTATGTTCTATAACTATCATTCACCTACATGGAAACTAAAACATGCATCACATACTGCATTTCCTCTGTTCCCACATCATAGGCAGCTTTGAACTGCAAATAAAATCTCTGTTCAAACAAAACCACTACCTGCTGACTCCATTTGTATCTTGCTAAAAACAATTTGCTACCCACCATGCTCATTTGGCCTGAAGCAAAAAAAAACCATGAGAATCAAACAATGTACAGAAAGTTAGCTTATCAGAACAATGGTTCCATTTTACGTGGTTGAGGATGGCTGATAAAAAGCTGCAGTATTACAGAAGGGGAATATTTATTAGTGAAATATTTATTAGTAATACTTTATTTGCTCTTTCCTTTTTAGTCCTATGAGAAAAACAAAGGACCTGCACTTATTCAATTTCAAAAAATGGGTAGTTTTAATGTTTTCAGTAGAGACCAAAATAAACCTGCCTGACCTGTGTCCCTCAATCAAAATCTTATTGTCTCTTCTTGAATTATTCTTTTATTTGAAAGGATGGGACAAGTAAAATGACTACAATGGAACATACTGACCTTGCTTTAGATAAAGATGTTGGACAGGTCTCAACTAAAGTTTATTTGCTCCAAAAAAATGGACTCTAATGAGGATTCAAGGGCAAAATCTTTTTCATATTTTTAGAAACTACCTAATACCCAAGTAGGGTGCATTAATGTTTCACTCAAGATAGACTTTTTGGGTTACTTCTTTTACTTTCCAACTTTCCAACTGCATTTGATCTACAAAATGGCCCTATGTTGCAATGGACAATTAGTCTCTGCAGTTTTTACATGGGCTGGATTTGCAAATTGTGTTAAATTAAAATATTGCTTGCTTCTGACTATTTAATATATGTGTGCAATCATTATAGATAGTAGGAGGCCCGATGGCTCAGCGGTTAAAGATGCTGAGCTTGTCAGTTGAAAAGCTGATAGTTGAGGTTCGAAACCCAAGTGTCACATGATGGAGGAGTTCCCATTACTTGCACCAGCTCCTGCCAACCTATCAGTTTGAAAGCATGCAAATACAAGTAGAAAAATAGGTACCATTTCAATGGGAAGCAAAGAGCATTCTGTCTGCTTAGCATGTAGTCATTTTGGCCACATGGTTTTCAGACAATGCATTTCTCTCAGCTAAGAAATGCAGATGGGTTCCCTAGAGTCGGACACAATTGGACAGGGGATACCTTTATTTTACCTTTATTATAGACGAGTGTTATAGACTAACTTGGCCATCAGTAGTTTTAGTATGGGGTCCCCTCTGGTGCTTTTGCTTTGACTCCTTTTTCTGGTGAATGCTGGGTAAGAAGGCCTGGACAATTAGACCGAAAGCCTTCAGTCTGTTATGGAGCTACAGATCTTTCAAAGGCTCAAGTACTTGGTTTTTACTTACAGAAGATCTATTTTGGTCCAGATAAGTTGAGTCATCAATACAGGTTTTAAAATTTGCCTACTGTTATTACTTTATGAGACTGTATTCTTAATGCCACGCACTATATTGCTAAAGGGACACTGTATTCAGAAACCATATTGAAAGGTTTGCATCAAAAAACAAATATCTAACTTTATTGTAGGTTATAAGGAAGGGGGAAGTGAGCTGCTGCTGGATTTGTACAGCTTGCAAGGAGAATGAATTTGTGCAAGATGAGTTCACATGCAAAGCCTGTGAGCTGGGATGGTGGCCAAATGATGAGCTGACAGGTATGAGCAAAACCTTTTACAATAGCAGTCTGTCCCTAAATAATAATGTTTATTTTTCTTATTTATCTTCCATTTTCCTTCTTAAATTCAATTCCAAAACAAGGCGTATAATGAATAGGCATCAAAAGTACAATACATGGACAGCCACAAAAGTATGTATCTGATTACGCATACCCCCCCTCAAAAAATCAGTGTCCATACAGGTAGTTCTCACTTAGCAACTGCCTCAGTTAGCAGCCGTTTGCAGTTACAACGGTGATGAAAACTAACTTAGCCATCAGTCCTCGTGTTTAAAATATTCATAGGTCTGTAAAGCAAAAGAAAGCTGAAGTAAAATCATAACAGTTTCACTTAGCAACTGCTTCATTTAAGAATTAAATTATTAGTCCCAGCAGTGATCGCTAAATGAGAGCTAACTGTATATGCACACTTCTATCTGGGGATATACACATCAGGCAGCTCTGGGCAACTGTGATCCTAAGAGGAGAAAGAGTGTGCGCATATTCCTCCTGTTGTATGTTTTTGACTGCTTTGCTATTTAAAGGCAATTCATGATATCTACTTTAGGTCGTTTAGACAAGTGGCATAACTCTTATAAGAATTTCAAAGGAAAGTAGGTCAAACCTCTGTTGGGATTTTGCTGGTCTGCCTTGTCTTCTCGTCCCTGTTGAACCACCATCTTCTCACTATTTATAAAAATGGGAAACTGCAATGCAAGCAGTTTTGTGAATCATAGCTAACATTAAAAAGTAAATTGGCAATCAACACAATTGTTGCAGAGGAATAGGAATATAAACTTTTGAGTTTAAGTTCAATTCAAGTGTAACAAAATTTTCAAAGAAAGCATCGTGTGGAACATATTGTAATAATTCAATGTGGATTGTTAACAGGAGAGTTTTGCATTTGTTCTACTTTGCTCCCAGTTGCTATTCCCTTCTTCTCCCCCATCCCACCCCAAGAACGACACAGAAGAGAACTGCATGTTTTTCCTGCCTGCTGCTCAGTCCCACTTGCTCTATGGTTCAGGAAGCAATATGTCATAGCGGTTGAAATGCTAGGCTGCAACAGGATAGACACAGGTTCCCTCAGCCATGAGAGTTCACAGGCTAGTTTGGGTCAGCCGCTCTCTCTCCACCCAATCAGCCAAATACAAGGTACAAGGTATAGGTACAAGATTCTTGCAGGGGAAAAAATATGAACAAGAATTGCTATTCCTGCTACTATGTTCCTGAAGAAAAGATGGGGACTGAGTAATATTTAGCAATACCCTTATCAGGAATCTGGTATGTGTGCATACTTCTGTTAGTTATACCACCCTGGAAATTACAAATAGTTTGAATTAATAATTTGTTTTAAAAAAAAGAACATTGAGCATTTGTTTTTGATAGTCAGATCATAAATAAGATTAATGTTGTACAATTGGTGCACTCCCAAACACAGAGGTTTCTGTGTATTTTTTTATTTAAATTTTTATTTCCATTTTCATTTTCATAACACACACTCACATGTATACTATACATAGCCCATATCATATAGTATTAAATAATAATTACATCAGTTCCTCTTGTCAACAATGCCCCCCCAAAATAGAAACCCATTATAGCTCTTCTGCTCTCCATACACCTCTTTCTTCTACCACCCTCCAACTTTCTATCTTCCCTCCATCATCCTTTTCTACTCTACTTCCCCTCCCTTTCTACTGCTCCTCTCTCTACAATCCACTCCTCCTTATCCTTCTCATCTTCCCCCCTTACCCTCTCTCCTATCCTTCTCTTCCCATCTTTCTTCTTTCCCACTCCTCCTCTCCTTGGTGTATTTCTGCTACATGTCAATATGCTTAGCCTATCCTATTTTTAAAGAAAAAGTAGTAATAATAATAGTAATGAGAATATAAAATAAAGAAAAAAAAACAGTATACATGTGGAGTCAAATTACATTGAAATCTAACACATCTCATCTAACCTGATATATCCCTCCCCCCCACCCTCCCTCCCTCCCCCCCCCCGACTTCCCAGAACCCGTACACGGTATAGATTTTTAACAAACACAGTCTAAGATATATTGGGGGGAAAAAAGAATAAGAAATTAATAACATCTTTACATTGAACTTAGCTCCTCCTTGCTAAACTAACTTTAAACAATTTAAATCATTCCTGATCTTAAGCATAGGCTATCTGGAATTTCTTAGTCCCGTATTTATTTTGTATATAATCAATCCATTTTTTCCAATCTCGTTTATATCTCTCATTTGAGTGGTCTTTAAGATATGCCGATATTTTAGCCATCTCGGCTAAATTTGTGACTTTCAATGTCCATTCTTGAATTGTAGGCAAGTCTTCCTTCTTCCAGTATTGCGCCACCAACAGTCTTGCTGCCGTTATTAAGTGTAAAATCAAGTTAATCTCTACCGCTGGACAGTCAGTAATTCTACCTAACAAAAATAACTGAGGAGTAAACTTTATCCTTTTTTTAAGAATATTTTGCATAATCCACCATATTTTTATCCAAAATGCCTTAACCTTTTGGCAAGTCCACCATATATGGAAATATGTAACATCGAGAGAACCACATCTCCAACATTTGGGTTGTAAATTCGAATACATAGAAGCCAACTTTTTGGGATCTAAATGCCACCTATAGAACATCTTGTAAAAATTTTCTCTCAGGTTTTGGGCTTGTGTAAATTTCACATTTCTTACCCAAATTCTTTCCCATGTATCCAACATTATTGGTTCTTCAATATTTTGAGCCCAGTTTATCATACAATCTTTAACTAATTCTGTTCCGGAATCTGTACTAATACATTGTATATCCTCTTTATATGCATTAAACTTTGATCTCTTATTTGTTTAAATAGATTATCCTCGACTTGCATGAAACCAATTTTTTTATCTGTTTTCCACCTGGGCTGTAGCTGTCCATACTGGAACCATATTTGAATTACCTTTTCCTCTTTTAATACATCTAAGGGTTTTAGTTGTAATACACCCCTTTCTAGGGTAAGAAGCTGTCTGTAAGTAATTCTATCCTGTTTGTGTGCTATGTTCATATTTTCTATTGCGTGTCTAGGAATTGCCCACATGGGTATCTTGTCATTTAATTTGTATTGATATTTTTTACAAACCCACAATAAAGCATTCCTTAAAATATGACTTTTAAAATTTTTGTCGACTTTTTTGTTGTATAACAGGTAAGCATGCCAGCCATATACCAAATCATGTCCCTCGATATTAAGTATCCTATCGTTAGTTAAAGCAATCCAATCACTGATTACATATAATACTACTGCATCATAATATAATTTTAGGTTGGGTAATTTCAAACCTCCCCTCTCATGCACATCTTGCATTATTTTTAACTTTACTCTCGGCTTCTTTCCTGCCCATACAAATTTATTAATACCCTTCTGCCATTCTAACAGATTCACATCTTTTTTAAGTATAGGTAACATTTGGAAAAGAAATAAAAATTTGGGTAAGATATTCATTTTCACTGCTGCTATTCGTCTCAACAAAGATAACTGCAACTTGTCCCATTTTTTCATTTCTGTCTGTATACTATGCCAAAGTGGTTCATAATTATGCTTATATAATTTCCCAAATGGGAAATTATATAAGTTTCTGTGTATTTTTAAGAGTTTAAAATTTACAGTTAGTTTTCACTACATGTATCATTGCAGTTGCAGAGAAGCATTGAGATTATTGGAACATTGTGAGGGAGTAAAACTGTAGGTGGCAGTAACTGCTTAAACCATCCAATTTCTATATTTCTTGGAAATTCATTTGGGTTTTTCTTCTGCTCAGCAGGCATTTATAATATACGAGGCACTCATTTTAAACTTTACATACCCTTGCCTACATTATCAAACTCGTGACTGTTGACCAAATAAATTAGTGCCTAAACTGGGCAATCAGCATAAATAGAATGATGCATCCCACTCATGTACCCTTAGCCTAGAAGATCTTTTATTCCTATTTTCTCTAGAAAGAGAATGCAGGGTTTCATTTAGGAAAAACAAACGAACAAAAAGTATTATTTGACAGTTAATGAAACTGAAGCTGCTGGATTCCTGGCTGTCGAAATTACAAGCTACACAGACAAATAATTGCATAGATAATGCTGTCGTGTAGAATAAGGACTGAAATGCACGATATTTATTTAAAATAGAAAAAAATCCATTCTCAATATTGCTTTTAGTAGTCAGGAATGTTGTCTAGTAATAATCAAAATGTCCAACCACTTTAAAAATTAAATGCCTCTGCTCTCTAATTTGAGTATTTGAAAATTTATTTATAGGCCGCCCTTTTCCCTGGGGGGACTCAGGGCGGCTTACAACTCAAAGGGAGGGGGATACAAACAATAACACATAAGGACAATACATAATTAAAAATAGAACACAACATTCATACCATTCGGGTGGGGGGTCTATAATTATCTTATAGATTGTAAATGTCTCAGAAGCTGAATAAATATGTTGGCAGGAGAATTAATTTCTGTCTATGTGTTACTAAATAGAAACTGTAAGTAACATCTATTTGGTCTGGATGCTGTCCTGGGGATGTTCATTGGCCTTGAAGTTGTAAGTATAAAGTTTAGAAATGAATAGATTTCGAAAACTAGACTCTTTGTGAAATTGCCATGAAAAAATTAAGAAGAGTCTATTCTTTTGTATGTGGAATAAGAGATTACAACAATAATACACGAGAGAATGTGTGCTCGTTTTGTAGCAGGATTTCCTTTGTGTTTCCTATTTCTTCCAAAATTTGTGGATCAGATTTAGCAAATACACAGGGAACTGGAAGGAGGAAGGATGATCTATTTTGTTGGCAGATTTTGTCCTACCAGTGGAATGACATAATTAGATGAAGCTTTTGTGCAAGAATCACGTGTTTTGATATGAATGCAGGATCACTTCTATTATGCAACTGCTCTTTAAGGATCCCAAAGGAGCTCTTTATTTTGCGATATTTGTCTGCTTATCCAATCATTTCTTTCCTTTTTTTCTTTTTTGTATCCTATAGGCTGCCAACCAATTCCTGTAAAGTATCTGGAGTGGCGTGACATAGAGTCCGTTGTGGCTGTGGCCTTCTCTTGTCTGGGCATCCTCATCACCATGTTTGTTACCCTTATCTTTGCACTGTACAGGGATACCCCCGTCGTCAAATCCTCTAGCCGGGAGCTGTGCTACATAATACTTGCGGGGATCTTCCTTGGTTATATATGCCCTTTCACCCTCATTGCTAAGCCCACTGTCACTTCATGCTACCTCCAGCGCCTCCTTGTGGGGCTTTCCTCTGCCATGTGCTACTCTGCCCTTGTAACAAAAACCAACCGCATTGCACGCATTCTGGCAGGGAGCAAGAAAAAAATTTGCACCCGCAAACCACACTTCATGAGTGCTTGGGCCCAAGTAGTCATTGCCTCCATTTTGATCAGTGTACAGCTGACATTGGTGATTACACTGATCATCATGGAGCCCCCTTTCCCCGTCCTTTCCTACCCCAGTATCAAGGAAGTATTTCTGATCTGCAACACCAGCAACTTAGGTGTGGTTGCCCCAGTGGGTTACAATGGACTTCTCATCATGAGTTGCACTTACTACGCTTTCAAAACTCGCAACGTGCCGGCTAATTTCAACGAAGCCAAGTATATTGCCTTCACTATGTACACAACGTGCATCATCTGGCTTGCCTTTGTACCTATATACTTTGGGAGCAACTACAAGATCATTACAACTTGCTTTGCTGTGAGCCTGAGCGTGACAGTTGCCTTGGGGTGCATGTTCACTCCCAAGATGTATATCATCATTGCAAAGCCCGAAAGGAATGTCCGCAGTGCCTTCACCACTTCAGATGTGGTGCGTATGCATGTTGGGGATGGCAAGACTCCTTGTAGGTCCAACACTTTCCTCAGCATATTCCGGAGAAAGAAGCCAGGCACTGGAAACCCAAAGTAAGTACTTTGACAATACATCCATCTAACACTCTCTTTTCTCTTCCTTCATCTTCCAAAACCTATGGTGGTGTTTTTTCAATTAATATTTTAATTAAAGAAGCTAAGCAAGGCAAAATCTGAAATAGGGATCTGGTCTTCCTGTTTGTTGCTTTGAAACTGCAACCAGTCTAATATTCTGACATGTTCTTATCATCTCTAGTCTTATCAAACTTTCTGATTTCCTTTCTTTTTTTTGTTTTCTACTCCCCAACAATGTGCACATAAAATAATCGGACAGCATAGTGAGCTATCAACAAATCTTGGGAAGGTTATTTTTACATCTACGATAATGTTTCATTCTGTGCAAATACAGCCACAGAATGAAGAATTTACAAACCATTTACTAATATATTAGGCTTCTCACAGAGGCAACTGAAAATCTCAGCTCTCCAGATGCTCAGCCTTTATTTGGTGTGATGTTCTCAATAGAAAACTCACATGCATCACACAACAAGATTAGTTGTTTTTATTGCAGACAAGAAAGAAATTTTATACTGTACATAAAGAAGATTTGCTTTCTTGGGTGTTTAAATTCTAAGCCTTCTCCTGCTTCTCGGAATCAACAGATACTAGATTGATCTTTTAGCCATGAGAGGCAATTGTCCTGTATTGACTTCATTTCTTACGTTATGGGCCTTACTAATGAACTTAGATTCTATTATGCTCAGTTGTTGACCAAGACTGAATTGAACAGTCTTAATCTTCTAAATCCTTTTGTCTCAATAAGCTTTTTTTCATAATCCAATATATGACAGGTACGTCACCTGGAAAGGTTCTTAAACCTATTTCAAATTCAGTATTTTTCTGACTCTTGTTCTGACTAGGTGGCTCAGGGGCTAAGACACTGAGCTTGTTGATCAGAAAGGTCAGCAGTTCGGCGATTTGAATCCCTAGTACAGGTCTGCTGCGTGAGCAGGGGGTTGGACTAGATGACCTCCAAGGTTCCTTCCAACTCCGTTACCATTTACTGCTTAACAAAAATACCCATGGTGAAAGCTATGCTCACCCAAACTATCCTACAAATCTGCCATGGTTCTTGGAAGGCTGTGCACGGAACACCACTTTAACCAACAGATTGGCAAATATTGTATTTCGGCAGCTTTCAGCTGACTGAATCGTTTCCCTAGAAATAATAGGCCTCACATTGTTTATGAATTATCGTGCAAGACTCTCGAAGAAAAATCTCCTCGAATTTCATGTGAATACGGCAGAACCTTATGATTCATTCACTCCATCATTTTTCACTCCTGATGAAAAATCTCAGACTTTTTTTTCAATTCATGCAGTCTCCATTGAAAGAATAAATTAATAGAGGCTTTTCTGTGGTTTTCCCTTTATTTAACAGAAGGAAGGAATGTTGTGGGATGATAATTATATGCACAAGTAGCTGTAGGGCAATTAGATGGATTTCTTACCTTATAAAACAAAGTTTACACACACACTTCTATATAATATAATGATGATATCTAAGACTATTATTAACATCTTTATCATCATCCAACTAATTTAGTTTAATATTCATACTTGACTAATTTTGTAGGATTCTACACACTGTTATTTCTAGATTGGTATTATTAGACAAAAGTGGTGCATCCTAGAATAGAAAGTAATGCTAAGCTAAGCTATTTTTTATTATCATTTTGGATAAAATTTAGTCGATGCTTGATATTTACCAAGCTTAAGAATTTGAAAGGCTCAGTTCAGGAACTTCTGGAAATGTTGTAATTCCAACAGAACTTCTCAGGATGACAGGTGTGCAATTACAAATTCTGAATGATTAGCATGATTCTTTTTTAAAAATACCCTTAAATAGCAATCCACAGAAACGTTTAAAAATTATTTAGTTTTTATTACAATAGTGCTTTAGAAGGATCATTACAACCCTGAGTTTGGGAAGATTACATGTACGAGAATAGGTAAATGTTATGCTTAATTAGGTTTTTTGTTTGTTTGTTTGTTTTCCGTAGCAGGAATATATTTCTGACAGGGGTTTAAAGCCATTTTTGTTCTTTTTCAAGAACCAATATAAAATGTTAAAATAATCACTCTGATAATTTTATAATTCTTATCTTTTTTAATTTATTACATTTTAAAAAACAAAGGAACAGCATTAAAATGTCCAAAGAATATCAATAAATATTGCCAATTTAGAGGCAGGAGAAGAATAGATAATGGACAATGTTGAACATTTTATAACCAAAAATGAGTAGAATGAGTAGAAGCGCATGCACAAGCATGCCCAATCCTGTAGTAAAAATATTTGCAACCCACCACTGTTACATATAATGTTAAGCCATAATATGGTTTGGGATTTGGGGGCTCAATATAATTTAGCATTATTTGGAACCAAGGACTCTGGGAAGTAAAACATGGTTTTAAAATCCTGGCTTAGGATGTTGTCTGAATTCATCCAGTATGAAACACCAAGCTGCCCACTGTGTCATTCTATTGCAACATAGATATAGCTGCATTTTTCTCTTTGCTCAAATATATTCTCATTTCCCTCTATGACAAGGGGCAAAATAGTTTAGAAGTAGCCTTGCCTTGTATTAAAATATATATTACTAGCACATTAGGTGTAGGCAACTTTGACATTTATCTTTGTAAATGTGAAATTGTGCGCATTGTCCAGGTATTTCTATTATTCTGGGCTTTCAGATTCTGACAAAATTTCATCATACAAGGTAGAAGGCTGGATGCTTACTCTTTTATCTTCCATAATCATCCACCTACCCTGACTTTTCTCTCTATAATCTCTTCTGGCCCTCACCATACCCTCCATTCCAATCCATTAGTCCAGGTTTTTCTTCTGTATCCCAATCAGTAGCAAAATCCATGCCTATTAAATCTAGCCAGGTTGTTCTGTCCATGTCAATATCCCACCCTTCCAGAAGAGAAAGACCAAGACCAAGCCAATGCTGCCTCCAAGTTCCCCATCAAAGAAGCAATCATTATTATCACAGACAAGGAAGGGACCTCTCTGCTGTGCCCTATTCATTATTTTGCATTGGCCTGCAAATTTAACAGCACAAGATGGCATGGGAGATTCCCCAACTGATTTTCTCTGAATTTAATAATGTTGAAATAGGACAGAATACATTAACATTTTCCAGGAGAAAGAAACACAACCTCATTTTCATAACAGTGTCTAGAGCAGCATTCTCCAGCCTAATGGAGTCCAGATGTGTAAGATCCACTGAGATGAAAGACGTTTTTGGCTAATACATTTGCAAAGACTGGTGGTGGTGGGACAGGGAAGGAGAGGGGGTTTGCTCATAGATTATTCATTGCATAATTTGTTGCTTGACTCTTCACCAAAGCAGGATTTTAAAAGAGTCTGTACTAACTTTTTCAAACATTTTTTTCAATAATAGCAAAAGGAATTACATGAGGAAAATTATTCATCTTTTTTCTAAATATTTATCTGCCATATGTACATAATGTGTAAATAATCTCTGTATGAGTTATGCATTATAAGAACACATTTTAATATATTTGACAATAGTCCAATATCTCACAGCTAGCTTTAGGAAATTTCTGAGAAAATCTTTTTTCTTATAACATTTTTAATATTTTAACTTTTTGCCTTTGGTTTTTTTTCTTCTTCTCAGACTTTATGAAATAGAAGCTAATATTAAAATATATCTTCTACATGGATGAATGGATGAATGAATATTGTATGAAAAAAATAAAAACACTGCCATGACTATATAGAATAGTTCCAAGCCTAAACCTTAACCCAAGCTTGTTTATAGAAGCAAAAGATACTGCAGTGGAGAGGCACATATTATTATGCTCATAATCATTAACATGTTGATGGATGACCAGGAAAATAACATTAACTTTAAAGTACTGTCTTGGCAAGCCAAGTAGCTATAAATGGGGAGTCCTTGGAGATGTCTGAGCTTGATTGTTTGCTTGCAGATATTTCATTACCCAACTAGGTAGCATTATCAGTGCACTACATATTTGCATGAGGAGGCTTTTGGGGGGTTTTTTTGTAGTTATTTTCTGTCTTTCTTTTTGAGTTAAGAGACAATATAAAACTTAAAGCAAATAAGAACTACAGCAGGCATGTCAAACTGGAGGCCTGCGGGTCACCTACAAGCCATGCCCACCCCAGCTCTGCAAAAGGGGAAAAAGTCACAATACATCACGTGACAGCAACATGATGCCGTGGGTTTGACACCCATGAACGATGGTATAAGTCAGGGAAGAAGCTGATTTTAGAATCATAGAGTCAATAGTGTTCTGAACCATTGTCTAATCACTTCTTCTGTACAATTGTATTAGAGATATTTTCTCCATAACAATCCCACCCCCTCTATAACAACCAAAATTCAGACAGCAACAAGGTCTTCATAGTTTAACCTTGAGCTACCTATTCTCTTCTATAGGGGGATATAAATGTATTTGTGAAGATAATCACAGTGATCAATCATCATATGTAATTCGACCATCATCTGTAACAAAGAGACAAGATTTACTTTACCTACAGTACACCAGTTCTGAATGATGTTTATCTAGCTTAGTTCCTAGAGAGAAAATGTTTTTGTTCGACTTCTCCTTTCTATCTTTTTTGCTCTTTTTATTTCAATGGAATGTTGAAAAGGAATAGTTTATATGGATTTCAGATATTTTCTGTCCAGTCATCTAACAGCAGAATAATTTTCCAAGAACAGACAGAATGGGACCAGATTTAATGTAGTGGAAAAAGTCAGTAAAAGTAGCCAGATTGGAAACTGATCCAGATTTGCGGCTGGGGCAGGGGAATTTGTTATGGAGAAAATATCCCCAATACAATGCTATGGAGGATGTCTTTGTACAATGGTTTAATACCCTGCTGACTCTATGATTCTAAGCCCCCTTTCTTCTCATTTATGAGTCTTATCTGCTTTTAAATTTTATATGGTCTTCTAACTCCAAATGATGTACAACAATTTTAAAAAAAACACAATGACCCCTCCTGCAAAAAGTCAAAGAGCTAAACAAACATATAAATAACTGTTCCCACAGATACTAATATGCTTCACATCACCACCATAGCCAGTATGAAAAAAAATGAAAAGGTAATAATAGGTCTATGTGTATTTAATGCTTGAAAAAAGAATCCTGATGTATTAAGAATTGTTTCAACTCCTAACCTGTTGGAAACTTGAAAATGATCAGATTCCTTTAACAAATAGCAAATACATTGTTGGTTTGTGAAAACACTTTTTTCAAAACATTTTGCAGTCATGGGTAAGCCTGTTCCTCCACATCCTTTGATAAAAAGGATTAATAATTATTATTTAAAACTAGAAATGCACATTGGAAAAAATAAACATTGTCCACAAATCCATTTTATAATCCATAAGGAATATAAGAGTTCCTTACTTAATTTGTCCATTTATCTTTTATCACTTCTCTCAAAATGCCATAAGATTAACAAATAAAAAATTATGGGGTTATAAATGTTTGCAACTGTTTATGTTTATTACAGTAAAACATAAAATCTGATTGAAATTGGATGAGTCTGAAACATTAAACTTACTTTACAGGCTGGCAATATCTATTAATTACTTCAAACAGCTATTCATTTTTCCTATTTTCGTTTATACATCTTTTGAGGCCAAATGAAAAGGCTATTGGGAGAGTAAACTTAACCCATTTAGTTGAAAGTAAGTTCCACTGAAATTGATTGGATTTACTTCCTAATGATTGTCTCTGATTATATTACGAACATTGAGGAGTTAATAAAAACTAAAGGAAAATATAGTTTTTTATAGGGAAATAATGACAAGCAGGCTGAATATAGGATGCTGAGGGGGAGGAAAAAAGAAATTCATACTATTTATGAAATGAATTTTCCTTTAAAATACACATTAGCAATAAGGTTTTATAATATTTTCTTTTTAGATTTTTATTTCAACATGTGACTATGCCTAATAACTTCATTGAAAAGTCCCAAGATTCTCACTATGTTAAAAAAAAAATATCAAAAAAGTTTCTAAATTTGTATTTAGAAAGATTGGAAAATCTACAAACTTGTTATTAAGTGATTTGAAAATCACATACCATATGCTGAAAAGTGAAGTTATTGCTTACTCATTTTAATGCCCACCTCAGCCATTAAACTCAAGGATTATGCTTCCCCTTATATGTCTATTTGTTATAAACTGTTTACCATTAACAACATTCCATTTTCCATTCTGCACTGAAACAAAAGCAAAAAGTCCGTGGACTACATAACAAGTGATCAAATAAGTAAACACTTAAGGAAATGCTTCTGGAAAAAATATTTCACTATAGCAAAAACAATTCACAAATGCCCTCAGAATTCCTGGGGATAATTTTCTAATTTTTGAAGTTTTTAAATGAAACAAAGGAACCTCTATATACTATATATTAGCAACTCTCTCCTTTGTTCATGGGGGTGGGGAAGGGACATGATCCCAGCAAGACTATCTTACCAACATTGCAAAGTTCTCTTCATTGGTAACAGAGAAATATCTTAAATATATTCATGCAATCTGAATACCAACAAAATGATTAATGTTGTATTTGCATCAATGTTTTCTGTTCTGTTAACATCATTTCCTCTTTTCTTCATTTTAAATTTAGGTGAGCTGTGTTAAATTTTAATGGAGAAGAATGCTAAATTTTGAATGTTTGACTTTCAATGTTCTCTCTCTCTCTCTCTCTCTCTCTCTCTTGCATATTTGATTCAACAAGAATTAATTACAATGCACCGCCCAAATGTTTGCCTTGGATCAGAAACTTATGTGAGACACAATGACAGATATTTATTTTATTTTATTGGTTTATCAAATTTGGAGACTGCTCATCTCACTCACAGAGCAACTCATCACTCTGTACCTATCAGTCTGAGGGAGCCTTCCCCCACTTCCCATCACCTCCCCTACTTCCAATAATCTCTGCCAGGAATATGTTCTCAGAAAAGTCACTGGATAGTATAATAATTATACATGACATCCATTTGTGAAATTTGGTGACAATCCAAGAGCTGAGTGAACCTAAATAAGCAGAAGATGCTTCCTTTCTTTGCTATTTCTCCATTTCTCCATGATGCCCATAGATAGAACTGGGTTCCCTAACTGGCCATGTTCCTTAGTACCTGGTAGAGTCTTCTACTCTAATTTTTTTTTTATTTTATAAACATAGTCTAATTTCCAGATCTGTGTTTCAAAAATCCAGATGACCATGGTATCAGCAAGAGTTATGGTATACTCTTTGCTCTCGGTCATTGGATTTTTGCAGTCCAGATTTGATAGTCCTGTTTTAAAAAAAATAAGTTGGCTTGCTACATACAAAGCACCATCATCATGGTCCAGTGGAAGACCATCAGGGAAGACAACATATGTAAGCTAGACTGAGAAATTTTTGTAAAAAAAATCAGGAAGACAGAAATGGAAAATCTCTTCTATTATAAGAGATTTTCCATGCCTAGAAAAGATCTGAATTTGTCCATGAAGTCACTGGGAATCTTCCTTGACTTGAAGGTGATTTTATCCTTACCTTGCTAAAGAAGAATCAATAAGGCTTCTGCAAATGTAAAACTTTTTTTTGAGAATGTCATCAACCCCATAGATACGTAGATGGATAGTCCTTGTATATGAAGGATTTCAAAAAGCCTTCTGAAAAGGTTGTCAAAAATCAGGGCTATGCTCTGTTCTGGGCTAGTAAAGGGATAAATGAATAAATGAACAGTTCTAATAGCGGGAGATATAAAATGTGATGTTATCTTACTGACATAAAAGGTCTGGAATTATAGTTGAACAGTTAGCAAGTCAAGGTGGGGAGGGCACAAAATGGTTTGTTTTCCAGCCGAGAGAGGAGTGGAGTGATTTTGATGACTCAAAAGGATCCCTTCAAAATTGGTGAAGGGAGAACGAAATGGCAAATGCAATTTTGTCTAAATTCAATGCAACACATATTGGGCCAAGAAACACAAACTCATTGATGTGTTCTGAATAAGTTGGCAGTGCCTGACCAGGAAAAGCTACTGTTGCTATCATAGATCATTCAGTTTAAATGTTAACCTAGGACACGGTGGCTGCTAAAAAGGCAAAACATTTCATTTTATGAATCATTAGGGAAGAGATCTGGACTAACATATCCATTAACAATGATATGATCGCATTTGATGTTTATATTTCCCATGGCATCTGAAAAGTAAATTGTGGGAATAAAAACATGCAGAAAAGACAATCTCTGCAAATCCAATAACAGGGGTGTCAAACTCGCCGTCATCACATGATGTATTTTCCCCTTTGCTAAACTGGGCGTGGGCATGGCAAGCATGTGACACATCCGGCCTGTGGGCTGCGACCTTGACAGCCCTATCCTATAACATGGAGAATTGCTATTTTCCTGTTTGAGTTGGGTAGGTTTCCTCTAAGAGATGGGGAGCAACAGAGAGATGTGAATTTATTCATTGTGTGAGTGAATCTGTGATAATATACTTGATTGTGAAAACATTTTCCTATAGTATAACTATATATCACAATGTATTATTACTAACAGAATGATAATACAGTTTTTCATACTTTTAAAAAAAGAGTTTGTGCAAGCAGTATATAATGCATTATTTCCAGGAGAACTAAATTTGCATTATTTCCAGAAAAAGTTTAATTTTCCTATGAGCCATCAGAACAAATGTTGCATGGGTTCAGGACAACTACTCTCTATGCTTTTTGCATAACAATTTGAAGGTTGCAGTATTATAATTCCTCTTCCTTGCTATTTCTTGCCTTATTTTTTAAAAAAGTGCCAAGGGGGAGTTTAAAACATGTACCACAGTGAATCACTTGAAATTACTCAGCTGTTAACTTTGCAGACTTAATGTCCTTAATATGCTTAGTAATCTGTCCTTAATAAAGCTTCCCTGTATCTACAGGAACTGTTGTTAAGCTAACTGACCTATAATTTCCTGAATCCCCAGATCCTTTTTAAAAGTTAATGTTCCATTTGTTTGTTTTCAATCATTGGGTGCAGAGGCCAATCTTAGACAATAAAAAGGTGTGGGGTGTTTGTTAGAAGGTCAATAATTTTGATACTGAATTCTCCCCTAAGTGGTTATGTGTTTTTTTTAATCATTGGTCTTATTTTGGAAAAATAATATCGCTGCACAGCCTTTTTTTTTCTTCCTCTCCCTCTGATTTGAATTATACTTTCCATTTGTTTGGACTGTGAGTAAATCTGTATTGTCTTCTTTTGCCTCCACAATTGAGCAAGGTGTCCACTTTCCAAAGGAATTTTTTTCCTTTACTTCTCATGACTCCTTTGGCTCTAGAGGTGGGTTGCTCCCGGTTCAGCCTGGATCGGGCAATCCGGTAGTAGCTGCAGCAGGAGGCTCCGTCCACCCACCCAGATACTTCTGCGCATGCACGACTGCGCACGAACCAGTAGTTAAAAAATTGGCAACCCACCACTGTTTGGCTCTATTTGTTAACACTCCCTCTGAATGTAATTATCTCTCTTGATTGGTTTGGCACCATCTAAAGGCTATTTGTCATTTTGCTATTATTTTGAAATTTATTTTCATCATTAAAATTATCCCTAAGTGATACATAACATACAATGTAACAAATTGAATATATAAAAACCAATAGAGCATCTCTACAATAAACATTACTAATATCAATACAGCATCAAATATCAAGGAGAACAGAGATATTACTTTGTGCATAGCAAGTGGAGAATATACTGGAGAACAGACGCAGTAGCTGAAAGCATCCAGTTCTGTGTTACTGCCATATCACAATCTGCAGAATATCACATCATCAATAAAATCTCCCTTGGAAACTGTAGTAATCCAACAGACTCTAGTCAGGAAAAGATATTTCAGTTCCCGGGCTTTTATGAAGGCTTTTGATTCTTTACAATAAAATATGGAAGGTGATCTGGTAGAAAATAGGCACCTTACACAGTTTCCTGTGCATGGTACATTGTCCATCTCTTTTCCACTACATTCTGCATTAGGTCTATACCAACTTCAAGCACAGATCCAAATAAAGAGCCACAAAGTCCAAGAAGAAAGTTAATAACCCATGCATTATTGTGGTAAAAATATGTCTCTTCAAGGCAAGACATAGCTGATGCATCAATTAAAAGGGATCGTACAGTGTATTTTCCTGCTATGGAAATTATTTATTAATTTATTTATTTTTATTTATTTAGTTTGTCAAACATGTACAAGATAACAGATATAAGCATAAGCATGGACAGGAACACAAAAAATGGGTTCGAATAAGTGGGAACAGTAGGACAGCGATGGTAGGCACACTAGTGCGCTTATGCATGCCCCCTTCCTCTTGGGAAGGGGTGAGGTCCATGATAGACAGTTTAAAGTTAAAGTTATGGGGGTTTGAGGATATAACAACAGAGTCAAGTAGTGCATTCCAGGCATTAATCACTGTTGCTGAAGTCATATTTTCTACAATCGAGTTTGGAGTGGTTTACCTTTAGTTTGTATCTATTGTTTGCCCGTGTATTATTGCAGTTGAAGCTGAAGTAGTCATTGACAGGTAAGACGTTGTAGCAGACAATTTTGTGTACTACGCTTAGGTCAGACTGTAGTTCTAGGTTGTCCAAGGCCAACATTTCAAGCCTGGTGGCATAAGGGATTCTATTGTGAGCAGAGGATAACATACAATTATTTAGAGCTAGTCTCTGGGACTGGTTATACAAATTACTGAAATACATTAGTAGTAAATCTAGAGATGCTCCTATTTCTTTCTTTCTTCTGGGCCTGTAAACTCCCCAAGTTCTATAAACACTCAGTAGCATTCAGTGTGTAACAATGTGTTGTGATCCAGTCCATCAATACTGTATGTGCAAGCACTGAGAAGTAGCCAATTTAAATGTATTGGAGAAAAGCCAGATGTCGTTTACATGTCAGTGACATCATGCCTCAGATTTCTAAAGACTTTCGAATGCCATTACATACATGTTAAATAGCATTTTGGGTGAAGTTCTATTCAATAACACTCTAAGAAAGTTCTAATATAGAATTATTCAGAGCTAGTCTCTGGCAATGGTTATACAAATTAAATAGAATTGTTGCAAAATACTTTTCCAATCTCCAATTTATTGAGATTGTCCAGAAGAATTTTAGCAGCAAGCATAAGAAGGTTTTATTTCCTTTCTTTATCCCTAGTTCTCTCTCCTATAGAAATAATCTCTAAGAATATATAACAGTAATTCTGTCCCTGAAGTGGGCCAGTTGAATATAGGCTTTAAAAGGTAATCAATATATTACAATAATGTTTGCAATTTAATTGCTGACAATTTCTTGAATATCTTGTCTCCAAAGGTAAAGGCAATAGAAGATAGGTATTTGTCAAATCCAACTTTAAGGAGACTTTCTTTTTTAGATGACTGTCATTACTCTATTATTCATCAATGAGTTAATAGTTCCTTTGGTTAAACTGATCAGTTCTCCGTAGTTAAAACACTCTAAGTTGGGCAAACATTTGCCCACATTTTGAGACTCAATCAATTTAATAAATAGGCTTTATTGTTCTGACTGAGGCTTCCCAAGAGCATGAAACAAACTCCTTGTCCCGGCAAAAAACTCTTTTATTAATTTACAGTGAATTCTGCTCATTCATAGCCAGCAAAGTCTATCAAAGGAGGAATTACGGTCACAGACCTTATCTGGCTTGGAGAGCTGACAGACCATCCTTGGAGAGTCACTAACCAATTAGCAAACTAATCACCTCCTGCAAACTCCCTTTCGCTGTTCTTATATTTCCTCTGGAAGGGGCCATTTATCATCTGGCCTTACTCCCAAATTGACCCCTGTTCTTTAGCTGTTCCCCTGTTCTTTAGCATGCGCGCACTGGGAACGGGCTCCAGCTGTTCATCTGCCTCACTGTCTGACTCTGAAGGCAGCTGATAACTGCAATATGGCTCTGGCCTCCTCTCTGCCTCCGACACAGAGCCCTATAAAAGAAGTGCATACAATCTTGCATAAGTACTTTGCCCACCTGCAGCCAGTCTCTTTTACCATATAATCCTGCAAAAGAGGCAACCCTGACATTTCTGTCTTATTTATAAGCCTTCAGACCAGGTTTCATTTATCACAGTGACTACAGCCTTACCCAGACTCCAGGACTGACCCATGTTCCTCCTCAACTTCCTCACTGTCCGAATCTGCTGCCAGCTGCGCTGGCCGCTGGCAGGCCACAACATTTATATGGACTTTCTTATATGCTTCAGAACTTATTATATACTTCAGAAATTCTCTATGGCACAATTTTCTTCTAGGTTTATACTTAGGAATTAGTGTTCATTTTAGTGATATAATTGCTTGACAACGGTAATGTGCCACACACCATTTCAAATTGTATAGAAAACTGTGGCCCATCTTGTGAGTGGATAGACAATTGTTCTGAAATGCAAGGCCTCTAGAGGTTTGTAGGAGCTGCTAGTGCCAAGTTGGAAAAGGTCTAGGCACCAGGGACTTGCATATGAAAGGATTTGAAAAGTCGTATTGGCGGTCTAAAGGAGGAGAAAAAAGTATTTCCTTTGGGACAAAGATTTATTTTAAACATGTTGGAAACATTTGTTTGGAACAGGAGGAATCAACAGAGATTTTGTATGCCCGTGTGTATGTCTGAGTTTGTCTTGGAAAGGACAAGTCCTGTTAGCTTTTGGCTGCAAAAGGACTGATGCATTAATTCAACAGCCAGGACTTGCAACTTCGCTTCCGAATGACCTACAGCAGGAATGGGGAACAATGGCCCCATTATGACTTGTGGACTTCAACTCCCAGAATTCCTGAGTCAGCCAAGTTATAAAGGGGCCATCATTCCCCATCTCTGATCTATAGCATGGCTGTCAATAAGAGTGGCTGCTTAGTACAGGATTCGTGAACTTGGGTAGGAAAAGAAATTTATTTTCATCTATATTACTAGATTTCTCATTTTAAACAATTAGATAACTATATTTCAATAAAATCATTTTTCTTTGCAATGCAGTCTATAGCTGTCTATTTGATTTTATGCATTTTAATTTTAATACATTTGTCTGAGAAAGGATAGGGATATGGAGGTTAAGTATTCTTGGTCTAATACATGGATGTTAAGTGAAAAGAGAGTTTTTCTTAGGAAAGACCATTTTAACCCATGCAATCCTTGGACCCATTTATTTTTATAAACACATTTCTACATTAACTGAAGTGGGTAAGCTCACTCAAATAAAGCCTGCCCTGTACTTCTCAGTGTATCCAATATTTGCTAACAATCACTTTACATATTATAGGCTCTTCTATTTTTTATTAACCAGAGTCAGTTGGTTGAATTGGATGGTTATTGAAAATAATAAATAAATAAATAAATAAATAAATAAATAAATAAATAAATCTTTTTGAGTTTGAGTTTGAGTTTGAGTTTATTGGGATTTATAGGCCGCCCTTTTCCCTGAGGGGACTCAGGGCGGCTTACAACCACAAGGGAGGGGGGTGCAATGTCAAAAAAACAAAACAAAATGTGAACAAAGAAAAATAGTAAAAACACAACTTTCGTTCAGCAATCAAACACTCGGGCGGGTGAATTGGGAACCTATCCCCAGGCCTGCTGGGAGAGCCAGATCTTGAGGGCTGCGCGGAAGGTCTGGATGGTGGTGAGGGTACGGATCTCAACGGGGAGATCGTTCCATAGGGTCGGAGCTGCAACAGAAAAGGCCCTCCTCCGTGTAGTCGCCAGTCGGCATTGACTAGCAGATGGGATTCGGAGGAGGCCCAGTCTGTGCGATCTAATTGGTCGTAGGGAGGTGATCGGCAGAAGGCGGTCTCTCAAGTACCCAGATCCACTACCATGGAGTGCTTTAAAGGTGGTCATCAGTACCCTGAAGCGCACCCGGAGACCAACAGGTAGCCAGTGCAGCTCGCGGAGGACGGGTGTAACGTGGGCAAACCGCGGTTCGCCCACTATCACTCGCGCGGCTGCATTCTGGACTAGCTGTAGTCACCGGACGCACTTCAAGGGCAACCCCATGTAGAGCCCATTGCAGTATTCCAGCCTAGAGATCACAAGGGCTCGAGTGACTGTTGTGAGAGCCTCCCGATCTAGGTAGGGCCGCAACTGGCGGACCAGGCGAACCTGGGCAAATGCCCCCCTGGTCACAGCTGACAGCTGGTGGTCAAAAGTCAGCTGTGGGTCCAGGAGGACTCCTAAGTTGCGGACCCTATCTGAGGGGTATAAAATTTGCCCCCCCAGCCTAAGCGTTGGTACATTAGCCAAATTATTGGGAGAGAAGCACAACAGCCACTCGGTCTTGTCCGGGTTGAGTACCAGTTTGTTAGCGCTCATCCAGTTCTTAACGGCCTCTAGACCCTGGTTCATCACGTCCACCGCTTCATTGAGTTGGCACGGGGCGGACAGATACAGCTGCGTATCGTCCGCATATTGGTGGTATTTTATCCCGTGCCTCCGAATGATCTCGCCCAGCGGTTTCATGTATATGTTAAATAGTAGGGGGGATAAGACCGAGCCCTGCGGCACCCCACATGTTAGGGGCCTCAGGGACGATCTCTGCCCCCCGACCAACACCGACTGCGACCTGTCCGAGAGGTAGGAGGAGAACCACCGTAAAACAGTGCCTCCCACTCCCACCTCCCGCAGTCGTCGCAGAAGGATACCATGGTCGATGGTATCGAAAGCCGCTGAGAGGTCAAGGAGAACTAGGATGGACGCATAGCCTCCATCTCTTGCCCTCCAGAGATCATCGGTCAATGCGACCAAAGCGGTTTCTGTGCTGTAACCAGGTCTGAAGCCAGACTGGAAGGGGTCAAGATAACTAGCTTCCTCCAAGGCCCGTTGAAGCTGGAAGGCCACCACCTTCTCGACAACCTTCCCGATAAAGGGGAGGTTGGAGACAGGACGAAAGTTGTTTAAAATGGCTGGATCCAAGGATGGTTTCTTCAGGAGGGGTCTCACCACCGCCGTTTTAAGTACGGCGGGGAAGTGCCCCTCCCGAAGGGAGGCGGTCACGACCGCCTGGATCCAGCCATGTGTCACCTCCCTGCTGTTGGCAACCAGCCAGGAGGGACACGGGTCCAGAATACAGGTGGAGGCACTTACAGCTCGAATGGCCTTGTCCACATCCCCAGAGGCAACATCCTGGAACTCAACCCAGAGATGGTTTGCCAAGTGGTCCTCCTGTGTCTCGGCTGGATCTACTGCGGTGGAGTCCAAGTCCGACCGAAACCGAGCTACTTTGTCCGCCAAGAATTGAGCATAGTCCTCAGCCCTACCCTCAGCCCTTTTTAAAATGCCACAGGTTCACTCAGAGCAGTTAGAGTTCTGTAATAAATAAACACATTAGCTTCATGTGATGATTAATATTTTTATCTGATATCTTCATTTGTCAGCAGCAAAAGTCTTTTGTTAGGTTTTTCAGTTTACGGCAACTGTCAAAATATGATTCTGTTTTTTTTAATTTCCAAAGTATTAAAACAAAATCATTTTTCCCAATATTTTCTAACATTTAGATAATCATGTAGTTACTATTATTCCAGTTTACCAGCCACTTGGTTTTAATAAATGCTGTGTGTTGTTAGACAACTACTATAGTATTCCACACTTTGACACATAAATATTGCATTAAATATGTATCAGTTCTCTGGCAAACTGCATCTCTGTTGACTTTGCTGTCTGAATTTTCATCTTTTTCAAAGATCTGAGAGAATAAAAACTGCCGCTTTATAGATTCATAGCAATCTATTGATCAAATGTGTATGTCACTGACTCCCAATGACTCTGAGCAACTCAGAACAATTAATGCAAGGAATTACAATAAAACCAATTTTTAAAAGACAAAATGGGGAACAAAAAGATGGGAAGAGCAACAGGCCAGATGTTGTCTGAGAACTCCCCTTTTGGTGTGACACCAATATCAGGGCATTCAGCAAACCTTGGCATTTTTTTTTATAAATTTTTTTATTAGTTTTATTACAGGAAAAAACACAAAAAGAAAGGCATCATCTTTCATTACATCTTGTAGAAAGCGTATCCATTGGTCACAAGTACATTTCGTGTGTTCTGTCCACAATCACATATATTCCATTCAGTTTAAATTGTATATGTTAAAAATTTATGTTTTACTATCACCATACCATAATTTTCATTTAGTTAAGATTCAAAAACACAGCCACCTGCTGGCATTTTCCCCCTTGCCCCAGTTCCAGTCAATCTGCCATATCTTTATATCTTTATAACATATTCTAAGAAAAAAAAGTCAATTAGTAGGACATCTAACATTTTCTCTCTCTAACATATCTTTATTATTATTATAGTTAACTAGGGGTTATTTACATTTTTCTCTCCTCTTCTCTCCACAAACGCAAAAAGCAACAATCTCTAAATAACAATCTATTAATATGTGTTAACAAAAATGACCATTTAAAGTCTAAGACAATCTAAAGGGAAAAGGAGAAATGTTGACATTTCTAGTTAATAATCACCAAAGTATATGTTAATCTTCCCTTTTGTTTTTATAGTTGAAAGACAGGAAAAAAAGAACAATTGTTTGCCATTTCTAATCCAAATTAAAGTGTCTAGTTGATAATCTCCAAGATATGCATTAACATTCCCTTTTATTATTGTAATTAGAGAAAGACAGAGAAGAAAAGAAAAGAAAACAATTGTTTGCTATTTATGTCACATCACCTCTTATTCTAATCCAAATTATTTATAGCTTCATAACAAGTCTGAAACACAAATTAATAGGCTTTATCATACCACCAAAACTCAGTTGCAATTTGTGGCTTGGTTATTTATCCTAATTAAGGTTATCATTGTTAATATCATGATATATTATATGTTAGCAACTAAATATTCAATGATAATCTATAAGAGTCTACAAAATACTAAAATCCCTACTTATTAACCATCAAAAATTAGCTAATTTTTATCATCAATTGGCATTATCAGCCAGTGTCTTTCCAGTAGCAAAATAATCCTTTCTCTCTCGCCAGCAGTTGTGTCATTTCAGTTATTAGAATCTTTTCAGAGTTTAACATTTCTCTCCGCACTCTGTAGCTTAAAGGATCTCTCATATAGTTTCATTGCTCTTTAATTATTATTAACATAGGCTTAGCTTTGGTTATCAAACTTGTTTCTGGATATATTTGTCTTCTTAGTTCCATCTTTTTCACTCTTTTTTCCCCTCCTGCATCTTGAAGTTGAAAGAAAGGCTCCAAGTTGTCAAAAACACTTTTCCAGCTTCCCTTCTTTTCACTTTCGCTCGTATTTAGTCCATTGATGGATTCATCTGACATCTTATCTTTATTTTCTATGTTTCCATTCTCTTCTTTGATCTCTGGGGCTCCAACCCCCTCCTCTTTAACTGTAGCACCCCATAAACTGTCCCATTTCTTGTCAAATCTCTCAAGTCCTTCTGCAATATTTTGAAGTCCAGCCAGGATGTTTTGGATTATTAGATTTTCTTCCTCTGAATATTGATCCATTTTTCAAAATGCAAAGAAATATAAAGGGGAAAAAAGGAATCCCGCATTTTTTTTAATATACCTTTGTAAGAAAATGTGAAAAAGAGAGAAGCCATTTTGCAGCTCAGCCTGCAGGGATATCCACAGGATATTGTCACAAAAGTCAAGATAGTGGCTGGAACAGTACAATCAAAGCTCCCAATGTTTTTACTCATTCATTTTACAGAAATCCTGTCAGCCTGAGACAAATACCACTTCTCTTATGCCCTGGTTTGCTTTGAAATACAGCTTATGCGAAGTAGGCCTACATTGCTGTGGCTTATACCATAGTTTAAGCATGCAAGTGATCATTATTCCCTGCTCAGCCCATTGATGTAATGTCTGCTTTGTCTTAAGTCTGAGCAGCAATGCTTCCCTTGGTAGAGCAAACCATCGCACAGAGTAAAATGCGGGAGAAGATTGAATTAAGCTAATCTCTGATGTTTTTGCTCTTTGCATAAGGAACAATCTTCTTAGGCAAAGAATTGTTAGTCCTTCAGGAGTCACTGTAAAACAAACTAAAGCAAAAATAGTGCTCTAAAATGAGAGAGTAAACCCAGTAGGCATGAAGGCAGCTATGTGCTCCTCTTTTTCTTCCTTGCTCCTTGAAGCAATCATTTGTTACTGAGACCTCTAATTTATTGCATAGATCTGTAGCATGAGACAAACTTGCATTATGAAGCTCAGCATTTAGGAGAGACCGAAGATGCACCAGGACTCATGAATGATGCTTATAACTATCTGACATTTCTTTGCTTCCCAAGGTAGAGGATGTCAATGCATTACAATGGAAAATTAAAATGGAAAGTTCACTTTGTTTTTGCATGAGTGTGTATGTGCACATAATTTAATTTCTTGCTTGACTGGATATCATATCACATTCCCTTGTAATGGTAGACCTGTAAATATTTATAAAACAGGCAAAAGGAAGAAAGATATTTAGAAATGTAGCTATTTAATAGTGAATTACACACCGAATTCTTTTCACTTGTAAATAGTATCCAGTTTATTTATCTGGAGAACAAACCTTTATTCATAATTTATAATTCAATTTAGAATGACACATGCATATTAAAATTAATTTCTCTTTTGACCATATCTTTCCAGAGCCCAGTTTAAAAGCTAAATATTTGGTCCAAAGATACCACTGCGCGTAACTACAATACTGATGTTTTGCCTTCCATTTGTCAGGCTCATATGTTACTTTTTATTACTTTAAAAAAAAAACAGAAACAGATAGAGGCCTGGATGGGAGCAATGGAAGAAGATACACTGATGTCTGTAGAAATCACTTTACCAATCCCTAATATAAAGATTCTTATGCAGTATTTTCTAGAGAAGGGCAAATGTCTCCCAGTGCAGGAATATGGATGCTTGCTGCAGTAAACAATCAAGAGAAGATTCATGTTTGCTTGAATTATCAATACTTCAAAATACAAGAATAATTGCTTAGACTTCTGTTTTCCTCAGATCCAACCTTATCCCAGTTTTTTTTTTTCCTGCAGGTGGACCCCTAGTCTTAAAGTGGCTTAAACAGCAGAATTATTTGAAACAGTGTACAAATGAATATACCTTATGCAGCTGTAAGATTTTCACATTTCAGTTTTGTGTTGTCAATAAGACTTGTAATATCATGTGCCCAAGGAAAATGGCAGCTGTCTCTTTCCATGCAGGTTGGAGATCATCATTTATCTGCTACAGAAGAAGCTAGGATTAGCCAGAAAGAAAGAGCCTAGCATCAGCATTCATGTGACAACATTGACTAGTTTGAATCTCAGTTTGGTCGGCTTTTTTTGTTTCAATTGCTTAACTATATTATATTACCCAGGGAAAAGATGTTAATTCAGTGAACAAGTTTTATGTATTGTGTGACCACAGCCAGCTTATTTTTCGCCACCTCTTTGCCTTTTATATCACAACATATGCTTCTTTCTATTATAAAATGTCATTGCAGCAGAGTAGTAAAAATGAAGGGCTATGTATGTTCATTGATGAAGTAATAATCAAACTACCATTTGAATAAAGATCAGTGGTTTCCCTTTGGAAACATTGCATACGGAGCATAGAAAATTTATGAGAATTTCATAATATTACAGAACAATTTAGTATGTTATCAGGGTGGGAAGTTACAAACCAACAGGTAAGTGGTAGTTTCTGTTTACTTCACCTGTTTTCATCATCTTCATAACCCTTCTGACAGTGCTATAACTATTTTTTTCTAGCAAACCATTGATTAGCATATTCATTAATGTGGGCCAAAATAGGGCATTTGGCAAGAACAAATGATGAAAATGTGATAAAGGAATGGGGGACACAGTGCACTATGTAAAACTATCAACTCTTCAAATAACCATTATAGTGTACGTACATTCTTTTGAAATATTCAGTCCATAGGCAAGGAAGCATTCATACTTTATACCAATCCTTAAATAAATTAGGCACATTACATGCAGCTAAATCCACAAATTAGTTATTAACCAACTTACATCTCTCTGGCTTAGCCATCCACCTATTTCCTTCAGCTGAATCAATGGTCTCAGTCAGTGGTTCTCAACCAGTGGTCCACAGACCTCTGGAGGGATTGCGATGTCATTACAGGGGGTTCCACAAAGGCTTGAAGAAATGTTATGATTTAAGTCTTGAGTTAAGTCTTGGGAATTGGTGGCCATGGTCCAAGGCCACCAAAAGTATTTAAAGGGGGTCCATGGTGAAGAAAAGATTGAGAACCACTGGTCCCAGTAAAGAAAAAAATGTAATGTTTAATTGCCTGGAATTAAACCTTCCTCTCCATGGGTAGCCAGGCAAACTGTTTAAGGGGACCTGTAATGATTCTGATCTACTCATCACACTATAATCATTTGGTAGAACTGCATTTCATTTAATTTCTGATTTTTTACAGGAGCTTGAGTAGGTTAAGAGATATTTCAGCAATGGGTTCTCTGCCTGGTTGCTAGGTGGGCATGGCCATGGTGAGCGTGGCCTAGTCAGCCTCCTGCATCATGGCAGGGAGTCGCGTTTTTGCCTTCCTGAGGCTCTGGAGGTTTTCCTCAAGCCTTTGGGAGGGTGAAAACTGCCTCCCCTGGGCTCCAGAGGCCATAAATGGGCCGGTTTCCAGCCTTCCAGAACTTCCAAGAGGCCCGTTTTTGCCCCTTCCCAAGCCTCTGCACAGGGCCTGCACTTACTTTGCATCCAAAACAGGCTGTGTGAAAACTCCTGGGAGGGGAGGGATGGGGTGGGAAGAGCTAGCCAGGGGTGCGATTTGGAGGTTTTCTGAGTCAGCCATGTTAGCTACGGGTTCTCCCAAACCCGGGTGAATCTGTAGCAGCCCACGCCTGTTTTTCTCCCATTTTAGCACAGTGAGGGTGCACATGATCATGCCCGTGGGGACAGTGTTGTAGGACAGCAGAGATTTCAATCTATTCAAAGGTTATTTGCACATTGGCTTTTAGGCACATAAAGAAGGTGATCAAGAGAGGAATGTTGTATAAAGAGCCACGGAGTAAGTGTGGAACCAAGGAAGCCATGAACTGTGCAACTCCTGCACAAATCTCTTTGGAACTCAGTCCCTTTGAGTTTAGTAGGGCTTTCTCCCAGGTAAGCAAGCATAGAATTGTAACCTGAGTAATGCCGACATGGTGGAGAAATGGCAAGATGTTCAAGGAAGGTGGAACACGGCACCCTACTGAGTGGTACAACTGCCCTGAATGTGGATAACCACTCATTGGGTATCTTTTTCTTTTCAATCCTCAGGAAGAGGCAGCCAGAATTCTCGCCCACCAACAAGTGTCCGTCGGCACATGTGCAGCTTTGAAAACCCCCAAACTGCAGTGAATGTGTAAGAAAAGCTGCATGACAAACAGTGGTGTATTTTTTTTAACCCATTGCTTTCTCTTTCTCATGACTTTCTCATTTCTAATAATGGTGCATGCCATTAATGATAGAAAAGTCGTGTATGTGTCCCATTTTTCACACTGCCTTGACCTGCTTGTCCATATATTCTTTCAAGGACACCGTCAAATAATTTTTGGAGGATCTTTTTTCTGTTTTTCATGGTTGTCACTCCAACATCTTCTGGCTGAATTGCAAAAGGGAAAAAATAGTTTACCTGTTCATTTTATCTTTCCCATAATTTAGCCCACAATTTTTCTTGTTCATGGTTTTGCATGGAGCTTCTTTCAATGACAGCTGTCCATTTTCTCTAGTAGCTTCAGCTGGATCCTGGCTGTGTCCAGTGCTTCCTACCTACTGAGGGCTTCAGAAATACTCAGTCGTAGACCAAATACAAAAAGTACTCATTGATGAACATGATTTCATATAGTTGGCCATTTTGAAAGACAAAAAAATGAATCAATGGGACAATAGTAATAATTACTTATTATATAGTTCTTCTTTCCTATCACATTAAAAATTTGGCAACTAGGCAATTTTTAAAAGTCACAGATTAGATCTGGGTTAAACTTGTTTATTAAGTAGAACAATGATATAGCAAGAAAAGCTATCATTTTTTAAAAAAACAGTTGCATGGGGAGTCCACATAGATTGTGCAGTAAGGGATACATTTCAAATCATGTTGATGGAATTGAATTAGCTTTCACTAGATTGTTGGAAAGACAAGGGGAGAAAGAGCAATACATTAAACATAGAGAAGAAAGTAAGGCAGGATAACAGAGGGGAAAAATGCTGCTGAAAAAATAAAGTTATTATATGCAAACCATCCAATATAAGGAGCATCAGTAGAAATTTTAAAAACTATTATCAACCGTTCTCAGTATTATATGACATATAATGTACCCATTTCATTGGATTCTACTTTGTATGTCAGATGACAATGGAAATTATATGACAAACAAAACTGAATCCAATGAAATAGGTATATTATTAGTCATCAGCATTGTGGACAAGATTGAAGTCGTCACTGAAACTTTTGTTGGGATATAATACTCATGAAAAAAAACTTCAGAAACTGGAGTTCCCGTCAACATTGATTTAAAATAAAATTCTGAAGATGCTGCCAAGAAGGGGGAGATTCAAAAATGGAGTAATATAAGTCTGTAATTCTATAAATTCTTGCCTGGGTGTCAGTCCCATTGACCTGAAAGGAACTTGTTTGTGGTGTGTGTGTGTGTGTGTGTGTGTGTGTGTGTGTGTGTGTGTGTACGTATGCATGTTTGTGAGTGTATACCAACATATATAAGTTATGTTTTAAAAGTGTTGTTTTTATATGCATTAATCAGTATTACTGTTCAACATATTCTGTAGTGCAATGTGTTTTATATTCTATTCTATATCTATATAAAAGTATAAAATCCATTCCCATGGATCTTACAGAGCATCTTTGGCCTGTTTTCTGAACATCAAATACATTGTTTGAACTAAGTCCTTGCTCATCTAAATTTGGAGTTGGTTCCCTTTCTCCTACAGAAAAAAAATTCCAATAACTCTAATATATAAATCCTGTACATGGAGCTTTCCATCAAGCTTTCCCAACTAAATAACCCAGTGACACCCATTTAAAAGACTTCAGCCTTAAAAATGAAAGGAGCTAGAGTCAAATTTCCATCTAAAATGCATTCTGTGCCTTGATTTATTCCTAACTGAGCATGTCTACATAGACCTTTATTTGAGAAATAGCTTCAATCCACAGAACTACAGCACTAGATAAAATATAAATTTATCTAGTCAGCATTTACAGTGCCAAACAGCATGTCCATCAGCTATTGAGAAATGTACTGAAACTATAGTGCATTGCAAAGCAAGTGATTTGCATCAGAAGGTACTAAATAGATACTGTATATCCACATAAACCTAATTTATAGAGCATAGGATTATTGCAATATCTACTCTGAGCATCACAGAGCCTGCAGCAGAATGTTTCTACTCTCCGTGTGCTATAGCAACAAAGATGATTAGGGGACTGGAGGCTAAAACATATGAAGAACGGTTGCAGGAACTGAGTATGTCTAGTTTAAGAGAAAGAAGGACTAGGGGAGACATGATAGCAGTGATCCAATATCTCAGGGGTTGCCACAAAGAAGAGGGAGTCAAACTATTCTCCAAGGCACCTGAGGGTAGAACAAGAAGCAATGGGTGGAAACTAATCAAGGAGAGAAGCAACTTAGAACTGAGGAGAAATTTCCTGACAGTTAGAACAATTAATCAGTGGAACAGCTTGCCTCCAGAAGTTGTGAATGCCCCAACACTGGAAGTCTTTAAGAAGATGTTGGATAGCCATCTGTCTGAAAAGGTATAGGGTTTCCTGCTTAGGCAGGGGGTTGGACTAGAAGACCTCCAAGGTCCCTTCCAACTCTGCTATTGTATTGTATTGTATTGTATTGTACACACACACACAAACACACACACACAAACACACACACACACACACACACACACACACACACACACACAGAGTTCACATTTCAGTCCATTGTTCAGAATAAAATATTTTACTTCCAGGTGATATAGAAAAAAAATCACCAGAAATACCTGACTTTTAAAACTATTTTACATGACTGTTTGGTAATCCCACACTCCCACAATGTCTAACAACATAACATGCCTACAAAAAAATTCCACTAATAACTATGTAAAGCTGTCATTGTAATTAATACAGCTGGTATGCCGTCATCACCCCAAGAAATTCTCCAAGTAACAGTCTTGCTTAAAGTCTTGTGTGCCTACACTGTTGTTTTGGTTCTTGCTCATTACAATACTTTCTTGGTGCTTCCATATCATGAACGTAACCTCTTTCTAAATAGCAGGGGTTTCCTAGAGCAAAGAGACAGATAGTCTTTGCTTTTGATGTCTTTTTCCCAAGTATTTAAGGTCATTTATACTTACTAACTGTATGACAGACTTACAGGTATTAGTTATGTCTGCATTTGTGTTTTATTTGTTGTCATAGAGATTGTGAGTCTGATTTTTCACAGTATGTACACAAGTACAACTGTACAATGTGTGTGCCATGAGAAAGGTAATCCTCAAATCTTCACAACTCTAATGGAGAAAATTAAATCGATGGAATGAGAATATTTCTGACTGCAATTTCTCCTCATCCACAAATCGGAGCTAGAAAGTTTTGTATTGCTTTTTTTATCAGACCAGACAAATTTTTATGTGTTGTGGAAATTGTTGCATGTGAAATGCAAATCAAATGTTACAGATTAAAGATTATATATTATAAAGTTGAGTGCTTTTTAAAGATTGAAGTTGAGTTTCTGCATCATTTTTGGAAACTATGTCTTATGTCCATGCACTTATTTTATGTTTGTTCAGAATCATAGGCTGACAACAGAGCAGGAGATGGGCCTATCCATTTCCCATTCACCTTCCCTTCTCCTCCTTAAATGTAGAGTTTGCTCCAGTGGTGGGATTCAAATAATTTAACAACCAGTTGTCTGCCCTAATGACCAGCTGGGTAGGTGGGGACTCAGTGGTCATGTGACTAGATGGGTATGGCCAATTCAAAGTTGCTCATGTCGATGGGATGGGCGCTTTGTCTTAATTGTTACAATGTAATAAGGGTTAACAGGAAAGGCAATTTCTGTAAGTAGGGCAATAAAGGTTAGGCTAGAAACAACACCATAATGCTTCCCTCCTGCCTTCCTTGCAGGATTAGCCCTGTAAAGTGGGGGGAAAAACAAAGTGAGATTTCTTTCAACAACTGGTTCTCTGAACTGCTTAGAAAGTTAACAACCGGTTCTCCTGAATAGGTGCAAACTGGCTGAATACTACCTCTGGGTTGCTCACTTTTGAAAGAGAGGTTGAAGAAAGCTGCTGTTTATAATTAATGGTAACATTTTACCCCATTCACCCTAACAACATTTAATAAAGAAACAATATGCTTGTTACGGTCATTGCTGTCAATGTTTCTCTGCATCTCCTACCAGGAAGTATATAAACTGGGGACAGAGAATCTTGGAATCAGTTCATTTGTTATTCCTTACTAACATCAAAGGGAGAGGGAATGAAGATCCATTACTTTATGTGTCTGGTGGCAGCCATGCATATTCTGCAGCATGTTGCTCTGTCCCCAACATCTGAAACTAACAGGGAATAACTTGCCTTCATTTACAGACTTCTAGATTTAAGAACAATTGCTGTTTCCCACTGTAGTTGCATCTCGGAGGAACTAAGACTGCAGAACACACATGGATTTTCTAGGATGAATGTGTTGTGGTTGCCTGTGTCTGCCTATGGAAATGTAAATAAACCAATCTTTATTTTATTTCCAGTTCTAATGGCAAGTCTGTGTCATGGTCTGAACCAGGTGGAAGAGAAATTCCCAAGGGGCAACATATGTGGCACAGGCTCTCAGTGCATGTGAAGAATAAGGAACTAAGATGCAATCAGACAGCAGTGATCAAGCCCCTAACTAAAAGTTATCCAGGTCCAAGCAAGAGCCTCACTTTTTCGGACATCAGCAGTAAGACTTTGTACAATGTTGTGGAGGAGGAAGCAAGCAAATCAGTGCACTTCAGCCAAATGAGCCCTTCCATGGTTGTACACAGAAGAGTGATGGTGATGCCTCCACTGCAGGCAGCAGCAGAGGACATACAGAGTCCCAAAGTCTTACCACCCCCGCCGCCACCTCCTCCACCACCGCGATTCATTATGGAGCAGCTGCAGGGTGTGGTCAACAAATTTGCCACGGGCATTCCTGATTTCAATGTTGTAATGCCCGTGTCTGGTGCAGGAAACGGACTGAGGCCCATATATAATCCTCCAGCAATGCAGCCACAGATATTGCCACTACAAATGGGCACTTTCAGTAAAGTGCCAGTTTCACTCCCATCTGAAGAAGAAGAGGAGGAGGAAGAAGAGGAAGAGGAGGAGGAGGAGGAGGAGGAAGAAGAAGAAAATGAAAAGTTTAAGCTTATCCAAGATTATGTGTATGAGAGGCCAGGAAATTTAGAGGAGGAGGAAGAGGAAGAAGAGGAGCAGGCCACCAGCAAACTTACTCTAGAAGATTCACCAGCACTGACACCTCCATCTCCTTTTCGAGATTCAGTGGCTTCAAGCAGCTCTGTGCCCAGTTCTCCTGTGTCCGAATCAGTGCTTTGCATACCTCCCAATGCAACTTACACCACTGTTGTTTTGAGGGATTACAAGCAAAGCTCATCCACTTTGTAGAACAGAAGCTGCTCTGGTGAAAGCAAATAGATCATGTCTTCTTTCTGAGCTTTAATTGGACAGGGAGAAATAGCACAAGCCCCCTGGAGTAAATGAAGGCCAATGAGCATGGTGTATTGGGTGGGGCAAAAATTTGTATCCTGCACTAAATCCATTAGAGGGCTCCAGTTCTTTACTTGTTATATGTGTGGTTTTGTTTTGCTTTATTTTGTTGTTTTAACAGGAAATGATTGTGTTCAAGAGTAGTGTGTTCTGAGAAGATCATCAGAATTCTGACAAAGCACAAATCCCAAGTACAACTTCTTTAGCAAAAAGGAAGTGTAACCGTAACACAATGTTTGCAAACACACAGTCACAACACTTGAATATGACTCTCCTTGTTAAAATTAGAGGAGAACCATTCTGTGTCTCCACGATGTGCACCAACATTGAATGAGCAGATTGTACTGTAATGCAGCAACATTTGCCTGGAAGGAGAAAATATATTTTGCTAAACCATTTTTAAGTGGAAATAGCAAGACATCTCCTGAAATGTATGTTGGGGAAGTCACCTAGCATGTTAGGATGTAGCTTTAAAGAACATTTAGAAAAACTGATTTAGCATTCCCCTCTCCCCTTGTATACTATTTTAAAAAAAAACCTGGAGTAAAGCATAAGAAAGGCACAGAAAAATTTATTGATACAATCAAATCCAGAATCCTTGTAGTTTTGAAATCTTTGATTTGCCATTGTGGTAGAAGACTGCAAGCCAGGTGACTGTTAACACTACATTCTCTGTAGCAAAACAATAGTTACTGACTCAACTTTAATAATCCAATGAGATTGCCATGTAATTAGATTGTTTGTTTGTGTTACTATGGAAACAACTACATATAAAATAATTATATATTTTCAGCAACAATTACTACTTTAAGCAAAAAGTCATTCTTAATAGCGGTTCATTAGATTCATAGTAGATGCAAGAGAATGAATGTTTCTGTCTGTCTGTGTGTGCGCGCATGTGTGCAAGTGTGCATATGTGTTTGTGTGTAAGTATATAGATATATAGATATATATGTAACTATACAACATGTGATGTGTAATATCTAATAACTGCCACTGGAGGATTGTCCTAGAATATATTATGAATATTTTTTATGTTTCAAATCATGTTTTATATTGCATTGTTTAAAAATATATTATAAACCTTTGAAGATTTGTATGTCGTGCTGAAACATTTTTAAAGAGCTAAGCTCCCCCTTATAACAGGGTGTTTGATTTTGCTGATATATTTGCCATGTGGAATTATGCTGTTGAAAATAATCAGTGCTCCAATAAGTTGTTATTTCATGTGAATTAAGGAAATGTGATTAATAAAGAATGCATCTCTTTTAGAAATTTTGCACATGGCAGTATTAAACCTTAAACAGAACCTTCAGAAAAATGTTTAAACCATGTTTAGCTTCCTTTGGAAAAGTAAAATATATATTTTGCCATCGTAAATACATATATATTTCTTTCCTGCTTTAGCAAAACCTATGTAAACCTGATACCAACCTCTATTGTTATTTTTCTACTCCTGCTCTGTAGATTTCCTCCAGTTTCAGGATATTCCACCACCTTCTCCAGATTTATTTTCCAATAATAATAATGCTTGGGTTAGATTTGTGCCCACTCTGTTTCTTTCTTACCTTCTTTCTTATTTTTGTCATCTAAGAAAAGGAGAGTTAAACTAAAATCAGAATCCAGACGCAGAAAGAATTTGGAAAACCAGAAAGTTGCAGCTAGTTGAATCTGAAGAGCAGGACAATTGCAAAATAAATGTTTCCTCTTTTCTGGAGGAATATCCCTTTATATCCTTTTAGAAGGATTATATATCCTTCTAAAAGTCATTTCTCTGGACACCAGTGTTGTAATAATCAGACTTGCAAAGTCCTGCTATTTTAGCCAATCTCAATAAAAGTAGTTTTAGCCTTCCTATAGGATTGATTCTTGGTCTGGTCTACTTAGTGGGGCTGACACCAATTTTGCAAGTCTCAGTTTTATATTTGATCCTCATTTTTGTAGTTCAGTGATTTAGGAAGCATCTGAGTCATTTCCAAACATTTGCTGGACCTTCATCAAAGTAATTTTTTTTAGTCTCTACACATATTGCTCTGACTTGCTCTTTTAGGACTAACTCCATTGCCCTATAAAGCATCAGATGTTCCTCATGTATCTTTCTGAGGCATCCTGAAACTCAGGATCAATCATTCCTATAATCTAAAGACAGCTTTGCACCAATGGTTTTATGCCCTCCCTCAAAAAAAAATCTAGAAAATATCTGAAGCAGATATAAAATTGACTCAAAGGTATGTTGGCAAGAACTAAGCTGTTTATGTCTCTGCACATAACTTAACTCTTTGGGATATATAAAGCTTCTGTGTTCCCCCACACCAAAATTGCACATTGGTTCCTTTTTTTAGAAAAGGCAAAAGATTTTTGGAAAAATGTATTCCACCACCAAAAGCCAGTGGGTTTTTCATATCTGTAATGAATGTTGGAATTTGATTTACTGCCCAACAACTGTGGGATACTTTATAGCTTATTCTTTAAAAATGACTAAAAATATAATGGTGTACATGAAAAAAACATACTAATCAAAGCTAGTTCAAATATAAGACATTTACCTTATTTGTATTTAAATCACATATCTTGAGTTATACCTCCAAGATTCTAGCGACTCTAGCAATGGTACCGTACTTTATGCATAAGAGAAGCAATTTATATAGTCCTTTCCATTGCAATTCTGTAAAAATAGGTGAAGACAGCAAGGCAGCTTTGGCCATGCACTAATTAACATTTTCATTGAACTAAGTTAATTTTTATTCTGAAATTTAGCAAATAATTATAAATGGGCAAGAGCCAAGGTTATGCAAGCAAATATCTTATGCAACAGAATTTTCAATTCTGCTTCTCTTATGGACCACCATATCTTTCTATAATCTATCCCATAAGATCTCCAAATCCTTTGAAGCACAGTGTGCTAGACCAGGCGTGTCAAACACATGGCATCACAATGGCATTACTTGACATATGATGATGTTTTTCCTGTTTGATAAACTGGATGTGGGCGTGACCAGTGCATGACGCATCTGGCCTGCAGTTTGACACCCCTGTGCTAGACAAAGTGAAGTGGGAGGCACTAGAGATACAGAGGAACATTCCATTAATATTGACTAGTTTCAGTACCCAATACATACATACATACATACATACATACATACATACATACATACATACATACATACCCTAGATGTCTGTCAAAAGATTTCTGCAATTTTTGAATAGTAGACAGGGAATCATCCAGTACTGCCTGAGAACTAAATGAACTAGAGAAACAAATATATATATATATATTATTTATCAGCACAAATAAAACACAAATATAACAAAGGCAACAGTAAAAATATTGGGTTTCTGTCGTGATGGACTCTTGTGATGAGCCGATTGACAGGTGATGGAAGCAATTAGCTTCCTCCCATAATTGGGGCTTACCAGGGGTTGTGACACTAAATAAATATATATATATATATATATATATATATATATATATATATATATATATATATATATATATATATATATATATATATATATATATATATATATATATATATATCTGCAGTATAGAGTAGTAGAATATAGTTTTCTTTAGCTAAGGTGGTTCTACAATGTTGATCTGAACTGGAACATCATTTGAAAACGGATAATATCATATTTTTCCCATTTCTAATGTAATAAGATCAACAAGCACACAAAAATCAGTATGTCATACAACTTCTGTGCTAGTTAGAGATCGCAATTTGTATTCTGTTCTGGTGAATCTATAAGCACTAATTTTACAAAAATAGCTACAAGAAACGTTTAATTAATGCTTCATATATTAGCTTTTAATTTGTAACATAACTGGGAACGGGATACCTAGCTACTGGATACAGTAATTGTCTCTCTGAAGAGCAAGATGTCACAAAATATGTCATTGCACAAATTTCTGAGATATCTGTAAAAGTTTTCTTTGCTGCCTATTGTATGATTAATTAAAACTATCTTTATTATATTGTCTAATGTATTTTATATTTATTATGATAGAAAATTATTTAATTCATGAAGTTATCATAATTCAAAATATAACATCTATCACCTATCTATCTATCTATCTATCTATCTATCTATCTATCTATCTATCTATCTAAAATATTATTTCAGTGATTTAGTCCCTATTATGTTGACAGACTGTTTCAACCATACACTTCTATCACTCAATTGTTTTTTAAAAAAACTTGTTTTTTGCTGTTTATGTCCCATGCAGCTACTCTTTCAGGATAAAACCTGTGTCTGCATATATGGTGCTGAACATTGGGATCATTCCTTCATTACAGCAGTGAGATGAGATATAGAAGTGGAGATGCACACATACATAACAGTTATGTTAGCACAATACACTTATCAGTGGTTAACTAATTCATGATTTACTCAACCCGAAGTTCTAGCTTTGCACAATCCTAATGTGTGTCAAGGGACACAATGGCTCAGTGGTGTCTCAGTGGCTAAGACGCTGAGCTTGTCAATCAGAAGGTTGGCAGTTCAGCAGTTCGAATCCCTAGTGCCATGTAACAGACTGAGCGCCCTTTACTTGTCTCAGCTTCTACCAACCTAGCAGTTCGAAAGCATGTAAAAATGTAAGTAGAAAAACAGGACCACCTTTGGTGGGAAGGTAACAGTGTTCCATGAGCCTTCAGCATTTAGTCATGCCGGCCAGATGACCATGGCGATGTCTTCAGACAACGCTGACACTTCGGCCTTGAAACAGAGATGAGCACTGCCCCCTAGAGTTGAGAACGACTAGCACATATGTGCAAGGGGAACCTTTATCTAATGTATATATGGGCTGCTACTATCCAACATGTTAACAAATTGTTTAAATTAGTAAATCGTCTATTGTAAGTTTGTGCCTAGCATCTTTATCTCCTACATAACAAATTTTCAATTATCTCTCTGCAGTTAAATTGTTATGAAGACCACTTTCAGAAGATTACTTAGGTTACTTTACTACAGATGAATATAGTTCTTCATCTTCGAATAAATAATATGACTTGACTATGTATTAGAGCTACATTTACTGAGCATGTAAGTTGTGCTCAACTTGTCATAAAGACTTAAACAGGTGCCTGATTACAACTACCTAATTGCAATTTATTATTCCACATCTTCC
Organism: Thamnophis sirtalis; assembly: GCF_051295495.1. NCBI lineage: Eukaryota > Metazoa > Chordata > Lepidosauria > Squamata > Natricidae > Thamnophis > Thamnophis sirtalis. The sequence goes on along the minus strand of NW_028261386.1, from coordinate 84,438,677 downwards.
ACTTGTATTTGAATTGCAATGAGTAGCACCATCCCCATAATGAATTATTTTAAACACCGTTCTTCATAGAGAACTTGAGCACTGCATTAATTATACTTATATAAACTACATTTCCACACACCTCAAAGGGTCCCAGATGCCTCCTGGAATGTAAATGTAGTTAAATTAAATTGCAATTAATTCACTGAGTACTTATATAGTTGGCAAAAGGGGAAAGAAACATTTTAATATGGGTCAAGGAAACATAAATGTTCAAATTTAGGGTAATGACTCAGACTGAAGTTTTTGTATTTTTTTAAAATAAGGTACAACTGGGTGAGGCTCAACTCCTAATGTCTGCAACAGCAAATGTGTGCCATCTCAGCAACAAGCTGTCACTCTTCAAAGAACAATCTGTGATCCACTTAATCCCATCCATTCACTTTATCCTTTCCCTTTTGTATTTACCTCAGCTCTCTCAAACATAGTGATTTATTTTAATTCTTCAATGTTCACATCACACACTTAAAATATATGAGGTGCTTACTGATTAGTGTCTTAAGGGAGTGATCATTCTTCATTTGGTCCAATATTGACCGATGGCTCTTCTTGCAATATTCGATACTCTTAGTAAATGTCTTCAGATCCATATTTCAGACAACAAACTTCTTCCTTTTGCTGTTTCTCCTTGTCCAGCTCTTACATCTGTAGTTTACCACTAGAAAGTCCAATCTTTTAACTTTTCTGATCTACTTTACTGGGCTCAAGAAAATAATATTGTCTGCTACCTTTCATTCTTTGCTATCAGTTGTGATTTCACTCTGCATACTGATCAACATTACTCACATTTTTCCTTTCCAGTTTTCATAATGCATTCTTGTTTCTACTTTCAGCTAATAAAATATCGTCTGCATATGTGAACTGCTGATGCCTTGACCTCCAATTTGAACCTATCCTTCTCCTAACCCTGCTATTCAGGGGTGGGTTCCGGCAGGCACTACTGCTGGTTCACTCATGTGCGCGCTGTGCGCGTGTATGCCCAGTGCAATAAAAATTGTTCTGAGCATGCGCAGAAGCAAAAAACAAGATGGTGGCATCTACGGTGGCGCCTGGAGAACTGGTTTGGGGGATGTGTGGCAGGCCTGAGTCGCTGCCGGTTCCAGTGTCCCAGGCTGCCAAACCACTATTGGTAGGAACCCACCACTGCTGCTATTTATTTATTTGTCAACAAGTACAAGGAAACATGTGAAAAACACATGAAAAAATGGCTCAAATAAATGGATATAAATAAGCAAAACATGGTCATAAACACATAAAAAGAGTACATATAAATGGGGACAGTAGGACAGGGATGGTAGGCACGCTGTGCACTTATGCACGTCCCCTGAAATACCTATTCCTGAAATACCTTTGCTATAAGTTCAACACATATAGGACAACATTCCTCCTCCGTTTTCTGAACTACTTTGTTTTGTTCAAATTTAGTTCTTACAGAGGCTTCTTCATGAGAAGGATTCCTCAGAAGACTCCAATATTTTGGCATATACAAGAGCTTTCACAGAATCTTGCTGTAGTCAATGTAGGAAAAGTAAACCTTGAATTGTCTTGTGTTCTCCATTATTCAGTTTGTATTCACGAATGAAGGCAAATATATTTGTTGTTCCTGGGTAAAGTTGCAGGATCCAATCTGGGTCAGTCACTGGGGACCAAAAGTTTAGTCTTCTGAGCTTTCAGACACATTCTAGTGAGTGAGTTCTCTGAGGATGGACTCCAGCATGAGACTGAAAGCTTGGAAGGCTAAACCTCTGGTCCTGGTGACCGATCAATTTGTATTAATTATCAGATCTCACATCTCTGCCTTTTCTGAAATCTGCTTGTTTGTTTGAGATTTTTCTCTCCTTGTAATACTCTTTTTTTCCTTTGAAATATCTTTTAAAACATTCTCATTGACAATTTGCATCATCCTTCTTCAGTATTATATAGCAATATTTCTCACTCTCAAGTCTTGTTGGCATGGAGTTAATTGCTTCTTTTCTTGCAACCTTCAATGTACATTTCATCTGTGCCTGGAGCTTTTTTATTTTGGCAGCTGGTCTACTGCTTTTCATATCTTGCTTTCAAGTGGAATTGGTTTCTGCAAATATTTCAGACATTCTATAATTCTGTTTGTAAAGGATTTCAGGATACTCTTTCCTTTTTTAACCTCGTTTGTCTCAATCTTTTGAAGTCTCTTCCTACATTATCTATACATTTTCCTGCAAGCTTCTTAAAACATCACCCACTTCCCTTTCTATTTCCCTCTGTTGAGATTTTTGATTGATATATCTTTCCCTATTCTTCCTTATTTGACACTGACATTCTGCAATCATTCCTTCTACATCCTTCTTACTGCACAAAGCTTTCATTTCCATTTTTATTTTATTTTTTGCAATCATGATCACTGGTTCTTAAGAAATGTACATTTTTCCCTAGTTGAAATTCAAAGGAGAGATGCTTTGCATTTTGTCACAATTCCTCTTATGTCTGAGTTGACAATGGCTAAAGATTTTATCCACATAAATTAAGAACACCAAATGTGTTCCTCATATTGTTTTTTATATTCTGACTGCATTCTGCCAGATCAAATATTATTCTCTTTAATTTTCTGTATTTACCCTGCACATTTAACATATATAATTTATAGTCTGTTCCACAGTCTGCACCTAAAAGTACCCATGCTGAATGACATACCCTTTTCCAGCTTCATTTAAGTAATTGATTTGATGCCAGAGAATCCAGCGATATCTCTTCATCAATTTTTCAGCTCAGGTATTAGCAAAAAGTCTGTAAAGGCTTGCCAACTTTGTAATAACATATCTTTTTTTAACCATGATCAAATAAACCAACTTTATATATAGTATACATACATACATACATACATACATACATACATACATACATACATACATACATTTGCTGTCACGTTCCGGCGTTTACGTTGCGTACAAACAGAGATTCAGTGGTGAAAAACTTTTATCTCTATCTAAGAAACTGCGTGATAACCAGCACTAAATGACAATGATACAAAGGTAATCAAATCCAAGTCAGTTCTAACCAAGTTAACACTAGCACCCATATATAAATACCATTACCCCATCCAGCTCCACCCACAACTTCACCCAGATGACACCCACCCACCCACCATCACTAATCACCATGGCCCACACCCTCAGCCAACACTCACTCAGTGTCATCATAGCCTCTTTCCTGGTTAGCCGCATCCAAGCAAAAGAGTTACATCAGAGTAGGAAGTTGCACCCGAGCAGAAGAGCCACATGCAGCTACAGGCTCAATCGACATCAGAGAGGCAACATCAACATGGCAGCATTAGTGGCATGTAAGCATGGCCGAGTGGGCATGGTGATGGACAGGTTCCCCCTGGATGGCAACCCTACCAGTGGACAGGATTCTGGAAGACAAAAAACGCTATTAGCAGTATCCTCTATAGGTTTATCAGGGTATCGACGATGGAACCGGGTGATCAGGCTTGGTACGCACACCTCAGATGATCTCATCCATGATGCATCTGTAAACGGGTATTCCTTCCAAACTACTAAATACTGTAAAGTGCCATTACGACGATGGGAATCTACTATCTGTTCGATTTCATAATGGCGTTCACCATCAACCTGCACCACAGATGGTGGTGTTGGAAGATTACGCAGCCCAGTGGTGGTCACCGGTTTGAGTAAACTGCTGTGAAACACTAGGTGGGTTTTCCCCAACATGGCAGGTAGCTTTAATTCTATCGTGACCAGATTAATTACTCTGACGATTGGGAATGGACCTATGAACTTGGGACCCAGCTTACAGCAGGACACTTTAAGGCGTATATACTTGGTAGATAAAAATACCTTATCCCCGACCCAAACGTTGGTTGTGGACTGTGTTTCTTGTCGGCGTGTCTCTTGTACATGTCTGCTGCAACCTGCAATGCTTTTTGGACATTTTCCCACACTGGATACATGTAGTCTATCCATTCCTTTATAGTTCCATGATCAGCAGTGGCTTGAGGACATTCAGGTATAGCCATGAAATCAAATCCATTCACAGTACGGTAGGGAGTATACCCAGTAATACTACGTACTGCATTGTTATGTGCAACTTCAGCAAATTGCAGTAGACACGCCCAGTCAGTTTGCTGGTAATGCACATAACAATGGAGATACCATTCTACTGCAGCATTAATTCTCTCTGCTGTGTCGTTGGTAGCCAGATGGAACACAGAACTCAAACCCTGAGAGGACCCCACCCTCTTCAGGAAACTGCGCCAAAATTGAGCAGTAAACTGTACCCCACGATCTGAAATTATATGTTTAGGTACACCATGCAAACAGTAAATATGTACTAGGAATAGTTTAGCCAATTTTTTAGCTGACGGAAGCCCTGGACAGGGAATAAAATGAGCCTGTTTTAAGAACAAATCAACTACTGTCCAGATAACAGTATTCCCCCTACTCTCTGGCAGCTCCACAATGAAATCCATTTCTACGTCTTCCCAGGGCCGACTGGGCTTTGCTACTTGTTGTAACAAGCCAGGTGGCTTTCCTGGCTGGCTTTTCATAGTTGCACAAATGTTATAATCCTGCTTCATCTTTGGCCACCAAAACTGCCGATTCATCAAATGCAGTGTTTTCAGGAATCCATAATGTCCTGCTACCCATGCATCATGATAACGCTGTAAAACCGCTATCCGTTGTTCTGTTGGAACATATATTTTTGGTCCTTTGCAGGCTAAACCATCTCTTTTGGTTAGAGTCTGCTGATTCACCTGGAACCAAGGGTCTAGTGGAAGTGCATCTCTAATACATTATGTGATATCAACTGGAGACTTTCTGCCCTGACTGCTGGCCACTAAAGCTGGAAGGTCTGCTCTCGATCACTATTAAATTGTGGCTTCTGTGTCAAAGTGTCTGCCATAAAATTTTGCCCACCAGGAATATATTTCAGTTGGAAGTTAAACCTACGGAAGTAGAGCGCCCATCGTACTTGCTTGGGCGACAGCTTCCAGGGAGACTGTAGAGCCTCCAGGTTCTTGTGGTCAGTCCATACCTTGAAGGGGACCATAGCCCCTCGAGTAAATGCCTCCATGTAAGCAGTGCCCATCGCACTGCAAAAGCTTCCTTTTCCCATATAGTTCATCATTGTTCTGTGTCACTTAGTTTGCGGGAGGTATAGGCACATGGCTGCAGCTCTCCTTTTTTATTTAGTTGGAGTAAGATAGCTCCCACTGCTACATTGCTCGTATCTGCCTGCACTATAAATTTCTTGGCTGGATCAGGATATCTCATTATTGGTTCATGTGCAAACAATCCCTTCAATGTTTCAAATGCTTTTTGACAAACCAGATCCACTGTAAGGGTTGACTTGGACAAGGCTTTCCAGCAAGGTGTCTTGTTTTCAATAGGTCGGTAAGGGGTAAAGCCACCTTGGCAAATGATGGTATGAACTGATGGTAGAAGTTGACAAACCCCAAGAAGCTCTGTAATTGTTTCCGAGTTCTTGGAGCCTGCCAGTCCATTACTGCCTGTATCTTTGCTGGATCCATTTCTATTCCCACCATGAAAACTCTACAGCCTAAGTAGTCCAAACGGGTCTGGTGGAATTCACATTTAGATACTTTGACATACAATTGGGCTTTTAACAATTTGGTCAGAACGTCCCTTACTAATTTTATGTGCTGATCCATGGTCTTCGTGTAAATCAAAATATCGTCCAGGTAAACAAGTACACCTTTATAGAGATGTTCATGCAGTACCTCGTTTATTTACTGCATGTACACCGCCGGTGCCCCCTGTAACCCGAATGGCATCACCCGATATTGTTAGCTCCCCTGGGGACAGTTAAAGGCTGTCTTCCACTCATCCCCTTCTAGGATCCTGACATGATAATAAGTCTCCCTCAGATCTAACTTAGTGAAAATCACTCCCTCAGATAAATGGGCCAGCATATCCTTTATGAGTGGAAGAGGGTACATATGCTCTACACACACTCCGTTTATACCTGGAAAGTCTACACATAGACGCAGACCACCATCCATTTTCTCTCTGAACAACTCAGGGGCTGCAATAGGGGATCTTGCTGGATGTATAAAACCCTGTGTCAAGTTCTTGTCAATATATTTTTTCATCTCCTCTAACTTTTTGGGTGTCAAAGAGTACATTCTTGGCTTGGGGAGCTTGATCCTGGCACGATTTCGATAGCACAGTCAGTAGAATGGTGTGGAGGGAGGACGTTGCACTCTTTTTCACTAAAAACCTCAGTTAAATCAGTGTATTCCTCTGGGACCTCTACCAATTGGTCCACACTCTTCAACATCTCTACCTCCTGCTGCTGACCATTCACTGTGAGCCAACGTCCTGTGCTTAGCTGTTCATGTGGCGGTGGTTCAGGGCCCACCCCAATGTGTATACACCAACAACCCCCCCCCCACCATATGAGGGGGCCCCACTTATCCATCCATGCAAGGCCAAGTATCACAGTTTCCATCATCTGTGATACTACGATAAACCAAATTAATTCCCAATGGTCCCCAAGCTTGAGTCTGATTTTCTCTGTAATCTGGGTAGCTAGTGCCCCACCCAACACTGACCCATCTACTTGTTCAAACCATAGGGGATGGTTCGAACTTTCAAACTTTTATCCTCAGCTCCCTCACTGTGCTTAGACTTATGAGGCAACGAGTTATCCCAGAATCAATTAAGGAGTCATACGTCCGACACCTCTGAGCAGTGAGGATAACAGGCACCCAGAAGGGTTTTATTGGCCTTCTCACCACAGGGTCATTTTCACCCTCTTCATCAGTTTTGCACCCTTCCGCTTGAGGACTTGCATATGCTAGATCTTGAGAGTCATCAACCCACACTGTGGAGTTTTCAGTGGCAGCCTGGTGAATGCCCCGAGATTTCTCCGGCATTTTCCTCATGGTTTTCCGGGCCATACTAGATGGAACTGGACTTGCCTGGACTGGCTTAGGCTGTGTGGCTGGGGTCATTGTGTTGCAGTCCACTGCTCTGTGCCTGGGCTTTCCACACCGGAAACGTATAATAGGAGGTCTGTTTGTTACTGTCTTTTCCGTTGACCTTGCCGTTGACATCAAGGATCCCGGAGAACGGCTCACTGTATGGTCAAGGAAACAACATGGTCTAGCATTTCCCTCATCTCTGGGTCTAAGGTCCCTCAACTCCGCTTCTAGTTCTGTAGCAGCTTGATACCAGGACCACAGGTGGGGTTGTAGACCTCGATATACACATGCCTGCTGGATTGATCTATCTAAGCTGATCTTAAACTAATATAATAACAGTCTCTCTGGCCAACCTCTTAGTTTTCCAGACAACCACCAGAAATCCCGTATATAATCAGCAACCGGTCAGCCCTTCTGGCATAATGCCATCAACTCCCCTTCAACCCTTTGTACCCAGGTCAGATCCTCAAACCGTTCTTGGAGGGCATCCAAAAAGAGACCACAATGCCACAACTCTGGACTGTGTTCGCTGTAGAGGTCCCCTGCCCAATCTGCAGCGTCTCCCTCCAAGACCCCTGCAATGGCCATCACTATGGCCCATTGTGAAGTGTACAAATGGCCAACTCGGTCCATATGCTCTATCATGTGACCCAAGAAAAGGGCTACTTTGTCTGGGTTACCGTCAAAAGAGACCTTCAAGGAGGGAGGCTCCCAAGGACCCCCCCACTATAGCCTGGCCAAGTATAGACTGAATGGCCACTAGATACTGCCTGTGGCGGCCAATGTTGACTTCTGTCGTCACTTAGCGGTTCCCTTTGCTTTTTGGGTGGAAGCCTTAAAGGCAACTGTGGGTCCAGCTCCCTGCCACTGGCCTGGATATATTCCTGGGATGCACCCAACCTCAATTTTGGACTGGCTAGACAGAAGTGAGGGATAGGCTGGGAAGGGGGCTGTGATGTATTCCTGCTATCTGACCAGCCGTCCCCTCTGTTCTCCTGATAACCAGAACTGCTATCATGGAAGCTAGCCACCCCAAACCACTCCCTCAGACAATCCATCGTCCGGCTACCCAAGGCAGTGGAGTAGCTCCAATCACCCTCTTCATCTTCAGTCACCCTCCTTTCTCTCCACCGAATGAGGTGACCCCCCCTGGGGAGAAGGCATAGGTAGTCCTGAGCTGGTTGTTAACCCTGTACACTTCCACCACTCATTCACTGGCACCACTGTTTGATAGGAATAGCCCCAGTGTCAGAGGCCTGGTCTCCTAAGGGACTCTCCTTACATCTTACAGCTACCTCTGTTTCCTCCTCCTGTGTTGGAATGACCAAAGGAGTGACCTCAGGTAGGACCACTGCTGCTGCTTCTGCTCCTTCAGACATCATTCAGACCAAACAGGAAGTGTGCAAAGTGAAGTATTGATAGGGGGTGAGAACTGACTTTTCTGTCATGTTCCGGCGTTCACGTTGCATACAAACAGAGATTCAGTTTGTTTGGTGAAAAACTTTTATCTCTATCTAAGAAACTACGTGATAACCAGCACTAAATGACAATGATACAAAGGTAATCAAATCCAAGTCAGTTCTAACCAAGTTAATACCAGCACCCATATATATATATATATATATATATATATATATATATATATATATATATATATATATATATATATATATATATATATATATATATATATATATATATATATATATATATATATATATATATATATATATATATATATCATTACCCCACCCAGCTCCACCCACAACTCCACCCAGATGACACCCACCCACCATCACCAATCACCATGACCCACACCCTGAGCCACACCCCCACTCAGTGTCATCATAGCCTCTTTCCTGGTTAGCCGCATCCGAGCAAGAGTTACATCAGAGTAGGCAGTTGCACCCGAGTAGAAGAGCCACATGCAGCTACAGGTTCAATCGACATCAGAGAGGCAACATTAACATGGCAGCGTTAGTGGCATGTAAGCATGGCCGAGTGGGCATAGTGATGGACAGGTTCCCCCTGGATGGCAGCCTGAGGGCTGACATTTGCTTGTACCAGATTTATTCTTTAATTCATTCAAATAGCGTAGTAGGATTTGATTTCTCTTGAATTCTTCTTTATGCCTGGCAGAGGGGGGCTTTAGCCTTTTGTAAATTGAATAAGAAGAACCATCCAGGTCCTTCTTTTGGTCATTTCTATTTCACTTAGATTTAAAAAAAAAACATCAGCCAGTTTCTTTTGCATATCCATTAAAGCATGGACCACCAACACCTGGTCCATGGACCACTACTGGTGTAGAGCATGCCAGCAACTGGGCTGCGCAAACAAGCGAAACCTCAATTGTGGAATGCAGGCAGCACACAAAACCACATCCCATCCAGTCCATGGAAAAACCTTTCTCCATGGAACTGGTCCCTGGTGCCCAAAAGGCTAGGGGTCGCTGCAGTAAGGCATCTTTTTCCAAGTCATTATGTTAGTCTTTCATTTGTAAATCTACTTTTGGTATCATATCTCTCGTCAGATGAAATTTGTTTGACATCTGTCATTTCTTCAATAATATCTTTTGGACATAGTCTATCTCTAGAGCAGGCAGCTTTATTGACACTCATGATATTGTGACTATTAATTTCTGGCTCCATTCTTCAAAAATTTCATTTAATATTTTTAATTTTAAAACATTCTTGCATCATTTTATAAGTCCCAATAAATAAGAGCAGGGTTGTATTGTTTTCCTTCTGCCTAGGAACTTGAGTCCCCTCTAGTGTTCAGATTTTAAAAGAATAAAATTACTTATCTTTGTTATATCTTGCAATAACCAAAATAATCAATTTCCCATAAAAGCTGTTTATTCTGTATCATTTAAACAATTCCAAATATTACAGCAAAGTCAATATTCAAAATTTATCTACACACTTAATGTGTTTGTAAAATTGTAACTCAAAAACTTATTTAGCTTTTTGTTGTTTATTTCAAAGTTCTTTAAGTTGTTACGCTTATAATTATTTTTTCTTTTGTTGATAGTTGAAGACAAACCCACCTAGTGAAGACTGTTCAAATTTATCATTCCACAGGTCTCCAATAGCTTTAAGATGGTCAATGGGCAATTTCTGAAAATGATTAGAAAGTAAGATATGCGAACTCAGTATCCTTTAAAATCCTCTGCCTAAACAAGTGCTTGCAACCATGATGGATGATCCTGGCATCTTGCAGTGCTCAAACTCTCAGAAAGCTGCAGTCCTGTGGTCTCTTCATGAGAGGCATCTATCCAGAGTTGATTTGATTGATCTCCCATTCTTTCTTTATTCAGAGAGGCTCCTTGAAACCAGACTACTGTCCACTTCCCTTTTTTTTTGTCACAAAGTCAGCTCCACTTTTGCAGATCTGTCTTCAATTTGGAATACATCCCCCAAAATTCTAGATTAATGCTGCTTGAAGCACATGTGGGAATAAAAAATAATACTTATCCATCCACATTATTGTTATATACCCAAATCATACCTTAATGTCAGGTTCCTTTATTTCTCCAACCGCATTCTAATCACTCAGTGATCATTCATGTAATGTCTCTTAGAATATGCTGTAAAATTCTTTAGTGTGTTACAGCAGACCATAATGTGATGGTCTGGCCAGGGTGATGTAGTGCTTTATAGACTGACATGGTGAAAATCTACATTTAAATCCATCTTCACTCTGGAAGCTGACTGGATAACTTTGGGTCATTCTCCTTCTCTTTAGTCAAACCTATTTCACTGGCTTCTTAGGGAGAAAAAAAGGAGGATGGTGCAGCATCTAGCTGCTTTGAGCCACAGAGGGAAGGTAGGATATACATTTACAACTACATACATCCTGACATACATTCAAATGAGATTGATGGAAACTGGTTCTCCAGGAACAAAACAGCATAAATGTGTCACTTATGTTACAGGTAAACACATACTTAGCCATGCCTATTGAACATGACAGCAATTCTATTCCTTCCTTTGATCTTATGATCCAAATAAGGCAATCCAATGTCTTTGTTTTAAATTGACAATTCTCACCTAAATTACTTAGATCTAAAACTTCTAATTCAATGTAATTTTTTATTACAGCAATTTCAGATTTCCTTGGAAATGCTTCTCATATTCTTTGTTTCAATTGTATTTGTCCTCATAAAACAAGGAGCGTCTTTCTTAAGCCATTCACCACCAGATTTCGTGAGACTAGCCATAACACCATCTTTAAATTAATATACAAAAGTTTGACACTTTTCTCCAGTAATTGAAGGAGGCCTCATCATCTACATCTGTGTATCTAAATAATTCATAGATGTTTTCTTGTTGTTGACAAATGATTTTGGGAGTTATTTCTCTTAGATGGATTGGCTGTCCGCATACCTGCAGAGCCAAACGAAATTCACTGTTGTGGATTATTCTTAGGTTTACACTTCCCAGTCATTCTTACTGGAACCCCACTCTCACCAGGATCAGTCTTTTGGCCACTGAATCTACTAAATTCCCCTATACGTCTTGGTAGCAATCCTCTAAGAGGCTGTTACCTTAACAGACATGTCGATGCAGTTTTCTTGGCAACAATATGAAAGTGGTTGGGGGAGAAGAAGGCGGGGCTTAGCAGTGAGAAGATGGAGTTTCAGGCTATTCCTGAAATTCCTCTATACCGAAGGATTTTTGGACGGGTTCTTTGAACCCTAGCTGTCCCGTAGACGACAGTGAAAGGTGAGGGGAGACCCAGTGACCTCAGAGACGTTTGCAAAGTCTCGGGGGGGGGGTATTAACCCCTCGTGCCAATTCCTTTCTGGATTAGCTCCGTGCTAACTGAAACTGCAGGTTGCCCCTAAGAATGGCAGAAGTGATGTCATCTGGTAAGCTGATTTTATTATTCAAGAGAGACTGTCCGCACTAAAAGCTTAAGCTAATTGAAACCAAAGAATAGCAGAATCTAGCGGCGAACTGGTCTTTTCTTAATGGATTTATGGCTGGTGGCTACTTTATTTCTTAAACACCTCAAGGAACTCTTCAGCAGCCCTCCCCACTAACTCTTTCTAAGTGGATCGTAAAGTCAATTTTCTACTAATTAGCCCTTCACGATCTGACATTTTTATTACTTGGCTGTGTTTACGATCAGATAAGATTGCACAGTTTCCAGCGTGTTTTTACTTGCAATTTTTAACTGCGACACATCATGGCGTCGGAAAATACTTCTAAGGTCCCACTCCAGATTCTTTTTTCCGCATGTCGAGAGCTTTTTGACTCTTTTCAGAGATTGGAAAGAAAATTGGATCATCTGATTTTAAAATATGAAGGAAAAACTGAGATTGTTGAATGTTTGAATGTTCCTGAAATACAAATGGAAAATGTGAGAAATGGCGTCTGGGCTATCTCAGAGGAAGAAAGGAGGGGGGGAGCTATAAAGAAGATTCATTTAAAGAGACAGAGTGCAGAAGAAATGGAAACTCCACCCTTGAGAATTAAAGTCAACTTGAAAAGTTTTACAAGCCTGGGACAACATTATTATTTCATCACTGACATTCAGAGCCAAAAGGTGCGAAGATATCTTTGTTTGGACTTGCTTATAAAAACACTTGGTAAATTTATCCAACAAATGGCAATTGGTTTGAGGAAATTTTGCTATTGGAGAGACACAGGCTGACAGATGGAAGAATGCAATTTAAAATTAGCTAAATCTGATTACTTTATCTTGTAATAGATATAGCTGAATAATAATTGATATTGATGGTAATGTATATAATGTGGAATTGGCTGATAGATTGAAGAATACAATTGAAAACTAGCTAAACCTAATTGCTCTTTTTGTAACAGATATAGCTGAATAATAATTGATATTGATAGCAATGTATATAATGTGGAGTCGATATGATAAATAATAATTGGATATGAGAAAACACTTTTGGATTATACATAAAGAATATTAATTACAATAATTATCACTATTATAAAAACTCAATAAAATACATATAATCAAATGTTAATCAATACTGGGAAAATGTTGTGATATATGATATGATTAAATATTATGGATGTTCAGATAAAATAGGATATGAGGATTTGATGTTAATAGAGGATTTTACAAGTAAGTAAATGAAATGTCAGCATGTGTTATGGATTAATTCTTTGGCATAGCTAAGGATGAAGGATGTTTAGATAACCTATAGGTAATTAAAACTGGAGGTATAATGATGTTAATATGGTAAACATTTGAGTTAAGATATTTGAATTAATATGAGTTAATGGAAGAGAAGCACCAAAGCATGTTGTAACCAGTTGATATACTTCTTCTTTTTTATAATAGATACCTGTGTTTCGTTTTTTTTTCCCTGCCTTGTTCTTTGTCGTTTTTGTCCTTTTTTGCTTTATTTTTTTTATTTTTTATGCCTTTTCTTTTTGATTTTTTCTTTTCCCACTGGTATGGGCAGGTATTGTTTAAGATTATTACTTTTATTAATATCTTTAAATAATAATTACAGTCAAATGAAAATGGATATATGATAATGCTTGAGTTAATATGAGTTATGTTTGTTGACCGTGGAGGAGATGTACCAAAGCTTGTCTGTAATCGATTGATACATTTTTTACAGATGTAAAGAAAGATGCTGTACTTGTTTTAATTAAAATTAAAAAACATTTATTAAAAAAAAATATGAAAGTGGTTGGCTATTATCAATCCTGGCAGCTTTAATACTCCATGGCTGATTGGGGAATTCTGGGAGTTGAAGTGCACATGTCTTAAAAGTTGTCAAGGTTGAAAAAGACTGTTTTGGGGAGGAGGTTTTCAGTCCTCTTCGTCACATTTATACATTTAATATTCTCTTCAGGTTTCCAAATACCAGTCAGAGTCAGACCCACTTAGTGTCTGAGCATAAACAAAGTCACCCAGGAGCTGTCACTTAACAGCTTCTTTAAAGTCTCTCAAAGGATATATTTATAGAAAAAGATCGGTAAAATGGTACTTGACACAATTGAACCTACAAATCCATCCCAGGAAAGAAGCAGCCAACTTACAACAAAGCTCTCCTAATGGGGGTATTTAATCCATCCCTGGGGGGCGAGGGGGAAATCCCAAGAATGCATGCTGGCAAGTGATCAATGTTTATATTACATTATCATCTTCTGGAACATAGCCCAGAGACTTTAAGAGCTTAGGTGCATTCACAAATGAAATGCTAAAAAGAATGCTGCTATTCAAAGTTTACAAACTAACAAATAGCATCTATTCACGCTGCTTTGTCTCCTGTATATCATACTCAATGTTTAGGAAAACTGGCTAATACTTCATATAACCCTTATTGCCACACTACCGCAGAGCCCTGGTGGTTAAAGTAGTGCAATGTTACAGGCAAACTTTGCCTAAACCTGGCGTTTGATCCTGATGGGGCTCAAGATTTACTTAACCGTTTAGCCTTCCAAGGACAGTAAAACAAGGATCAAGATTTTGAAGGCAATGTGGAAATAATGCTTTAACACTGTAAACTGCCCAGAGAGTGAGGTAAAGTACTATGGAGTTGTATATAAGCCTAAATTCTATTTCTATTGCTATTAACGGAAGATGTAGAACTGATTTATACTGAAGCTACCTACTCCCAGTATAGATATATACATTGCCCAGTTTCAGGCAGTGGAAGAAATGTATATTTATTCATACTGCTGTGTAGGACAAATATATCCCATATTTACTCCAAGCATGTCTCATTAAATTCAGTGAGAATTATTCCTAGATAAATAATTGCTACTAGGGAACAGTCAGGCAAAAAGTGGGGAGAACCTGCAACTGCTTAATGGTCAAAAACTTAGGAAGGACCTACTGCAACTGATTTGTATTTTCAGATTTGCAAGATTGATATAAACTGTCCCAGTTATCTCAAACAGGAAACATGACCAGATGAACCAATTCTAATTTATGGTATAAGGCTACATTACCAGAATCTTGCGAGTCTGAAAGTTCAAATCTCCCAGCATCTCTTTTTGCAGCCTGATCAATTAGACCAGGTTCTTTCTAAATTTCTTTCTCTGCCTGTTAAGCCACTGCTGGCTCCTCCCCTCTTCTTTGATCATTAGGCAGTATCTCTTTCCCTCTTCATTCAAGGTCATTCCCACATACCTTTGCAGATCTCATACAAATAAAACCATTGCCATCCCATGGATCTAACACTTCACATGAATCCATATACCCAAATCTTTTGTGAGTTGATTCAAAGACAAACGTGGTTGTCTTCATGGGTGTTTATCTTTAACCAGAAGAAGGGGACAAGTTGGTATATAAATATTATTCCATGATCCGCATACTTTTGGTTCTCTTTTGGAATTACTCGTTCTTCTGAGAGGAGAATTCAGTTGCACATGTGTACTGTATTAATCCAAAATTGACAGGGAGGAAAAGTGTGGCTCAGTGTTTGCTATGCTCATCTGAAAGAAAGAACACTGCATTTAACTTTGGCATATGGTGGTTGGTCACAGAATTCAATTCTTTCATTATTTACCTAGGGATAACTCCCACTGAATTTAATGAGGCATGCTTGGAATAAATATGGGGATATATTTGTCCTACATAGCAATATGAATAAATATATATTTCTTCCACTGCCTGAAACTGGACCATATGGTTTTAGGAGAAAGTCTCCTTCTGTTTGGCTCTCAGGCTATGGTAGGCCTTCCACAGCGATACACATTTGGCTCCTATTCTTCCAGTAAATACAAACTTGGCAAAAACTACGTCTCTTCAACAAGCTGTTAACTGTTAATTTATCTGTAATCATTCCGATTTTTTATTTTAATCATATTGATCTCTGTGTTGGCATTTTACATTCTTTATTTTGCAAAACATCTTGAGTGTTTTTATATAAGCTGAAAGCTGGAGTATACATTTAATATAGTTTTAAACTAGCAATCATGGGTAGTTCTCAACTCATGACCACAATGAGCCCAGAATTTCTGTTGCTAAATGAGACCATTATTAAGTAAATATTGCTCCATTTTACAATCTACAGTTGTCAAATTAGTAAGATGGTTATTAAGTGAATCTTGCTTCCTCCTGGACTTTGCTTGTCAGAACAGTCATAAATATGAATCAGTTGCCAACCATCTGAATTTTGATCATATGACTATGGGGATGTTGCAATGGTCATAAGTGTATAAACATAAGTCACTTTTTCATGGCCAATGTAGTTTCGAATGGTCACTAAATGAACTGTTGTAAGTCGAGGACTATCTGTACTTCAAATCACTTGGAGCGACCTTTCAATCAGTGAGACAACACTGTCCTTTAATATGCGCTACACACATAACCATTTTTTAATTGTATCCATTTCTACTGTAGGTGAAAAATGGATCCATAGATCCTTATCTAAATTTTACATATTAGGCACATTCTTTTTAACTCTAATTCAAATTTGCATTTGTGGACGGTCACAGAAAACATGCCCAGCCAGAGTTTCAATATAGATGAGAGAAAAATTCCACTTGAAAAGTAATTTTGAAAATTGCAAACTACAAGAATATGAAACACATTAATCACATTATTCCATCTACACACAGCCAGCCCGTCCTATGAGAATTACAAATGTCTTCAAATGTTCTAACTTGACACCTTAAAGGATGCAGATATAGTGGCCTTCTTCCAAAGAGTCCAGGTCATCCAATAGAAGAGATATGGTACTAGAAGGGCATAATGAACAGAAGAGATCTACCAACATGGCATAATATTCCTCCCTTCTCTTTCCTGTCACCTTCAAGCTTGAGAACTTTGTCCTTAGCAAGTTGCAATCTACCATCGTAAAGCTGCCAAGAATAGACTAAACTTTAGAAGAAGAAAGAACAAGTAAATAATTTGCTTCACCACTATTTACTGAAGCACTGAAATGGGGAGAGGTGGGCCTAAAGTTATATACCTAAGCACATATAATCTTAGTTTTAATTAAAAATCTTAGCCCATCACAAAAAAAAATAAAGATGAAATATTTATATAATCTAGAAAGAAACCACACTATTTTATGAGCCCTGGTGGCACAGTGGTTAGAATGCAGTATTGCAGGCAAACTCTGCCCACAGCCTGGAGTTCGATCCTGATGCAAATCAACGTTGACTTAGCCTTCCATCCTTCCGAGGTCGGTAGAATTCTGTTCTTATTCCAGCCAGCCAGCCAGCCAACCAACTCATAAAGAATATTCAAGATTGTCCAGTGCAAAGATAGTGCCAGATTTGGGAGATATAAGGACATAGTACTTTCTGGCAGGCTTCCTTTTATATTAATGCCCCTTCCCAGGAGCATTGGTAGGAGCAGACAGCAATTATTGCTTCAGTATTACAATGGCCAGCTTGCAACTGCCGTTTTAATTTCTCACAGTGTAAAAGGGTTATGCAATGTTTCAGTATTTTTTCCTTCTTCTCAATCATGTACAGTTCTTGGAGATTGCTTGAAAAAGTCTCTGTAATTTTGATGGCAAGCTTTTTCAGAATTGGTTTGCCATTGCCTCCTTAAAAAGGCTGAGAAAAAGTGACTAACTCAGGGTCACTCAGCTGGTTTTGTGCCTAAGGCGGGACTAGAATTCACAGACTACCAATTTCTAGCCTGATGCCTTAATTACAACACCAAATTGACTCTCCTATATCTCAATATAGATTACCATCATCACAGCAACAAATTTTATTAACATCACTCTCAAGAGAACATATGAAGGTCCCATAATAGCATCAACATGTGATGAAGCTTAATACTTTAGACTTAGATACTAATTTTTGGATCCAAATTCTTTTGGAGTTCAGTTCTCCCCTATCAAAATTCAGCCCTGTCTTAAAGATACATACTCTATATATCACCATTTGGTTAAAGAAGATACACTATTGGATTTCTTTCTGCTCTGCTATTTTAAAAAAAATCAAGTTCTGCCAGAAGAAAGATTGAGTACAATATAGAATTGATTAAATTATTTCCCCTGAAAACTAGATTGCTTTAACACTTCACATGAAGTGTTAAATTCATACAGGAAAGACATCTTATCCTTGCTAAAAGCAAATGACAGGAGATAGTATATAGTGAATTTTTCTTAGATAAGACTTTTCTTTTTTCAGCTTTGCACAAATTTTGGGCTCATATCTCAGTTTCTTGTTCCCTATGCCTTGTGGGGGAAAACCTTAGCAGCCCATTCATTCAAAGTATCTCTAGTGACATTTGTGAAACCCTCAAGGTGGACTATTGTTACCGGGCTACTTGCAATGCTACCTAGAAGCAGATTTGCTTGTTTGAAGGCACTCAGTTTAGGAGTAGACTGATCCTTGGGACTACATGTATATTAGCTCCCAGATCTTCTGCCAGCTGCTCTGTGTCCACAGCTCAGCAGGGAAAACATAGGCAGGAGTCACCAGAGAAAATAGAAATATAATTCATGATTTAAAGGAGAGGATTGAATTGTTTTATTTAACTCAAAACCCTAGCTTGTGCCTCTCTTGTTCTTCTGTTAGACCACAACAGTAGTAGATTTACTCCACCTCTACTAGTTTTTTTTTAAAAAGCTGCGTAGCCGAAAATATGTTCAATATAGTAAATGGATTCTGACTCATCTGTCATGTGCCGAGAAGTTGCTTTCACCATTTGGTGAGTGTGCGCCTTGCCGGGTAACTAAGACACAGAAAGTGGGAAGAGGTTATAAAAATAGGCCTAGATTGTAGACTGCAACATATGGAGAGTTGCAATCAACAAACTGCAACAAGCTTTAGCGGCATCTTTGTCTAGCAATCGGCCGGTGGAAAGATTCTGAGAGGTCCTGCTTTAATTCTTTCTTCTAAGGGACAATAACTGATTAAAATCGCATTTCATAGTTGCTATTGCAAAAATAAGATCTGATATGGATAAATTCTAGTGTGAAGGCAGTGTTTACCTCTAAGGCAGTGCATCTATTTTCAATTTGATGCAGTTTTTAAATGGCTATGCCAAAAAAAAAAAAAAATCCCAAACCTATCTACATTTGTTAACTGCTAATTTCTTTGTGAAGGACAAAACCAAGAAGGCTTGAAATAAACACTTTTCTACAAGCTTTTTTCTGCACACACTTATCAGTTAAGATATGGTGTGTTAATGGGAGGCCTCAGCTCAGATAACCAGTTAAGCCAGTTTTAGCAATCCTCTTTCAAATGTTATTTAATACTGTCCAGCTGTCTATACATATTTTCTCAATAACAGAAGACAAATTCCTTTTTCCCACAAAGGTGTTCTGTTTTTTATTTGTCTGCCATTTTTACATAGTCTTTTTCTCATACAGAAGCCCAGATCAGTGGTAGGATTCAAATTTTTTTTACTACCAGTTCTGTGGGTGTGGCTTGGTGGGTGTGGCATGGCTTGGTGGGCATGTCAGGGGAAGGATAATCTCCATTCCCTCCCCATTCCAGGGGAAGGATACTGTAAAATCTCCATTCCTTCCCCACTTCAGGGGAAGGATACTGTAAAATCTCTATTCCCTCCCCACTCCAGGGGAAGGATACTGTAAAATCTCCATTCCCTCCCCACTCCAGGGAAAGGTTACTACAAAATCCCTATTTTGTCCCGATCAGCTGGGACTCTGGAGGCAGAGAATAGATGGGGGTGGGGCCAGTCATAGGTAGTATTTACCGGTTCTCCAAGCTACTCAAAGCACTACTGGTTCTCAAAAACTGGTCAGAAACGGCTGAATACCACCTCTGGCCCAGATGTATTATACAAGATAATCTATTTCTAAATAGAAGGATAGGTCCTAAAGTCAAGAGGTAAATCTGCTCCCCCCCCCTAGCTATGTGGCTGGTACACCTAAATATATACTAATAACGATGTTAATGACTTTAATAGCTTTATAGATAGATACGAATTGTGATATGTGAGACAGAGTCCTCTAGATCTTTCATAGCTTTCATTGACATGTGGTACATGGTATTAGTGTTTATTAGCTTCAGTGTTTATAATCTTACAATAGATTAAAATTTTAATCTATTCTTGTATTAGAGAAAAAGGAACTTTTTTATCTACAAGCAAGGAAAATAAAAAGGATCATACTCTCACAAAAAACAAATGTGACTTATATACTACTTCAACAGTGCTTTACAGACATCTCTAAGCAGTTTACAGAGTTAACAAATTGCCCCCAACAATCTGACTCCTCATTTTACCAACCTTGGAAGGATGGAAGGTTGAGTCAACCTCGAGCCAGTGAGGATCAAAAACCCCTGGCAGTTGGCAGAATTAGCCTGCAATACTGCATTCTAATCACCGCACCACCATGGCTCTAAGTGGATTGCCTTGATGATCTCTGGGAGAATAAGAACCCAGACAGGCCCCCAGAAAAAAGGAGATCACCTCACACTATTCATTCTTCACAGGGTAGGAAAATGGCATTATTTGCTGTCTCCTTCACTTCCTTACTGATGATACAAAAAAATGACTCCTGTTCTGGAACACAGGCAACAGTATGGTGGCTTGCAAAACAGTCTCTAGATTAGAGATCTTATCTTCCACAGAATAGAGCAGGCATGATGAGGATAGAATTGGACTTTGCTTGCCCTTGCAGCAAAGGGAATGAGAAATATCCAAGAAGTCCTAGTTGGTTGGATGTATGGATGGGTTCCTCATAAGAGAAAAGTGACGAGTTTAAAAGATGGTTTGTGTGCACTAGAACAGTCTAATGATTGGTGATGGTTTAAACTAATTGTAACTATTTTTTCCATCTCGTGTCTTTAATGTATTTCTATTACTCCTGTTTTGCATTCTGCATAACACCAAAGGGAATAGAACAGGGGTGAAATCAACTTACCTTTGCTACCAATTCACAAACGTGAATGTGTGCACGTATGTGCAGAGCGTCAAAAGTGGGATGTGATGATGTCTGGCGGGTGTGTGGAGCCTGCTACCGAGCGTGCCTGCAAAGGTAAGTAGAACAGTGATAGGGGGGAATCTGCTGTGCCATGCAATTTAAATTAGCTAGAAAGCAGGAAATCAGACTATTCTAGCTAATATAAATTGTGCATCACAGCTGATTGTCAGCTGTGTTCACCATTCACCACAACTGGTAGTAATTTTTTACTACCAGTTCCAGTGAAGCAGTCCAAACCTGTAGCATTTCACCCCTGGAATAGAATGATGAATATAAATGTCAGAATCGTTTAAAAAAAAAATAACTTTGAAGGAAGACAAATCTAGATTTTTTTCTTTTTTTCTTCAAATTCCATGTTCAGTACTTTGAATGGCATTCTATACAGAATATAACTATCCCTGCTTTCTTCAAAAGGGGATGAAGCAGTCAAAATCCTTACGGGAACCCTGCAATGAAAGCTGAGATCTGATCCCTAGCATGCACTCAAGACTTAAGACACTATTCTTTGTAGTTCAGTACAATTTTCCAGATCTATAGTTATTCCAGATTTATACAAATAGAGTTCTTTATTAAAGACTTATCAACATTTTAAACTGTAATTGTGGAGTCCCAGAGTAATGATTTGCATTGTGTTAAACGTGCACAAAAGTGTCATTTGGAATGTGTCTGTTTTGCTTTGGGGGGCACTTACCTTTCCTTTAGCTTCATCAATGCAGTAAATACTCCATGCTTACCTGAATGCGTGCAACACATGGTTTTAAAATTCCAAATGAGGCCACTTATTTCAAAATGTTGGGGTTTCATTGTCTAATCTGTGTTCATACAGCCACATTACAAAGAGAAAAGTAAATCTTAAAATCAAAAAAAGTTTTATATTTTTACCAAGAGTACGCAATTTTAAATGTTGTAAAAGCATTATCCCCCAGAAAAAAACACATGTTGATTATAAACAGATTTAAACAGATTGTATGTTAAGATATTAATCAGCACTTCATCAATTTTTATGAAGAGACACTTATGATTTCAGATTATCAAGGAACCTTTATCATATTTAATCAAAATAAAATGTGGAGTGTCTCAATTTGTCTTTTGAATCTGTCAGCATTTATTGTCCTATAGGAATTAAGAAAAGGAAATTGTTCATCATAGGATGATTTGGCAGTGTTCATTTGTGCCTTTTTTGTCATCAGAATTAATTAAACAAGACAGCCCTGACACATTGCTTCTTTCACATCCATTTTGAAAGCTGAACAACTTAATAGGATATTATCTGTACACTGAAATTCAAGATAGGTTTCCAGTGCTGAGCTACAGGAAACCCTCAGAAAGGCATCTTGGTAGACTTTCAGTAAATTTGAGTTCTGTTTTGTCTTAAATGAAATAAATGGATGTTCAAAATTTATTCTGTCTCCTTAAATTTACCAATCTATTAACACACTATGTGGAGTTATTTTTTAAAAAAATAATATTCGACAGACATGTCAAACATGTTGAGGAGAAAATATCACTGTGGCTTAATTAATGCATTTATTTTCAGATTAGTACCACATAAACTGTAATACCATTGTGGGGTCTCTGCCCATCTGTCCTCTACTTGCAGTCTTATTTGCTCAGGGTTGGGATTTACTCTTATGATAAGGTGAAGTACAAAGTTTAATTCCCAACAACTTCGGACACCTTGAAAAGGCTGAGATGCAACTGAAGGCCGCAGACTCCCTTATTTGTACTATGCTTTTCAAGTCATACAAGAAAGTCTGCTTTTAAAAATATTACTTCAGCCCACAGATTATATGTCACCGACAGTGTTCTCTAAAGATAATCACAGAAATGTGGCAATAACAGTTTGACATTGAAATTAGTTCACAACATAACTGAAAACTAATTCCATGTCAAACTGTTTTTGCTACAATCTTCTAATATGCCACATAGTTTTCAAACATGTAAACATTAATTGGGTAAACTGTCTCATGCTTATGACAATTAATTTCATGAGAAGTAAACTATTTGGGAACCAATAGGTCTTAAACACTGGAGAAATTGTTTAAAGCAGTCCAAACTCTAGTTTTCATTATAATTTATGAAATCCACATTCTTCTTGAATCTGTAATAATTACCAAGCAAAAACAAAAACAGCTTTAGGAAATGTTACAAAACTTGCAGAAAAAGGAAACTTGAACATAGGGGATATTTTTAATACAATTTTTATAATGTACATCAGTAGAAATTGGGAACTGTGCCCAATTTGGAGATCACTGAAAATGCCAAATGAGCTTTATCAACAGTAAATGACAATCCAGAAATACAAAACATTATGTTTCCCATTGATCTTCTTTGGTTGTTGAGAAGGTGGTGGCCTTACAGCTTCAGCGTACCTTGGAGGAAGCTAACTATCTTGACCCCTTCCAGTCTGGCTTCAGGCCCGGTTACAGCACTGAAACCGCTTTGGTCGCATTGACCGATGATCTCTGGAGAGCCAGAGATGGAGGCTATGCGTCCATCCTGGTTCTCCTTGACCTCTCAGCGGCTTTCGATACCATCGACCATGGTATCCTTCTGCGACGACTGCGGGAGGTGGGGGTGGGCGGCACTGTTTTACAGTGGTTCTCCTCCTACCTCTCGGACAGGTCGCAGTCGGTGTTGGTGGGGAGGGAGAGATCGTCCCCGAGGCCCCTAACCTATGGGGTGCCGCAGGGCTCGGTTCTGTCCCCCCTACTATTTAACATATACATGAAACCGCTGGGCGAGATCATTCGGAGGCACGGGATTAAGTACCATCAATATGCGGACGATACGCAGTTGTATCTGTCCGCCCCGTGCCAACTCAATGAAGCGGTGGACGTGATGAACCGGGGCCTTGAGGCTGTTAAAGACTGGATGAGAGCTAACAAACTGGTACTCAACCCGGAAAAGACCGAATGGCTGTTGTGTTTCCCTCCCAAAAATTTGGTTAACGTTCCATCAATCAGGCTGGGGGGGCAAAATTTATCCCCCTCAGATAGGGTCCGCAACTTGGGAGTCCTCCTGGACCCACAGCTGAGTTTTGACCACCATTTGTCGGCTGTGACCAGGGGGGCATTTGCCCAGGTTCGCCTGGTGCGCCAGTTGCGGCCCTACCTGAACCGGGAGGCTCTCACAACAGTCACTCGAGCCCTTGTGATCTCTAGGCTGGAATACTGCAATGTGCTCTACATGGGGCTGCCCTTGAAGAGCATCCGGCGACTTCAGCTAGTCCAGAACGCGGCCGCGCGAGTGATCATGGGCGCACCACGGTTCGCCCATATAACACCAATCCTCCGTGAGCTGCGCTGGCTACCTGTTGATCGTCGGGTGCACTTCAAGGTCTTACTTACCACCTATAAAGC
The DNA here is from genome assembly GCF_051295495.1 of Thamnophis sirtalis. Classification (NCBI taxonomy): domain Eukaryota; kingdom Metazoa; phylum Chordata; class Lepidosauria; order Squamata; family Natricidae; genus Thamnophis; species Thamnophis sirtalis. Next base: position 84,414,478 of record NW_028261386.1, on the reverse strand, counting down.
GCTCCATGGTAGTGGATCTGACTATTTGAGAGACCGCCTCCTGCCAATTACCTCCCTGCGTCCCATCAGATCGCACAGAGTAGGCCTCCTCCGAATTCCATCCGCCAGTCAGTGCCGACTGGCGACCACGCGGAGGAGAGCCTTCTCAGTTGCAGCTCCGACATTATGGAACAACCTCCCCGTGGAGATCCGTACCCTCACCACAGTCCAGGCCTTCCGCACAGCCCTCAAGAACTGGCTATCCCGTCAGGCCTGGGGATAGGATTACTCTCACCCCGCCCGAATGTTGAGTGAATGTTGTGTTCTTATGACCAATTTCCTTTAATCACGTTTCTTTTCTTTTTAAGTCTTGTCTTGCACTCCCTTCCCTTTATTGTTGTAAGCCGCCCTGAGTCCCCTCAGGGAAAAGGGCGGCATATAAATTTGCAATAAAACTAAAAACTAAAAACTAATAACGATTCTGATGTGTTACATTCAACTGCTGCATTGAGGGAATGTGTAGGAATCTCTTTGGGATAATATGAAGCCTGATACATTTTATATAAGTGAGTGGTTGTAGTCTTGGAATTCATTTCCCCCCCATAAAATTGATAATAACCGATCTATATTTTGACAAATGGAAAAACATCTATAACGATTGTTCATTCTTAATCGATCAAGTTTGCCATATTTCAACATATAGGGTTTCTTTTACAATTAGTGGGTTTCTGAAAAAGGACACTATTATTATTATTTCATTGTTCATGAAATATGTCACAGAAGAGCATCTAAAGAAACCCTAAATAACATCTAAAGATAGCAAATGTCACGGAAGTGCATCTAAAGAAGCCTTGAACAATTTGAGAAGTGAGAAAGAAGTGATTCACCAATTCCAATTTTCCATGTTTTTGTTTTGGTGTGGAAGGGAGTGTTTATGAAAGTATCATAGAGTAAGAAACTTATAGCATTTCCTATGTATTGGAGCAGTTATGATGGGAGGAATTAAGTTTCTGTTGATTTTAGCTAGCACAATGGGCAAAATATGTTCAGTTGCATAGAATGATTCTTGTTTCTTACTACTTTCTAAACAAAAAGGGAAGTTTAGAATGCTTCGTTCCGCACAAGAAGACTCCACCTGGTTGTAGAAGTTCAAAGATTAAAATCACAGTTTTAATTGATACTATATTACTTACTGGTCTATAAAGAAGGATCTGATAGCTTGAGATGATGGAAGGCACATCTGGAATGGAGCCATTTCATTACATTGGAGTAGGATTTTATACTAAGTACCGTATGCCCCCCCAAACCAAGTTTCTTGCTTAAATACGTATTTACAAGATGTATTTACCCATCAACCCATGCCAATTCTATGATAACCATTCACTGTTTGTGCCAGAGATATTGAAGTGTTCTCCCAATTATCTTGGAAACAGTTCTTCCCCCCACCCAATGCTGGGATTTAGGTTGTCTTCCAGGTGAACTTTTAATTCTAAGTGACAACACATAATCACTAGTACATTTTCTCTTGTCTTTCTACAGTTTCTTAAAATAAACATTTGCTAGGTTTGTCACTGAAGAAGCAATGGGACTACATAGAGTGCAGAGCAGTGGTGGGTTGCAGGCCGTACGCCCTGGTATGGGCGTACCGGTGCCTGCCCAAAGCACTGGGTACCATTCCGGTACAGTGCTCTGGAGGGCCCACCTGCCTGCCCGTGCTCCTTACCTGTCTTTAAACTCTTCAGTGCTTCCGCGCATGGCACGTATAGCGCCTGCATAACACTCCGCTGAGCAGGTGGAGCATTGCAGAGGCTCACAGGGGCATTGCTGAATGGTAAGATGCATGCGCGTGCTGAGCGTGTTCATGCATGCGTTCAGGACGCCGGAACTCACCACTGGCGCACAGCTGTTATTTTGGGGTTCACAATGGCAGAAGAAACAGGACTTCAAAATCTGGCACATGGTAGCAAACAGCTAACTAATGTTGGGCCTGGTTTAATACTTGAACTATCAGGAAAGACCACCATGTTAAGGACCAGAAAGTAAAAAAAATAAAAATTCTAGAAGAAGGGCAATGGGAGAGTACTTCCATATTGCTATTAAAAGGTAAATGTTTTCTCTATCAAATCATGACCAACTCTAAGGGGTGATACTCATCTCCATTTCTTAATTGAGGAAGCTAGCATTGTCCAAAGACACTTCCTTGGTCATGATTATATACTGAGGCAACATAATACTGTTATCTTCCCACCAAAGTGGTACCTATTTATCTACTCATAGTTGGTGCATAGGAGCTGGAGCAAGAACAGGAACTCACCTTTTCACCCGACATTCGGGTTTCAAACCCTAGTTGTCAGCTTTCCATCTGAGAAGGTCAGTGTCTTTAACTGCTATAGGGAAATATTCATGTAGGGGCTAGGATTGAAACATTACTCAAGGAAAACTTTTATATCTCCCTAAAAGCACAAAGGTTGCAGTGGCTTGATAAATTCATTCACTGTGTTCTTAGAAATTAGACTTGCCCCTCCTATCTCCTTATAGACTTCATTCACTGCAATCTAGATTGGAAAAAAGTTACTCCAAAAATGAGATTATATAAGGATTCAGTATTTATTGGAAGAAAGAATGTTCCATTGAATCCATTCCGATGAACTACCTACTCTTGGTAGTCCTTGATACATGACCACAATTGGAACTAGAATTTCCACTGCTAAGCAAAGTGGTTGTTAAGTGAATGGTGTCCAATTTACCACTTTTTGTCACAGTTGTTAAGCGAATATCTAAAGTTGTTTAGTGAATCATGTGGTCATTGAGCAAATCCAGCTCTCCCCATTAACTTTGCTTGTTGGAAGCCAGCTGGTTGCAAATACAAACCCATGACCCCAGGATGCTGCAACCATCATAAATACATGCTGGTTTCCAAGAGCTCAAATTCTGATCACATGACAGTAAGGATGCTGTGATGGTCATAACCACAAGGATCAGCTGTTAGTCATATTTTTCAGTGCTGGTGTAATTTTGAATATTTGCTAAATGAATGGTTGTATGTCAAGGACTACCTATATTCAGACAATTTAGGGAAATTCAAGTCCATTTTTGCCTGTTGTTTGTACAGAAAGAACTAGACATATGCATTCATACATATATGCATAAACAAACTCACTTTATGTGAAAGACAGCAGCATCCATCTGCTCACAGTTTTAATAACTGTCAGCTTTATACATGTGACAAGTTATTTTCACACCTCCATTCTTGCCCCACAGCTTCTACTGAGATGTGGGAAGACAATACTGATTTTTTGAAGGCACACAGATTGCTTTTCTGTATCCCTTCACATCTTTATGCCACTGACAAAATTTTGAGAGAGTTCACATTTGACTCAATCTGCTTCAGATGAGCCTAGATTCAATTTGGATATGTTTCAAACTTTTCCTAATCATCAAAGTTTAATTTTCCCATTTGGCTGGACTGATACACATTACGTATAATTGGATTCCTTCCCATCCTATGTTTTGCATCTGGCTCCACTCCAGGCGATATTTTTCATTCAACTGCTTTAGTTAAAGCACAAAGTAGATATCATAACCTTTCAATTTGCTCATATACAATCTACAATTTATCAGTGATCACTGAGCTTGTCACTATGCTTTAAAGTCATTTTGAAGAATTAATCAAGTAAATTTACAGTGGAAAAAACAAGGACAACCATTCTTCATGCAGGTTTTTTTAAAAAACAGAAAAGATGGAGAGATCCTGCCTCCCTGCATAATCCCAGGAATGGTTAAAATATTTTTCCACCTCCTCCTTCTCTAGTGCCTCATTATTTGCTATCAAGCCAATGTAAATTCTCAGCAACAAACAGAAGTCTTTTCCAGAATTATGTATTCCGATTCTGGCTGTTCAAACCTTCAATGATACACTATCACCATTTTTGGATGCATCTACTTCATTGCAGATGGTATTTTCCTTCTTTCTCTTTCCACTCTTCTCAGTGGTATGGATTTCACAAGGGAGCAGTGTCTAATAATGTATACAAAATATAATAATTTGAGCCTCATATTTTCTCTCTCACATGAGAACAGTGGATTGATTTCTTCTAAGATCCATTGTTTGTTTTCTTAGCTATCTTATGAGAGTTCTTTAACATAAAAGTTGGTGTCTTGAATAGATGTCAGTACTCTATTTATTCTTCAATAGCTTCGGTAGCTTCTTTAAAGCCAAAGAGGAAGTGAAGATACGTTCTTTGTAAGTAGTATGGAAGCGTTTCTCTAGTCTGATGTACATAAATCTTGACACGGTACCTTCTATTCCAATAAGAGCCTATGTTAAATTATATCATATTGGCCTACGTTAAATTAATCCCATTGGCTATCAGTTGGACTACAAAGTTTCTGAGCCAGCTGTTAACCACTGCTAGTGACAATCCTCAGAGTACTAATGACCAGATGACTGCAAAGAATATAAATCCTTCCATTCCCTATCAGTCAGTTAGAACTGAAGAAGCTTCTTGGATGAGAAGTGAAATGTTTTCAAAGGAAAAAAAAAACAAGAAAGTCCAATTCCCTTTTTTTTTTTTAAAAAAAAAGCATCTTTGGGACAACAATGACCTGAATGATTGAGAATTTCCATAGACATTCCACATGGTTATTTTGTAGGCTACACGGAGAATGACATCTATAGGGTTTATTTTCTTACTCCTATTTATCCACTATCTTATTTGTATCATTAAACTCAGGACACTTCTTATTTTTCTTTCATGGCACTTTCATGCTCCTGGGTAGGAAACTAAATGTACTACTGGTAGAATCTTTTGAAGTTCAGAATTAATTCTAAGAGCTTGGGAAATTGATTTTCAGGACAGAACTTCAAAGCTTTTAAGCATTAGGAATGCAGCATATTAATCTCCAAAGTGACATAATCCATCTCACCTTATATTATCAAGCAAATAGCTCTAATTAAGAATGCCAAGGGTTTTTTTTTTACATTTCTTCTGAAGTATAGAACTTCACCACTGTGAAACCAGTGTTTACCTTGCACAGGAATATGGTTGTTCTGCCTTTAATTCTTGAAATCCATTGATGCTTTTTGACTCAGGATTTTGAATTACTTTTTAAACAGTCCTTGGAAGCTTGGAAATATTTCCAATGCCCTTCCTAATATTTCATCTGTCTTGCTTTCTTGAGTTCCAAGACCATTTAACTATAGGTGGCTTCATAAAGTTTTAAAAAATAGCATTTTATATATAACAATCATTGTCTAAAAGAGAGTAACATACTGTCTATCCTTCTACATCATATCCACCAAGATTTAAAAGGGCCCATCCAACCATCCCAATCCAAGGTCTGGGAAAAAGCCTGGTTAGAAAGTGAGACGCATACCAATTTCCAAAATATACTGTTCCAAAGGAAATTACAATATAGAGGCCCTACGAGTGGTGGTATACACCAATGTTCCCTCTAATTTTTTTTCAGTGTGTGCGGAAAAGTATAGTATTTGAGCAGCACATTTTCATGCCTGGGCACCTGAATTTTTTTCACAGATGTTTCACAGAGCAATTGATTTATAGGATCCGAATTGGAATGGAGAAAAATGGTTTTGTCTGTGTGTGTGTGTGTTTGAGTGAGCGAGGGATCCAGTAAGGGAACTGCGCTTATTTAGGAAAGAAGGTAAATTATTGCAAACATGATCAATCGAAGATAAGTATGGGGACAGGTTGGGCAGTAGAGAGAAAGTGATAAAAGAGTGGGAGAGAGGAAGAAAAAAAGAGGGAAGAGAGACAGAAAGAGACAGAGAAGGACAGAGAAAGTGACAGAAGAGTGGGAAAGGAGAGAGAAAGAGAGACAAAGAGAAAGAGGGTGAAAGAGACAGAAAGAGACAAAGAGGAGAGAGAAGGGAGAAGGAGAAAGTGACAGAAGAATGGAAAAGAGGGAGAAAGAGAAGAGAGACAAAGAGAAAGAGGATGAGAGAGACAGAGAGAGAAGAGAGGAAGAGGAAAGAGTAAGAGAGAACATCTCATTTCAACCCTGAGGTGCAAATATTCTCTTTGATTGGTAATTTTATTTGTCCATTTACTATCCAATACTCTCATTTCTCCTTAAGTTCATCGAGAATTCCCTTCTTTTTATTGAATTTATCACAATACCGTGAGAACAACTTTTTCACAATAGCTTTACAGCTATTTAAAATATATAGTAATTTAGGTCAGGTTTTCAGAACATTAGTCTATTTATAAGTCACTAAGTGCAAAGAAACAGATTCAGAAAGTTGGCTTCCCTTTTTGTAATTGCCTATTGCCTGCTTAATTTTCTACCTACATTTTTGATAACTGATATTCACGTTGACCCAAGAAGCCCATCATAGAAAGAAACCCTCCCTATGAACTTTGTTGGGTTTCCATGGAATGAAGTTTGATCTTTTTCTCAACCATACAGTAGCATATTCTTTCTAAGGAGGATATAATCAAGATAGTCCATAATTGCCTATCAATCTAACAGTATGGCGATTGACAATCTCTTTATATTTCAACTCTAACTCTTTCAGTCTTAAAGGTTTGGTGAGGAGAAATCCAAAAATTCTTTTAAAGAGGGAAAAAAATGCTTGCACAATTGCACCCATTGAGACATGTATATATACACAACACACAGAGAAACAAACCTAACAAAGTGCTAAGTCTGCCCACCAACTAACTAACTAACTAACTAACTAACTCTCTCTCTCTCTCTCTCAAAGAGAGGGAGGGAGGGAGGGAGGGAGGGAGGGAGGGAGGGAGGGAGAGAGAGAGAGAGAGAGAGAGAGAGAGAGAGAGAGAGAGAGAGAGAGAGAGAGAGAGAGAGAGAGAGAGAGAATCCCTCCTTCCTTCAGCCCAACACTCTTGCTGGAATCCCGGATGGATGAGAGGGACTGCAGAGGGTCTCCTCGAGTCTAGGGCAGTGAGTCATTCGATGGAAAAGTTGCCTCTTGGAAGGAATGACCCGGAGAAGCAAAGAGACAGGAGAGACGAAGCGAGAGCCAAGCCAGGTCATTCCTTTCAAGAGGCACGTTTCCCATCGAATGACTCGCTGCCCTAGACTCAAGGGGACCCTCTGCAGTCCTTCTTGTCTGGCCGGGATGCCAGCGAAAGTGTTGGGCTGAAGGAAGGAGGGATACACACACTCACAGTCTCCCTCCCTCCCTCCCCTCCTCCCTCCCTTCCTCTCTCTCTCTCAAATGGCAAATCCGAGCAGCCGCTGCTGGGAGCTGGTCCCATGCCTTCTCCCAACCCCCACACCCCTTCTCTCAGCTACTTCCTGCCTTGTGATTGCTGTCTCCAGGCTGGCTCTCCCCTCCTATTATCATGGAAGGCGTCTCACAAAAACCACTGGGCGGCAGTTGGAAACTGCTGCGCGGTGTTTTGTTGCCACGTGCGCGGCTGTGCACCCGCGCACCTTAGAGGGAACAGTGGTATACACTTCCCTTCCCTAGGTAAAGGTAATGGTTCCCTTCGCACTTATGTGCTAGTCGTTCCCGACTCTAGGGGGCGATGCTCATTTCTGTTTCAAAGCCGAAGAGCCAGCACTGTCCGAAGACGTCTTCGTGGTCATGTGGCTGGCATGATTAAATGCTGAAGGAACATGGAATGCTGTTACCTTTCCTACTGGTTTGCAAATGTGAATGCAGGCACCACCTCCACACATGCACCAATCATTATGCGCATGCACTTTTAGTGAAAAAAGGGCCTAAATGGGATGCCATAGAGCCGTGTGCGGGTGGGCAGAGCCACCTGCTATTTCCGCTACTGGTCGGGCAATCTGGTCTGAACCGGTAAAATACCACCTCTGGGCCCTACCTCCTGGGATGACAGTACTTAATTGATAAAACCCAAAGGAAACCAACTTCTACAGAGGAGCACATAAGATAAGCAAGCACTTTGGGAGATGCATCCTCTTAATTGTTAGGCCCTTGGCCATGTAAGAGTTTAGCAATTCAGCAACTTGAAAGGTTATCTATAACTAACTGACAATTGGTGTCATTCACAGTGCAGAGGTATTTTATGGCCATGGGAAGGTTTGTACATCACTACTTCTGCCACTGCATTCCAGACCAACTATAGCTTCTGAGGGCTATAAGGATCTTCAAGGGCAGCAATAAAGGCACCTCTGGCAAAGTGACCAAGGAATGAATGTCTATGAGGAGAGCCTCTCAATCCAGGAACAAGTACAAGTTGCAAACAAAAATTGAAAATCCAGGAGGATCCCCAGAGTTTTGAGTCAGGCAATGTTCAGGACCATGAAGGAAAATTGTCAAAGCTGGGAGGACCAAGCACCCATAACCACTTGGTTTTGCTAAGGTTGAGTCTAAGCCCATTGCTCTTCATTCAGGCCCCAACAGCCTCAAGGAACTGGGAGAAGACCTTGGCTGCATTGGTGGTCAGTTAGGAGTCAGGATGTACAACACAATGTCATTCACATACTAGTCATAAAGATAAAGATAAAGGTTCCCCTCGCACATAGGTGCTAGTTGTTCCCGACTCTAAGGGGTGGTGCTCATCTCCATTTCAAAGCCAAAAAGCCAGCGCTATCCGAAGACGTCTCCGTGGTCATGTGGTCAGCATGACTAAATGGCGAAAGTGCAGGGAGCGCTGTTACTTTCTCACCAAAGGTGGTTCCTATTTTTCTACTTGCATTTTTACATGCTTTTGAACTGCTAGGTTAGCAGAAGCTGGGACAAGTAATGGGAGCTCACTCCGTTACGCGGCACTAGGGATTCAAACTGCTGAACAACAAGCTCAGCGTCTTAGCCACTGAGCTACCGCGTCCCTACTAATCATACATGACACTAAACCAATAGATGATCTTCCCCACAAGCCTCGTGAAGAGGAGAAATAAGAGATCAAATCCTAAGGAACCCCATAATTTTTTCAAATAATTAACACTTCCACATACTTCCTGCTTGTTTTTGGACTTCAGCCATGTTGTTCTCAATGCTATCTTCCTTACTTTTTATTTACTTTCATATCTACTGACAGCATGCTTGATAGTGAAGTTAGACAGAAGGCAGCTTACAGGATTACTTTAGGTCTATTCTTTACAGACGGACTAGGACTTAGTGGAGTGGCCATGAAGGGCTTTTCTTTAAGCAGTCAATTTCACCATCTCCTCCAACTCCATTAATTTCACCATCCATACATCCACCTATGATATGCATTGAGAGAGTTAAGCAACAGGTTCAGACAGAATATTCCATTTAAAAAAAACAACATCTTTTACACTGTTTGGATGGGTCTATCCAGTGCTTCCCATGGCATCATGAAAAAAATCAGGCTGCTGATGGAGACAACACAAGCATTTCCATATCCATTTCTTGTGTGTCTCTTACATTCCCCATTTCAGGCAGTTTGCAATCTACTTTTTTTTCTTTCTCTTTTTAATACTGGTACTTTACAACTGCAGTCCTTCTAAAGGCCTGTACACTTCCTTTTTGCTGTAACTAAGAAGCTGCTTATACATCACATAAAGGAAAAAGGGAGTTGGGGCTTCTTAGAAATATGATAAATTCACTCAACAATTTCTCAGCCCTGGGAAGGATAGATGGCTGCTTCGTTCCCTCTCAGTTCCCTACCATTCAATGATCTTCTCTGTTTTTTAAAAGCATCTTTGAGGCAATGTGTCCAGTCAATGACAAAAGAAAGGGCGTGAAAAAAAGTCCAGGGGTGCACCTGCCTATTCCTCACCCTTGACTGGGAATCATTGCTCCAAGGCAAAATTCTGCTGGCTGGCAAATCGCCAAAATTGATGGCCAAATATGGCCTTTTGCAGGCTTGTGCCTCAGTGTGCATATTTTCCAATGAGACAAACCGAGACAGGAAGATCATTTTATTACAATTTATCAGAATATTCAGACAAAAGGGTTTCCTCATTCAAAGAGGGAACCCCGATCTTTAGCTTACATCCCCTTTTATAGTTAACGTAACAAAGAAACCCGAATGAGGAAAGTTGATTGGACAGGATAATAGCATACATGTTTATTAAAATGAGATCTGAAGGGGAATAAATTGTAAGGAGAAAGGTTGTTTAGGGTTCACAAGAGATAAGCCAGATCTCAATTTGTACTAATAAACTTTTCTTATCTGGAGCTAGTCTCCAGATTGTTTATCAATTTAAGAATGTTAAAAGCTAATAAATCTTGAACATCACTTTAAAAGAAAGAATATAAATCAGATTAAAATACAAACTAACTATCTAAGTTAACAAATAACAAAACTCATGTTATTTGCCCCTCAGTATGTAGCTAATTATGATGTGAGGGAACTAGATTAACACTATTAATTGTGGATAACTAAGTGAAATATTTATTATAGAAAAATTAAATTTGATGATATATGCTTGCGGCTTTTTCACACTTCTGATGGGCCGCTCATGCTTGTAGCTGAATGGGAAGAAGAAACACCGGACAAATCCTTCTTGTGATGAACTCTGGCCCCGAGCAATGCCCGGGAGAGCCTTTTTATTAGTCCCAAACAAAGGAAAGGTGTATACAATATTACATCAACAAGCACATGACTAAATAATCCAATGATAAATATACAGCGTGGCAAAAAGCTTCGTCTCTGGGCAAAAGAGGGGGTGCGTGGCAAGGGGGGCTGCTTCTTCCCCCCGGCAGGAGAAGAGAGATAAGGAATAGGGAGGGGGAAGGGAGGAAAGTGAGCAGCTCCGCATTCCTGTCTTTGAAGTGCTAACTGCTACTTTGAAGTGCTAACTGCTAGATAAATGCTGGTACAGAAAGGCACACTAATTAATCAAGAATGTTTTTGTTAGTATCCATCTTTGGCCTATATTTTCCAGACAGCCTTGGCCGTCCTATATACAGAGATAGCAATGGGTCTCAACATATGCTATCTGTAGTAACATAGAACAACAGATGGAAATGAAATGATAAATTTGATTAACTTCGAGGGACAAATAATAATATTGTTTATGTATTAAGAAAAGTTAAACTTAAGATGGAGATATAGAAAGGAAATAATATGGTTGAAATTAGAAATGGAAGTATGATGTAAAATGAACTATGTATATGAGAAAATGTTAAAGGGGAAAGCCTGGGCAACACTTTTTTTTTATAAAAGAAGTTGAAATTTGTAACAACAACAAAAACTTTGCTTAAAAAAAAAATCAGGCTGCTTAGCAAATAGGCACAAGTCAAAGGCAGCTGAATAATTGAAGGGAACAGCAATAATCACCTGCCCAAACTTTCCTGACAAAAGGGAAAACCACGAAATGTTTTTCAATTCTGTCATACTATCAAAAGTTGAGTTTAGTTTCAGGGCTTCTGTTTTATCCTTCTCTATATCATACTTTATTTTACAAGTAGTCCTCAACTTACCATTGCCATTGAACTTGCAGTAACAGTTGTACGTCATAACAGTCATTAAACAGGTTATCATGTCACTGCACAGGATTTTACAACCTCCTTTTTTCAGCAGTCAGAAAGCCAACTCAATGGTGTTTGTCACAGTTAAGTAAACCCATTGATTGCTATAAATATTTTTTGTCAGAATACGGGTTCCCGGCAAAAACATTGTAAATTGTGTGACTGCAGGACTCTGCAAAAGGCCATAAATGCTAGCCAACTGCCAAGCACCCAAAATGCAGTCACATGACCGGGAGGGGGCAGCCATAAGAACTTTGAATTTGGGCCATAAGTACCTTTTGGGAGAGGCCTATCATAACTTTAAATGGCTGCTAAGTTGCTAAGGTTGCAAGTCGAGGACTACCTGTACTTATAACTTTCTTTTTAGGAAACATTCCATGAACACACTATCCCCATAGCCAGAACTTCCACAGAACACAGAATAAGGGTTGGAGGGGACCTTGAGAGATCTTCTAGTCTAACCGCCTGTGGAGCATGAGACCCCATACCATTCCAGACAAATGGTTGTCCAATCTCTTCTTTAAAGCCAAGTTCAGGCAGCCTGTATTCAGACCAACACTTACACATGTGATCCAAGCACAGGCTCAGAATACATGCATTCCAGGCACACATTTCCCAAAGATAGAGACAGCAGTATAATGCCATCTGGCATGAGTGCAAGAAGGGAAAGGGGGAATCAAAATACAGGGGGAAAGGAACTGCACCATATGAGTTACATCATTGCCCTTGAATTTAAGCCCAAGGGAGGGGAAGGAAGAATTGAGAATATTAAATTTAGTTAATAATTAAATGGATGGCACTAAAACTATCGTATTGGCTACTCCCACAAGCAGAGGGAGATCTATAGCAGATCGCCTTTCACTTGTCGGGCAAAGAGCATCTTCAGAGAGGCCTCTCCTGTAGATCCTTAATAGCTTCATAACAAGAAGCCACCTGGTGCAAAAATGTAAACGAGAGAGAACTTGTGGACAGTTTGGAAGCCTGGATTGTAGTATTTCCTAGACTAAGAGCATATGCAGAAGCCCTTGTTTATTCCTTTCTCTTACTGTTCACAGAAGCACCAGCAGCGGTGGCAAAGTATGTGATTTTGCAAAGTGCCCATCAAAAGAATAATGGAGTAAACTGGGGGAAATAACAATTAAAACTGGGGCAATGACTCCAGCACAGGGGTGTCAAACTCAATTTCATTGAAGGCTGCATCAGGATTATGTTTGATTGGGGGGGGGGTGGACATGGCCAGGGTGAGTGTAGCCAGCTCAACATCACTCGTACTGGGGGCGCCTATGGTGGCCCAAACACTCTGCCAGTAAAAACAGGCTCCCAAGCTCCATTTTCGGCTGAGACAGCCTCCTGCAACCCTCTGCCAGCCAAAACGGAGCACATGTGATCCGCCCATGGCCCTCGCAAATTCCATTTCCGCTGGCAGAGGCAACACAGGCCAGTCCTTTGTGGTTTCCAGGGCCACCCCACTGGCCAGATCTAAGCAGCCTGAGGGCCAGATTTTGGCCCTGGGCCTTGAGTTTGACACCCGCCCCCCCAATCAACTTATCTTTGCTACTGGTTCGCAAATGTGAGTGCTTGGAAGTGCCACTTCCACACATACACAGGATCATCCACACATGCATAGCCTCAAAAATGGGACATGATGACTTCCGAGCAGGTGGAAGTAGCCTCCCACCGCCACCACTACCGATTCGCCAGGACTGGGTAGAACTGGCTGAATTGCACTATTGCCCCTGCTCCAGTGCAACAACTTGCCTCCAGAAGTGGGTGCTCCAACAGGTTTTTAATAAGAGATTGGACAACCATTTGTCTCAAATGTTATAGGGTTTCCTGCCTGAGCACGGGATTGTACTAGAAGACCCTAGAGACTTAGACTTCGAATAACTTCATTGTCACTCTTAAATGGTACATTAATTGGCATACATTAAAATGGAATTTCGTTGCATACAACTCTCAAAGGGTCACCATCTCCAATATACACTACATAAACATGACTGAAATAAATAAATTACAAAATTATGTGCATATCCACATATATTATGCGACACAGAGAAACAACACAGTCTGATTCGGATGTATACATGTATACATGGCGAGGGACATCCAAGGTTAAGGTGACCAGATGTCCCGATTTCAGTGGGACAGTCACGATTTCTAACAATTTGTCCCGTGTCCCGGGCGTTTTAAAAAAGTCCCGATTTTCTGGCTTCATGTTGAAAGCCCAGTGGATTTGCTTAAGAAATCCTAACCGGGGCAAGACAAAAGACACTCTGTCTAACCTCTCTCTCTCTCTGTCTCAGTACTTTCATTGAAGATATAATTAAAACGTTAAAGCAAGAAAACGGACCCCCCCCCCGCCCTTTTACCTCATTTTATAAGAAAAGATGACTCAGTACCATAGAGCTCCAGGAAATGCTTGGCTAGAGAAGTCACGAGTGTTACTTCCTGGATTTTCCGGATGGGAGAGGCACGGAGGTTGGAAGTCTGCTCATGTGGGAAAAATGGTGGCAAAGTTTCTTTGAAAAATATTTCCCTGACTAATTTCACCATTTTAATTTGCTCAGTTCTTTGTATTAACAACATCATTCTGGATTGACTTGGAGTTCCTGCCTGCTGGTAAGTGAGCTGGGTTTTTTTTCTTTTATTTTTTAATGTATTTTAATCAAAATACATTAAAATTTTGATGTTTGGCAACAGATTCGTATTTATGATGGTTTCAGTGTCCTGGGATCATATAATCACTTATGTTACTAACTTATCAGCTGCAGTTATTCACTTAAGAACTGTGGCAAGAAAGGTGGTATAGTGACCAAAGTTACAATAGCATTGAAAAAAGTGACTGATGACCATTCTTCACACTTAGCGACCATTTTCACACTTAGCAACCGTTGCAGCATCCTCATGGTCACGTGATCAAAATTTTGATGTTTGGCAACAGATTCGTATTTATGATGGTTTCAGTGTTCTGGGGTCATATAATCACCTTTTGACAAAGTCAAATGGGGAAACCAGATTCACTTATGTTACTAACTTATCAGCTGCAGTTATTCACTTAAGTACTGTGGCAAGAAAGGTGGTATAGTGACCAAAGTTACAATGGCATTGAAAAAAGTGACTGATGACCATTTTTCATACTTAGCGACCATTTTCACACTTAGCGACCGTTGCAGCATCCTCATGGTCACGTGATCAAAATTTGGATGTTTGGCAACAGTTACAATTTATATTTGTAAATTGTAGTTATGTTGAAATAAAAAATATATTATAATAGTATTTTTGTGTTGTATGAAAATTTTTGTTGCTCCGTATAAAATTTTTAATCAAGCCCCCCACCCCACCCCCACCCCGGTCAAAGGTGTCCCTCTTTACCAATCTGAAAATCTGGTCACCTTATCCAAGGTCCTTTCCCATTCTGCTATTCTATTGTATTCTAATGCAAAAGGCGATTCGACCCTATAGTGTAGCAACCGAGCTATTTAGAGACAAGCGCTCTTGCTTTCCTCCATCCGCCTCGCCGGAGGGATTTTGCTCCATGTTTCCGCCTGCAGCGAGCATCAAAGAGTACACAGCTGGCTACGCCTTTCTCCCGCTTGGCTGATGTATCTCCGCGCAGCTCCCCCCCACCGCCGCACTGCTTTCCTTTCAAAATAAAAGCCGTCGAGCGAAATGCACTTTTTGCCTAAGTTTCCTCCCCTAGCGAAGAAGCGCCTCTTAGAGGGGGAGCGAACGGCCTCCGCCCCTTTCATAAGTTTTATAACTCGCTGGGTTTCCGCGTCCTGTGACTCCAGTCAGGTGGTTCCCGCCTTTTTTTTTCCTCCGTCCCTGCCGGCGGTCGGGAACATCCTTTCCCGCCAAAGAAGCGGCGTTGGACAAAGAAAACTCCCGGAGTTGGTGGGGTGGGGAAATCCACGCGAGAGGGAGCTATCCCCCTCTTCCCTTCCTTGCTCCCGCCAGTGCTGGGCTTTCCCACGAGCGCGGGTCGAGGAGGGTGGAAGCCGGGCTGAGTGGCGAAGCCAGAATGGCTGGAGCAGAGAGAGGCGGCGTCGGAGTGCCTGAGAACCGGGAACATCTCTTTAAGGTTTTAGTCATCGGGGAGCTGGGTGTCGGCAAAACAAGTATCATCAAGCGCTACGTCCACCAGCTCTTCTCTCAGAACTACCGGGCTACCATCGGGGTGGATTTCGCTCTCAAAGTCCTCAACTGGGACACCAGGACTCTGGTCAGGTTGCAGCTCTGGGACATCGCAGGTGAGAGGGGGGGGGGGGGCAGAAGAAATTGGGCTTTCTGGAAAATGGACAATCCGGCCAGACTGGATTTCTTCAGCTGGAAGGGGAAAGTCCCTTTGCATGTTCTGAGACCTTGTGAGCAAGTTGCAACTGGCTTCCTTCCATAAGATAAAGACCACGGGGCATAGTACCTTGAGTTGCCCTGAAACGAATTGGGGGAGGCTTCGACTTCAGATCCTTTACTCAATTCCTAAAATCCGTCTCTTTTGCTCCTTTCTATATAGCTCGAGATAAAGTATGAGAAGTTGTGCTGGGTTGTATTGTACTATGCTGAGCTGCTGAGAGGAGGGAGGTTGTTAAGGATTCTGGGAGTATGTTTGGCTCCAACTTGGAAAAATCTATTTGTTTGGAATATACTTACTAGTATCTTTGATCCTGTGTAGATTTACATCTTGTATGTACACTGAAATACGTTGGAGTTTTCTTCTTTAGTTTATCCACTTATGGATAAGTCAAATTAAATTATTTGTCCCTTAGATACTTATCGAATACTGCCCATAAACCTTTTTACAGAGCTAAATGAAAGATATATTCTAGATTCTAATCTTGCTTCTAAAACTGGGTGAAAATAGATTATTTGGGGCCTGTGTTTAAGTGACAATGGGGGATTACAGCTAGATATTAGACTTGATATTTTTTAGAGTAATGCATTTTATAAAAGGCATATGAGTTTGTGAACTACTGACCATCATATAAGTGGAGTGGCTAAAGCAGCATTTCTCAATCTTGACCATTTTAAGATATGAGGAATTCAACTCCTAAAATTCCCTAGCCAGCATGCAACAAACATTCTGCAGCCTTTTTACAAATCCTCCTTTCAATTGAGGTTTTAATTTTTAAAACTTAAAAATCTATTTAACAAAACCATTAGGTAATAATGTATCCCAGTGGTAGGAAATTAACTTTTGAGAAAAAAATGAAAAATAATGCTATATCTTTTTACATCTATAAAATCCTTGTTTAAAGATGTGTTTGCATATAATGAGTATTGCCCTTGAAAACTTGGTATTGTTTGCAGATTGCTTGCAAAATCATTCATCAGATTTTGCAAGCAATAGAGAAATATTTCCCCATGATCCAGATAGGCCCCTTCTGCTCGTATTTCAGTTTCAAGGGAATAAAAATGCTAGCAGTTGCCACATGAATATATTTAACAGTTTAGTTATTGCTTTATCTGAATAACAGGTGTGTGTGTGTGTGTATGTAATATATGAGAAAGACAGTTGATGTAGTATAGGACTTACAGGTGGCATTTTGTTAGCAGTAATGAATGTTCTCATGAACCAAATGTAGTTCTCCACAAATTACAATTTTGTTGATAAAAGGGTGTGACTCCAGTTGCAACATGTGATAGTCATTCTGCACAACTGCCTAAGTCTTCTGTCTTTACCCATATATTGCCACAATTGAGAAATAAAGGCAAATGTTCAGCTAGTACACCATCAAAATTGTCAATATTTGAGGCATATAGAAGAGTATGGTTAAGATTTGGAGAATAAGTTTTGTTTAAAGCTGATTTCTAAAACATTAAAAATAAAATGATTGTCCAGTGAAAGAAGCTGACTAAACTGGTTCAGACTATAATTCCCATTATAGGAATCAAATAACATGAGACTCTTAATTTAAATCCTTATTAATCCATATCAGGCCAATAATTTATTAAATCAACTCAAAAGAGTATAATAGCGTGTAAGCTTTCTAGGTTCAACAAGAAGATACTAAATAAAACTGAAAAGTACGAGAAAAGTTTTTCACTTCATGTGTCTATATGTAATTATAGTCTGCTCTATTTACAGTCTTAAACTATAAATCTTTTAAACTTAAAATTCTTCACAAATGAAACATCTTTTTACTTAGTTAATAAATTTTAGGACACAAAAGGCTATATGAATTTGCTTTATTTTTCTTTAGGTAAAGTGTTAAAAATAGGATGAGACACACTAGAAGGGAAAAATATTTTAGCATGAAGTCTGCTTCATGACTGTCTTAAAGTCTGTACTACAGGTAGTCTTTATTTAATGATCATTCATTCAGCGACCAATATTATGAAGGTGCTGAACAAAGGAATTTCCGAACCCATGACCAAAGATGTGGCCATTGTAGCACTCCATGGTCATGTAATTGGAATCTGGGCATCTGGCAACCCATTCACAATTATGGCTGACTTGCCAAGCGCCTGGTAATCATGTGATTGCCATTGGAAATCTTTTCCTGCCAGCTTCCCCAGAAAGTCAATTGGGAAGCTGTCATGGAAGATTGGGAGCCAATGCCATCTGCTGAGAGGAGTCTCCCCCTCTAACTGAAAAGGTCTGTCCCCACATCCAAGGAAGATTTTTCAGCCACAGAAGATTTGCAACCCCAGAGCAGAGAGGCAGTATGATAAGGTAAGAGTAAGTAAGGTAAGAGTACAGGGCGCCTTAAGGCAGGGGAGGCCCGGGCAGACCCCTATAAGAGTTTCCCTGCTTAGGGGCTGAAAATCCTGCTTGGGTTTTGGCAAGGAAGATTTCCAGCTTCTGAGGAATGGCAGCATAATAAAGTACAGCAAGCAATGTGGAGTGCCTTGCGGTGACGAAGACCCACACAGGGCAAATGCAGGTGTCTCTTTTTCAGGGGTTGAAAATCCTGCTTAGAATCTGACAGAAAAGATTTTCAGCTCCTGAGCATAGAGTCTGCGCTGAGGCTCCTCCAGTCCCTTGAGGCACCCCACATCTCTTACTTGGGATTCCACTTAATGATCCACCAGCTTGCTTTACAAGCACAACTAGGAGTGCTGAGTGTAGTTATTAAGTAAAATGGTCACATGGCATCTTGCTTAATGACCACTTTGTTGCATGATTAAGATTATGTCCTTAAGCATGGACTACCCTATAGTATTGTTAAAATGAGGTTACACCTAACCTTCAAAGTCAGAATGATTTTCTCTATAAAATCACATTAGTTCTTAATTGACATGTTGGGTTAATTGTATGGCAAAGAAAAGGACATGTTAGCATCCCCCACATATTCATGAGTGATGCTTATTATTATTAAATGTACAGTGGGAGTAGAGATGTGGTATATAGCACAACAATTTTCCTGGAATATATAAAGGTTTAAGAAATTAATCAGTCTGTGCCTAGTAGATGCTATGCTTGATACTGCTTTTTGTGGTTTACTCACTTCTTACAGAGTAGCCAATCCACAACAGGTTTAATTGGATTTATATTGAGTTTTCTGAAACACCTTTCACTCTTTTTTAAACTGCACCAATGGCATCTTTTCAAAACTTCAACACAAGCGTGTTGGGTACATGCAGGCAATCTGCCAATAAAGCTTACCAGCAATACTGCTCCTTTAGGAGACCTCCGCCTTCTGTCTAATTACTTCTTGCTGGTGGCCTTTGGCTGGGATGAACTATAAATCCATCCCAACTATTGGCCATGCTAGCTAAGCAGATTTATGCGGAAGTGAAAAAGGCTAGGATTGGGAATTCCTTGTCTGCAAAGCAGGCAAATTGAGGAGGGAGCTGGTTTGGTTTGGCTACATTCCTGAAACATATTTTACCTGG
Source organism: Thamnophis sirtalis (assembly GCF_051295495.1). Lineage (NCBI taxonomy): Eukaryota > Metazoa > Chordata > Lepidosauria > Squamata > Natricidae > Thamnophis > Thamnophis sirtalis. The sequence goes on along the minus strand of NW_028261386.1, from coordinate 84,395,259 downwards.
TTATTTAATTAAATGATTTTCTGTATTTGCACAGCTGAGCCATAAATTAGCCTAACAGGCTGGATCACACAACATCTTTGCACAAAATAGAAAATAAGTGCCCCAAAGCTTAAACAAAGTTAACACATATCAACCTAGTACCTGCTGCTTAAATTTACCTGCTAGATTTTATTCAGGTTAGTTAAGAGGTTGGCCATATACTGTGCATATGTATTCTGTCTTGTCTCAAAAATGCCCTTTTGTAAGCTTTATTGCACTATTCTTGATAGCCAACTTGAGTGCTTATATAAGCAGAAAAGAAAGTTGTCAGTTTATAAGTACATTACTGTTCAATATAAATCAAACTTTCTTAATTGAAATACTTATATATTCTTCCAAGGTGGGGAAAGAACACATTTTCACTGTAACACATGTGAGTGTGTCAGTCTGTGTAGTGTGTAGAATAAGCCATAAGGGCCAAGGTTTATACAGTGTTAGGCCAGTTTTATAAACTATAAACCTTGGTTTGTGCATACAACTAAAGCAAAGAGAAGGAAACCATGTTAGGTCTGTAGAGATTGTCAATCATCCAGGTCATGGTTGTTCCAAAGATGCTTTTCCAAAAGGCAACTGGACTTTCTTGGTTTTTTTGTACTTTGAAAACATTTCACGTCTCATCCAAGTTAAACTGAAGAAGCTTCTTTGGTGAGAAACAAAATGTTTTTTAAAAAACAAGCAAACCCCAAGAAAGTCTAGTTGCCATTGTAAAAGCACCTTTCGGAAAACCACATCATGGTTTGTATAATGTACAGATTCTGCCATTGGTTTTATTTTTAGATGATTGTGGAAAGCAGTGCCCAAACAATGCTAATGTAGCCAAGCCCAGTATCTTCCATTTTAAAGCTTATAGAGAGAAAAAAAGTGGCTGTACCATTTAAATATAAGGAGAAAAGTCATATTTGGGAAAAAAAAGTTAAAATAAACTCCTAGATGGAAGTTAAAAGTGTGGGCAATAGGAACATCACTATCTTTATAGAAGAACATCAGCCTTCCCCAACCTAGTGTTTTCTAAATCTGTTAGATTTCTAGTTGTCCTAACCCCTGGCCAGTAAACTCAATGACTATTCTAACTGGCGATTATAGAGTTTGAAAGATACTGTTTGGAGAAGACTAAGTTCACACTGTAGTTCCAACAGAACTACCCCATCAAATGGAAAAGTACTGAAATTAAGGAGACATACTAATTCTTATGCAAATAAGGGTAATTCCCCCCCCTTAACAAAGGCCTAGATTTTAAATCTAATTTTTACTATTTTTAATAGATATAACCAGTCTCTCACCTCTCAAATTTACAGTGGATTGTAAACTGGTGGGTTGCAAATATTTTTACTACCAGTTGAGGCATGCTTCCCTGTGTGCGCAGTGCTTCTGCACATGCATAGAAGCATCCATGTGGGTGGGCGAGGCCTCCCGCCGCCATTACTACTGGTGTGGCTAAACCAGGAGCAACCCACCATTGATTGTAAATTAATACATCTTTGTTTACTGAAAAAATTACTTGGGAAAGAGATTATAATGGTGTTGAACCACATCTTTTAATCAATTTCTTGCTATAACTCTTCAGCCTCCCCCCCCCCCATGCTTCATCCTGTAAAATTCAGTGAATGCCTTTCTAAAGTGGGATCATGTTGGGTTCTATGCTTTGAAACGACTTGAGAGTCAGCTGTTGAGAGAAGCTATTTCTGGAGGAGTGCCAATACCCAAGTATGTGTAAAGTAGCTTTTTTGATCTTGGTCCAAATTATTTGCCTGCTTAACTTACATTAATGGGTTCTGCAAAAGCAGATTGTATTTGAGCTGCTCTCCCAATGCGGACTGAGTACTTCAGAAGACCTCAGGAATATATGGCTAAGAAGTGCTTGAGGCATGAAGGAGTTCCTGCAGCTTGTTGCTTTAGTTTTATGTTGTGGAAGGACGTGGTAGAATACGGAAGTGACTGCTCATTCCATTATCACATGAGGAAACCCTTGTGAATGAAAATCCTCTAGGCTTCATTTTAGCACATTTTCAGATTGCTTCTAAGAAAGCAAGACTTTTTGATAAAAAATCTTTTTCTTTGTCAATGTACTAGAAATGTGAGTCCTTTAAAACAGTGTTTTTCAACCACTGCGCCGCGGCACACTAGTGTGCCGTGACATAGTGTAAGGTGTGCCGTGGGAAAATTACTTTATATATAGTCAATATAGGCACAGAGTTAAATTTTTTTAACATTTTCTAATGGTGGTGTGCCTCGTGATTTTTTTCATGAAAAAAGTGTGCCTTTGCACAAAAAAGGTTGAAAAACACTGCTTTAAAATAAAGAACAAATGTCCAATGTATGAGTAGAGAGGAATTTTCAAAAATGAATTATAAATCTGGGAAAATAAACTATAGAGACTATAAATAAATAATAAAAGCCTATACTAAATCTTCATCCTATGGAAGGGCTTTTTTCTGCATGCAGTGTATGTGATTTAACTAGGTTTGAAACTTTAACAGAGCAAGTAGGGAGAGTAGTTTCCCAAATTGTGTTGTTTTATAACAGCCTTGTTCATCTTGGCTTCTTCTAAAGTTCATCTTAACTTGTGATTGTAGGAATTTTAATGCAGTACATCTGGCAACAAATTCTGTTCTACAAAAGTCCTGCCTTTTTCACCATCATATAGCCTTGCAAATGCATGAGTTTCAGTTAACTGGCTGTTCACTAGAATTTTTCTGCTTCTTCAGCTTCAGATGATTATACATTTGGTGGTTACTGAAAAATTGAAGGCATGGAAATGAATGCAGTCTTTTTAATCTGTTCATCTGTCATTATTTTTTTCAGTTGTAACTTTCTTGTTTTCAGATCTGCAAAGAAATTGTATAATTTGATGATCCTATACACAATAAGGAAAAAGAGCAAAATCAATAGTGCAATGAAAAATCAGACCCACACAAAATAAAATAGTTTAATGTAAATTCTGAGCACTCTGTACAATGGAACTGAAATGCCTGGCCAAATAAAAAGATCACTTGGATTGCAAAATAAGATTTTATCACACAAATGTTCAGCAATTATAGCAAATGTAGGCTTGAGTAGAAGCCAGTTGGTGTTGTGGTTAAGGCACCAGGCTAGAAACTGGGATCCTGTTAGTTTTAGTCCTACCTTAGGCACAAAGCCTTTGGGCCAAGTCAGTCACTCTCTCAACCCTAGGAAGGAGTCAATGGAAAATCACTTCTGAAATTTTCCCAGGAAAACTGCAACAAAAGAGACATAGATGTCCAGGCATTCACTCAGAGTAAACACTGACCAGAAGGCATACAGACACAGGCTTGGATACACTTACTTACTGTAGGTGCAATTCCCTCACTTGGTTATAATGGCTGTCTGGTCATTTTAAGCTACTGCTGCAAGAGATGTGAATATAAAATGGAATGAAATTTATTGTGTATATTACGATTACCTTTTTGGAAGAAAATATGCACCATATTAACTAAAGGCGGCTACTTTCCTCAATTGCTGTTCTTTCTTCTTTAGAAAATAATTCAGTTCTTGGAAAGAAATTAAGCAGCAGAAGCCAATACCTGAGAAGCTGCAATCCTAAAATGTAAATATATTGCTTTTGAATTACATTGGTGGCACATAGATTTATACTGAAGACTAGGATATGTCAAATAGAATTACTTCATGGTTTTGATTCAGTTCTGAACATTTTTAATGCAAATGTGTTGTGAGTATGCAAATGTAAATCTGCATCATTTATTAAAACAATTTTAAGCATTATGCAGCTGCTGCAAGTATAAACAGAATTCCAGAGAATCCTGGGATAATTTACAAGTAAACATAGCTAAAGCTAAGAATTATAATAATGCCACTATTATCTAAAAATTGTGAAAAATTCACTTATTCTGATAACTCAATGCCTTGAAATTTTACAACACGTTGCAACTGATATAAAGGCATAGGGTTTTTCCCCTCATAATTGTGCAATTTCCTGATGGACTGAATGCAGAAGCAGATTGTAAGCTGCTTTGGCAAACAGTAAAGTGACAGCTCTGATGCAGAAAATTATTTCCCCCCCCTTCTTCTTTCCTGTAACATGCAGCTTTTGGAATGGGGTAAAAAGTTGTTCCATCTCTTTAAAGGAACTAGGAGGAAACACATACTACAAGTTACAACTGCCTCTGGTATAAATTGAGTCATTTCTCTAACTGTTCTAGCTGGTTTTTCCCTGTTGCTTAAGAACTTCAATGTCATTTTACATTTCATTAAGCAAAAAGAAAAAGAGCTGTAACAGATCCATCACTTTGAGGCTTATATTTTTAAACCTATCGCATCAGATATTTAATGGAAATCCTACTTTATAATGAAGTAGAATAATGAAAGTACTTCTTCACCATGGGTTCTAAAACCTCCCATATTATTGTGTAGAAATATTAATTTCAGTTTGCAGTCTTTATCAAGGTAAATTTTGAAAGAGCAGATGGAGAAAAAGAATATCATGGGAAGAAATGACATAGAATCGGCTAGACCCGTGATGGTGAACCTCTGGTAATAACACAGGTGGCACGCAGAGCCCTCTCTACGGGCATGCAAGCTGTCGCCCCAGCTCAGCTTCACTGTGCACATTAGCTATTAGAATTCTGCAAATCATTTGAAAAAAAATGTGTTTTTGAAAAGATAGAAACATGTACAAAGCATCCCTTTGGAATTGTTAAAGCTGCCATGTTCTTTTCCAGGCTCACAAAGTTACTATTTTCAGACATGTTCAGCTGGAGCATGTGATAAAGCAATACTACTATTTCATTAATTAGGTTCAACAAAACAAAGTAGGTTACTCTCTCTTAGAAAATGAAAGAAAATATTCAGCATTTCAGGAGCATGCTTGTGTGTTTTTAAAGATCATGTAGACTACTACTATTGCTGCTACAAACATAAATACTGTGTAGGTAGAAAGGAGAAGTGAAGCCACACAAAATTTGATATTGATACCAATGCATAGATGTGCAAGAGGCAAAATTAACACCGTTTGTGTATCAATGTTAATAAATGCATGGAGCAAAGAAACCGCTTGAAGGTTGAGCGCATATGCTTCAGGACCTTTCAACCACCCGTGTACATGTATAGAAGACACTGCTCCAGGGATAGCTGATGAAACTAGCTATTCAATAATGTACAGTGGCCTAGGGCCTCATGCCAAAAACTTAGAATTGGTCGTATTTCCAGGAAAGGAAAGTGAGTAAGTATGAATGTGAGGATCATTAAATAAATTCATACAGCATATGTACTATAGTTTATAAACTTTAATTAAGCCATCCAGTTTTATGTACTGACTGATCCCGGCAGCGTCACTAAGCTTGGCAGGGTTGCCACGGGCTTTTTAAAATTTTTCTTTTTAAATTCTTATGTCATCTGGTGGCAACTTAATTATTAAATGGAGGATTCAGCTGTGGGTTCTCTTGGGTTTGTTTCTGTAGGTTTTTTTCTCCATAGTGAGGGGGGAGGAGTATCCATAATGGGTTGACTTTGTCCTCTCGTGATTGGATTGAGTCAGATAAGCTCTTTGGGCTCCGCCCCCTGGTACCGGGCATGCCCAGTTTTTCTGACTCAAACGATCGTGAGAAGTTGCTCATTCTAGAGCTCCAGGAATTTACTAGGATCTAAAGGAAAATTTCATTTGGACCCGTCGAGTTTTGCCTCCCTGCTTCGCACACAGCCTCCTCCTGCAGGATTGGGACTGCCACTAGCCCCCCTGGGGCGGCACACTGCCCTGGCCACTGAGGACATCCGAAGACTCTCAGTGAGGAGCTGGGCCGGGCAGCAGGAGGACGGGCAAAAGCCTCTAGCAGGCAGCCCTAACCGCTGAGGCTTGTAAGTTGCTGGAGTGCTCCGTTGCTCCCTTCAAGGGTTGAGCGACGAACCAGGGCTTCCAAATGCCCTGGAGCGCCCGTGCTGCCTCCACGTGGCCAGAGGATCGTGAAGAAGCCGAAGAAGCTGTTTCTGGCCACAGCGGCATCGGAGGAGAGGCAGGAGGAAGAAAATCCGGCTGGGAGCGCACGTGGCTAGCTCTCAGGAGCTCAAGCCTCTCTTCAGGCACTTTTAAATCTTGCGCCCCTTTGCAAGCCGGTCGGCGCCATTTTGAAGCCGGGAGGACCCACGTGGTCCAAGATGGCGGCGCCCTGCAGCTACCAGGAAGGAGAATCCCAGGCAGCTGCAAACATGGACTGCAGCCCCACCGGAGGGGCAGAAGAGCAAGCACCCAGGTCAGTGGCTTCCCCAGAGACTGCCCGAGGAGGGGGGGGGAGAGGAAAGGCTAAATGCAAAACCAAGCACCTTTCCCCCAGGGCAGATCCAGAGGAAGGGAGGGGTCACAAGCCCTCCAAGCCTTCTAAATACGAGCGAAGGAGGCATAAGGCTTTAGAGAGGCTTTGCAACAAAGCAGCCAGCCATCAGGACGCCCCAGGCAAAGGGGGAGAAAATCCAGGCACTCCCTTATCCAGTGGAGGCTCAGGGGAGAATCCAGCCCTGCCAGCAAGGATCCCTATAGACACCTCGGGACTTTGGGGCTCTACTCAGGGGTGGCAATCCCCTATCACCCCTACTGTGGGGGCAGCCTTGCCTACTGGCTTTCCCCTTTTGGGCAGCCCCCCCCCTGCTCAGGGGGGCATCAGCCCCAACCAAGCACCTCCCACAGGGCCCCCAACTTCCAGGAATTAATGATGCAGGCTTTTCAGCAATACATGGCTGCAGCATTTCAACAGCTACAGCCTCAGGGGCCCCCCCTCCCCCCCACCCCCAGGGTTCCTGAATTCCCAGAAGCCCAGGAGGAAGAGATTCACAGCTCCTCAGATTCATCCCAGGAGGACAGTGACAATGAAAGTGAGGAAGGCGAGATCAGAGAACTCAAGCTATCAGAGGATGAAGGCATGCCTCCTCCTAAGCCCACATTCACCGGGTTGTTCCAGCCCTCACTGTTTAAGTCCCTGCTCTTCAAGGCCAAGGCAACGGTCAAGATAGGCAACAGAGCAGCGGAGGCCACTCCCCAACGCCAGGGCTTCTCAGCGGAGAACATCTTCGATGAGCAGGCCATCGAGGCAGACACCGTTCCTACGCCCAAAACCTTCCTCGACCTGGTAAGGCGCCAATGGGCATCTCCTACAACTGGCCCCTCACCCTCCTCTTCAGACAGGGTGTTCTTCAATGTGGACCAAGAGCTGGCTAAGCTACTTACGCAGCCCGCCATAGATGATCCAGTTGTGGCTCTTCATACATTCACCAACATGCCTGGTGAGCCAGAGGATGCCTTGAAGGCGGAGGACAAGAAGGCGGACCTCACCTTGCAGAGGGGCCATCTAGCAGCGGCCTGGGTGGTGAAAGCATCCACCACAGCCTCTTTCATCATCAGATCTTCCTTGCTGTGGCTGCAGGAGCTACAGCAACGCACCCCCATAGCAGATGCCCGGTCACATCAGGACATCAACAGGCTGGCAGCGGCCATCCAGTTCTCATCGGATGCCACCCTGGCTGCAGCCAGATTTGCTTCCAGGGCGATCGCATCATCGGTGGCATCACGCAGGCTTCTGTGGCTTCGACAGTGGCAGGCGGAGGTTCATCACAAGTGGCGCCTGGCTTCAGCCCCCTTCACAGGGGACTCCCTCTTTGGCTCGGCTCTGGACCGGTTCCTGGTTGAGAACAAGGACAAGAGGAAGGTCCTCGCCACTGCCCAGAAGAAAGGCAGCTTCAGGTCAACTCCATACCCCAGACGCTCCTACTCCCGGGGTCAGGACTCTGGTTCCTTCTTTCGGGGTCAGGACTCCTTTAGGGGGTCAGAGGCAGGTTTCTCGGGAAGCAGGCAGTATCAAGGGGGATTCCCTGCTAGACAGAGGTACCCAGACAGACAGCAAAGAGGCAGGCAGCAGAAGTGGCCCTTTCGAGGTGGTGGAGGAGGCGGAGGGGGGCACTCCTTCCGCAAATATTAAAGCTAGGTCCAGCGTTCTCCCCATTGGGGGGTGCTTAGCGCACTTCGCTGACCACTGGGACCTCACCTCCTCTGACAGATGGGTGCAGAAGACCATCGGGCATGGCCTTTCACTTGAATTTCTTTCCAGTCCCCCGAGCTTCTTCCGGATATGTCCGGTTTCTAAGAACCCGACCCGGAGGCTGCTGATGCAGGAAGCCATCCAACACCTGTTGGAGATCAGGGCGATCCAGCCAGTGCCTCCAGAGCAACAGGGTCAGGGGCACTATTCCATCCTGTTTGTCATCCCCAAGGCCTCGGGGGGCTGGAGAGCGATCCTTGACTTGAAACGCCTGAACCGTTCCATTCGCTATAGGAGGTTCAAGATGCACTCCCTACACTCTATCTTGGAGGGGGTTAGACAAGGAGACTTTCTCACTTCTATAGACCTCACTGAGGCCTATCTGCACATTCCCATTGCCCAGGATCACCGTAGGTATCTCAGGTTCTGCTACATGGGACACCACTATCAGTACCGGGCCCTCCCCTTCGGGCTGTCTTCGGCCCCGAGGGTATTCACAAAGGTAATGGCAGCGCTGGCAGCGCACCTGAGACAGGTCCCGGTGCGCATCCAATGTTACCTGGATGATCTGCTCCTGCAGTCATCCTCCTTTAGGGGCGCTCTGCGAGACCTAGACGTCACCATGACAGTCCTGAGGGACTAGGTTTACTGGGTTTACCGTGAACCTAGCCAAGAGTCACCTCCACCCCTCTACTAGTCTGATTCACCTAGGAGCCAGAATAGACACCCAGGCGGGCATGGTCTTCCTGTCGCCCGACAGACAGATAGCGCTTAGACAGCTAGCCTCCTCGATAGCCAGGAAGCGCAAGGTGTCCCTAGCCACTCTGTCTAAACTACTAGGCACCATGGTCTCCGCCATTGGCATCGTCCCGTGGGCTCGCCTCCACACCAGAGATCTCCAATGGTTCCTCTTGCCGTTCCAGCGAAGGCGCACGAGCTGTTCGCAGACCAAGGTACTTCTCCCGGTAGAGGTCTCCCGCTCCCTGACTTGGTGGACGTCCCCAGCGATCACGAAGGGCGAAACCTTCTGGACACCAGACTGCTTGATGGTAACGACGGACGCCAGTCTGAGTGGGTGGGGTGCCCATCTGCTGGCTCAGATGGCGCAAGGAGAGTGGACTCAGGCGGAAGGGACTCACAACATAAACTGGTTGGAGCTCAGGGCGGTCCGCCTGGCTCTGTTACGGTTCCAGAACTCGGTCAGGGGCCAGCACATATTAGTCCTCACAGACAATATCACCACCAAGGCTCACATAAACAGACAGGGGGGGACAAGATCAAGGGCCCTCATGAAGGAGGCCAAACGTCTGGGTCAGTGGGCCGAAAGGAACCTCCGGTCTTTGAGGGCAGAACACATAGCGGGGGTGGACAACACCAGGGCCGACTGGCTCAGCCAGGCCGAGGTGGACAACTCAGAGTGGAGGCTACAGCCTGCGATATTCGAGGAGGTGGCCGAGCGCTTCGGGCGCCCGGAAGTCGATCTGTTCGCCACTCCCCTCAACACTCAGCTCCCGAGGTTCTTCTCCAGGTACCGGACACGGGGGGCGGAAGGGACGGACGCTCTGCGGAGCTCATGGCCCAGGGGTCTTTTGTATGCCTTTCCTCCCTTGCCCCTGATTCCCAGGGTCATACGGAAGATCCTTCAGGAGGGGGTGGAAGTGGTTTTGTTGGCCCCGCATTGGCCCCGGAGGCCTTGGTTTGCAGATCTCCAGTCTCTTTCGGTGGAGAGGCCCTGGAGAATTCCCCAGGAGAGGATATCCCTCAGCCAGGGGGCGCTGGAGCACCCGGATCCTCAATGGCTCCAGTTGACCGCTTGGCGATTGAGCGGAGCATCCTGAGGAAAGACCTCTTCTCCCCCAGGGTGATAAGGACTATCCAGGCCGCCCGCAGGCCCTCCACAGAGCGCATCTATGGCCTTTGACTCTTGGTGCAACTCCCGGGGGTTCAACCCCATCCAGGCTACGGTGCCTCAGGTTCTGGACTTCCTCCAGGCGGGCCTGGATAGAGGGTTAGCTCCTAACACAATTAGGAGACAGGTTTCAGCCATCTCATCAGTTCTCCTGTGTGGCAGAAACCAGAGCCTGACGCACCACCCCATGGTCCAGCAATTCCTTAAGGGGGCCTCCAATCTCAGACCACCTACGGTACACAGGTACCCTTCCTGGGACTTACACAGGGTATTGGACGCTCTAACGGGCGCTCCGTTTGAGCCATTACAAACAGTTTCCCTTAAGCTCCTGACCCTGAAGGTGGCGTTCCTGGTGGCCATCACCTCCGCCAGGCGGATATCCGAACTGCAGGCGCTGTCCACCAGGGAGGATCTCTGTGTCTTTCACCAAGATAGGGTGGTGTTACGGCTGGATCCATCCTTAATTCCCAAGGTGTGCTCCTGCTTCCATCGAGCCCAGGAACTGATTTTGCCCAACTTTTGTCCAGACCCTTCTCACCCATTGGAGAGGAAGTGGCACACTCTGGACGTTAGGAGGGCTCTGAGGATTTACCTTAGGAGAACCAGGCCAAACAGGAAATCCGAAGCCCTGTTTGTCTCCTTCCAACCAGGATCCCTGGGCAATAAGGTAACTTCCACCACTATTGGCAGGTGGTTGCGAACCTGCATTGCCACTGCGTACCAATCGCAGGGGTTACAGACACCAAATCATATCACAGCCCACTCCACGCGGAGTGCAGCCACATCCACGGCCTGGGCCACGCAAGCATCCCTGGCCGAAATCTGCAGGGCAGCCACGTGGGCTTCCCCCTCTCCCTTTGTTAGGAACTATAAGTTGGACTCCTTTGCCTCAGCAGAGGCCTCGTTCGGCCGCAGGGTGTTGCAGGTGGTTCACAGGGCAGGACCCGTGCCTCAACAGGCCTGAGTGGGGGACATGGGGCCTCTGGGGTCTCCCTCCCTAGGGACGTGCAGGCTTTGGTACGTCCCATTCTGGATACTCCTCCCCCCTCACTATGGAGAAAGGGCGTTGGTACTTACCTGATACGCCTCTTCTCATAGTGGGGGGAGGAGTATCCAGTCCCTCCCTGACTATGTTTGTACAACTAAGTGTTATGTTCATTGTTTATGTTGTTATTTAAATATTGATGTTGAAGACAATAAAAGCAAAAAAAATTGAATCAAGAGTCTGGAGTGAATGATGCAACGAGTCGGAGAGAGCTCTTCGTCATTAAAACTGGGCATGCCCGGTACCAGGGGGCGGAGCCCAAAGAGCTTATCTGACTCAATCCAATCACGAGAGGACAAAGTCAACCCATTCTGGATACTCCTCCCCCCACTATGAGAAGAGGCGTATCAGGTAAGTACCAACGCCCTTTTTTCTGGATACTCCCCCCCCCCACTATGAGAAGAGGCGTATCAGGTAAGTACCAACGCCCTTTTTCAACGGGACAAAGAGCATGTTCAAGTTTTTATTCAGGAAGAAATAAGCTGGCAGTTACTTACATCTGTACTTCACCTTGACTGAATTAGGGATAAGAGATAGTTGCATGGAGGCCTTTTATAAGTCGAGATTTGCCTTTTGCCTAAACAATCTCTTAATTATAGCCCATGTTTGCTTTCTCAGCCTTGCATAGGTTTTTACTGTGGTTGTTTAGGCATTGAAACCTTGAGAATTCACTGAGTTTGCTTCACAGTTGCTGAACCTATGTATTATAATATTTGCAACTCAAGGTAAAACAGACAAATGGAGAGAAGGTTGTCTGTTAAAATCAAATGTCCATTAAATGACAAATGGCTTTTTTTCAGCCCCTCAAAAAACTCTTGTATGGGAAAATATGATTTAGTGATCATAATAATTGTAATAATCCCCCAAACTAGAGATTGTTAGTGTTGACCCAGAATATATTGCATCTAAGTCAGGGATACTGCTGGGTTTCTTTCCTCCCAATTCAATGGGTTTTAAAGAAAAAAGGATAATATAGAATAGTGAACATCTGTTTTTGAGGGAAACTGTCCAAACCTATTCATCAAACAATGGATTTTAACTGTTGTTTGGGGAAAATTCAATTGATTTAAGAAATGTGGACAAAATTCCAAAAATTTTTTTTATTAAATCCCCAATCTGCTAAACTAAAGTCCATTAAATGAAATATTTACCTTTCTTTGGAACAGTTTGTTTAAAATTCTAATAGAAGGAGTTCAACATCTTCTCACCCTGATATTTAATTATTGACTTTATGGCTCAATCTTTGTGTTGTGATTCATATGTATTATGTAATCCATTGAAAGGTGTTTGTGACAAGACCAGAGATGATACATTCTGTTTCAGCAGAAGCAGGAGGCTGAGTAGATTACAGGATATCTGTTGTTATAAAGCTGAGCTTATAAACCCAGATGCCTGACATACATCCCATGTACTTGTAACCCATAGATCAATGATAGCTAACCTTTTTGTCCCTGCATGCCAAAAGTGTGTGCACTCACACGACAGTGTGGGCATGTGTGCCCACATCCATAATATAACAACCCACCCCTGTGCATGCACATGTGACACATACACACATCCTGTGCCCCATTTTGGGTCTAGCAGGCCTCCCTGAAGCCTTCTGGGACCAAAAATGATGTGCGGGGGCGCCCCCACCCACACTCTCTCCTGTGAATGCTTACGCTGTTACAGGAGTTATGTCAGCTTTGTATGCAGCTTTATTTCTCTCTAGCATTCATCTCCATTGTTTAGTGATGCATTTTCTGCCTCTCTAGGATTCACCTTTATCTGCTCCTGTGAGGTACCGTATTTTCACGACCAAAAGCCGCACCGGATTATAAGCCGCAGTATCAATTAACGTTAATTTTTCAAACTTTTTCCACATATAAAGCGCACCGGGTTATAAGCCGCACATTTCCCGACGCTTCTGGACATCTGTTGCAGTCGCGAGGAGCGGCACGAGGGTTCTTGGCGCTCCGGGGGGCGCCGAGGGCGGCTGGGAGGGGCGCGCGGCTTGGTTTCTCCTCCCTGGACGTCGCAGCGGCGGCCCCGGGCGCACCGATCTCTGTGTTTTTCGCATCGGGGCATGCTCTTGCAGCGCGCCCCGATGCGAAAGGCACTGGGATCGGTGAGTTTGGGGCTGCTGCTGCGGCGTCCAGGGAGGGGAGGCCGGGCCGCGCGCTTCTCCCAGCTGCTTTCGGTGTTTCCTGGAGCGCCGGGAGCCTTCGTGCCGCTCCTCGCGACTGCAACAGATGTCCAGAAGCGGCTTTTGGGGCTGGTGGGGATTGGATTTCCGGCTCGGTGGCCCCTGTCGCTTCTGGACGTCTGTTGCGGTTGTGGGGAGCCGAGGAGAGTGTGGAGGGGAGCGCGCGACGGTTCTTGGCGCTCCGGGAGGCGGGAGAGGCGCGCGGTTTGATTTCTCCTCCCTGGACGTCGCGGCGGCGGCCCCGGGCGCACCGATCTCTGTGTTTTTCGCATCGGGGCGTGCTGCAAGAGCATGCCCCGATGCGAAGGGCGCGGGGATCGGTGCGCTTGGGGCTGCTGCTGCGGCGTCCAGGGAGGAGAGGCCGGGCCGCGCGCCTCTCCCGCTTCCCGGAGCGCCGGGGGCCGTCGCGCGCTCTTCTCCGCGCTCTCCTCGGCTCCTCACAGCTGCGGTGGACGTCCAGAGGCGACAGGGGCTGTTGAGCTGGGGGTCCGGTCCCCATTGGCCCCAAGGGCCGCTTCTGGACATCTGTTGCAGTCGCGAGGAGCAAAGCAGCTGGGAGATCTTTTTCCACATATAAAGCGCACCGGGTTATAAGCCGCACTGCCGATTTTGGATCAAATTTTAGGATTTTCAGTGCGGCTTATGGTCGTGAAAATACGGTACTTCCTGTTCCTGTTGGATGTATATCGATAGCTTGTATAGTGTTTTGCAGAGACCCGTAAATCATCTGGCTGGCAGAGCATGCTTAGTGGAGCTCAGCTGGGGTTTGCGTGCTGGCAGAGAGGCCGCCATGTGGCACCTGTGGCACACATGCCATAGGTTCACGGCCATAGGTATTCAAATCCTATCACTGTTATTATTTCTGTTATAAGAAATATAACACATTCTCAGTTATCGCACAATTTGCTTACTTGAGCATGAACTATTACTATTGTACATGAAGGCCCAGAGTAAAATTAATCCAATTATTTTGGATTCCAGAAAGAATCCAAAATAATTGGATCTAATCCAAATTAGATGTCATTAATGAATATATGAAGAACATTTTATTTCCTTCTCATTTTTCTGGAAACGTGAAGGGCTTAAAGGAATTCCTTTTATTGATACTCATGATACTGAACACTTAAAATATCTGGTTTGACAAGTATCTGATCTTTAGCACCTCAACATTTATATTTATTTCTCTGGTAATTTACTGAATTCAACCATTTTAGTAAATATCTGTGTTAACTCAAGCATTCCCAACTCTTTTTATGAACTATTCATGAAGATCATGACTACATAATTAAAATTATGCAACTGTGAATTTTCTGTCATGAATGATTATATTTGCTTGGATTTTTTCTCAACTGATTTGAGAATAAACAGCTACATTATTGTTAAGTTGAAGGGCAGATTTTAAGTGGAACCAATTTTAGGCCTGTCAAGGAATTTTCTAAATGCCACTTGGTTCTCAAATGTCAGGCATGAAAAACCAGATTCACATGTGAAAGTTCTACTTAATTGGTTTATTACTATAGTCTATGCACAGGAATCTGCTCAGACTAGTGTTTAGAACCTGGACAGAACTAGATAAGCATTAATGGCATTCAAAGGGGATTGGACTTCGTTCTTTTGTGGCTATGTAACAATTCTAAACTGATCCCTTGTTTAACTTCTTCCCCTGGCTCTGCTATGTCTCCTACAAAAATAGGATTCTTTTCATCCATAGACCTTTAAGACTGCTGGGTCCTAAATATATCAATGTGTTTTTTTCTGTGTATATCTCTACCTTTGCATAATAGTGTACATCACGTGTCTAGGACAGTGTACATATTCAAATTTAGACAGAACAAATTATATTCTATTCCAGTGATGGTTAACCTTTTTGGCACCAAGTGCCAAAACTGGAGCGCACAGAAGAGAGCAGCTGCCGGTGCACATGCATGCCAGACTAGCTAGCCAGTGGGCAGGCGCACAATGGAACCCAGAAGAGCAGCAGGTGACGGTGCATGTGCCCATAGAGAGGGTTCTGCATGCAACTTCTGACACACGTGTCATAGGTTCGCCATCACGGTTCTATTTTCTCAGTCCTCAAATGTGAATAAAATTTCATTTATATTTTGAACTGATACGCATTAAAATATTTTACCTACTATTCACTCTTGATTTATAGTACTTATATTTAACCTTTGTTTTGTCATACTTTGCCATAGTTTTTTAGGAAAACTCCGATTAAGTGTCTTCCACTTCTCCAAGTATTTTCTAATTTCTAATATTCTGCTCAATTTCAAATATTCTCCCCCAGCCTCTTTAAGGAAACAATATTTAATACTACTACCCATGTTTTCCCAAAAAATAAGACTCTGTCTTATTTTTTTGCCACCAAAAAAGGCACCAGGTCTTATTTGGGGGGGGGATGTTGTCCACTGACTCGCCTCACTTTGCACGTTGCCTCCAGCCTCCTTTTCGCGCTCAGAGCCCTTCAGGAACTTCTTCGAATGGCAAGGCCAGCAAGTCTTTCCTGAAGACCTCTGCAGCCAACAACAGAGCTCCAGATCGATCTAGAGCTCTCTTATCAGCTAGAGAGGCCTTCAGGAAAGGCCTTCAGGAAAGCTGCAGAAGAAATGGGTTGAGGTATTTGAGGCCTGGCTGCAACTATTCAAAGGTAAACAGTAGGGCAACTCCACCCCACCCCCTGTTCCCACCCTAGCTGAATTTTTACCCATGCACCATGGAGTGGGCGGATTCTTAATTGGGGCTTATTTTGGGGGGGGGGTGTAGGGCTCATATTGGCTGCATGTGTAAAAATCAAGCTAGGACTTACTTTCTGAGTAGGTCGTATTTTCAGGAAAACACAGTATAATTTATAATACTTGCCCATTTATCTTTCAGGTCAAGAACGCTTTGGAAATATGACCAGAGTATACTATAAAGAAGCTGTGGGAGCTTTTGTAGTTTTTGATGTCACCAGAGGATCAACATTTGAGGCAGTTTCCAAGTGGAAACATGACTTGGACAGTAAAGTAGGGCTTCCCAATGGCAGCCCAATCCCAACCATTCTACTTGCCAATAAATGTGACCAGAAGAAAGACAGTAGCCAAAATCCTTCTCCTTCTCAGATGAATCAGTTCTGCAAAGAGGGAGGCTTTGCTGGATGGTTTGAAACTTCTGCTAAGGTAAGGCTATTCCTAAAAGAAGAACTTCTCTCTGTGTTTCAGAACTGACCTGCTGACCTAACCCAGCCTTGTAGTTTGGTGCTGCTAATTCAGAATTGCACAACTTCTTGCTTTCTGGATTTCTAGATATTATCATTGATCTCAAAGAATCAAGAAGAACTTTAATGAAGAAATTAAAGTGCTTTAGGCAAACCCATCAGTCGGCAGAAATATGTAACTGGATATTGCCAGCAATATTTTCCTCCATTTTCCAACAAAAGGAGAGCTAAAATCTTACACAGCAATATTTTTTTGAATGGTGTTAGTCCTTCCCCCATTCTTTTGAAAGCCTATATTTTTTGATAATATAATAGACCCAATGTTGCAAAATTATGTTTACCTGTACATGTATTGCAATTCTATTTTTTCAGTCTTCATCCAGTATGGAAACTTAAAAGTGATAATGAGCTTGTGGAATTCTATGTTTTTCATCATCTTTTATAAGTGCAGTAAAACCTTGGTCACAACCATAATTCATTCCATAACTTTGGTCATAAACTGATTTGGTTGTGACCAGAAAATAATTTTGGAAATTTGGCGCTTACAAAAAATGGCGTGAAAGGGGAAATCGGCCACGAGGGGGATGGGAGTGTTGTGAATTTTTTGGTCGGAACTCGATTTGGTCGTGGTCAGAAACGTTCTTAAACATAGGTTCTACTGTAGATAGCTAAACATGAAATGGGAATAAATTCTCCGTAAGGTCTATAACAACAATGAAAATAAATAATTAAGGGCTTGATAATCATTATATGATCCCTTTTTCTTTTTTTAAATTTACTCAGAGTAGTTGGATCAAAGTGGTTTAAAATGTTGCCAACATCAAATGATTTGTTACTGCCTATATTTATTTAATGATGCTTGGTATGTGTATAAAGAAAAATTTTACCAGCTGCTGAACATAGGATAATCCCTTCGAGTCATATTTTAACTTTACATTCATTCATTTAGTTCTTTTATGGTGCACATAAATGATCTGGTCCTTAATTTTGGGGGGGTTTGATGTTCATGGGAAGAAAGTAGAACAAAAGAAAACCCAAAGTCAGGCTGGCCTTTTAATAAAAGAACACAACAACCTGGGACAGTGATTGCTGGCCGAAAGCTCAGGTGCATATGGTCTAAAAAAAAAAAAAGTGGCAGCCACCATTCCTTGCTCTGAACAAGCATTTAAATACCTACTTGTGAATCTGTTACTTATCATAAACAAGTAAAAAAGTATAAATTCAGAGATGGAAAATTTGATATTTGATTAAAATCTAGATATTCTTTCTTGAGTCTATTCCTGAGAAAAAGTTGTAAAGTTCAGTGGCTAAATACATCCTCAATATAATGAAGGGTTTTCTTTTGGGCTTGGCAAGGAATAACAGAGTTTATTTCTTTGTGATTCAGTGGGCTGAATCAGTTAAATCATGATTTAAATCACTAGTAAAAAAGCTTGATTTAAATCAACTCAATTTAAATCGTATTTTTTAAAGAGCAACTGTCATCTCTGTCCCATAGCGGCTCCTCCTCTGACTCGCTGTTGCCTCACCGACAGTCCCATTTACTTGAATGGGACAGCTGGTGATGCAGCATTAATACAACAAGGTGAAGGGTGTGGCGGGCAGCAGGTGAGTGGATGCCCGCTAAGAAGTGCTGCCATGATGGATCTGAAATGACAGGTACCCTTTCAATGTAAGAACTCATTCTTGCTGGTAGCTAGAATCTTTAATATTATTATTTGCAAACAAAATGAAGGTTTCCTATTTAACTTGGAGAGCTTGGATTCATTGAATGCGTTTACCAAAAATGTAAATACTGCACAATACACAGCCTCATGCTACATAACTAAGCTCCATTTCATGCTGAAATCCTGTTAACTGTACATTATTAATTAACTTATGAATCAAGACCATCGTGATTTATTTAATGTATATTATGACTCTGTATGTTGGCTAAATATGACATTAAACTCTAGTCTTCCAAGTGAAGAGAGCGTACGTTTTTACATATGCAAGTAGTTATATAAGGCAGGATGAATGTCTTGCTTGGCCTTTTACCATAGTGAATCAAGAAAGAAATAGCCCAGCAGCTCTCAATTCTTTCTCTCAGTTCAAATAAACCAATTTATGGATCCCAATGTCATGTTTGAACATATACAATGTTTAGTGCCTGTTTGGCAGGGCTCATGCAGTGAGGAAAATCTAATAAAGATGCTATGCCAATACATAGTGTATGTTGAAAACATAAATTCAGTTTTTCTCCAACTGCAATTTGTTGCATTCCTGCAAAGGTCAGCTGCAGTGTAAAATAAGACAAGTTCTAAGGACGGTGACATGTTTTATTAATAAATTATTTCCAATGTTCTCTCTAAAAAGCAGAGATCTAGATACCATATTTATACTGAAGCATTATGCACTCTCTTGATCCTTGTGTGCAGGAAAGCATTAACTTGTCTCCTGGTCTCCTTAGGATAACATCAACATTGATGAAGCTGCTCGGCTCTTGGTGGAAAAAATCCTTGCCAACCTGAAAGCCTTCCCAAATGAAGAGAATGACGTTGATAAATTAAAACTGGGCCTGGATCCTCTAAAAGCAGAAAGTAAATCCCAGTGCTGCTAGACATAGGTCTTGCATCAATACATCATGAGAGCAGGATGTTTGTCTTTCTCATGCTGGACAGCTGCTGTGGTGCTTAATCACAACTATCTTGTGGGGTATTAGTTCTTCACATTCCATGGTGTTTAGATTTTTTAAAAAATCAAATAAGACTTAAGAGTTACACGTATGCTATTTTCTTATTGGTAAGCTATTTAGTATAGTCACAAGCTGGCATCCCTCTTTAAACAGGTAGGATGTAGATGAAAGACTTGGCTTCAATTCCTGGTTAACATGGTGCAGAACTAGAGTAGAAAAGGCAGTTCAGTTGGAATTATTCATTTTATTAAGAACTATACACTTCCTTATTTTTTTAATATGTAAAATTTCTTTACCACCTTGCTCTAATGTTGCTTGTTGTCTTGTTTAACACTAGGACTCTGAAACAAAAAGACTTCCAAGCCATTGGGAGCCATAAATAATTCTGAGGCAGGACTGAGCAGGGATTCCTCATTTATAATGTGCCTTAAAGTATGTAAGAATCTAATGCTTGGAATATAAGGGTAGTTGGATAGTGTGAAAGAACTAAGAATATATTTGTGCAATCCGTCAAATAAATGAGTAACAATTCATTTCTGACTGTTTGGGAAGAGACTGTCTCTGGTATATTTTCACATGTTAACTAAAATTATGTACAATGAAATTTGAAAAATAAGTGATCCCTTACTGTATAAGGACAGAAAAAGATTTCATGATGTCTGGGATGAACATGAATAATGTTTATTTTTATGAAACCATTCGTTAACAGAAGACTATCTTTTAAATTAGAGATGATTTAACCTACAAATAGTCTTTTTTAAAAGCAGGCTATTTTTTATAGATGTAATATTTCTCCAATTTACTATTTAACACAGGGAATTAAGAATTGATAATGGGCATACTTTCATGCACAAGAATAATTTGCAAATGTACACTTGTTTCTTAAGAAATGTTCATTGTTATTTGTGATGATGTCTGTGAATGTTTGGAGAAAAGACTACAAAGAAATACTTTCACATTGCAGTTAATATTTACAGCTGTGGGTTCTACTATCTTTTCTGTATATTACACCGGTCAAATGTAATTTTTCACCTGCTGCAAACTGCAAAGTACTTTGGACTACAATGACACTCTTCAGATTTAGACTGGATCATATATGTATTTTTGTGTATCTGATGCTGCATTTAATATTAATGCAAACTATATAATAAAAATACTTAAGATTTTTATAAGATAGTGTCAGGTAGATTGTCACTTGTACAAACAGAAGAATGCAAACAACATGCCTCAGGTTGATAATCTTATATTCTAGGCCTGTGCTACCTTTGTAGAAATTTATATGAAGTCAGCTATGTTTTAAATCTTGGTTTGTCAAAATATTCTTTGTTCCTTTGGTTTTCTACTTAAATGCTGAATGTTCTTGAATATATTAGGTTCAAATTCTAAAATGAGCAAATCAGTTTAAACAAAAAGTCAACGTGCTCTATAAAGAAAAATAAATAGAGACCGTAAAATTACAAAAAAGTTCCAAAAGACTTCAGTACAACTGATTTGGAAAATACATGTTCATTCATCTCAATCTTTGTTCTTGAAACTAAGATATAGCAACTTTATACAGAATGATTTTCAGTAGGCTTTCAAGATGTTACTTTTAAGTACTGTATAACCCTCAGGAAAGGAAACACTTGCACTTGTATAGATTCAAATATGAATATGAGATTTATAGTGTTTGGTTAAGATAATAAAGTTTTGTGTCCTTCACTTTAGATCATCCAGTAAAAAAAATACACCTTCTTTTTGTAAAATGGAAATCGGCTGCTTTGCTAGAATAATATCACATCATTTTTAAAACCAGATTGTTTATTTTTTCAATTTCATATTTCCCTTGTTTAAACATTAGCAACATGTCTTATATTATCTTTCTTAATTATTGACCATGCATATTCTGAGAACTGAAATTATTGACTTGAAGTGCTGAATGATTTAGTTTTGCATTACAAAGTTTAATAGGTCTGTGATTGAAGAAATAAATATTTTAAGAATTTTAGAAGGGGAGACAATGCTTGTTCCCAACATTCAGATGACTGGGATTATTTCCCCATTTTATATCATCTAGTCCTGAACATTTTAATATTTTTATACAAATAAATGCAGTTGGCAGCATATTACATTAGCAAGGAATGGACACATGTCATTATGTGTTTATATTATGAAATGTAATATATTCAATTGAAATGCACCAAATGGGGAGCAAAGTATTCTTTCAGTAATAACAAGTTTACTAACTCATATTCAGTCATTTGACTATTTAATTATTTAAAATACCTTTCTATGAGAACTTTTGAGATACGCAAAAAGCATCTGGAAGCTCCAGTTGGTACAAAATGCAGCAGACTGCATGATTTTGTGCAGACCTCGATGTGCACATATGTCACTTCTGCAGGAGCTGCATTATTGCCGTTTTGCTTCTGGGTGCAATTCAAGGTGCTGATTGTCACTTTTAAAGCCTTTCATGGCTTGGGACCAGGCCACATCCACTTGACCCACTAGAGTGAGAAGGCAAGTGTTCTGACCTAGGCTTCCCAAGAGCATGCAGCAAACTCCTTGTCCCAAGAAAAATCCCTTTTATTAATTTACTGTGAATTCTGTTCATTCACATCAAGGGAGGATTTATAGTCACAGACTTTATCTGGCTGGGAGAGCTAACAGGCTGATATCTGCAAAAATATCAAGGAATTTCGGAGAGTCATGAACCAATTAAGCAAACTAATAGTCTCCTGCAAACTCCACTCCCCTTTGGCTCCTCTTATTTCCTCTGGGAGGGCCATTCACCGTCCACCTGTGGCCTTACTCCCAAGTCTACCCCTGTTCTTTAGCTGTTCCCTTCATCTGGCAACTCTGCACATGTGCACACTGGGAACAGGCTCCAGCTGTTCATCTGCCTCACTGATGTCTGACTCTGAAGGCAGCCAATAACTGGCATATGGCTCTGGCCCCTTCTCTGCCTCCGACACAGAGCCCTCATCAGACTCCAGTTCTGGCCTATGTTCCTCCGCAACCTCATCACTATCCAAATCTACTGCCAGCTCTGCTGACCGCTGGCAGACCACAACAGCAAAGAAGGTCCTGTCATCTAAGGAGGTATATCTGGCGGGACTCAGAAGAACGGCCTTCTCCATGGTGACTCCCTCCCTTTGGAACATCCAGAAAATAAACTGGCCCCCACTCTAACACTCTTTCGGAAGCCCTGAAGACATTCTGCCAGCGGCCCTGGAGAATCCATCAAATGGCTGGTATGAGTGTTGTCGCAGGAATGGGGGGTGGGGTATTATTTTTATTTCTTTTATATTGTGTTTTTATTTCCTGTAAGCCGCCTTGAGTCACTATGAGCAATTAGGCGGCAATATAAATTTCCCAAAATAAATACGTTCTCATGAGAAAACCATGGTGTTTTCAGACAAGCATGATAAAAGATTGCCCTAATGACCTATGCTGATAGGCAAATCTCTTAATGTGAAAAATAGTTGCACAGTTTAGCATAAGCTTAAAAGCCAGAGATCTTAACAGGTCTACATTCTGTGCAACTTCTTATAACTAACAGAATAAGATAAGTAGTAGAGCTTTCTAGGCGGATAGCTGTGTTAGTCTGTGCCAACAAAGTGACAAATATTTGTGACACCTTTAAGAGAACAGTATAAGAATTTATTTTTATAGATTTTATTTAAAAAAACTTCTATAGCTTTAACAAAATATTATAAAAAATACTTCAAAGCTTTTGTGCATCTGAGGGATGTATATATAATTTAGTCCATAGAAATTTGAGCTATAACGAATGTTTTAATCTAATATGCCGAAAGATTCATTATTTATACTAGTTTAAATTATCACAGCTACATTACTTTTT
This sequence comes from Thamnophis sirtalis, assembly GCF_051295495.1. Taxonomy (NCBI): domain Eukaryota; kingdom Metazoa; phylum Chordata; class Lepidosauria; order Squamata; family Natricidae; genus Thamnophis; species Thamnophis sirtalis. The sequence goes on along the minus strand of NW_028261386.1, from coordinate 84,372,370 downwards.
AGGCCATTGTAAATCCTCATTTAGTCTATTTCATCCTGTAAATCATATTTCCTGTCTTAGGTGAGGAATTGAAAAGGGAATAAAAAATACAGATTTTAAAAGATAAAAATATACTTTTTGTAGAGACAAATAATTTGTGAAACACTAAAATTGTTCCTCTGCAAATTTGACTATTCTGTGGTGGGGTAGTATGTGACTTTAAATCAGTCTTCTTCCATCTCTTCCCTTACGGATATATTTTATTGTCAGGTCGTGAGAACGAGTACAATACACATGATAGGCATCTGGTTTAGAGAAACTGATGAGTGGAACATTTTTGTATTAAATAACTTAACTATAGAATTATGGTAAACTGACATTTAAAAAAGATGCCCCTGTGTTCTTTATTAATATCTCAGTATTTATAAGGGGCATATATCACATTTTTAAAAAGGGTACTAATATTTCATTTACATAAAACACTCCTGGAAAAAGTGAAGAAAATAATCCAGCAACAGAAAGTCTAGTTCAAGTCTAGATAATCTTATGACACTGGTTTGAGAGCAATGATTAAACTTGAAGGAATTAATTCCTAAGCAACATTCTTAAAATAACCCTGCAAAAGCTATCGCTAAGATGTAAGCAATGTATAGCAATAGAGTAATAAGAAACTCGAGTGGTGAGGCTGTTTAAATTTATCCTCAACAGAATTCACTGCATATCTTCATTTCAGTCACTTTATATTAACAAAACAAATTGTTAGTAGGGAGGATGAAATAAATGGAGATTCCCATGTAAGACATGTTGAATTTTTGGGTAAAGAGCAGGATAGAAACTTAACAAATCATACAACCACATTTTTTTAAATTTATCACTTGGTACTTCATGTGGCAGTTTTTCAGAATTTCTACTCGCTGACAAGATGTAAAAACCCCAAAATTATACACGTGTACATATGTCAGGGATTTGTGCATCATCTGGATTAATTCTCCATGTAGGAATAGCTGTTTTTCTGTAAAGAATTTGCTTTCTGGTCTTCACATAGATACAAAACAAATTTAACCCGTTTTTTCCTTTGTTCATCTGACTCAATTATGTTTTAACTGCACACATCTACACTAATCTACTCAGAAGAAAGGCCCATTGAGTTTAGTTTGAGTTACAAATGTTTATATAGATTGTACCAAAGTTATAGTTGGAGATGCTCAAAAATTTATATGACATATAAGTGACATGCTATTAACAAGTTTTTTTCTCTAAATTACATAGATGTGTGAATAGAAAAAAAATACAATAGGAATAGTTGAATTGTCTCTACTGTAGCTAGTTTTTCTAAATTATATTTCCTACTGCATGCTGAATCTTTCCTAGGCATCAAATCACACATTAGGGTTCAGTTTCTGAATAACTACTTACGGTCATGACTATTCAGAAGCCAAATAATGTGTTTTACATACTGTGGATACAATCCTAAATTTAATGATGAAGTGATCCATTCATTAGTGTCTGACTCTATGGGCCATATCTTTCCATGTTTCTTAAATTTAATAGGATGCTGCAACATTCTTATGTGTTTTAATAGTGACACATCTTTTCAGAGTAAATTAACTTCATAGTAAACAGGGTTATTTCAGGGAACATTCACCATAGGTTACACATTCAATGCTGCTTTTGACATTTGTTTCAGATTAAAGGGATAGGATCCTATGGAAAAGTAAGAGATTTCCAGATCAGCTTCTGCAGGAATGCACAATGTCAATTCAAGGATCATACCAAGCTTTGTGACGTACATAAGGGACTGCACTGAGAGAGTGGGTGGAACAATCATTTAGGGAGTGAAATAATGGTTACCTTATTATTTGTCTATTAAAAACACGTTAAAAATAAATAAATGCGGTTAAAGTTAGACCCACCCACAAAGAGGATGCTTTTTACACTTATGAGCTTACAAATAAACGCAAATCCAGCTCTGTTGAGTACCGGATCTTAAATACAGAATACCAACATAGGGTTCTCAAAAGTTGGTGGTCCAATCTTTCTTAACTTTGTGCAGAGCTCTTCCTCCTTCTCTTCCTCCATTTCTTCTCAGGGGTAGCCTCTTTCACTTTATCATTTCATCTAATACCACTGTTTATATTTCTCATTTCTATACTATACAATATCTATCCAGATATTTATGTGGTTTTTTACTTATTCCAAATAGCTTCTACATTGTCTCCCTTATGACTAGTTTTTACTCAATCTGTTGGGAATTATTTTCTAAAAAAATTTCTATAGGGCTCTTATTTTTTCCAGGGGTTCTAATTTTTCTCCCCCCCCCCGCTTTTATTCCATGTCCTTTCTTCCCCAAGATCAACATTTGACACTATCAAATAATGCTGTGGCTCCATTCAAATCTGTCATTGTATACTTCACTAACTGAACCTTCTGATTTTAAATTGTATTAATTTTTTTCTCATATATACACAGGGACAAAGTTAACAATATATTTGAAACAAATCTTTACTAAGGAAATTTTCAATAATTATCATATCCACGATAATATATGATATATTCTATCATATAATATCATTGTAATTCTTCATTTCTTACAATCATTTTCTATAAGGCATTTTTTTTCATCCACACATTTTTAAACTTCTTTATTACGCAAAGTATTTCCTAGTAACATAAATCCACACACTTCTGTGGTACTTTAATTCATTTCATTCTGTTCCAAATAACTTCCACATTCCACAGTAAATTTTCATGGCACCCAGGTTTGTTCAATCTGTGGGAAACTATGTTTCTATTTATAACTGTCTTCCTGCAGTTGCTCTCATCTCATATTTTTCAATTATCAATTCCTTGGAGCTTAACATGAAACTATATCAATCTCTGAATTCCTACTTTCATATACATCTAAAACAATCTAAATGACACCAATTCATACTTTCTGATACACATTTTAGCTCTTTCATTTATAGTGGAACTTACATTTTTATTTTCCTACATATATTCATCAATGTCATAAGATTAAGACACCTTCATTCCCATCTATTTCATACGTCCCCTTTCTCCTACTCTCAAAAACACTCAACACATATTTTTTCATTCCATTTAATGATCCATGTTATTGACCATAAAAACATAATATAATCATAATTATATATTGGGTAACTGGACATGGAATTTTTTTTAAAAAATACACATTTTATTTTGCAAAGCAAAGCTCTTCAAAACAGCACAATGCATCCTACAAATGCATTCCTGAAAAGTACTGTTATGGGATTAAACCTCATTCAACCAGGTGGCTGTAAAAAAAAACCCAACCACCCCAGCCTTATTGCACTCTATTTACAAACATACATCTGCATTTTCATCCATCGCTGAAGACATAAACGCTGGCAAATTGAACAGAAATTAGGCGAAATGTGTCACAATTCCTTTTGAAATAATATGACATCATTCCATCTTTGTCATTATTTGGTTCAAAGCTCTCTGCTTCGCTTTGGAAGCGGCGGCAATGCAGAGGAACGCACTTGGCTTCAGGTTCCATCGGGTTCTACATAAATAGGAATAGAATGGAATGGAATGGAATAGAATAGAATTCTTTATTGGCCAAGTGTGATTGGACACACAAGGAATTTGTCTTTTGTGCATATGCTGTGTACATAAAAAGACAAGATACATTCATCAAGAATCCCCAGGTACACTACTTAATGATAGTCATAAGGTACAAATAAGCAATCAGGAAACAATATCAATATAAATAATGACACACGCAACACAGTTACAGTCCTGCAGTCATAAGTGGGAGGAAATGGGTGATAGGAACGATGGCAATACTAATAGTAATAGTAATGCAGCCTTAGTAAATAGTTTGACAGTGGTGAGGGAACCTCTGCTAACTTTGTGAATGTGTCCAGTTAGGATGGTTTTCTTGTCATTTCTTTTCGACACTGGCATCCGCACCAAAATTGCATTGCCAATGCCTAATTTGTGATGTTTTTCAGCTCCTTGGGTCAAAGTTGCAGTGTCGAGTTTGCTGGAGTCTCTCTCTCTCTCTCTCTCTCTCTCTCTCTCTCTCTCTCTCTCTCTCTCTCTCTCTCTCTCTGTGTGTGTGTGTGTGTGTGTGTGTGTGTGTGTGTGAGAGAGAGAGAGAGAGAGAGAGAGAGAGAGTGAAAGAGCTGGTATATGAGAGAGGAAGTGGGAGAGGGTTGTTAGATGGACAAAGATATACATAGTTAAATTGGATTGTTTTAACTGTTCGTTTGTGTTAATTTAGAGAGGAGGTGGGGCAGTTGTTAGATACCCAAAGTTAAATTGCATTATTTTAATTGTTCGTTTGTGTTAATTTGAGAGAGAGAGAGAGAGACAGAGAGACAGAGATAGGCAAAGAGAGAATCTAATGCGTAGCTCTACCTACCGGAAGTCTCTTATCTTTCTTCCGGTGTAAGGCACAGGGCCGTGGGCGTCTCTTAGCAACAAAGCAGACGCCGAGGCAGCGGGGGAGAGGTTCTTGGCCGAGCGTCGAGCCATGTCGAAGTTCGGCAAAAAGAAGGAGGGGGTGAAAGCCAACAACGTTCCCCAGTCAAGTCTGCCCTCGAAAGAGTAAGACCTGCCCTTTTCGCTGGAGGGGTTTTCTCCCCTTCTTCGTCCTCTCCGCCCCGCTTTCCGCGGGCGAGAGGAGGCAGTGTCAACCCTAGAGGGGGGGGGGGAATCGTGGACCGCCACCGCCACCCCATTCCTTGCTCCTCCCTTTGAAATGAATCGGGTTGTCAGTTACCCTCGATCGTGCGGAATAATAAGAACGACAAAGATGTCTGAATATAACCTTGGCTTAAGTTTAGATTGTTTTAAGTTGTCAGAGTGCCCGGACTCTACATCGATTGGGATATAGCAATAGCAATAGCAGTAGACTTATATACCGCTTCATAGGGCTTTCAGCCCTCTCTAAGCGGTTTACAGAGACTCAGCATATTGCCCCCAACAATCTGGGTCCTCATTTTACCCACCTCGGAAGGATGGAAGGCTGAGTCAACCCTGAGCCGGTGAGATTTGAACCGCTGAACTGCTGATCTAGCAGTAGCCTGCAGTGCTGCATTTAACCACTGCGCCACCTCGGCTCTTCCTCCTTATTATATTATATAAACAAACGATGCTATGTTGCCTTAGGTTTCTTACTGAAGGGATAGGGTAAATGACACATAGCGGCTTCTTTAAAGTTCTTTAAGGAACTTTAAAGTTCCTTACTTTGGGGTAGTGGTGTGCAGCATAGACATTAGGGTAAATTCTGCTGCTGCTGCTCCCCTTTTTATTATTTTACTTATGAAGCCAGAACGGGAAAAAATATATTATTAAATGTGTATCTCACCTTTTTTGTGCGTGTATATAACTCAAAGTTGCAAGCCATATCTAATACACCTGCTTCCTACTTTTCCCACAACAACAACCCTGTAAGGTAGGTAGAATTGAGAGGACCAAACTGGCTCCTTGTGATGGCAGAAGACTTCTATCTATCCACTCCTCAGCCATTTCTGCCCATTTTCTGCAGTATCTATCATGGAGATAGAAATGGGGAAACAGAGGCAGTGTTTGTAGAGACACCCTAAAATGAGGGATCCTTGGTGCTCTCTGAGCTGGCTTGTTTTGTTGGAGATGTTTTATTACCCAAACTGGGTAACATCATTGGTACTAGTGATGATGTTACCTAGTCTGGGAAATGAAAGAATGGGACGAACAGGCAGAATACCGCTTTGAGCTACAAATATTCTCTTTATTGGTATGCCCTAAAGTATTGATCTGAAAAAAGGTAAGGATTAGTTCAGTACCTGGCCACAGCAGACTAAGATGAGTTGTTTTCACTCCAAATAAAACTGGCTCTTGATCCAACATCTTCAGGGTTCATTTGCTGTGAATCAAAAAATTAACTCAAGATATAGAACAGACTCTCTCCCCTGAAATGAGGGCCCTACTCCTCTTGGACTTCCAGAAGACTATGAAGCCCTGCCTTTCTTGCCAGCACTGGACTGGGATGATGGATGGGCCCAATATAGGTGTGGATTCTGTTGAGAGTTCACTATATGATGCTCAGCTAGTGAACAATGATTTTAATTCTGGTTTTTGTTTTGCTTGGAAGGGTGTTACTATATTTTTCTGTCTATGGATAAATGTTAGCCACCCAGATTTTATACATAAGAGAGGTGCCTATATAAGTTGTCTAAATAAATAAATAAATAAATAAGAGCTAACATATAAGAAAGTATTATTGTGGAAACATGAATTAGCATGAAATAAAAGAGAAGTAAATAAATTAGTTGCCTGTGAAATTCAGAGAAAGGTGATTTTAATGGTGTTAATGGATCAGAATGAAAGAAGTTTGCTTAGGAGGTGATGCACAACTTGTTTAAAATGGGTGTGAAAATTGGATCTGCATCTGGCAGTTGGAACAATGTTGTCATTCTTTCCTATTGTAAGTGAAAGATAGCAAAATTGCAAAATATAAAACTACAGGGGGTTAGCTTGCTAAATGAATTTAGGAAGCTGTTCGGCAGAATTCTAATAAAAAATGTACAAGAGATGATAAAGATTATACTTCTCTGCTGACATTCTGCTCTGTGGTGCCTTCTGTAGCCACTGTCATTTTCAAATCATCCTTTTCAATCTTTTATCTATTTTATTCTTCTCTGGATACCGCCATGACCTTTAAAATGTTCAAAATCTTTTAAAAGGGTAAAAACATACTTCAAAAATTAGGGAAAGGAGTAGGCCTCATCTTTTCACTTAAAAGACAAAAAATATCTATCTTCATGACATTACTTAAAATACAAGAAAAAAACAGATTTCTGAGCAGCTCCATGCCATACTGCCTCAGCATCAAAGCCTGCTCTAAGAGAGGAAGAGGCCTCACCAAGAAATAAAAAGAAACATACACAGCCATCCTTAACCCCTCAGATTTTATTCAATAATAAATTGCACTGTTACCACAGTCAGCTTTGTCTATACATAATCAAAACATTATAGGAGATTCAGTTACTGGATAGGATGATAGAGTTCCTTTTCCACCATCTAGACAAATTTCAAAATAATGGATTAAAAAAAAAGAAAATTAGACATACATTGCTTTATATCTTAGGTTTCAGAATGGCGGGAGATTAGCTAGTTTTAAAATAAAAAGTGAATAAAAATTAAAAAACAAACTCTGCTGGGGTAACAGCAGGAAAAGCTGAATAAACTGACTGAACCCCCACCAGTCAGAATCCTTTGGCTGATGGGGTCTTCAGCATATCTCCCCTGCCCAATCAGGTGGGACTGGGCAATGTGATAGAGCTAAGATGGTTCCATAGATAACCTGCCCCCCTGCCATATAGGGTTCTTAAAAGTCATAACCAAAACCTTGAATTGGACTTGGAAGCAAACTGGCACCCAATGCAGCTTGCGCAAAAGGGCTCCATTCTTTGAGCACCCAAAATTGCCCCCAGGGCTGCATTCTGCACCAGCTGAAGCATCCAGATACTTTTCAAAGGTAGCCTCGTGTAGAGCACATTTGTAACCTTTTGCAGTTGGCATATAAATTAAACTCCTGTTTAGCATTTATTACTTTTTAACAGATAGAGGGAGTATAAGCATTGCATAAAGCTTCAGTTTAGAAAATGTCGTGGATTATTTTGTCATGCAATGTCATTCATATACCCATCTTACATTGGGAAGTTCATTTAAAACATAAATTATGATTTTTCTAACTTAAAAGGAAAGTTATTAGTATAAAATTTGATTTATTTGTTATATGGTTTGTTTTAGCATGACCTTTTTAAAAATCAAAATTGATATTCTGATTGGGATTGCAGTCTGATGGAGATGGGCTATTAAATCTTTTGCACCTACTATTGCATTTGGAGAAAAGCTCCCATTGGCACTAAACAGCCATTTACTTTCTTTTAATATTAAGTGCTGAAGGCCTTGTTTCTCACTGGGCCGATTTAAAAATGCAAAATTCAAAACCTTAACCCTTTTATATTATAGACAAGTTTAAATTATTCATTCTTAAAATACATGCTAAAGCTATTTAAAAATACTAATTGTAATATATATTTTGATGCCTGGATTTGATCAGATAGAAACACCGTTGTTTCATCCAATATGTATTTTGCCTATGACAAAATAGTAATGTTTGTCTTGAACAAAGTAGCAATGTTTCCCTACAAAATTAAAATGCAACAAAGAAATATATATATATATATATGTGTATATATATATATATATATATATATATATATATATATGTATGTATGTATGTATGTATGTATGTATGTATGTATGTATGTATGTATGTATGTATGTATATATATATATATATATATATATATATATATATATATATATATATATATATATATATAGTGACTCAGCAGAAGTTTGCTGTGAGTTGAGTCGGGATGCAGGAATAACAATGCAGCTGGGGCTCGTTAGTGTGGTCTTCTGGAGATAAAAGGACTGATGGTGCCATGCCCTGGTTGCAGAAGTCAACGTTCATCGTTCGTTCATGGTTCATCGTTCGTTTATGGAGAATTCAGTTCCGTTCCTGTTTGAGTTTGTGAGACACTTGGATAAGTGATTTTGCTTCTTGAAAACCTGGTGCTGTAAGAGTTTTGTTTTTGCATTCTGCTGCGTAATCTTTTTGCCAAAGACTTTATTTATGTTTATTTTGGGCTCGCAGCCAGAATGAGCCAGGTCTGATAAAGTTATTTCCTTTTAAGTCTGTCTGACTGTCGTCTGTTAACGAGCGATGAAGGGGAGTCAGAATATATATATGTATGTATGTATGTATGTATGTATGTATGTATGTATGTATGTATGTTGTGTAAAAATCTAATATATATATATATATATATATATATATATATATATATATATATATATATAATTTATTTATCAGCACAAATATAACATATATATACATTATATATATATATATATATATATATATATATATATATATATATATATATATATATATATATATATATTAATGTTGCATTCCACTTGTTCTCATTTTCTTCATTTGATGTATTATAAGTGATTGCTCTGCATTTTTTAATTTTTATACAACTAGTCTGCTGCTTTTATAAAATTGAAGCACAATTTTTTTTTTGCTTCACATTTGCAGTGAACAAGTTTTCACAATCAGTTTAATTTTCTACCCCAATGTCTGTGTAACCAAATACTGCTTCCTTTGCAGTCAGCCTTTACTGATTAATTGGGGATGGGGCTTTTTCATGGATAAATTAAAAGATATCAGGAATCTCAGTCTAATAACAAAACACAATACAGGCAGTCCTCAACTTACGATCACAATTCATCCCCAAATTTATGTTGCTAAGTGAAACATTTGTTAAGTGAGTTTTGCCCTATTTTATTATCTTTCTTGCCACAGTTAAGTGAAACACTGCAATTGTTAAGTAAGTAACACAGTTGTTAAGAGAATTTGAGTTACCCATTGATTTTGCTTGCCCAAAGGTCGTAAAAGCTGATCACATGACCCCGGGACATTGCATTTATCATAAACATGAGTCAGTTGCCAAACAGTTGCCAAATAGTTGCTAAATATTGATCACCTGACCATGGGGCTGCTGCAAAGGCCGTAAGAATGAAAAAAGGTCATAAACGCCTCTTTTCAGTGCCATTGTAACTTTGAATGTTCACTAAATAAACTGTTGTAAGTCAAAGACTATCTCTATAACTGCATGATTTCAAGAAGCACTTTTCTTTTGTCTGTCATCCAATATGGCAGATTGCTGAAGTAAAGTATAAATTAATATTCCCATTTTTTTGGTTAGTTTTTAATTGTACTTAGTAACTATTTGTACTTTGGAGCATTTCATAAATTGAAAACAAATATTTGCCATGTAAGAATAAAATACCATATTAGGAGAATATAGCAAACTTTTCATATTCATGTTATATTTCAGCACCTGGTTTCTTTCGGGATCACCTTCTACTGTAAATCCTCAAGGTACTTCACCTGAGTCAAAGAAAGGAAGATTTCCTATCTGGCCAGAATGGAGTGAAGCAGACATCAATGTAGAAAAGTGGGATGCTGGAAAAGGTGGAAAGGAAAAAGATAAATCTGGAAGAAGCCCTATTCTAGTATGTTTCCTATAAACTTATCTTTTTTTCCCAATTCCTCTCTATATAGAAATTGCATTGCATTTTTCTTACCTATTGAAGGTGAAATTTAGTTGGATGCCAATCTGGAAAGTTTGCATCTCATATGTGATACATGAGAAGAATTGTGGGGGGAAATTGTTACTATGTTTATTTTGATATTTTAATTACTGTGTGCAGCGTGGAAATCAAAGTGCTTAAATTGCCAATGATCTGTTTGCTGGCTAGTTGAGCTAGCTGTTTTTGAGTTACATAAATATTATGTTCCATCATAACTCTGGGGGGGGGAGAGTGTATCATTGGGGAATGATGTTTCTGCCTTTTATTTTTCAGTTTGATGATTGCAAGAGATGGGGAGAAGACTTGCAGTAACTCTTAAGTTTTCCACATGTCAGTTGGCATCAATGATTCGACTCTATCAATGTGATATGGACCTTTGCCTGTGCATATGACCATTATTTCATTGGTTGTGTATTTTGATTTCTGCACTAGTTTAAATGCATCATAATTTTGACACATAGACCTGAATCTGCTCCTAAGATTTGAGGAGAGAATTTGGAATTTGATCAGGGGCAGCTTTTTGTCTTTTTGTTCCTATAAATGAAGAAATAGTGAGTGAAGAACAGCAGGATGTTCCTTTAGCTCACTCTTTGGATTCTCTGTTGCTTTTTTTTAGCATTATAGTTGGGTTTCTCCCTGTAAAGCTTGCTAGACTGGTGGAGTTGCAACCTTGAAATTTCTTTGTCAATGGCTTCTTTGTCCTATGTAATAGAGCAGGGGTGTCAAACTGGATTTCTTCAACAGTTGGGGTAGAGGAGATGGGACGGACATCTCCTGCAGCACCCTGCCAGCCCTAACGGGGTGAGCCCCCCATCATGCAAGGCCCCCACATGTCCCATTTTCAGTCTCAACGGCCTCCTGTAGCATCCTGGCAGCAGAAATGCAGTACAGGGGCCTCACGTGGTCCACCATGCCCTGCTTTGGCTGCCAGAGGCTAGCCCTGTGGGCCAGATTTAAGCTCCCCACAAGCCAGATGTGGCCCTTGGGGCCTTGAGTCTGACACACCTTCAATAGAGAGTTGTCAAATGATAATGGTGAGAAACACTCTTCAGCAAGATTTAGATATGAGGAAAACCAAACAGCTACCAGCATTACAAAAGACTAAATGTAGACCCTCTACAATAAATTTAAGATTTATAGTTTCTGAAATTGTCTTCTCATTATTTAGAATATCTCTGGACTATAATTAAAAAATGTTGTTTGTGCTTTGTATTAAAATAAAATCAGTAAGTATTAAAATCCAGTTTCCAAAAATTTGAGATTTCTCTTATTATCATGTACAAAGCCAGTGCATCTCCAATGGAGACAGAACAGTCAGAAATGATCTTCTGCACTCCCCACTATCAGGTCTGCAGCAGAAAAGGATGTGAGGAATTTTACACCATGCAACAAATTTCATCTTTTTTCCTATTCCAACTGGAAATTTGCTTTGATTTTTCATATGCACGACAAAGCCAATCTACTCCAGATTGGGTTCTTTTCCATATGAAACATATGCATAGCCAAAAGGAGCGAAAAAAGGCTTCTCAGAACTTTGTTTATTGAAGTCGTGAAATGTTGAATTTATTTGGATCATACGGAGAATGTATCTCTGTGTTTTTCAATTACTCTGCTCATTTTACTGTAATATTAATAATTCATTTTAAAAAAAACTGCTATATTTAGACTGTATGAAACAGTTTATATTCTTGAGTTTTTGAGAATTAGTTACATATAAAATAAGAGTTTCATAATAACATATGAAGAAAAAAATGCATGAACAACTTAAAATAATTGTTCTGTGTATCCTGTTATTAAAAATGAGAGTGGTGTCAGAGAGCTGGTAGATGGTGAAGAAGCTGTTTTGTCTACTAACAACCTGTCCAATATGTAGATAGAGTGGATACTGTAGTATTAATGCATATAGTATATCAGTATCTTCATTGCTTGTCATGGATTTAAGACTTGTACTTGTAATTGTTATGATATATTAGACATAGTTATAAAAAACAATCAGATCAAAATTCAGCAAATAAATGCCAAAATTGTGGCATAATTAGAAAACAAATATTTCCACAGAGTCAATATACAGAATAGTTTTTACATTTTATTTTAAACTCCCACCTATAAGCCAAAATGAAATAGATGCAAAATGTTGGGACTATTTCCTCTGGTGACATTACTTACATTACTCAGAGTCATAGAAATTTTACCAATTCTGCATTTAGGAGACAGCTGCTAGGATTTGCTTTAAATATAATAACTTAGATTAACTCAGATCAATTCATTAAATTAACAGTCAGACTCAACTGAACAGATAACATCAAAGTACCACTAAATTCAGTTAGTGTGGTCTAGATATGAATAAATAAGAAATCAACTAATTTTTCTTTCAATTAATGTTGCACAAAGCATGTCTTTGAAGATCCAGAAGGAAAACTCGAGCTTCCCTCTTCACTGAAAGTAGGTTTTTGGAAAAGGCCTCAAGAGATTTTAACCAATAAGGTAAGATGCATCTAATTTCTGGTTAATCTATTTAAAATTTTGGTTTTCTTTTTTTTTTTTAAGTTTATTTTGCAACTTGGATAATGCAGGATAATATGCAAAAAAGAATGGGAGTATCCTTTATTGTAAATCAATGATTATGAGAAATGTGAAATGTATTTCTTATAATTTAAAAGCTCATATTGAGCTCCAGAATTGTGAAAATCAGATTTCAAGAATTTGGAATTTCTATTCATCCAATAGTTTTTATAGTTGTTCCATGATCATCTTTGTTCAGATATTTTGAAGGGTTTTCAAGTTTTTCTCAAATATATGAATACAGAGAAAAACAGAATATGTATATGCGTTACCATGGAAGGCATTATTACCCCTTCATACATTTCTGACTATTTCATATTAACAGTATTCTGGATACCTGATTTATTACCAACATAGTATATATTTTTCAACATACTTTCTTAATCAGTGTACAAGTCTTTTGGGATACACTTTGATATATAACTTTGAGCCATGAAATATATAGATTTTCATTCTAATATTAACAATGTATGTATATGTTAATAGAATATTTTAATTTATTATTACTTTTAGGTTCCTGTAGTAGTCAAAAATGAAAATTGGTTTGATCTTTTTTCACCAAATGAACATTTAATGGGCAGTGAGGTATGGAATAATCATCCTTTATAAGAAATAACATACATTGAAATGTTTGTTGTTATAAAAGTATAAAAGTGACTTTGGTCTGAAAAAACAAGAAGTATCGAAACCTGTCATGCACCACAGTGAACTGATTTACTAAAGTGTCACATGCAGAGAGAGATAAAGATGGGATTAGACCCCATATCAGGCAGCAAAATGCTGGCTCATTACTTGAAAATAATATAAATGAGCATTTATTTATTTATTTATTTATTTATTTAGTTAGTTAGTTAGTTAGTTAGTTAGTTAGTTAGTTAGTTTAAATGCTTCCCATCTCCCCAATTGGGCAACTTTCATTAATTGTGTCTGATGGCATACTTAGTGTAAGTTTATGAAAAATCAGTTTAGAGCTATTTAGTTAAAATATTATGTTTTCATTAGGAAATTGAAACAGGGTTTAGGGTGTTCTAGCATTTTGTTCATTTCACATTTTAAGCAAACTACCAGATTCATAGTTTTGCAGACTTTTACAGATAGAAACTTCATTCATATACATTCAGTCTTATTTGGAAATCTTTCACAATTTCAAAAGTATTGGGCAAATAATAGAGCAAATCAGACTTTGCGTAAGACATGTGGAAATGACATAACCAAAAATAGTAAAATCTACCTACTCTGGATGTTTGGATAAAAATCAAATTACTCAGTAGAGTTTGTTTCTTATGCTATATCTGTAATCCACATCTGACAACTTAATTATAATATAAGCACAACTCATTTAAGATCACAGTCATAAAGAAGAAAATGTACATATTTATGTGTAACTACATCTCTTGAAAATGTGTGATATGATTTCTATTGAGGTAATCTATTGAGGTAATCTTACTAGGAACTAGAAATGAATATCGTTATCTAAAGACTTTATACTGTATATCACAGCTGCTTATTATGAAACTGAGTGAACATTATGTTTAGAGCTATGGTTTTCATTCAGCCTCCATGAGTTATAGTACCTTCTCCTCTTCCATATAGGGATTATCAACATTTGTTTCCAATTTTAAGGAAACACACACACACACACACACACACACACACACACACACACACACACACACACCAGAGGTGGGTTGCTGCTGCTTCGGCCCTGATTGGGGCCGGTAGAACCAGTAGTAGCGGCGGCAGGAGGCTTCACCCACCCGCCCAGATGCTTCTGCGCAGAAGCGGCGTGTGCGTGCATAGGAGCGCGCCCAAACTGGTAGTAAAAAAATTATCAACCCACCTCTGATCCATACATATATGTACATACATACATACATACATACATACATACATACATACATTAATCACTGTCCATTTTGAATACATAGAGGAAATAGGAAGCTTGAGAATTCACAAGGTTGATGCTATATGGAATAAAACTGTGACTTAATCTAGATGTTCTGCTTCAGGTACCACAAAGCCTCCTCCCAGAAGGTAACAAGGAAAATAGGTCATGAAGAGGATGTGTAGCATAGATATAGTGTAGATATCTATATCTATAGTGTAGATACCTATAGGATATACCAGAATAGTTAGTCTACTTTCATTTATTCATGGAAATAATGTGAATGCCAGAGCTCAACTAACGTCTCTTATTTCTTTCCACATCTGGCTTCAGTTGATGCGATGGATAATAAGTGAAATATATGCAGTTTGGAAGTTGCACAATACAACTGCTTTAAGTGTTGAAGCTAAAGCTAATGCTAATGAAGTACCTCCAGTACTGTGGAAGCCATGGGAACACATCTATTCATTATGCAAAGCAATCAAAGGTCATATGCCATTGTATAATAGCTATGGAAAATATGTGGTAAAGCTCTTCTGGATGGTAAGTGATCATCTATCTGTATCTTATATATTATAATAAACTTTTTCTACAGTTGTTTAAATGAATTTTGTTGCTTATTTAACTATCCATAGAAAAGGAACAATCAGGAATAGTGACTGCTATTAAGAAATCATGCTACTGTTTAACTATTATTGTATAACTCACAGAGTATCTTTTATTGCATAAGAGCTGAAATTAGTGCACAAAGTTTTTATGTTATTACGCATTCATATAATCTAGGATGAATGAAAATATCAAAGTCTAGATATACTGTATATTTTAAGTATGATTGTTTGACTTTGATCACTTTACAGTAAACTTTAAATACATGCATTTAAAAGTGCACCTCAGATGCATGACATAGCTGTCTTGTGGGTTTGAAAAGGCAGGAAGTATTCTTCCCTTCTGAATGTTTTGCACACCCCTACTACACAGTTTTTGCTAGAATGCATCAGAGCCTTACATATTTACATATTTCAGGAGATCATGAGTAGTCCAGTAATCTGTTGTAGCACATTCAATAGGAAAAAAGTATCACAGATATATTCAGTATAAAATCATAGAGTCTCTTGAAATAGCCTTCCACCTACAGACTCCTTATTTCGATCCCTCTTAAATGTTTTAACAATTATTTTCTCTTATACTATTTTATTGTACTACATTTGGCTTAGGGAAATATAGGCTCTCTGTAACATACCATTTCTCAATCTTTTTTTGTCCTGGGGAAACCATTGAAATAATTTTCAATCTTAGGGAACAAATAAACAATTATTATATCTTTCACAAAAATATGAAAAACTCACAATATAATTCAATTCTCACACAATTCATGTTTTATAATATATAGAACAATAGCAAAAGAACAGGCCACCTGAGTCCTGGTGCTTAAAAGTTTCCACCACTATAAGCACTAACTAGTGGTGGGTTCTGGATCCCATTGCAACCGGTATGGTGGAACGGGGCCGGGCATCCACCACATGCACACGTGCAGCACGCGCACAGCACACGTATGTGTACTTACCACCCGCGACACTCCAGCTGCTTGGTGGAGCATTGTGCAGGCACATATGCTCTGTGCATGTGCGCGTAAGCCCCGATCGGCTCAAATACAAGTAAGGAGGGCGGAACGGTACCTGGTGCTCCTAGTAGGCACTGGAACGCCAGTACCAGGGCATACCAGTCGTATCCCACCACTGGCACTAACAATGTTCAAAAAATGCTGGTTATCTTTTCTTTAAACATGATCTCTTCTCTGGAACCTTGGTTGAGAAGAACTTGTTTAACATGTAACAATGCCTGAATATATTGAATACAGATTCAGATTATTTCTTGCCATGGAGACTTATTTGTGGAAATAATGTTGTAAAAAAAGTACCTTATTGGCTAGAAATATAGGCAGAGGCTAAGTAGAAAGTGCAATTGTCACAATATCAGTAAGGTTGTTAAAAAAAGCCATCACTGAGTTTGTTAAATAATGTTCACAAGTTGCATTTGAGCACACTTGGTAATTTTCCATATACTTCCTTTAGCACACATACAAGTACTCAAACAGTCATATGCTTTAGTCATTCATCACTGCCTTTCCTGTGTTCAGTTAAGTTAATCTATACTGATAAATCCATGCTGTCATTATATTTCGGTTGTCATAAAAAATGATGGCAACCTATTTGTTTGTTATGGCTTCTAACAAGAGAACGTGCTGTCTAGTAATATCTGAAAGAATAAAAACGTATTTTTACCATGGTAAAAGACACAAGAATGTGGCCAGTCGAGGATAGCTCATCAGTACCCTCCTATAGATGATTTTTTTTTAAAATTACTAGCTGTATTATACATGTGTTTTATACATGGATTTCACTGAATTTTCATATTGTTCTTTCTGTTTAGTGAAATTATAATGAGTGTCAACCTTTGAGAAGGTTGAGAAGATTTTTATAATGAGTCAATTTCTCATTACTACCCCATAATATTTGATTTCCTTTTTTTAGGGATGTTGGAGAAAGATAATTGTGGATGACAGCATACCTTTCAGTGAAGACAATGTCATGCTGCTTCCCACCACAACATGTGAAATTGAACTTTGGCCACTGATATTATCCAAAGCCATCATTAAATTAGCAAACAATGAGTATGTTTTCCTGTTTTGAAATTAAAAAAAGAAGCAAAGCCAGAACCTAATACAGAGAGGATGCTTATTTTTTCTGAATTAATCAACTAATTATCTTCCTGAACCTTTTGTTAACCCTTGGAATCTTCTCAGCTTCAATGGAAAGCAGTATAAATATAGTATTTATATATATATAGTATATATAGTATTATTGTACAAAAACATTAAAGTCTTAGATGAACTCTTCAAATTCTCTATTCTATTCAAACATATTTGGAGCACCCCTCAAATACTAGTACGGTCATATTTCGGCACTCAACTGCTTCAAAACTCATTGAATTTGGTATTCAACATATTTTGAAGCAGGAATCTTGTCCCAGTGCTCATCTTTCTCCCAGTAGTTGACTTGCAAGGGAGAACCTGCTGCCTTGTGACTCATTATTTCTTCTGGCCAAAATAGCAGGTTGCGTGGTATTCTTAGTACCCATTGGTTTTAGTATTTGGCACATCTTCCAGAACAAATTACCGATGAGGACCGAGGTACTACTGTACTAAATTTTTTGCAATGCATAGGATAATAAAGAAGTAGAAAACTTCATTCTGTTTGTGTAGATGCAGTTGCATTTTAAATTTTAACCTTCTGTTTGGAAAGAATGGCTTCTAGGGGCATTGTTTATTAAACAAAAGGGTACTGAAGCAATGCTAGTGCAAGTTAAAGTTATATCTGAATAACTCAAATTATGCTAGGTACAATATATAGTTATATAGCAACCATGTAAAACAGTAGGACACATACAAATGTAAAAGGCTCCAATGAAAAATAGCTGCTACAGTGGCAATATTTAGATTCCACATTCTCAGGGTGGTGGCATGTATGCTTACTTTGCAAAAAACTATTTTACACACTACCATATTTATTTACATGCATTTTTAAGCACAGCATATATTTGTTGTTTTGCTAAAAATTATAATTAGGTCATCTAGATATTATTATTTTTTTGCAACCTCATCCATGTGCTATTTAATCTTAAATTTTAAGATTAAAGGTCCTGCTTCTTTTTTCTGTTCTGATTTATTTAGACCTATGAGAATCTGAGTTGTTCAGCAATGTAGATGTGAGATTGGATTGGATTGGATTTATTTGACTTGTATGCCGCCCTATTCCCAAAGGGACTCAGGGCAGCTGAACAAGAGCCAAGGGGAGGGGAACAAATACAAAAAAGTAAGACAAAAAATAAGACAACAATACAGACAATTTAAAAAACACAACAAGCACAACCAATTCGAGTAGGGGTAGAACTCAACAACCCCAGGCCTGCTGGGACAGCCAGGTCTTAATGACTATACGGAAGGCCTGAAGGGTGGCGAGGGTCCGAATCTCCACAGGGAGATCGTTCCAGAGGGCCAGAGCAGCAACAGAGAAGGCCCTCCTCCAGGTGGTCGACAGCCGGCATTGGCCGGTAGATGGAATTCGGAGGAGGCCTAATCTGTGGGATCTAATGGGTCTATGGGAGGTAATTGGCAGAAGGCAATCTCTCAAGTACCCAGGTCCAATACCATGTAGGGCTTTATAAGTGACGACTAGCACCTATACCGTATGTTAGAAGATTCAACCTAGATATTTAACTTTTTATAACTATAGTACTCAAGAAATAAATTTTCGTTGGTT
Organism: Thamnophis sirtalis; assembly: GCF_051295495.1. Classification (NCBI taxonomy): domain Eukaryota; kingdom Metazoa; phylum Chordata; class Lepidosauria; order Squamata; family Natricidae; genus Thamnophis; species Thamnophis sirtalis. Next base: position 84,353,419 of record NW_028261386.1, on the reverse strand, counting down.
GTACATTTTCTGGGGCTAAAGATTGTACATGAAACATGAAAAATTGAGCTTGTAGAATATAATGTACATATGTTTATAGTCATATTTTTATGTTTCATAGTATAAATGAGGTTGGAAAAAGAGAACTAGGAGAATTTACAGTTCTTCATGCACTTACTGGATGGATACCAGAAATTATTCCTCTCCAGTAAGTTCTACTTTTTATAATATATACTTTTAAAGTATTGCACGTACTGTCTATAGTTATTTGGTACATTGGGCCTTTGGGTAAAAAATCCATGATTTCACAAGTTTTGATAGAGCTGGCATGTTCTGAGTCTCATCAATTAAATAGTATCATTTTATAGGAGTCAGGGGGCATGCTTTCTCTGCTGCAGCAGCTGTCCTTGGGAACCATGCCCTTCCCCAAGAGTCAGATATTCTTGATACTGTGAGCCTTTAGAAGGCTTTAAAAACTAGGTTCTTTTCCCAGGCATAGATTCAGGTCCATTATACTTAGATATGTTTTATGCCCAGGACAGTTGTGTTTTATTCTTTTATTTTATCTTATTTTTATATTGTGATTTTTGTTATTGAAAATTTTGAAAAAAAACTTTTACAAATGTTTACTTCCTTCCCCCTACCCTCCCCACCCAAACCCCACCCCTCCCAACCTTCCCTCCCCCGACTTCCCAGAACCAATACAGGGTATAAATCTTTAACAAAAATATTCTAAAATAAACTTAAAAGTAAAAAGTTAATGTCCTCTATCATTTGAGCTTTAACTCCTCTTTGCTAGGCTAACTCTAAACAGATTATGTCGTATATTGTGAATTTTTAATACTTGTTAGCTAACTTCAGTCACATGGCAAATGGGTGACCATATAAAATGAATGAATGAATGCAAAGAGAACTTATGTAAAAGTCCAGATTTTAATATATGTTCCTCATATTTTGAAAATTTAATAATGAGTTACTAAAAGTTAAGAGTTATTGTTGTCAAATTATTCTGAGTATGACTGACTGGATTCCAGTCCTCCACAGTGTTTGTCTTCTCTGGAGTATAATGTAAAACTATCACTATTGCTTTTTATATAATATTTAATATTTCTGCACACTATTTGTTAAATAATGGTACATTGAATCAATTTGAAATTAATTTATAGCTGTATGTAACTATGTATATGTAGAGGGAAACTATATTTTATTGTATGTATTGCTCATTTTACATATGTCGAATTTTAGTAAGTTCTCACTTGATCATTTTCTTACTTTTTAGCTAAATAGCAATAGCACTTAGACTTATATATCACTTCACAGTGCTTTTAGAGCCCTCTTTAAGCCGTTTACAGAGTCAGCACATTGTCCCCAACAATCTGGGTCCTCATTTTACTGACCTTGGAAGGATGGAAGGCTGAGTCAATCTTGAGCCTGGTGGGATTTGATCTGCCAAATTGGAGGCAGCTGGCAGTCAATAGAAGTAGCCTGCAGTACTGCATTCCAACTACTGCACCAATGCAACTTAAATATAATGCTTTTCTTTTTTTCATTATTTAAAAACAGGTTATCAGATTCCCCAAGATCAAAAAGATCAAGCTGCCACGTATTTGTAGTAAATTAATAATAGGCATTATTTCAAATATTTATTGTATTTATTATTTTTAAAGATCTGGATATTTGGATAAAATTTGGGAATTTCTAAGAGACATTGTACCAGAATTTAAGTTACCAGAAGAATCAATTCCTGAATCCAAATCATCACTTGATGCAAAAAAGGATTTGAAAGCATCTGAAATAAAAAATGATACTATGCCTACTGTTAAGCAACAAGAGAAACCAGAAAAAGCCGAGAAACCTGGGAAAGGTATGTTTTAAATTGTCCACATTATCAGATACACAATAAAGAGTACCAGAAGAATAACAAGGTTATATTGCCAAGAGATAAAACAGGTACAACTGAATTACACTCATCTTTCCCACAAGTTATTCCTCAGGATGTCCATAGCCAATTCTGTCCCTAATTCAAATCTGAATCAGACTGCAAAAGCTCAGGACAATCAGTGTTTTTCAAAAATGCCAGCAGGTATACATATGCCAACCTTTCAATTATATTGCCCAAAACATTATCTAAACTATTTTGATGCCCAAACAAATCTCATCTTTGTTGTTTGACGTCCTAGCTGTTACCTTCCTGTCCTTTTGTACTGTATTATTATTTTCTTTTATATTTAAGATCAGCAATATACTATTTCGTTAATATTATAATGCATACTTTTAGCTCTGGAGAAAAATATAGTTCATTCTTGTTTCTATCTACATTAAGCATATGCATATATGTATGCCCAAAGATCATGGAAACTACCATGAAACAGCACAGGAAACTGCTCTTTCCTAGAGTAGATGAAGCTTATCATCCCTACGCCTGACTGAATCACAGCTGAAGTATATTACTGCAACAATGTAGTTTTCTTCAAAACAGGTTTAGGATGCAGGAAGAAAAATTTTCAATTGAAGATATTTTTTTTAAATAAGGGATTTTGCAGGTACATCATCTTCAGTTGCTTCTAATTTGTTTGTCATTCCAAAGTAGTTTTTAAAATATGAAAAGGTTGAGACCTAGTACTTGAAATATAACTGAATAAGAGAAAGAAACAAAGGAAAAATACATTACATTGAGATAATGTAATGTGTTTGGGTAGGATGTAGACAAATCGATCAGCAAAGATTTATTAACATTGTAATTGCTTGAAAACAGAATCTTATTTTACAGGTAATCCTCAACTTACAACCATTCATTTATTGACCGTTCAAAGTTACAACTGTACTGTGACATATGACTTTTTCATACTTACGACTGTTGCAGAATTCCCCATGGCTACATGATCAAAATTTAGAGGTTGGCAACCAGCTCATATTTATGACAGTTGCAGTGTTCTGGACTCATGTGATCATTTTTGTGACCTTCTGACATGCAAAGTCAATGGGGAAACAATATTCACTTAACAATTGTGTTCTTAACTTAACAATTGTAGTGAATCACTTAACAACTGTGGCAAGAAAGGTAATAAAATGGGGCAAAACTCACTTAACAACTGTCATGCCTAGCAACAGAAATTTTGGGCTCAATTGTGGTCTTAGGTGAGGACTACCTTAAGCAAGTTTGATTAGCAACCATTCAAAATTACGATAGACACCCCCCCCCCCCAAAGCTACTTATAAATCTAGCTACAGATTCCAATGACTGCACACATATCTCCATGGTCACATAACTGCCTTTCGGATGCTTGGAAACCAGTTTCCGGTTTAAAACACCCATAGGAATAAAGGGATTCACTTAATGACCATGGCCTTCACTTAACTGCTGGGGGAAAAAGGTAATGAAATCAGAACTGGTCACTTGGGAATCTGAATTTATGACCATCATGACTTTGGACAGAAATTCTGGGCTCCATTACAGTCATAAGTTGAGGACTACCTGTCAACGTTCCAAATATCATGCAGAATTAAATCAGAGATCAAGGCAAAACTATCCTTAAAGTTTCAATTTAATAAGACAGACATGTTGGCATCATGCTATGGAATCCCAATACTGGAAATGACATCAGAATTCCACCCAGTTAAAAGTTCATGATCTTGTCCCCACACCCACAATCCATCTCATGGTCCAATCTGCTTCTTCCACGCTGGCATCCACACCCAGCTGCTTCCGGTCAGGTGAGAAAATACGGAGACAAAAGATGACCTTGAGCTTCTAGAAAAGAATGATAACAATACATTCCACAATCTCACTCCTGTCTATTCCCCCCTCCCATCAACTATACTAAAGAAACAGCATAATGAAATAAGAGAAAGTGTGGCAGGCCAAAATTCTAAAAAGAATATAATTGCAGGCCTGACACTACCTGTATGTCCTTAACCTTTGCCTTATCAGAAATAGGAACAGATTTTTTGGTAGCTGAGACCATAGTCTTCAATACTATCTGTTGCTTGAGACAAGATCTCCTTTATAATCGGGGACAAAGTACCGTAGTATTTATTAGTGTACTGATTTTTATTTTTAGAAAAGCCAGATCAAAAAGAAGTTGGAAAGAAGCGAAGCAAAGATGGTGAAAAGGATAAACTTAAGCCAGCTTCTCATTCTGCACGAATGTCTGCTGATTATCAAAGTTCTCTTCAGATATTTCTTGATGGTAAGATTATAAAAAATCTTAGACATATGTGCATTGGCCATCAAAGTTTTAGTGAGATTATTAAGTATCATTAAGTATTATTGAGCTCAGAAGTTAGCAGATGTATTTTACAATTGAAATCTGAGCTCCAATTCCAAATTTCTACAAGTGCAAGATAAAACCTTTTCTACTTTATGCTTCAGGGGCAGGTCAGTAACAGGTTATCTGACCAATATTTGCTTTTCACAGTTTTAACTCAAATTCATGGTTAAAAGCATTGGTTACTGGTTCCTTCTTAGCAATAATGACACCCTACCAATAAGATGCATCATGTATTAGTTATTTGTTTATATCACAAGGATATGAAGAATTCTGTCACAAGAATATAATATGAAGACTCACTCCATATTATCAGTCATGTCAGCTATATCATTAGTGAGATTCTGTGGGCTGCACAGCTTTCTCTACATCATTGCAAAATCAATCAGCCAGAGTGCTAGCCTGTTTCTTGTCCTCCTTAACCTAAAGCATGAAATGTGGTTTGTTTGTTTTGTTTTGTTTTGTTTTTTGTTTGGATTTTGGGAGAGTTTGGGAGATTTTAAGGGGCAGAAAGTGTTTCTGGCAGCTTTGCAGAGGCTGTAGGCTACAAAAAAGGCACAGTAGTTTGCTCCTGTCCTAAACTGTGGTAAATGGTTCAAGGTTGATGAGGAACTGAAATATTTTTCCTCACTTCAGTGAGTCTGCAAAAAATTATATCTGAGAAATGAATGTCAAAAGCCGAACAAAGATACTTCACAGTTTGTTTCAACATTATACAATCTGATACTGATCCAGATTTCATTTTACATGGTGTTCTGAAGAATATTTCTACTTCAGAAATGAAGCAGGTCTACTGCACTTTTAAAACTGTCAATACAGTTAAATTGCTGATTCACATGCTATTCTTATGGTGAGGAAGTCCCTGTTCGGATTCTGTAGGCCACCTCCTCTTTCAACCTAGGAGATTTATTTTCCATTCAATCTTGCTCCTACTTAGCTAAGTTGTCTCCCCAGCATGGTCTTGCTTAGTTTCTTGTGATTAAAGTTGTTGCTTATTTGTTACTCTCTTTGTGTCACTTTTCTTGACTTTTCAGCCTTTGATCTGCTTAGAAGATTATGAAGAAAATCAATGGTACTAGGTGTTTTAAATAGCCAATAATTTTAAATTATTCACAAAATAAAATTTAATAGGGATTTGACAAAAAGTAAACAAAAATATTTATATTGTACATTTCAGGAAATGCACATATTTTATTTTTAAAATCCTAAATAATATCTGTTGATTTTAGGTAGTTATATTAGTCCTAAATAATGCATATGTATTGATTTTAGGTAGTTACATTAGTCAATTACATCAAATATTTCTAATTGTATCTTTCTTTGAATAAAATAGAAACAATTTAAATGTAAAGCCCCAACAGATTATTTAAACTTTAAAACTATTTATTTTTAACTAGCTTCTTTGGTATTTTTCAGAATAAGTTACCTAACTGAAACTATCCCATTTCTCAAATTCCATTCTTGCATTTATAGCACCATGTTTAACATGGGATATTATCAGTTCATATTATGTTGTTACCTACAGCTTTATTTCTTTTCTATTATACTGTTTAATAGATTCAATGGGTTCTTTGCAGGTTCTGCAACTCCATTGCAGCCACAGATGGTGGTGTATGCTTGTTACATGCCTCTTTATGTACCTGAAAAAAAGATCTTCATATTAGAGAAAATGGTAAGAATTTATGTACTTTTCCTTTTATGAATAAATTAACAACAATAATTCTAATAAATAACAAAATAACAGTTGGAAGGGGCCTTGGAGGTCTTCTGGTCCAACCCCCTGGTCAAGCAGGAAACCCCTTCTTTGTGGCAGCCTCTCAAATGGTGTAGAAGTCACTGGAGGTTTTTAAGAAGAGATTGGACAACTGCTTATCTAAAACGGTATAGGGTCTCCTGCTTGAGCAAGAGGACTGGAAAACTTTCAAGGTCCCTTCCAACCCTATTATTCTGTTCCTCTATTATTATGTTAATATTAATAAGATATTACCTTGCTTCAGATTTAAATCTTAGCACAAATTTTTACTCTTTCTACAGAATATTCTACAGAACAGAAGTTCAATAACTTTGTATCTAACAAAGTCTTATAATAGAGTCAATGTTTCCTGTGAACATACATTTGTATTTTGTATATAACCCAGCTGCTTTTATCGTATTGCAGGCTGATTCTTCTGAAAAGTTACGACAATATGGTCTTTCCCACATCTATAGCCATCCTGCACTGATAACTAGAACAAGGTCAGGTCCCTTAGTGGCCCCACCAAAACCACCAGCTGTACCTCGTTGGAAACTTATACGCCAGAAAAAGGAAACAATTGTGACAGATGAACCCCAAGGTTTGTCATTTCAACCTTTGAGTTTTATTTCTAATTAAGATTAAATCCAGATATAAGGTATTTGTTTTCTTTCCTCGTGGTTTCACAAAGATTGCTTTTTGAGATGCAAAATGGTTGTTTGTGAAAATAAAAATGTATTTTGACTGCTTCTTTAGGTATTTAAAACCATTCTATATTTTGCATTTAATGTTCTCCAATGCCAAATCAATTGTTCTAAGCTAAAAAAACAGATCTAACATGTGATACCTGACTCACCTCTCTACCCCCCCCCCCCCAATATGTGTTATTTGGACAGAGCCATGATTTCCATGGAAGCCATGAACTCCAGAGTTACCCTGGATTCAATGTAACAAGGAGCAGGTTAATGTCCACAAGAAACATCAGCCTTACACACCAATCTGGCATTCAGAAGCCACAATCGGGCACTGGGGCCACTAAAGTTCCATTGACCTGGCCCTAAGGGGGAACCCTGAGGTCAAGATAAATAGTAATAGAATGATTATATAATTAGATATAAATAACATCTCTCTCCCTGCTTTCTTTTAGTAACATGCAGTTCAAGAGAAAATATTATTTTTGTGTTTGCATTTTTCTGATCCCTTCATATGGTAGGCTGTGTAGCAGAAAGGGAATTGGAAAGAAAACATGGAAGAGGTGTGGCAACCTCTTTGCCACAATGTGACAATTAAATTACTAAGAAAGAAATCCCTTCTGCAGTTCTTTTATTCCACATTGCCATTCTTTTTTTTAATTGAGAATTTTGAAAAAAAAACTTTTACAAATATTTACTTCCCTCCCCCACCCTCCCCCCCCACCCTCCCCAACCTCCCCCCCCCCCCCCCGGCTGACTTCCCAAAACCAATACAGGGTATAAATCTTTAACAAAAATATTCTAAAATAAACTTTTAAAAAAGTTAATATCATCTTTCATTTGAGCTTTAACTTCTCCTTGCTATAGGCTAGCTCTAAACAGATTATATGATTCCTTGTTTCTTCAGTCATAAACTATCTGAAATTTCTTAGTCCCATATTTATTTTGAGTATAGTCAATCCATCTTCTCCACTCCAGTTTATATCTCTCGTTTGAATGGTCCTTGAGATATGCTGATATTTTAGCCATCTCAGCTAGGTTTGTTACTTCCATTGTCCATTCTTGAATAGTAGGCAAGTCTTCCTTCTTCCAGTATTGCGCCACCACCAGTCTAGTTGCGGTTATTAAATGCAAAATCGGGTTAATCTTTACAACTGTACAATCAGTAATTATACCTAACAAAAATAACTGAGGGGTAAACTTTATCCTTTTTTAAGAACATTTTGCATAATCCACCATATTTTTATCCAAAATGCTTTAACCTTTTTACAAGTCCACCATATATGAAAGTAAGTAGCATCAGCACAATCACATCTCCAGCATTTAGGTTGTAAATTTGGATACATAGAGGCCAGTTTTTTAGGATCTAAATGCCATCTATAAAACATCTCATAAAAGCTTTCTCTCAAATTTTGGGCTTGTGTAAACTTTACATTTCTTACCCAGATCTTTTCCCATGTATCCAACATTAATGGTTCTTCAAAATTTTGGGCCCATTTTATCATACAGTCTTTAACTAATTCTGTTTCCGAATCCATTTCTATTAATGCATTATATAGTCTCTTTATATGCATTGAACTTTGATTTCTAATTTGTTTTAGTAAGTTATCCTCGTCTTGCATAAAACCGATTTTTTGATCTCTTTTCCATCTTGCCTGTAACTGCCCATACTGAAACCATGTTTGAATAACCTTTTCCTCTTTTAGTACATTCAAAGGTTTTAATTGTAGTACACCTCTTTCTAAGGTAAGAAGCTGTCTGTATGTAATTACATCCTGTTTTTGTACTATATTTATGTTTTATATTGCATGTCTAGGAATTGCCCAAATGGGTATCTTGTCATTTAGTTTGTATTGATATTTTTTCCAGACCCGCAGTAGAGCATTCCTTAAAATGTGACTTTTAAAGTTCTTATCTATCTTTTTGTCATATAGCAAGTAAGCATGCCAACCATATACCAAATCATGCCCTTCGATATTAAGTATTCTATCATCTGTTAAATTAATCCAGTCACTAATTACCGATAAAACTACTGCTTCATAATATAGTTTTAAATTGGGTAATTTCAAACCTCCTCTCTCACGCACATCTTGCATTATTTTTTAGTTTTATTCTCAGCTTCTTCCCTGCCCATACAAATTTATTAATGCCCGTCTGCCATTCTAGCAAATTCGCATCTTTTTAAAGTATTGGTATCATTTGAAAAAGAAATAAAAATTTAGGTAGAATATTCATTTTCACTACTGCTATTCTTCCCAGCAGAGATAATTGTAATTTCTCCCAATTTTTCATCTCTGTCTATATGCTGCGCCATAATGGTTCATAATTATACTTATATAGCTTCCCATTTGAGGTTGAAATATAGACTCCTAAATATTTAACCTTTTTAACTATTTCACATCCTGTCATTCCTTCTAATTCTTCCCTTTGTTTAGTGTTCATATTTGTAACTAGCATCTTTGTTTTCCCTAAATTTATTTTAAATCCGGACACTTGGCCATATTGATTAATCATATTCATTAAAACCTTACTAGATTCCTGTGGTTGGGATAATGTTATAACCAAATCATCCGCGAAAGCACGTACTCTATATTCTTGATGCCTAATCTTGATTCCCTGTAAATCATCTAAATCCCGTATTTTGTTCAACAATAATTCCAGAGTTATGATAAACAGTAATGAGGATAAGGGACAACCCTGCCTTGTACCTTTCTCGATTTTAAATGGATCTGTTAAGCTTCCATTGACTATGATTTGAGCTCTTTGTTCCTGATATATTGCTTTAATTGATTGTAAAAAATGCTCTCCTATTTGCATTTTTTGCATTATTTTCATAAAAATTGTCAATTCACTCGATCAAAAGCTTTCTCGGCATTTAGAAATATAAGCGCAGCAGGGATTTAGTTATTCTTTCCCAGATATTCCAGTATATTAACAATTTGTCTTACATTACTTCTCATTTGTCTCCCTTGTATAAAACCTGTTTGATCATTATGAATCAATTGCTGAATAACCAACATTAACCTATTCGCTAGTATTTCAGTAAAGATTTTATAATCTATATTAAGTAATGATATAGGTCTGTAATTTTTTGGTTGACTAAGATCTTGATCCTCTTTTAGTATAAGGGATATAAAGGCTGTCTTCCAAGATGGGGGTACCTTCCCTTCCATTTGGATCTTATTGAATAGTTCCTTAAGAGGTTCTACTATTTCTAATTGTAAATTTTTGTAATAAGCCGATGTCAGGCCGTCTGTACCCGGTGCTTTCCCTACCTTTAGCTGTTTAATTACCTGGAGAATTTCCCCTGAAGTTATTGGTTGATTCAATCTCTCCCTCTGCTCGTCTTTAACTATAGGTATTTTTTCTTTATCCAGGTATCCATCTATATCTAAACCTTGTATTTTGTCATTCATGTACAATCCTGTGAAAAATTAACGAAAAACCTTTTGAATCCCATCCTGTTGATACACTTCCTTCCCTTTATAATGTAATTTCGATATATTGCAAGATTTCTGTTTTTTCCTAATCAGATATGCTAACCATCTACCAGATTTATTTGCGTTATAAAAAGTGTTATGTTTTGCGTATAGCAAGTTAGTAGCCACCTGGTCTGACATCAGCATATTAAATTGCTCTCTTAATAAAGTAATTGCTTCTTTAATCTTCTTGTCTCTTGGTTTTAGTATTAGCTCCTGTTCTCTCTTCCTGATTTCTTCTTCTAGTTCAATTCTCTTTTCCCCCTGTTTACGTCTATGTAACCTATTTAAATTTATTAGAACTCCTCGCATATACGCTTTACTTGCATCCCAAACCATTTCCATAGATGTACCCTTATTCATATTAAAAACAAAATATTCTCTTAACAATTTTTTACATTCATTAATATTTTTCTCATATCTAAATAAGTTTTCATTCAATCTCTAAGTCCTTCTTGCTTGCATCCCAAATTCCAACTCCATCCAAACCGGATTATGATCTGATAAGGCTCTGGAACATATCTTCGTCTTCTTTACCCTAGAAAGCAAATCATTGGTTGTTAGTATAAAGTCAATCCTAGAAAAGGATTGGTGTCTATCGGAAAAAAATGTAAAGTCATATTCTTCTGCATTTCTTTCTTGCCAGATGTCTCTCAGTTCAAAATCATCCATCATATCGAAAAAGGACTTAGGTAATTTCGCTCGCATTCGGATATTTTGCCGGAGACCCTTCTTGTCTTTCTTGGTATCCATAACACCATTCCAGTCGCCCAATAATATGCAAGATTTATAGTCCCAATGTACTAACTTAGTATGGAGCGTTGTATAAAATTTATCTTGTTGTTGATTGGGAGCATATATTCCCATTAGAAGTATCTTTTTCCCTTCTAATACCAGTTCTACTGCAATATATCTTCCTTGAGAGTCTGCTTCAATTAATTCGGCTTTCATGTCCTTTCTTAAGTAAATAACTATACCATTTTTCTTCTCAGGAGCAGAAGCTATAAAGTGTTGTCCAAGTCTTGTATTAATCAAGTATTTCTGGTCAGTTAATCTAATATGAGTCTCTTGCAGGCAAATTATGTCATTCTTAAATTGTTTCAGATAGTGATTTATTTTCTTCCTTTTCTGTGGGGAATTTAAACCATTAACGTTCCATGTTAAGAACTTAGTTGTCATCTTTAGCTCCCTGAAGCTTTTTAAGAGCCCTCTGGAAATCCTGAAGTTTGGTTTTCGGCCTGGCTCCACCCACTGCTTCTGAACTAAGACCTGTGGCTTCTTGGACGGTAACATGTGTTTGTTGTGAAGCTTGTTGCTTTTTTAGCTCTTGTTCCATTCGCCTGGTAATCACGCGGGTTTGTCTTTGCTCCTTGGCTCCTTGTAGCTCTGAAAGAGGAAGTTGGTGCAGCCTTGATGGTCTTTGGGTGGCTTGCTGTCTATCCTGTCCTTCTTGTTCTCTTTCTCTGGATTCAGGAGGGGGGGGGGGATGTCCAGCCTTCAATATATTATGGTAAAAATCTCGAGCCTTCCATACTGAGTTAAGGCGATATCTTTGCCCCTGGTAGGTAACTGCAAGTCCGGCTGGAGCCTCCCATCTGAACTGTAGCTGACGATTTTTGAGCTCATCAACTAAGAAGGCATAGTCTTTTCTTGATCTCAACATTTTAGGTGGTATTTCCTTCAAAACAGTCACCTCCTGACCCCCAATTTGAAGCTTAGTTTTGTAAGACTCTTGCAATATTTTAGTGATTTAGTGATTTTATTAATATTTATAGGCCGCCCTTTTCCCTGAGGGGACTCAGGGCGGCTTACATAAAATAAGGGGGGGAGGGTACAAGACAATAAACGCAGAACAATACATAAAAGTAAAATAGTACACAACATTCATTCATCATTCGGGTGGGGACAGATTATCTTTATTCCCAGGCCTGACGGGCTAGCCAGGTCTTAAGGGCTGTGCGGAAGGTCTGGACAGTGGTGAGGGTACAAATCTCCACGGGGAGATCGTTCCAAAGGGTCGGAGCTACTACTGAGAAGGCTCTCCTCCGTGTGGTTGCCAGTCGACACTGACTGGCAGATGGAACTCGGAGGAGGCCTAATCTATGCGATCTAATTGGTTGCAAGGAGGTAATTGGCAGGAGGCGGTCTCTCAAGTACGCAGATCCACTACCATGGAGGGCTTTATGAGTGACAAGTAGCACCTTGAAGCGCACCCGGAGATCAACAGGTAGCCAGCGCAGCTCGCGGAGGATAGGTGTTATGTGGGCGAACCGAGGTGCACCCACTATCACTCGCGCGGCCGCGTTCTGGACTAGCTGAAGTCGCCGGATGCTCTTCAAGGGCAGCCCCATGTAGAGCACATTGCAGTATTCCAGCCTAGAGGTCACAAGGGCCCGAGTGACTGTTGTGAGGGCCTCCCGGTTCAGGTAGGGTCGCAACTGGCGTACCAGGCGAACCTGGGCAAATGCCCCCCTGGTCACAGCCGTCAGATGGTGGTCGAAAGTCAGCTGTGGATCCAGGAGGACTCCCAAGTTGCGAACCCTCTCTGAGGGGTATAAAATTTGACCCCCCAGCCTGAGCAATGGAACACTGATCGAATTATTGGGAGGGAAACACAACAGCCACTCGGTCTTCTCCGGGTTGAGTACAAGCTTGTTAGCCCTCATCCAGTCCATAATGGCCTCGAGACCCCGGTTCATCATGTCCACCGCTTCATTGAGTTGGCACGGGGCGGACAGATACAACTGAGTATCGTCCGCGTATTGATGGTATCTTATCCCGTGCCTCCGAATGATCTCACCCAGCGGTTTCATGTAGATATTAAATAGTAGGGGGGATAAGACCAAACCCTGCGGCACCCCATATGTTAGGGGCCTAGGGGTCGATCTCTGCCCCCCCACTAACACCGACTGCGACCTGTCCAAGAGGTAGGAGGAGAACCACTGCAAAACAGTGCCTCCCACCCCCACCTCCCGCAGTCGTCGCAGAAGGATACCATGGTCGATGGTATTGAAAGCCGCCGAGAGGTCAAGGAGAACCAGGATGGAGGCATGGCCTCCGTCTCTGGCTCTCCAGAGATCATCGGTCAATGCGACCAAAGCGGTTTCTGTGCTGTAACCGGGTCTGAAGCCCGACTGGAAGGGGTCGAGATAACTTGCTTCCTCCAAGGATCGTTGAAGCTGGAAGGCCACCACCTTCTCGACAACCTTCCCCACAAAGGGGAGGTTGGAGACTGGATGGTAGTTGTTAAGGACAGCTGGATCCAAAGATGGCTTCTTCAGGAGGGGTCTCACCACCGCCGCTTTAAGTGTGGCGGGGAAGTGCCCCTCGCGAAGAGAGGCGGTGACAACCGCCTGGATCCAGCCTCGTGTCACCTCACTGCTGTTGGCAACCAGCCATGAGGGACACGGGTCCCGCACACAGGTGGAGGCACTCACAGCTCTCATGGCCTTGTCCACATCCCCAGGGGCAACATCCTGAAACTCGACCCAGAGGTGGTCTACCAATTCATCCTCTTGTGCCTCGGCTGGAACTGCAGGGATGGAGTCCAAATCCGACCGAAACCGAGCAATTTTGTCCGCTAAGAATTGGGCATAATCCTCAGCTCTACCCTGCAAGGGTTCCCCCGTATCCCTCCTATTTAGGAGGGAGCGGGTTATCCTAAACAGGGCGGCTGGGTGGGACTCAGCGGACGCAACCAAGGTGGCAATATGAGATCTTTTTGCTGCCCTAAGTGCCCTGATGTACTCCTTGGTGCTGGTTGTTAGGAGTGCTCGGTTCGATTCGGATTTATCGGACCTCCATAGGTGCTCTAGGCGTCTCCTCCGGCGCTTCATCTCCCGGAGCTCCTCGGTGAACCAAGGAGGCCTCCGGGATCCACCCCCTCGGAGGGGCCGTAGTGGCGCAATCCGGTCAAGGGTCTCCGATGCTGCCGAGTGCCAGGCAGCAACCAGAGTCTCCACCGGACTGTGGGCGAGAGTATCAGGGATAACCCCAAGCTCCGTCTGGAACCTCAAAGGCTCCATACGTCACCTGGGGCGGAACCACTTGGTCGGTTCCTCCTCCCTACAGTGGGGGTTTGGTCTCCGAAAGTCGACCAAGATCACAAGTCCACTGCTCCGAGAGAAATACGAGGTCGAGCATGTGACCCACTGAGTGGGTTGGGCCCCGGATTACCTGGGTCAAGCCCATGGCCGTCATGGAAGCCATGAACTCCTGCGCCCCATCAGAGTGTTCACCAAGCGAAGGCAGATTGAAGTCCCCCAAGACCATAAGTCTGGGGAACTCAATTGCTAGCTCGGCTACCGACTCGAGGAGCGAGGGGAGGGCTGCTGCAACGCTGTTGGGAGGCAGGTACGTTAACAGCAAACCCACTTGACCCTTGAGGTCCAACTTTACCAGCAGAGACTCACACCCGACAAGCTCCGGAGCAGGGATCCTACGAGGTACTAACGACTCTCGGATAACGATGGCCACACCCCCACCCCTTCTCTGGGCTCTCGGCTGATGCAGCACCTGAAATCCTTCTGGGCACATCTCTACGAGGAGGACTCCTCCCTCCGGGCCCAGCCAGGTTTCAGTAATACATGCCAGGTCTGCCCTCTCGTCTAAAATTAAGTCCCGGACGAGGGGAGCCTTGTGAACAACAGACCTGGCATTTAGCGACAACAGCCTGAGACCAGGGTCCTGATTACTCGCGCCATCTGGCCTCGGAGTGGGACTCATAGGGCCGGAAGGAGGGATCTCTGTAACGTAGCGAACCCTCCTTCCCCGGTAATGGCCAGCCCTAAAGTCCCCGCCATATCTGCCCCTCCCTGTTACGACCGTAATGCTCCGGCCCTCTCCCGTGTCCCTGGTCCCCCCAACCACCTCAGTGCCCCCCGCATTCCTTGGCAGGTCCTCCGAATCATACATACTCATTCACTCACTCAGGCAATCCCCACGTGGCAATTAAAAACACAAAAATTACAACAATAATAATGATAAAAGTGGGATCATTCATTCAATTACACACATACCCCTAGCATATCCCATACAAAGTAAGAAAAAAAGGAGTAGAAAAAGGAAGAAAAAAAGATAACTTGCGCAGTTGTTAGGGTGCGAGTCCAGGCAGAGCCAGATGGCTCTCAGTGATCAGGATGGTTAAAATAATTACAGTAATTAGTGTCCAGTTATAGTCCAAAGAAGGTATACAGGGGCGTAGTTTGTGTCCCCCTCTTCTACAGGTTCGAATAAGTCCAAAGAGTCCGGAACAGTTGGGAGAGGCAGGGGGCTTTCTTCTACAGGTGCTGTCCCAAATAAAGCCCCAAGAGTAGTGGCAGATAATAATGTTGATGGTATTCAAAGCCAGATGTAACTGAGCTAACAGGTCTGGAGCCAGATGGAACTGAGCCAGCAGGTCTAAAGACAGATGGAACTGAGCTAGTAGGTCTGAATGTCCAAAAACCCCAACCAAAGGTGGCCAGAAATAGGAGTGCCGCAGTAAAGGGGCGTCAGATGGTAAGTGGAGAACACAAGGAAGGGCCTCACCACGACAAGGGGGGGCAAGAAGTAAACTGTGTCCAGGGACGAAGGAGGAAGGAGGGAATGCCGGGAGGGAAATGAGGTTGGATGGAAAAAGGGGCCATCCGGAGGGGCCAGTGCAGCATCGGGAACAATCGCCCTTCCAATCTGCTCAGTCCCCACACTGCTCCGATTCGTTCCTTCTCCCTCCGGAATAATGATGGTATTACGGAGCCCCAATGAGGCAATTCAATAAGCCGGGTAAAAACGCCAAAGAACACCACCGTTGCAGCCAATGTGGTGCCGCCTCTTCCACCGCCAGATAGTACAGGCAGCTCGCGGCACACAAACCCCCAAAGTTGTACAGTCCTGGGGCGCCCAAAAACGGCGGCCCCCGCAGAGGTCTGGGCTGGTTCAGTAGGTTCTCTCTCCCTCCGGGGTGATAACAGTCCCACAAGACCCCAAGTAGGCGGCTCGGTAAGCAGGATGGAATCATCTAGGCCGAAAAACGCCGACGCGGCGCCGCCCCCCCCCCACTGCCGAATGACGCGGGCAGCTCGCACACAGACCTCCGAAGTTGTGCCGTCCGGGGTCGCCCAAAAGCGGCGACCCCCACAAAGGTCTGGGCTCCTCGGGTCCTCTGAATTCCGGACATCCCCGGGACCGTCTTCGGGCACCAATTTGTTCAGTTTTTTAGGTTGTTTTCAGCGTTTGCTCGCCTCGTTAGACTGGAGCAAAACGCCTGGGCGCCATCTTCCAGTCTCGCACATGCGCAACTCTCAAATATCAAATTCCTCATATCTCTCGTAGCAAAATACACCACAATGTCTCTTGGGAGTTGCTTTTGTCTGGCAAGCCAAGAGTTAACATGATATATCTTGTCAATTTGCCATTCAAAATTCCCTCCTGGCCTTCCCATCAATTGATCAAAGGCTTCTGAGAAGATCTGCTTCAGATTTTCTTGATTTTTCTCTTAGAGGCCTCTTATCCTTAAGGCAAATTCCATCTGTCTATACTGCAACATTATAATTTCATTTTCTGCATCGCCAACCTTTTGTTGAACCACATCCATTTTCGTTACCAGATTAATATTAGAATCACTAAGATCTTCTAATCTATCTTCAATTCCTGAGACATAACCCGATAGGCACTTAAAAGCCTTGAATATCATCTCTAATTTGCTAGTTCCGAGTCTGAACCGAATCCATTAGCTCTTCTGACAATTCTTTATGAGCAGCAGATATCTCTTCCTTTATTTTAATTTCCATCGCAGCTGCATGATTTTTAAAGCCTCGGCTAAGGCCACACTTAATTCTTTTTGCAAAATTTCTCGGGTCAAAGGCTCCCCTGCAGGGGTAGGGGGGGAGTAGTGACTGTAATTTAGTTCCAGGAGCAGGCGAATTTCCAGCGCTTTTAGACGCATTGGGGGGGGGGATTTTTGCTGCTTAGAAACCATTACAGATTTAATCTTCTCCACCCAATTAGTAAATCCAGGCAAGCCGCTTATCCAGCAATTACTATTTAGTTTGGTAATAAATCACTTCTCTTTTAGTGATCTTTAAATGTTCTGAGCTCCGTAGAAATTGTCGTCAGAGCCTGACCCCTCCTACAGAGCTATTCGGCGCCATTTTCTGTGTATTTCTAGCAAGTAAATTGTCAGAAGGAATTCTTTAAAAAAATGGAGTTAAAGATTTTTACATACAATTAGAAGTTCACCAGTATTAGTTCTGCCTGCTTTGAAATCAGTAATACATCAGTCTTTGAGCTGAGGGTGGACGTGTGCCTTCGTTCTGCAAAAAAGGCAGAAGAGGTCCTTGACGCGGAGAAATCACTATGTTTCCTGGGCGGCTCCCACTTCCCATCCCAGATTTATGTTCTGGTGGGGTTAATTGGAGCGCTGCCCAAACATAGCTTGCTTGCCTTCTTCTCCTTGGCCCGGAGAAGAGGTAATCAAACTGCCAAACACTTGATGGATACTGTTTAGATAGTTTAATGCAGCCAAGAATCCGGAGCTGTTAAAAACAACAACCTCCTCAGGCCCCGCCCCCATTGCCATTCTTATTCCACTCTTTGCAACGGGATAAATTATGTTGAAGATTACAACATTGTTCACAAGAACAGTACTGATATGATACATAAGCATTCAAAAATGAGAAGCATTTGACTTTGCATGATTGTCCCCATATGTGTGATTTGCATAGTAAATTTATTTGAAATATATTTCATGTGTGTATATTAGGTAATGTACAGAGCAAGAAAAAATAATAGACCTCAAATAATAATAAATGTATTATCCTAAAAGCTGTGATGGGAAAAATCTAATGGGATTTTTACAAATATTCTAATTCGCCTACATTGTCCTTGAAAGCAGTTTAAAAACTGCATTTAGTTCAGAATTACTGCATTATCAACTGGAATCAGTCATGATTCAGTTAGGTGCTCCAGTTAATGGAATGGGTTTCCTAAAATGAGTGGACAGGTGAATAATTCCCTTTTCTGTCTGAAGTCTTTCCACCATGAAAAATGGATTTTGAGGATTGGATGATTATATACAGATTAGCCTGTTCAAGTGGTGCTGTAAGAAAGCTTCAACCATACAAACAGTTTATGAACTTTGACTTGAATCTGTAAATTTTATGCAGAAATGTATGTCCTTATGTAACAACTTTCCTTTTGAATCTGTAAGTTTACACAGCCTGCTCTAACTTCACTAGTCCCATAATATATAGGTAGTCCTCAGTTTACAATATTTCACTTTGTGACTGTTTGAAGGGTTATCCACTGCAAATAAAGTTTAAAGATAACAGTCATGTAGTAAATGTCTACAGTAAAGAGTCTTGAAATTACCCATCAAAAGACTAAACCTGAAGAATAGACTGAAGATATGTTACAATATTTTGCAGGATGCTAATTATATGTTGTATTGACTTTAAAGAAACTATTTCTTATACAGTATGTCTATATATAAAGTTAGTGTATGCAGATTTATGAAAATCTATTTTCTAGTTTGGCAAATATATTTTTACTCCTTGGATGAAATAGAAATGGCCACCCTAATATTATAAATGTATTGATCTTTCAGAGAACAAGTTTGAGTCTGTTGTCTTTGTAGAGGATGCTTATTTCTTGCATTTCACTGTTGTTTCTTTTCAGAAATTGTAATTAAAAAACCTGAACAATTTATTGAGCTTGCTAGTCCTTTTCTGAACTTCAGAGTTCCTGCTATACCTATACCAAGAGACACGTAAGTAGATCAATCAGTGGGCTTCACTGAGTATAATTCAGTATTGTGTAGTGGCAAAAAGTATAATTAAAATTATTTTAATTATAGTTAACCCCTGAGAAGCATGGGGATAATCTACAGAAATGAAAAAGGTCTGTTTCAGGGTAATTTTATTCTTATAAAAATGTAAACATTATTGTAATAGTTAAATTTCAAAAATCTTATGTAGAAATGCAACATATTCTAGATTTCCAAAATACTGAAATATGCTTGAATGTTTTAGTATTATTTCAGTATAGCAACATAATGCTGTTGGTATGCTATTATAGCCATTCCTATATGTGGAACTTTTCCATTTCTGTTACATATTGATAATTTTTCATTTTTTAGCAATAGCAATAGACTTATCTACCACTCCATAGTACTTTAGTGCATTCTCTGGCAGTTTATAATGTCAGGATATTGTCCCCAACAATCTGGGTTCTCATTTTACTGACCTCAGAAGGATGGAAGGCTGAGTCAACTTTGAGCCATCAGGACTGAACTCCAAGCTGTGGATAAAGTTAGCCTGAAATATGTCTGGGTTCCAAGTAATCCGTCGCAAGCAAGAATCTGAGGCAGGTGGATTCCTCAAAGAATAGCTTTATTTGGAAAGATCAAATTGGCACATATCTGGTGAAAACCCCTTGGTTTTCACCTAATTAAAAGTAAAAGTTTTTCCTCCAAGCCTAAACAGTCAGTCACATGGCCCAATCAATGCAGTGTCCGCTAGTCTGGTGACATCACACCTCCTTCCCCCAGCCAGGTGTGAGAACATCCTTGGTTCTCATGAGAAAGAATTTTATTTTGACTACACAACCCAGTTATTTTCAGAGAGGGCTTATTTTTGGGAGAGGGCTTATTTTAGCGCATGTGCTCAAAAGCCTGATTGGGCTTATTATCCAGAGAGGCCTTATTTTGGCGAAAACAGGGTAGAATTGGCATAAATATTGAAATGGTGGATAGCTTCTGCCTTTTAGAATCAACTGTCAATGGTAAAGAAGCCATCTGTGAAGAAATATGCTACATACTAGCACTTAGTAGGATAGCAATGAAGTCCTTGGAACAGATAGCCAGATGCTGTGATATGTATGTATGTATGTATGTATGTATGTATGTATGTATGTATGTATGTATAGCATTTAGATTATATACCACTTTATAATGCTTTACAGCAGTCTAAGCTGTTTACAGAGGCAGCATCTTGCTCCCAACAAAGATCAAGTACAGGCAATCCTTGATTTACAACAAGGATTGATTTACAACAGTTCATTTAGTGACTATTCATAGTTACAACAGCACAGAAAAATGACTTGTGACTTTTTCACACTTATGAACATTGCAGCATTCCCATGGTCATGTGATCAAAATTCACATGCTTGGCAACTGACTCATATTTATGATGTCCTGGGATCTGGTGATCACCTTTTGCAACCTTCTAACAAGCAAAGTTACCAGATTCATTTAACAACCATTTTATTTACTTAACAACTGCAGTGCTTCACTTAACAATTGTGGCAAGAAAAGGCATAAAATGGAGCAAAATTCAATTAACAACTGTCTCACTTAGCACCACATGTTTTGAGGTCAATTGTGGTCATGTCGAGTACTACCTCTACTAATCAGGCAGTTGTTTTCCCTGTGTTAACAGGATTCAAAGAATATTGATACTTTTAAATGTTGGCACTGAAAACTTTTGAGAATGCCATGGGAAGCCAAGAAAACAAATGGATCATAAAACAAATCAATCCAGAGTTCTCATTTGATATACAAATGATCAAGTTCAAATTATAGTATTATGCAAATATCTAGCTGTCAAGAGAAGGCTCTAATGCTGGGAAATCTGATCACCAGGATGGACTCAGTTAAGCTCTAAAAAACCCGAAGGGCCAGGTTCAGGACATACCACCCTAAAAAGGTCAATCTATGTGATTGCTGAGAGTTGACAAATAATCAATTTTCAATAAGACATCTTCAAAGGAAAGAAATATACCATGATATACAGTATATCAAATCTTCCCCTGGATTGACATTACGTTAAGAGCTTGAGAGATATTTTTGAAGCACAATAGAACATTATTTCTGCAGTTAATTGTATTCAGGGTGTTTTAATATTTGAAGGACTTTTAATATTATGTGCTACACTCTTCAGTTATACTTTATGTACAATGGTCCAGATAATATATAAATAGAAAAATCACTTCAAACCATCCTTGTTTATAGACCTGGAATCAAAGTCATTTGATTGATTGTGGGATATTGGTCTTGCCAGATGTATAGCAATTCCTATTAACTGGTTGGTTTAACGTGAGGAACTAAGGGAATTGGGGGGGGGGGAATTAACAAGTATAGAGTTGCTGCAACAGAAGAAAATTTGGGTATATGCGTGAAGACTAGAATTTGATATCAATTTCCAGGGGAAAATGGATGCATACATAAATATTTATTTATTACATTTATATTCCAAGGCAACCATTTAATAGAGAAATCAACATTTCAGGATATCTGGAAATGGTGAGAGCGATATTTTAGTCCATGTATCAAAATTAGGGAGATAAAAATGTTCAAAACAAGAAGATGAGGATTTAGCTTGCTTTTATTTTTAAGACAAATGTTTATTTGTATCTCTTTAGCCACTTTCCACCATCCACTTTTAAAAAGGGAAATCTTCCAGCATCCAGCCTTCCTTGTGTCACTGAAAGTGATGAAAGTGCATTTGACAGTTCTGGAGATACGAATATCAGTTTAGAAGAAAACTCTCAGGTTACGATGTTACTATTTTTATTTATTTATTTATTTATCCATCCATCCAATTTCTGTAATTGCTCAACTCAACCAAGTGACTCTGGGTGGCTTACAATTCTAAAATTCTAAAACAATAAAAACATCCCCCCCAAAAAATAACTATAAAGAGCAATTGTGGCGATTATTCAGCTAATAGTAAAACCAACTAGCAGAGGCCTTAATAGATTCAGAGCCCCAGACCTGGACACATTGCCAAGTTTTTAAAGCTTTGCAAAAAGCCAACAGGATTCTAATCATTGTAATCTCCAAAGGGAGAATGTTCCATAGGGCAGGGGCTAAAACCCTGTCTTCTAGTTCCCAACAGTTGACACTCTGGGTGATGGAACCTGCAGCATGCCCAATATGTTGGATCAAGTTGGATGAGTAGAAACTCTTGGAAAAAGACTGTTCCTCAGGTAACTTGGTCTCAAGCCATGAATTGCATCTTGAATTGCACTCAGAAACAGACTGACAGCCATTGCAGCTCACGGAGTAGTGGTGTTTCATGTGCCATGCCAGTACCATTTATTACCCATGCAGCCACGTTTTTCACCAATTGAAAATTCCAAATACTCTTCAAGATCAGCTCCATGCAGAACACTATGTATACTATATTTATATTTTTATATTTATATACATAGATATTTTTATTTTATATATCTCTATACATTTATATTTAATTAAATCTAATTCAAGCCAATATTCAGATGAGATGCCAACATTGCCAGCCTCCATAGAGTGGAAGGACTTGCTTAAGATAGTTGACCCCAATGCCTCATTGATCCAGATCAATTCTTATGAGTCATTGAGGATTTTCCCTACAATCTGGAATTAATTCCTCTGAATATGTAGTCAGAGGACTACTTTAGAACAGAGAGGTGACCAGGGATTGGTTTTTAAACCCTTGTTTGCTTTTTGGTTTATGAAGGATTTCCAAGGAACAAAACAATCACAGAGACATATAGAGAAATGGAAGAGAAAGACCTAAAGTAAATTTCACAAAACATAAAAAGAGCTCAGACTTGAGTCTACACCATGGCAATATGGGCAGCAAACCATTCAATTTTCTATTCTTATTGCAACTGTGCTTCAATGGCCCTATCCCCTCTTACAAGGAATGAGGGCAAGAAGACTCTCATTTCACTAACATTAGGCTACATTTGTCTAACATTTTACTAGCAATAGCAGTAGACTAGTACAGTTGGTTACTTGGGGTTCTTAGAAATTATCTGAGAATAATTTTAGTTTGTTAGCTCTGAGAAAGTGGATATAAAATTATATTGTATTATTAGCCCCTTGTAAACTGCATCCTTACCCCAGCTGACTCCTTCAGGAATCTGGCTGGGCATGATCAGCTGGATCTGAGAGAGAGTCAATGTTTCACAAAGGGAAGGAGTAATGTTGGTTGTCTTGAAAATAACATCTTAAGTAACAATCAAAAACATTTCTTCCTCTTGAATAGATTTTTTGTGGTTCCAGCTATTTTGGACCAGTTTCACGAAGTCTTAACTTTCCCTTTTTAGGAAATATTGTTGAGAAAGTGGTGAGATTACAGTTAGAAGAAATAGTTTCTCTGGCTCACTGTCAGTTTGTTTCAGACAAACTGGATAATTGTTGTAGTTGAAAACTTTAATTAAGACTTGATTGGGGACTGGTTCTTCCTGGTCTTTCCGGTCAGTAGCCTTTATTTCCATTAATTATCATATTTGTATGGGCTCCTTGAAATTTGATGGCATTGGGTTATGGTGTTTTCACTCCTTCTGGAATGGAAAATCTCATTCAGTAGCTGAGGAAAAGGAGAGATTAGTCTGGTGGCTGCTAACATATATCCTGCTATAGGGTTCAGCTGTCTCTCATGTTTTTAAACATTTATGTGAAGCCTTTGTAAGAGGTAAATCTGCCAATTTGGTCTGAAGTCTCCTCAGTATGCATTTCCACTTGGAGCTAGTCTGGAGATCTTCTGGAAGTCAATCTGGTATTTGGAGGCTCTGAGAGACTAAATTAGAAGGAACAAGCCAAAGAATGATCACTGCAAAATGGAGTTACTGTTTTCTAAAAATACCTACCTCTCTCTCAGCTCTGGTTGGGACTATGGTATTTCCAGAAACATCTATTAATTAGTCTTTTCATAAGTAAAAAGCTGTAGTCCCGCATTTCTATGAATGTTAGGATAAGAGACACAAAAGACAATATTTTTTATTATAGTTTCATCCCTGTGTATTAATCTATCCCCAAAGATCCAAATGGCATTCTCCCTGATGGTATTTACAGAAATCAAACTGTTTTATAAAACTTTTAATCTATAATTTTACTGTAAAGCTGTTGCCAGTTCACAGACACTGGGATAGATAGATTATGGATTTTATTTTATACACTGCTTTATTGTGTACCATTGGGAATATATATTAATATTATAAATATCATAAGCATTAAAAGATTTACATTCCCTGTAAAAGTAATGTATCCTTAAATAAAGAGGTTGTTACCAACTAATACAAAGTCAACAGGAAAGCTAAGACTTCCTGGGGGCGGAGCCTGTCGCCGAAGGAGCTCAACGGAGCTCCTCTCAGAGTTCTGGTCTGTATATCTAATTAAGATCAATAGATATCACCCCTTTTTGGCAGAAAGGGGCAGGCAGAAGCTCAGGTGCTAGGATTTATTCGTAGTTCACAGCCCCTTTTCTTTTTTTTTTTTGGGCTGCGAACGGAGAAAAGATCCAGCGTAACTGAGCTCTTATCTCCAGCCAGTTCTTCTCAGCTGCTTTTTTTTTGCAGCCCTAGACAGGCGATCCCCCCCTCAGGACAATGATAAACTGCTTAAAGCAACTTAAGACTAACACGAGCGGGTTTTACTCCTGTGATGTTCCTTTTTTTATAACTATCTAAACACCAGCCTCGTTTTCCTTTGAAACTTCTTTGTTCAACCGTGCTACAAAATGGCGTTTTTACTGTGTTGGTGATTGATGACGTAATTAACCGGCTTTATCTCCCCGGAGACTGCTACTCATTAACAAGCAAAATCTACAAATAACTTATTGAGAACTGAGCAGGTGAAGACACTGTTTATCTGTTTATTCTCAGCTTTTATCTATAATGCCTCCCAGGTCTAAGCAGGCAAAACGCTCCCCCCCGCATGTGCTTAAAGAACTTGTTAGTAAATCGCTGCCCTTGCCTCCTACACCCCCTACTGGAGATTCCTTAACACAGGAGCTTCTTTTTCAAATACTCAATGATTTTAAACAAGAAATCAAAGAATTTGTGCTGGATTTATGCGACAAAATACAGACTAAGATTGCCCAAATAAAGGTGGATATGTTTGAAGCTATGTCTACTTTGACAGATTATATCGAAGAAATGGAGACTAAACTGGAAACTTTGGAGGAGGCTAATTCTAATTTGACTTCCAACATCCAAGCATTACAACAAGAGATTAGAGATACTCAAACACAACTTATAATGATAAATTATAACAGAAAGGCGTTTGCAATAAGAGTCAGAGGACTGCCCGAAAAGAAAGGAAAGAACTTGAAACAGACGTTTGTAGAGGCTTTCAGCCAAGCGGTGGGAAGTCCGGGATTCAATTTTGATTGGAATATTCGAAAAATCTATCGCCAGAATTCGTGTGTAGCAGAACAACGACAGCTTCCAAGAGACATAATTATATACTTTTTCACAAGAGAATCCAGAAATGTGATCATCCAAAAGTTTTACAACAACAGGCTGCGAATCGATGGGCAAGATTTGTTTGTCTTTAAAGAAATACCACTCCAGATGCTGCAAGCAAGGAGAGACTATACTTTTTTAACCCAAGAGCTTAGAAATCGTCAAATACAGTATAAATGGGAAGCTCCAGTTGGAATCACAGTTACACTCGAGAATCAAAGATTTCGTCTCAATTCTGTTTCGGAAGCTCGGGACTTTTATTATAAAACTCTGAAGGCGGGGCTTCTTGACTCACTCGGAAATGTGGAAAGACAAGGTGAAGGAAAGACAAGCAGCAATTCACTTGGTTACAAGATGGAGGGAGTTGTTCTCCCCCTACCGGAGAGGCAGAAGAGCGGAAACTGAGGATTTAGCCATATTTTCAAAGCAGCGGGACACGTGGTTATAAGGCAGAGGGTTGCCTTCTCTTTCCGGAAGGGCAGAAGAGTAAAGAATAAAGATCCAGCGATGTCTTTAAAATACTTTTTAAGCTCTTGGACTGATTAAAATTTTAGGATTCCTGTTTGGTACGAAATGGTAAAGCTGTGTACCGATGAGGAATGGAAAGAAGCATTGCTTATTTTGGACAGATATTGTATGGGATCCACAGAACAAGGAAAGAAATAGGCGGGTATCGCAGTTTTTACATGGGAACTGGGGCCATCGTACATCGTATCGCAACTCATTATGGCGGGAACTTCTGCGCATCCTTCGCGCAGCTCGGGTTAGGCCATTTTTAAAATGCGGGAACATTAACAGTTGACGTTGAACCACGGAGCTGTTTAAACGCCGGAGAATTGCAGTGTTATCTAATGGTTAGACAGTCTTGTGAGGCGTCAAAAATAAATATATTTTGATTTTTATTAAAGCATATGTTTTTTATGAGGGGTACTCAGCATTACGAAAATTATAGAAGTGGTACACATATGTCAAAAGTTTGGGAAACACTGATTTATATTATGCCTCCAGGTATAAAGCTGAATCTAGACCATACAGTATTTATGTATAATTTATGTGTAAACACATTGTTCAGATTAAGCTTCATCTTATTAGCGAATATGCAGCCTCTTACTTATACCAGTTATTGGTTTAAAACATTAACAGCTTCTCTAGTTTGAAATCTAGATTTGATTTCTTTTTCAGAGGCAGATTCTGAACTTAATTACAACCATTAAAATGGAGAGCTTAATACAAAATCAGTTACATGTGTTTGCAATCTTGCAGGATATCTGACAGCTTTGATATTTGTTAAAAAAGAGTTTGGAGAGGATTTTCCTTACTACTCTTCTTTTTATATATTGATTTAAATGATTTATTGATAGCTTGAAAAAGGAAAAAAGTCATTCTCCTCAATTAGCCAAATGGCCCTCCTTTTTATGCAGACAGTGCTGCTTGCTGTCACAAACTGGATTGTGACTTCCAGTGAGGGCACCATGAGCTAAATATCCCTGAAGGAGCAGGGTCGGCATTTATGGCAGAGATTGGCAGCCAGATGCTCAGTTGTGGCTCACAAAATCTCTCTGAAAAAAGAAGACATGTACTCTGGAACCTCATTTCTTAATCACATTTGGAATTTTTTTAACTGCTTTTAAACTATTAACCTTTGGAAAGCAAGCTTTTATCACATTCATTGGGTGAATCCCTTTCTCCTTAGCAAAAGCATTTTTAGGTACACGTTCAAGAATCCAGAAAAACATTTTTTTAGAATAAACAGCAAACAGGGCAATTAAGAGTATTGATTTTGAAAAGTTAAAATCAGGCTAAAGGTCCAGATGGATTTGAAAGAAGGCTTTGAAATTAATTGTAAGAATCCTTCATTTTTCATTTCATTTAATGAATTTATAGGCCGCCCAATCCCAAAGGACTCCAGGCGGCTTACAACAATACATTTTAAAAATAGAAAAGTTAAAAACACAGAAACATAGATTAAAAAAAGTCACAACATACACCCAGTCTAATCGAGGCTGGACCTCAGTCATGAGGTCAACAGCCCAGGGCCTGCTGGAATAGCCAGGCCTTAATAGCCTTTCGGAAGGCCATGAGAGTGGGAAGGGTCCGGATCTCTGGGGGCAGTTTATTCCAGAAGGTCAGAGCGGCTACAGAGAAGGCCCTCCCCCGGGTGGTTGCCAGCCAACATTGTCTGGCTGACGGCACCTGGAGAAGGCCCACCCTGTGCGATTTTATCGGTCATTGGGAGGTATGTGGCAGAAGACGGTCTCGCAGATATCCGGGTCCTAGGCTATGTAGGGCTTTAAAGGTGATGACCAGTACCTTGAATTGCGCTCAGAGACCAATAGGAAGCCAGTGCAGCTCGCGGAGGATAGGTGTGATGTGGGTGTACCTTAGTACACCCAATATTGCTCGCGCGGCTGCATTCTGGACTAATTGTAGTCTCCGAACACTTTTCAGGGGCAGCCCCATGTAGAGCACGTTACAGTAGTCAAGCCTTGAGGTGACAAGGGCGTGAGTGACCGTGTGAAGTGCCTCCTGATCCAGATAGGGCCGCAACTGGTGCACCAGGCGAACCTGGGCGAAGGTCCCCCTAGCCGACAGGTGATGTTCTAGCATCAGCTGTGGGTCCAGGAGGACTCCCAAGTTGCGGACCCTCTCTGAGGGGAGCAGATTTTCACCCCCCAGGCATATGGATGGACTAACCAAACTGTCCTTGGGAGGCAACATCCATAGCCACTCAGTCTTGTCAGGATTGAGTGCGGGTTTGTTCACCTCCATCCAGACCCTGACAGCTTCCAGGCACTGGCACATCACTTCCACCGCTACACTGAGTTGGCACGGGGCGGAGAGATACAACTGGGTATCATCCGCATATTGATGGTATTTGATCCCGTGCCGACGAATGATCTCACCCAGTGGCTTCATGTAGATGTTAAATAAGAGGGGGGACAAGACCGAGCCCTGTGGCACCCCATATTTAAGGGGCCTAGGGGTCGACCTTTGTCCCCCAACCAACACCGACCGCGACCTCTCAGAGAAGTAAGAGGAGAACCACCATAAAACGGTGCCTCCCATTCCCACCTCTTCCAGCCGTCGCAGGATACCATGGTCGATGGTATCGAAGGCCGCTGAGAGGTCAAGGAGCACAAGGATAGAGGTGTGTCCTCCATCCCTGGCCCACCAGAGATCATCGATCAGTGCGACCAAAGCGCTTTCGGTGGAGTATCCAGGCCTAAATCCAGACTGAAAGGGATCCAGATAATCTGCTTCATCCAAGGTCCGTCGGAGTTGTAGGGCCACCACCTTCTCAACAACCTTCCCTAAAAAAGGGAGGTTGGAGACCGGACGATAGTTGTTGAGAATAGCTGCGTCCAGAGAAGGCTTCTTAAGGAGGGGTCTTACCACCACTTCCTTCAAGGATTGTGGGAAAGATCCCTCCTTCAAAGACGAGTTAGTAATCCTCTGGAGCCAGCCTCGTGTTACCTCCCTGCTGGTCGAGACCAGCCAGGAGGGGCACGGATCTAGCAAACAGGTGGAGGCACTCATTGCTCCCATGGCCTTGTCCACTTCCTCAGGGGTGACAAGCTGGAACTCGTTCCAGGAAATCTGAGCAAGACCTTCCCTTGGTACCTCCGTTGGTACTGTCCAACTGGAATCTAGGTCTGTCTAAATCTGAGTGATTTTGTCCAACAGAAACTGAACAAACTCCTCAGCCCGTCCCTGTAAGGGTTCCCCCGCATCCTCCCCTTTTAGGAGGGAGCGGGTTATCCTAAACAGGGCAGCTGGGTGAGATTCTGCGGACGCAATAAGAGCGGAAAAATGTGCACATTTTGCCACCCATATCGCCACTAAATAAGTCTTAATAAAGGCTCTTAATAGTTTTCTGTCGGATTCGGAGTTGCTAGCCCTCCAACGTCGCTCTAGGCATCTCTTTTGGCGCTTCATCTCCCGGAGTTCCTCGGTGAACCAAGGTGCCCTCCTGGATCCACTGCTGCGGAGAGGCCACAAAGGCGCAATCCGATCCAGAGCCCCAGTCACTGTTGCATTCCAGCTGGCGACCAAGGCATCTGTCGGAGTGTGGGCAAGAGAGTCAGGTATCTCCCCAAGCTCCATCTGAAATCAACGTGGGTCCATCAGGCGCCTTGGGCGGAACCATTTAATTGGCTCCACCTCCCTGCAGAGGAGGAGTAGCTTCCAAAAGTCAAGCCTCAGCAGGAAGTGATCTGAGCATGACAAGGGCAAGGTCTCTATCCCCCTTAGTTCAAGATCACGTCTCCACTGCCCCAAGAGAAACACAAGGTCGAGTGTGTGTCCCACTCTATGAGTCGGACCCTGAATTACCTGGGTCAAGTCCATGGTTGTCATGGAAGCCATGAACTCCTGCGCTCCATCAGAGCGTTCACCCAGTGATGACAGGTTGAAGTCCCCCAGTACTATTAGTCTGGGGAACTCGACTGCCAACCCGGCTACTGACTCAAGGAGCGCAGGCAGGGCTATTGAGACGCAGCTGGGAGGTAGGTACGTCAAAAACAAGCCCACTTGAACCCCTAGGTCCAACTTCAAGAGCAGAGACTCACACCCCACAGTCTCTGGAGCACGGATCCTGCGAGGAACTAATGATCCTCAGATAATAACTGCCACTCCCCCACCCCTTTCTCTGGTGTCGAGGTTGATGGAGCACCTGAAACCCTTCTGGGCACATTTCCGAGAGGGGGACTCCTCCCTCATGTCCCAGCCAGGTTTCAGTAATACATGCCAGGTCCGCCCCCTCGTCAAGTATTAAGTCCCGGACAAGGGGAGTTTTATGGATCACAGACCTGGCATTTAGCAGCAGCAACCTGAGGCCAGGGCCCTGGCTTCTCTTGTCACCAGGTCCTGGAGTTGAGCTTAGAGGGCCGGAACAAGGGATCGCTGTAACGTAACGAGCCCTCCTTCCCCGGTAATGGCTAGCCCTGTAGCTCCCGTCATACCTGCCCTTCCCAACCATGACCGGAATGCTCCGACCTGCCCCCGTCCCCATAGACCCCCCCCCCTCTCCCATGGCCCCCGTTTTTCTTGGCAGGCCACATCTATCAATCATTCTAGGGCCAGAGGTAGGCCTGGGCCCCCTGCCACTTCTGCTTATGCACTCAGTGGAGGGGGCACCAGGCTGTGTTCCTGGTCCTCTCATGTGTACTACACAACCATTCTCTCATTCATACCCCACTGTAATCGTTTAAAACGTACAAAGTTACAATAACATGGTAGTATAAAATTAATTAATTTAAATTAAAAGTGGGTTCATTCTTCGCTATTCACACCATACATACTCCACCCCAGTAAAAATTGCGCAGTTCTCAAATTTCGCCCAAGCGGATTCGTGCAGTTCGGAGCCGGAACTGGTGTTGGTATAGGAGGGGGAATTCCCAGTCTTTCTCCTCCCTCGTGGGTCCGGAAAAATATAAAGTGCAAAGAGGGGGGGTAGGAGGCCCTGAGTCTGAGAATGGCCAAAGCGGTTTCAGGGGGGGAAGTAGACACCAGTTAAAGAGGGTGGTTAAAGTCACGGCCGCGTCCCCCCGCTTCTCGTCATTTCCTTTCGGCATATGCGCGCGACACAACAGGCTACAGAGCTGCCAGCACCCATAGGAAATTACTATTCTTTGACTTCCTTAAGGAAAAATATGATAGGATGGGACTATAAGAGTTGGACATTCGAGCAGCGGCCCCCAAACTTTTGAGCACTTGGAACCAGTTCTGTGGAGAGAGGTTTTCTGTGGACCAGAGGGGATGTGGTTTCATGTGCTGCCAGCTTCCCATGGGTACCTAGAAGAAACTAAAGGTTATAGTTGAAGGAGAAATATATTTAAAATCAGTTATTTAATTCAGAATGGAGCAAAATATTTTTAGCATTGGATGTTTTCAAGGATATGTATGAACAGTGGGCTCAGATGTTAATTTCAGGAATGTCTCATAATACATAGATGGTATATAAATGATGTTACAGAAGATGAAGCAGTTCTACCAGACTGACATTGATTTGAATGTGGATTTAGATTTAGAAATGGCAAACTACAACAATAATATGGGGGAAATAATGTACTCGGTATAGAAATGAAACCAATTGATGTGTTAATTAAAAGATTATTAATGTACTACTTATTAATTAAATTAAGTAAATTAATAATTAAATTGAAATAACAAACTACAAGAGTAATTTAGATAACTTTCCTGTACTGGATTTATAAAACAGATCTGTAAAAAAGAAATCTGTTAAAGTTTTGAAGGGTTTTCTGAAAAGGGAGAAATTAAAAAAAAAAGAAATCTAGCTCCTAGATATCATTGAAGTGATTAAAAAACAAGGTTGTTAAAAGTACAGGGCAGGAATATAAATTTGGTTTATTTGATCAAGGTTAAAATAGATAAGTCTGGTATAGTTTCATGAATTTTGTTGACCAAGAATGAATCATGAGGTTGTAAGATTTTTTTTATAGCTAAGGGATGAGATATGGGGAGATAAGAGCATTTTTTTGTATTATAAGACAAGATGATAAGTTACTAAAATTGTTTATGCTTGTTGTAATGAAGAGGCAGTTATGTCTTTATATGCTTCCTTTTTTCTTTCTTTTGTAGTTCTATTCTCTTGCATTTCCTTTTCTGCATTTTCTAATTTTTTACTCATGTTTTTAGTTTGTATTAGTGTTTTATCTTTTAACTGTAATCTCTAATAAAACTATTATAAAAATCATGCTGGATTGTGATAAGACCAGTACAAAACACAAAATACAACAATAAGAAAGGATTAAGAAAATCCCAAATTTAGACTATAAATCAGTGTGCAGTTCAAAACCAGTATTAAGATGGAATTTGTTGACAGAATCATTACTAGTTATTTTTTTTGTCATTTTATTGAGTTTGTATGCTGCCCTATTCCCGAGAGACTAGTTGTTGGTATCAAATAAAGTGACTAAGTTCTCTGATGGTAGACAAGAAAGAATGTCAATGTAGCCCTAAGTCCTGATGCTCTCATTTAACAGTATCACAAATATAGTGGAAAATGTCGATGACAAGATGAAACCAATTATATTAAAGAAGGTTGTGAATTATAATCATTTCTTATTTTCTATATATTCAATTCCTAAAATGTTGCTAATTTGGAATTTCAAATTACAAATAATGGTATAATATAAGGATGCTAAGGGAAGTCTACTTAGCTTTTAACTTGACAAGCATATAAAAATATGTTGAGGTTTGATAGTGATCTGGTTTTATTTGTAAATCCATATCAAGCTGTTTTTACTAGATTATATTAAATCAGTCAAGTTATATAAATAATTACATATAATAAAAAGAGTATTTAGAATGTTTTCGGACTAGCTTCATCATAATGAGAATCTTCTCTAATTAATGAGTTGATTCTCATACTGATAATGAGACTAGGTGTTGTTCTGTAAACAATATTAAGGGTAGCTCACTGGAATTTTTGTGTGATCAGCTTAACCCCTTTCTTAATAAATTGTGTTTAGAAAAAATCATAAATATTTTTTTCTTGAATGTTAGCGTTCTGGCATCAACAAAAGAGAGGACCAAAAATAATTGGATTGGAAGATACCTAAGGTGACCAGACGTCCCGCATTTGGCGGGACAGCCCCGCTTTTTCATACATTTTCCAGCGTCCCGCACACTTTTTTAAAGAGCACGCTTTTTTTGGCGCTTGCAGCTCCCGCCCATCAGCTGCTAGCTCGCTGGGCTGGCTCATCATTCTGTTCTATCCTACCTACAAGTTTAAGCCAGCCCAGCCTGCCGCTCACTGATTTAATTGGCCTGGACTCCAGCCAATCAGTGAGCTGGCTGGGACGGAAAATTTTCCATCCCAACCAGCTCACTGATTGGCTGGACTCCTTAGCTGAGGACGCCTGCGCGAGTCTCCATTTTATTTCGTCTTTGTTTTGGGGTTGCAGCTGCGCTTACTCA
Source organism: Thamnophis sirtalis (assembly GCF_051295495.1). Classification (NCBI taxonomy): domain Eukaryota; kingdom Metazoa; phylum Chordata; class Lepidosauria; order Squamata; family Natricidae; genus Thamnophis; species Thamnophis sirtalis. The sequence goes on along the minus strand of NW_028261386.1, from coordinate 84,320,118 downwards.
CTGGTGGTGAGTAAATCATGTTCATGTAATGTTATGATTTGGTACCGTGGGAATCGGGAGGCGCTGGGGGGAGGAGACAGCCCCCTTTGCGGAGTTCACAGCCAGCCCCTGTGCTGCGCTGGCACGGGCGGCAAAAGCTCTGGAACCACGTGGAAGTTCTCGAGCGACTGTTAAAAGGATTTTCCTCCCGCCCCAGCTGAGTGAATGAATTTGGGATCGCCGGGGCAGGAGAGCGAGGGAGCAGCTGCCCGAGAACAGTGTCAAAAGGATTTTCCTCCCGCCCCGGCTGAGTGAATGAATTTGGGATCGCCGGGGCAGGAGAGCGAGGGAGCAGCCGCCCGAGAACAGTGTTAAAAGGATTTTCCTCCCGCCCCGGCTGAGTGAATGAATTTGGGATCGCCGGGGCAGAAGAGCGAGGGAGCAGCCACCCGAGAACAGTGTTAAAAGGATTTTCCTCCCGCCCCGGCTGAGTGAATGAATTTGGGATCGCCGGGGCAGGAGAGCGAGGGAGCAGCCGCCCGAGAACAGTGTTAAAAGGATTTTCCTCCCGCCCCGGCTGAGTGAATGAATTTGGGATCGCCGGGGCAGGAGAGCGAGGGAGCAGCCGCCCGAGAACAGTGTTAAAAGGATTTTCCTCCCGCCCGGCTGAGTGAATGAATTTGGGATTGCCGGGGCAGGAGAGCGAGGGAGCAGCCGCCCGAGAACTTCCACATGGTTCAGGGGCTTCTGCCGGGCGGCGGGAGCCCCGGAAGCAAGTGGAAGTTATTTTGAAGACTGAAACAGACTCCAGTGTTAACAGTTCTCGGGCGGCTGCTCCCACGCTCTCCTGCCCCGGCGATCCCAAATTCATTCACTCAGCCGGGGCGGGAGGAAAATCCTTTTCGGTTTAACACTCCAACACCACAGCTGTTTGCCTTTGCCATCATGACAGACCAGTCCACCTTCGACAAGTCACAACTCCTATTTTTAGGTATCCTGGTAGCCCTGGCAGAAAGGGGTTCTACAGAAGTAGATAAAATGGCAAACTTCACCAGCTGACGTGGCTGTATCGTAAAAGGTCTGAGGGAGAACTCATTGTCCGTGGGAAAAACGTCGGGGCAAATTCCACCTGTTCTGTGGTTTCGAGATGCGCAGAAGTAGGGAAGGGAGGGAGGGCAGCTCTAATGTATGCTCTTTCTCCGTCGCGATCTCCTCTTTTGATCTGTGACCACGAGCTGTTCCTATTGGCCATTTCCATATCTAAGTTAAGAGAGACCGGAGATCGCGGGGTTTCTTGTATGCTGCTAGGAGAGGCAGAAGCCAAGAAGAGCCGGGCCTGCCTTCTCGCTATCCCCGCTCCGCCCCGTCACCGGGGATGGGGACAGCCCTCCACTAGACTTGTTGCCAAACTGAACGGGGAAAGGGGAAAGCTGTTCCCACCAGCCGAAGTCAGAACCCTGCTGTGACCAAAGTTTGGAGAAAAATGGTTTGTGTGTGTGTGTGTGTTTGATTGAGCGAGGGATCTGGTAAGGGAACTACGCCTATTTAGAAAAGGTAAATTATTGCAAACATGATCAGTCGAAGATAAGTATGGGGACAGGTTGGGTGGTAGAGAGAAAGTGATAAAAGAGTGGGAGAGAGGAAGAAAAAAGAGGGGAGAGAGACAGAAAGAGACAGAGAAGGAGAGAGAATGTGACAAGAGTGGGAAAGAAGGAGAGAGAAAGAAAGAAAGGGTAAGAGAGAGAGAGAAAGAGACAAAGAGGAGAGAAAAGGGAGGAGAGAAAAAGTGATAGAAGAATGGAAAAGGAGGAGAAAGATAAGAGAGACTGAGAGAAAGAGAGAAAGAGGAGAGAGAAGGGAGAAGGAGAGAGAAAGTGACAGAAGAATGGAAAAGAAGGAGAGAGAAAGAGAAGAGAGACAAAGAGAAAGAGGATGAGAGACAGAAAGAGACAAAGAGGAGAGAGAAGGGAGAAAGAAAGAGGGAGTGTATGAGGGTGGGAGATTTCCTAAACCCCATTGAATCCAGAGGAGGGAAGAGAGAAAGAAAGGGGAGTGTATGAGGGTGGGAGATTTCCTAAACCCCATTGAATCCAGAGGAGGGAAGAGAGAAAGAAAGAAAGGGGAGTGTATGAGGGTGGGAGATTTCCTAAATCCCATTGAATCCAGAGGAGGGAAGAGAGAAAGAAAGAAAGAAAGAAAGAAAGAAAGAAAGAAAGAAAGAAAGAAAGAAAGAAAGAAAGAAAGAAAGAAAGAAAGAAAGGGGAGTGTATGAGGGTGGGAGATTTCCTAAACCCCATTGAATCCAGAGGAGGGAAGAGAGAAAGAAAGAAAGGGGAGTGTATGAGGGTGGGAGATTTCCTAAACCCCATTGAATCCAGAGGAGGGAAGAGAGAAAGAAAGAAAGGGGAGTGTATGAGGGTGGGAGATTTCCTAAACCCCATTGAATCCAGAGGAGGGAAGAGAGAAAGAAAGAAAGGGGAGTGTATGAGGGTGGGGGGATTTCCTAAACCCCATTGAATCCAGAGGAGGGAAGAGAGAAAGAAAGGGGGAGTGTATGAAGGTGGGGGGATTTCCTAAACCCCATTGAATCCAGAGGAGGGAAGAGAGAAGGAAAGAAAGGGAGTGTATGAGGGTGGGGGGATTTCCTAAACCCCATTGAATCCAGTGGAGGAGTGTATGTGTATTTGTCTGTGTGTGTGTGTGTGTGTGTGTGTGTGTGTGTGTGTGTGTGTGTGTGTGAGAGAGAGAGAGAGAGAGAGAGAGAGAGAGAGAGAGAGAGAGAGACTATCACTGTGTTGTAGCTTATGATTCTTGATGAATGTATTGTATTTTATTTTATTTATGTACACCGAAGACAAATTCTTTGTGTGTCCAATCACGCTTGGGTAATAAACTATTCTACTCTACTCTACTCTACTCTACTCATTTCTATTTCAATTCTAATAAGGAGTTTAGCTTCTCTCTCTTGAAAATGTAAGCTAGCATAATGCAAGCTAGCTTTAGCTTTCAAACAGTTCATTTAGTGTGACCAAAGTTACAACAGCCGATGACCATTTTTCACACTTAGTGACCATTTTTCACACTTAGCGACCGTTGAAGCATCCTCATGGTCACGTGATCAAAATTTTGATGTTTGGCAACAGATTCATATTTATGATGCTTTCAGTGTCCTGGGGTCATATAATCGCCTTGTGTGACCTTTTGACAAAATATAAAATTTTTAATCAAGCCCCCCCCCCCCCCCCAGTCAATGGTGTCCCTCTTTACCAATCTGAAAATCTGGTCACCTTAAAGATACCTCAAACATCCAGGTCTTGGTTGTCTCAAATGTGCTTTTGCAAAAAGTAACTGGGCATTTTTTGTTTGTTTGTTTTTTTCCTTGAAAACATTTTACTTCACATCCTGGAAGAAACTTCTTGGATGGGAAGTGAAGCATTTTCAAGGAAAAAAAACAAGAAAGTCCAATTGCTTTTTGAAAAAGCACATTTGAGACATTGAATTGGAATTACTCAAAGTAAATATGTGTAATGCACAGGATTACACCATGTAACTTCTTAAATAATGTTACATGATTATTTGTATTGCTATCATAAAGTTGCTTAAAATGTGTGTTTTTACTCTACAGGAATCTGGTGTAGTTCCATCACACACTGTTGAAGGATCCACTAAAGGTAAACATTTTGTTGTAATACAGTCTCTTAGTTTAAAAATGAAAATTTTATTTACCTTATTCTCAAGTCTAGATAGTTAATTAAAAATGGGAGAAACAGAAATTATTGCAACAATTGCACAGAAAAGCAGTATAAAAATAGACTAAATGCTGCTGATGAAAAAGGATCCTTTTGATCAAACTCATTGTCATCCATTTATCAGCAAATTGGAAACTTTGAAGCAAATTTAGGCATGAGAAGCGAAGACGTAACATATGCTCTATTGTATGATTGTTTGGTGCTTTTGAAATTAACTCAATACTTATGCATTCCCTTCTGCTTTTTTGTTCCATTTCCTGTGCAATATTTAAAAATGCAAGGCAGACTTTAACAGCTTGGATGCATTAAATATTAATTATTATTAACAACTATTAAAATTTAGCTGTTCCAGTATATCTTGGGGGTGGATATGGTGTGAGCCTGTCCCTTCCCGCAATGAGAGTATCATTTATAAGAGTTCTATGGTTACCTTGTACATGAAATGGATGTTGTTGTAAATTGATCTCTTGTTTAATTTCAGTTTTGATTGTTTTGAGAGTGCGGCCTGGAGCCCCTCCACTGAGTGCAGAAGCAGAAGTGGATGGGGGCCCGGAGCCGCCTCTCATCCCAGAGTGTATGGTACGAATGGCCTGCTGGGGAGAACGGGGGCCGCGGGAGGGGAGGAAGGGGGGACGGGGATGGGCTGGAGCATCCCGGTCATGTTTGGGAGAGGCAGGTACGACGGGAGTTACAGGGCTAGCCATCACCGGGGAAGTAGGGTTCGCTATGTCACAGCGATCCCTCCTTCCGGCCCTGATAGCTCAACTCAAGGACCGGGTGGCGAGAGATGTCAGGGCCCTGGTCTCAGGTTGCTGTTGCTAAATGCCAGGTCTGTGATTCATAAAGCTCCCCTCGACCGTGACTTAATATTAGACGAGGGGGCAGACCTGGCATGTATTACTGAAACCTGGCTGGGCCACGAGGGAGGAGTCCCCCTCTCAGAAATGTGCCCAGAAGGGTTTCAGGTGCTCCACCAACCGCGACACCAGAGAAAGGGGTGGGGGAGTAGCAGCCATCATCCGAGAGTCGTTAGTACCTTGTGGGATCCCTGCTCTGGAGACTGTCAGGTGTGAGTCCCTTCTGGTGAAGTTGGACCTAGGGGGTCAAGTGGGCTTGTTTCTAACGTACCTGCCTCCCAGCCGCGTTACAACAGCCCTGCCTGCGCTCCTTGAGTCAGTAGCTGGACTGGCGGTTGAGTTCCCCAGGCTGATAGTACTGGGGGATTTCAACCTGCCATCTCTCGGCGAACGCTCGGATGGAGCGCAGGAGTTCATGGCTTCCATGACAACCATGGACTTGACCCAGGTAATTCAGGGTCCAACTCATACAGCGGGTCACATGCTCGACCTCGTGTTTCTCTCGGGACAGTGGAGACATGATCTGGAACTGAAGGGCATTGAGATCTCGCCCTTGTCAGGGTCAGATCAGTTCCTACTGAGGCTTGATTTTCAGAAACTACTCCCTCACTGCAGGGAGAAGGAACCGATTAGGTGGTTCCGCCCCAGGCGCCTGATGGACCCTTTGGGATTTCAGACGGTGCTTGGAGAGATACCCGACTCCCTTGCCCACAATCCGGCAGAGTCCTTGGTCGCTGCTTGGAATACAGCAGCGGCTGAGGCTCTGGACCGGATCGCGCCTTTGTGACCTCTCCGCGGCAGTGGATCCAGGAGGGCCCCTTGGTTTACCGAGGAACTCCGGAAGATGAAGCGCCAAAAGAGACGCCTAGAGCGACGTTGGAGTGCTAGTAACTCCGAATCTGACTGAACACAACTAAGAGCCTTCATAGGATATTTAGTGGTGATACGGGCGGCAAAATGTGCTCATTTTCCCGCTCTTATTGCGTCCGCAGAATCTCACCCGGCCGCCCTGTTTAGGATAACCCGCTCCCTCCTGAAAGGGAGGGGTTTGGGAGAGCCCTTACAGGGAAGAGCTGAGGAATTTGTTCAGTTTCTGTCGGACAAAGTCGCTTGGATTTGGACAGACCTAGATGCCACTTGGACAGTCCCAGCCGAGATGCCGGGGGAGGGCCTTGATCGCATTTCTTGGAGCAAGTTCAAGCTTGTCGCTCCTGAGGAAGTGGACAAGGCCATGGGAGTGGTGAGTGCCTCCACCTGCTTACTGGACCCGTGTCCCTCCTGGCTGGTCTCGACCAGCAGGGAGGTGACATGAGGCTGGCTCCAGAGGATTGTTAATACCTCTCTTCAGGAGGGATCTTTCCCGCACCCTCTGAAGGATGCAGTGGTAAGACCCCTTCCTTAAGAAGCCTTCCCTGGACCCAGCTATCCTTAATAACTATCGTCCAGTCTCCAACCTCCCTTTTGTAGGGAAGGTTGTTGAGAAAGTGGTGGCCTTTTAACTCTGACGGACCTTGGATGAAGCGGATTATCTGGATTCCTTTCAGTCGGGTTTCAGGCCTGGTTACTGCACTGAAATTGCTTTGGTCGTGCTGACCGATGATCTCTGGCAGGCCAGGGATAGAGGATATTCCTCTATCCTGGTGCTTCTTGACCTCTCAGCGGCCTTCGATACCATCGACCATGGTATCCTTCTGCGACGGTTACGGGAGGTGGGAGTGGGAGGCACTGTTTTACAGTGGTTCTCCTCCTACCTCTCGGACAGGTCGCAGTCGGTGTTGGTCGGAGGGCAGAGGCCGACCCCTAGGCCCCTCAAATATGGGGTGCCGCAGGGCTCGGTCCTGTCCCCCCTCCTATTTAATATTTACATGAAGCCACTAGGTGAGATCATACGCCGGCACGGGATTAAATATCATCAATATGCCGGTGATACCCAACTGTATCTGTCCGCCCTGTGCTACGTCAGCTAAGCGGTGGAAGTGATGTCCCAGTGCCTGGAGGCTGTCAGGGTCTGGATGGGAGCGAACAAGCTTGCGCTCAATCCAGCCAAGACCGAGTGGCTATTCATGTTGCCTCCCAAGGATAGTCCAGACATTCCATCCCTTAGCCTGGGGGGTGAAATCTTACACCCCTCAGAGAGGGTCCGCAACTTGGGTGTCCTCCTGGATTCACAGCTGACATTAGAACACCACCTGTCGGCTGTGACCAGGGGGGCTTTTGCCCAGGTTCGCCTGGTGCACCAGTTGCGGCCCTATTAAGGCAGGAGGGGGTGCACAGGTAAGCCCACCAGATGGCTGGACAGGTTAGTTGGTCCTAATAGGCTGAAAACTATAAATTCATATTAGCTTAACATTTCACTCTAGTCCACTTTGACTTCTAACTTCCTCCTAAGTCTTACAAATATGGGAACATGTTGCAAGCTTCTGCACAAGGATGGCACACGGAAGTAATGTGGGTGTAGAATAACTCAAAATAGCCAAATGACAGAATAATGTTGGCATTATCTCAGAACTTTTTCTGTCTTGTTTTTATGACTATCAGGATTCACTTCTGTATTGTAACTTTTGACTTTTCCATTGTATTTTTCCAAAATGTATTTCCCTGTCCTAAGCAGGGGGCTTGGACATTCAAAATGTATACGCCTATTGTAACGCCTACTGATTTACGAAGTTTGATTAAAAGGTATAAAATCACTGCCCAGGGTGTAGCCCAGGCAGTTCAGTTTTGGTGTGCAACACTCTGAACTCTTGACGCGTCAATAAAGCTGTTTCTCTTGCACCTTCGTGGTCTCGAGTCCTGGTCTTTTGTAAGTACATTGCTAAACCAAACCTCAATCTGCTGCTACACTATCTGGACCGGGAGGCACTTCGAATGGTCACTCATGCCCTTGTCACCTCAAGGCTCAATTACTGTAATGCGCTCTACATGGGGCTGCCCCTGAAAAGTGTTCGGAGACTACAGTTGGTCCAGAATGCAGCTGCGCGAGCGATATCGGGTGTACCTAGATACACCCATGTTACACCCATCCTCCGCGAGCTGCACTGGCTTCCTATTGGTCTCCGAACGCGCTTCAAGGTGCTAGTCATTACTTTTAAAGCCCTACATGGCTTAGGACCTGGATATCTGAGAGACCGCCTCCTGCCACATACCTCCCAAAGACCAATAAGATCTCACAGGTTGGGCCTTCTCCGGGTGCCGTCGACCGGACAATGCCGGCTGGCGGCCTCCTGGGGGAGAGCCTTCTCTGTAGCTGCTCCGGTCCTGTGGAACGATCTACCCGTAGAGATCCGGACCCTTCCCACTCTCTCGGCCTTCCGAAAAGCCACGAAAACCTGGCTGTTCCGGCAGGCCTGGGGCTGTTGATCAAGGTCCAGCCCCATATAAATGGAATGTTTGGTGTATTTTTTTAAATTGTATCTCTTCTTTATTTTAACTTTTACTTTTATTTTTGTTTCTGTAAGCCGCCCAGAGTCCTACAGGATTGGGCGGCATATAAATTTATTAAATTGCCAATTGCCAATATGTTAGACCTATAAGCCATTCAGATCAGAGTGGTCAGCCAAATAAAGTGGAGTCGAATTCACAAACAAAAGAAAATAAGTATGTGAAATCGCAGAAATTCCATAAGTACCAAACCATTTCATCTGATCTCTAGAATTCTATGCTACATAAAAATTGCAATGAATAAAGTACCATATTATGTGAGAGAAAGGATGTTAGATAAACCACATGGACTACCAAATTTCAAATATATTGATACAATGATATTTATATAATAGTTTCTTTTTTTTTAACAGTTAATTTATACATTTTCACTTTACATACATAAGTGCTTGGTGAACAGCATATTGTCTGGATCATTTTGCTTATATAATAATACTTTTCACACTCCTAATTTCTACCTCTGTTTTCCAACCATTTGTAAAACAAGTCCCATGTTTGAAAATACTCTGTGTCTTCTTTTTCTTTTGTCTTTAATGTCTATCTGTTCATTTCTGCATAATCTATAAAAAAATTAATTGCATCTTCTTCTGTAGGGGTTTTCTCATTTTTCCAATATTGTGCAAATACAATTCTTGTGCTGTCAATACATGTAATATTAAATATATATTCCCTTTATCATACTTTTCTGGTACATGCCTAATAAAAATATTTCTGGTTTATAATCTATGTGCTGCGTTAACACTTTTTCTAACCATGTATGTATTTTTGTCCAATATTTATTTGCTTTTGTACATGTCCATCTTGTGATAATGCGTGCCTGGTGCCTGATTACATTTCCAACATCTGGCAGACATGTTTTTAAACATCTTTGCTAATCTTGCCGGTGGTGACTACCACCTATAAAACATTTTATATAGATTTTCTTTATAAGTATTGCGATTATCAACTTACAGGTTTTCCCCCCAAAGTTTTTGCCATTTGTCTAGTTCTATAGTGTATCCAAAACAATTTGCCCATTTATATTTATATAATAGCTTCTTAATATTCTGTTAATTAGATGCCTTAGAACAGTGCTTCCCTGGGTATACTATCCAAAATTGAGTAAAGCCCATTACCCAATCACAGCAAGAATATTTAAATTAGGACTTTCTGTTACACAGTAAAAAAGACTTTATAATAAAGAAAAATATTTGGGAAAGTTTTATTGAATATAGACAAAAAAGATGGACATGCTATCAATAAATTACAGTGTTGGATATTAATATTACAAACATTCAGTTATCTGACTTTTTAAAAAATTAAATACAACATTGGAAATGAAATGAAAAAAATTAAGGAAGTGTATATATACCTAGGTATTTGTTTTAGAATAAAGGTTTTGGTCTTAAACTAAATTGCTTCAGATTAAAATTTCCATTATATTACCAGACAAAGACATTGAGACAGATGTGATTACCTCAATAACATTTTTTATCAGCTTGCACCACTTGAGTTTTGAATTTGTACCCTGAATTGGATTATAGCTCAATTCAACAGATATACTGAAATGTTGTCTTAACTTTATTAAGATAGTAAAAGCATCAAGAGTTCAAGAGTTGCCATATATATATTATTTTGTAGTTCATCAACAAACCATCATCTTTTCTTTTTCAGAATCATAGGCTTAATCTGAGGAAAAAATTCTACATTTTTGTTTCTTATTCATAGGTGAATCTGCAGAAAAAGTAAGTAGTGAAGTAGCTCAGATACCAGAATCAGCAGATGCTGCTTTCAACAACCAAATAGTAAATAAATCTCTTGAAGAAATTGAACTTGAAAAGAACATTAATTCCAAGGAAATATGGATGGACTATGAAGATTTCTGCATTTGCTTTCAGTAAGAAGCAGTGAGGGTTTTTTGAGTTGTAACCCTATATTTCTGAAAACATGTGTTCTTGTATTGAAAACATTGTTTTGAATATAGCAAATAAATTGTATTTAGACCCAAACAAGAAGGCAAGGAGTTGCCAAGGTTACGTGCACAATCATTGGAGTCCTTTTTGAAAGGGACATCATGAGAACTATACAGAAATTATTCTTTGTGTCAAGATCTCCTATTTCTATGGTTCTATATTCTCCAGAATTTTACCAATTGATTTTAATTGAAAACCAGAACTACAGAATTCACTGCTGCATAAGACTATTTGTACACTCTTAAATATAAAGGCTATAAATAATTTCTGTCAATCAATACTAATATTTTTCAGTTTGGGCTCTACAAAATACTGGGAATTAATTTTTACTATTACTATTATTCTATCTCCTTTAATTAAAAAGTTAAGAATATTGTTTAATTTAGTAAAAATCGACATCACTTGAGGGATTTTTATATAACCTATGCTAAAATAATCATATTCATTTTTCTTAGGAATTTATATGTTTTCCACAAACCAAGTACCTATGCCTATAACTATCAAAAGTCAGATTTTAGGGTAAGTTTATCGACAATATAATTTATATCTCAATATATTTCAGTTTGTATTGATAAAACATTAATCAAATAAAGTTTATTATATATTTTATGTATAATATATATAAAACCCTTCATACAAAACAGTGTAAACTTTTTGTCAGTTGTTTAGAACAGCACTAATAATTATGAGAAAACAACATTCATGGCTCTGATAAAACGGGTTGATGCTTTCGGTTCTGTATCCAATACCAAACTTTGAAATATAATAGAAATTCTATCAATTGTTAGTTGCTACAACATTTGATGATAGAATGTAAACAGAAAGATCTTTTCTCCTTTCAGATGGTAGATGATCGAGTCTTGTATTATATGTGTGTGGACAGCTTGAAGCCTACTGATATTCTAGTTAGCTTTTCTGCATTAGTACATTGGGGAGAAACTGGAGGTAAGATTAATACAAAGCACAAGAGTAATATTAATATTGTTCTTTCGGATTTTTTTCTAAGAGATATTCAGGGGAAAAGGAAAAGAAATTAAGAGGGAAAAGTATAATAATTTTTTTAGGAAAACAAAGAAAAAAACCATAAAGAAGCACCTTCTGATAGTCTTCATAGCAGTTATAAGTACAAATATATTTACCTCTCTCTCTCCCCCCCTCTCTATTGTTCCATAATATTACTCTTCTTTATATCTATCTTTCAAAGCCATGTCACAAATTCTTTTTTTTCATTTTTACACAAAATGTCCATAATAGGCTTCCAGTCACCAACAAATGTAGATAATGTCTTTTCTCTAATCAAAGAAGATAATTTATCCATTTCAGCAAAATCTTCACCAACCATTCCTACATAGTGAGTAGTGTTGAATCTTTCCATCTTTGTGCACATAATAATCTTGCTGCTGTGATCTTATATTGGAATAATCTTCCCTGGCTTTTTTTCTAACTGCTTGTCAATTAATCCTCAAAAGAAAAGTTCTGGCTTCAGTGATCAGATTTGTTGTAAGTTTGGTCTGATACCATCACATCTAAATTTACTTTGAAAACTAGATACTTGTGCCCAATATCTAGAGGAGTGCCTTCCAATCCAGAAGGCTCATCATTTGGTAGACAAACATGTCTAACTATTTCAGCCTTGCCCATACAACAACACAGAAATGTCTTCCTATTGCCTTCTTAAAGTTCCTTCACCTAAATGAAATTTCACTTACATCTGCAGAGCAAGAAAAATAAATTCCAACAGTTTTTCATTATGTCCTTTGTCTACTTTATCCTTCAAACCAGACTTTTCAGAATGTCTATCCTGGCTCAGAGGAGTCTAGTTTTACCGTAACATTCTGTACACACTGTCCCTCTTATTCAATTCAAAATAATTGTTGATTCTTGTTCATTTTTTATTCATAGGCAAGTATAAGAATCCATTTTTTGTCAAGGTTCTGTCGAGATTCAAGAAGAGCCCATTGTTTTTGTACAGACATGAATTTTTAAAAAATGTTTTGCAATATCTAATGAATTAAGCTGTTTATGCCTATTCCAGAATTCCAGGCATATATTTAAAGCCATTGATTTTGCTGTCTAGATGAAGCAGAGAGCATTTCAAAAAGAATCACACTGGCTTTCAGTTTCCTTTGGAGAAATTTAAAGTTGGCACACAAGAATTCATGACTATATTCCCCTATGTCACAATATGCAGAGTAATCATTAAATATGTATCAGTATGCAGACTATCTAAGTAGTGTGTGGATATAGGCAGCTTGTGCACCAGGCAGGCAAATTACCATGCAATCTATCAACATTTCAGAAAGTGAAATGATTAATTCATTTAGTTCTTACTGCAAGAAAATTCTTATTCATCATACTAGAAATTATCGCATCATTTTTCTTTTATTTGGTGTACTATCCACCTCCACCCTAAAATATCATCTTCTGTGAATAAAAAGGAACTGTCATCTTGGCAATGGGAAGTTGGTTATAGCACAGAAACTGCTTTAGTCGCGCTGATCGATGATCTCTGGCGAGCCAGGGATAGGGGTCACTCCTCTATCCTTGTGCTTCTTGACCTCTCAGCGGCCTTCGATAGCATCGACCATGGTATCCTTCTGCGACGGTTGCGGGAGGTGGGAGTGGGAGGCACCATTCTTCGGTGGTTCTCCTCCTACCTCTCGGACAGGTCGCAGTCGGTGTTGGTCGGAGGGCAGAGGTCGACCCCTAGGCCCCTCAATTATGGGGTGCCGCAGGGTTCGGTCCTGTCCCCCCTCCTATTTAATATCTACATGAAGTCACTGGGTGAGATCATACGCCGGCACAGGATTAAATATCATCAATATGCGGACGATACACAGCTGTATCTGTCCGCCCCGTGCCAACTCAGTGAAGTGGTAGAAGTGATGTGCCAGTACCTGGAGGCTGTTAGGGTCTGGATGGGAACGAACAAGCTTGCGCTCAATCCCGACAAGACCGAGTGGCTATTGATGCTCCCTCCCAAAGATGGTCCAGCTATTCCATCTCTCAGCCTGGGGGGTGAAATTATATGCCCCTCAGAGAGGGTTCGCAATTTGGGAGTCCTCCTAGATCTGCAGCTGACTCTAGAACATCATCTGTCGGTTGTGACCAGGGGGGCCTTTGCCCAGGTTCCCCTGGTGCACCAATTGCGACCCTATCTGGACCGGGAGGCCCTTCGGATAGTCACTCACGCCCTCGTCACCTCAAGACTGGACTACTGTAACGCGCTCTACATGGGGCTGCCCTTGAAGAGTGTTCAAAGACTTTAGCTTGTCCAGAATGCAGCCGTGCAAGCGATTGTGGGTGCACCTCGGTACACTTATGTTACACTCCGCGAGCTGCACTGGCTGCCCATTGGTCTCCGGACACGCTTCAAGGTGCTAGTCATTACTTTTAAAGCCCTACATGGTATCGGACCTGGTTACTTGAGAGACCATCTCCTGCCAATTACCTCCCAAAGACCTATTAGATCCCACAGACTAGGCCTCCTCCGAATTCCATCTGCCTGCCAATGTCGGCTGGCAACTCCCCGGGGGAGGGCCTTCTCTGTGGCTGCTCCGGCCCTCTGGAACGATCTCCCCATTGAGATCCGGACCCTTACCACCCTTCCGGCCTTCCGCAAAGCAACTAAGACCTGGCTGTTCCGGCAGGCCTGGGGCTGTTGAATTTTCCAGCCCCAACCGAGGTTACAACTGTTGCTATATTTTAAATTGTTTGTTTTTTTATTTTTATTTTGTACCCCCCTCCCCTCCAGATTGTTAGCCGCCCTGAGTCTCTCGGGAATAGGGCGGCATACAAATTAAATAAAACCTAAACCTAAACCTGTTACATTGCTCAAGATGCACCCAACAAAATACACTTTAATAAAATAGACAAATTCAAGAAATGGTTGTCTATCATCATCAGGATATTTAGGATTGTTAGAAATTTCAAGATAATTTATAACTTCTAGTGAATTATAATGTTGGCATAATCACTGTCACTGCAATCCCATATCAACCTACTTTGTCATATACTGTAGTTCTAATGCATTCATACAGAAATGTGTACATGCACACACACACACACACACACACACACACACACACAAAATAACAGGCAGAGTTGACAGGGACCTTGGAGGTCTTCTAGTCCAACCACCTACACAAGCAGGAGACCCTATGCCATTCCAAACAAACACATAATATCAAACACAGTAAAAATTTATTCTCAAATGAATTGTTTCTAGGTTGTATTGGTGGGCTGTATGAAGAAAAACTTTCCAAAGAATATATAGAAGTAATAGAGCACTTGCAAAAAGTAAATTTGCTTCCTTTTATGTGTCTGTGTCTAAGTTAAAATATTTAACTGTGACTACATGGGATTTAACTATCTCTAGGAATATTTGCATGAGATAACCAAATTGGAAGTGTAAGTCATTTAAGGATTTTATTTTCCTATAAGGCAAGTGTCTCTGTGTCATTCAGTTGAAAATGGAAATTTCATTGAACAGGGAGGGAAAAGGGGGCACAGAAATATTACTGGCATTTTCTTTATTTGAATTACACAGTACGTGTTCAAAGTGAGAAGAAGTCGAGGAAAATATGTTTGGCCACAATCTTATTCTTAGTTATGGCACAATATGTTTCTTTTAAGCTCAGTGGGACTTCTCAGTAGTCGTGTATAAAATTATATTGGATTACCTTTTTTTAGCTGAATACAGTTCTGAATTCATGGCATATCCTGGCATGATGCCTAAGTAAGTTCAAAGCACAAAAAATGATGAGCCTTTTTTTCACTATAGCTTATTAGGTACAAAGATCGTTTGCTGGAATATATAAATTAAATTTTCCTAATATTTAACAACAAATTTTGTGCTGATTTTTTGTTTGTTTGTTTTGCATTTATAAAAAGAGGCATGGCTGTATATTATTTATTAATATATCATGTTTTCTACTTTTCTAGCACTTGTACAGAAAGAAAACCAAGTTGTTCCTTTGGGGTTACTCATGGTTGAAAGTTTTTCATGGAAAAATTTATCTCCAGGGCAGTTAATCCTGAAGATCCACACATATGCTACTAAAGCTGCTGTAATAAGTCTTCCTGCTGGGTATGTGCTGGTTTTCTTTCTGTGAGAAACATTATTCTCAATCAGATATAAAGGTCTCACTATTCCCATAGTAGCCAGGTAGGTGACTATTGAAAGGGAACCCACATCAAGCAGAACCTGGATGCAATAACATCCTGCTGTTGCTGTTTCCTGCAGGTAATATTGGAGGGATAAAAGCTCTGTAACAGGACATAATATATTATATAGCTATCATATATATGTTGTGCACTGGGAGGCATCCATTTGTTATCTCTAAACATGATCTTATATTTGTTTACACTGAACCACATGCATTTTGTATGTTTATACAACCATTTGGAAACATGCCTTGAGAATTCTTCACTTTCCTTCTACTTTTCTGTTTTGATTGTATAAACTTTGACAGATTATTTAAACAGAAATCGTACAAGAATTACATGCTACCCTTTTTTCAATCTCTGTAAGACCTTGAAAACCACAGTTTAGTGAGAAAGGTCAAAAAGAAACACAGTTTATATTTTTTCTCTCCCTTTTTCTACTTTTCTCTTTTTGTCCCTGTCTTCTTTCAGTCCAGTGCTTAACCAGAGAAGCATCCTTTAGTAGCTTGTAAAGAAAATAGGGGGAAATGGTATCCAAGTTTGTCTAAGGGAATCAGCAGAGAAGCTAAGAGCAATATAAATTCTGAGACAAGCTTAGTTGGGACTTGCAGAGTTTATGCAATGTTTATCTTCTTGACTGAAGAAGACCTAAAATACTCCTGCTCAAATGCAAGTTTATTTCCTCATTGGAGGAGAAAGTGTATGCGGTTGAGGAGCGATGCATCTGAGAAGATAAAAAAGCAGAGAAAGCAGAGAAAATAAACTAAACCATAGGGAGAAAAACTCTTTGGTAGAGGCAGACACCTGATTCTGGGAGAAACTGGTATCAAACTCTTCCTTTCAGCTACCTGAACAAGCAAAGCTTGATACCATAAGTCATTGATACTATAAAACATTGTAGAAGACACTTGAGCTTTAATCAATTGAAGAAATCCAAAAGCTATCCTGAGAAAGAAGCAGTATATCATGATTGAGTGATTCTCTGCTTAGTGGAACTGAGGTGGCTGTGAAGAGGTGGGTTCCTACCGGTTCGCACTGGTTCGGGCGAACCAATAGTGGTAATTTGGCCTGAGTCGCAGAACCAGCAGCGTCGCAGGCCGGCCACACCCCCGAACTGGTTCCCCGGTCTCCGCTGCCATTGCCGGCATGTTTTTTATTAGTATTACATGGTCTTTGCACATGCGTGGAACAATTTGCAGTGAACTGTGCACATGCACACAGCGCAAGTCTGGTGTGCGCATGAGCAAAGCAAACCAGTACCAATGCAGGCAGGAACCCTGGCACAAACCCAATAGGATATCTGTCTAGAGAAAACAGATGATTATTTAAAGAAACCAAATTTACCAACAATTACAGAGAAGCAGAGGCAAATTATGAATGGACCTGTAACAATAAGAGAACTTTCCGAAGCTGTAAAAAGGATTAAACTAAGAAAGTGGCTAGAGCAGATGGGTTATCTGGATCTTATTATAAAGGTTTTGAGGATGATTTTTATTACCTTTATAAAGCATGATGAACTCTTATCTTACAGGCAGAAAAAATGCCAGAGAGTTTTTAAAAAAGCCAATATAGTATTAATATATAAAGGACAAAAATTGACTTTAACAAGAAGTCAATATCATTACTGAATCATAACTCCAAATTGTTCACAGTGATTCTTGCTGGTACACTAAAATAATTTTGCAACAATTTATTCATGAGGATCAGCATGAGCTTTTACTTAGAAGACATTTCAAGAAGAATGCTAGAAATGTGTTGGATATTTTGGAACAACATAATGAAAAATAATCCACATTGATTTTCTTAAATACAGAGAAGACCTTTGACAATTTGAAGTGGGCTTTTTTGCTCATGATTCTGGAAGGTATGAATTTTGACAAGAACTTTATAAAATGGGCAAGATCAATTTGTACTTCACAGAAAGCAGAAATATTTATTAATGAAGATATAACAAAACCCTGTGAGATATAAAAAAGAGCAAGAAAGGGATGCCCAGTCCCTTGTTTTGGTTCTTAAAATACTGAATAGAGATATAAGATTGTGAGAGTAAAAATTAAAAAATGAAGTTATATGTTAAGGACTTTTGCCAATAACAAAGAATTTGGTGCATTAAGCAGGTTTCAGGATTAATAAATAGAAGATGAAGATGTTAAAAATATATATGAAAATACAAGATTAAACAGCATTGATGAATAAAATTGGTGCTAAGATTGAAAAGAAGGTAAAATATAATATGAATTGTCTGTTATTTCAAAATAACTCTATTAAGATATGAAATTAAGTTTTAAAGAAATCTTAAGATGGGAGAAACTCCCATTGTCATTGCTGGCGATAATTTATGTGATAGAAATGAATGTTCTGCCTATTATGAATTTTTTGTTTCAAACAATACCTGTTTTGACAACTGAGGCTCCATTTAAACAGTGGCAGAAGTATATATCTAAATTTGTGTGACAGGGAAAAAACATGGGTTAAATTTAAAGTGTTACAACATGCAAAGGGCATTGGAGGATTGGATTTACCTGATTTGAAATAATTTTTTGCATCTTGCTGTTTGATTTGATGAAAGAGTGGCACTGCTTTTGGAGTAAAGTCTCTTGGAATGAGAAGAACATGATCTAAAATTTGGGTGGCATGGATATTTGTGGTACAATAAACTCAAGGTTGACATGGATTTTAAAGAACATCATGTTAGATATACCACATTGAAAATATAGATATAAATCGTATACCAAACACCCTTGTGGCCCTTAGCTGTAAATCAGTTTATAGATGGGAAATAATTTTTGTCAAGGAGGATGACAAAACAAGAATTGATGGCGGAGGGATATAATTGCCAATGGTTCTCTTATTCATAATTATTAGAAAGATTTAAAAAGATAAAATAATGGTTGGAACATTATAAAACTGAGTTTGAAATAGACTTGCGCACAAATGATAAATATGTAACTGCTAAAATGTATAAACTTTTATTGAAATTTGAAACAGAACAAGTGAAAGAATGTATGATAAACTGAACAAAAACTGATTATGCAGATGAAACAATAAGAAAATATGAAGATTGAAATTTATATTATAATATAATATTAAAGAGACTTTTTATAAAAGGATCAATCATTGGTATCTGTCACTAGAGAAATTGTCTAGAGAATGTATAAAAGCACTTCAAATGTACAATATGTTTCAAATATGGCTAACAAGAAAAGCTATTTATCATGTTTGGTGGACATGTAAGAACACTAGAAAATACTGGATTCAAATACACTGATTCAGATGACATTAAAGATTAATATACAATAGAGGCCAGAGGTTTTTCTTTGGAGATTGATGGACAAACAGTTGGAAAGAAGTTATGGAACTTCGTTTTGTACAAGATAACTGTAGCAAGATTATTGCATGTACAAAGATGGAAAGATTTATTTAATAAGATACTATTTGTCTTGGCTCCTAGATAACTTTAGTACTTGCCTTCTCCAACCAAATTCAGTTGACCTAGAATGTGCATTTTAAAGAAAGTTGGTTGGAGTTTCACACTTTTGTTAACTGGGGGTGGCTGGGGCCTAGAAACAATGTTTTTCGGTGATAGCCCTTTACAGAATAACCTGCCTCTGGAACTGATATTGGTTTCTACCCTATTCGGTCCAGAAATTGGTTAAACCTGAGTTTCTTCTGGAGTGTGTTAGAGTATTCATTGTGATGACTCAACTTTGGCTTGCTTCCTTTATTCTTTTGGTGTTTTTCTTTTTTATCTTGTTTTTTGCATTATTTATCATAAATGTTTTAATTTTGTTGTTAATCACTGGGAATGTTAAGGATATACAAAATCAATTAGTAAATAATTCCAATAAACCATTATATTATTCCTGATTGGTTGGTTAAAGGCTGTGATTGAGAGGTACTTTGCTTAGCCCAACTTATAAATTGGTGAAACAGTTGAGATTTGTACCAGGAATTGATTTTACTTGCTTTTTTAAAGTTATTATTATTAATATTAGAGTTATTATTAGAAGTAATTCCCATTGGGTTCCATTAAACTGATTTTTTTAAATGTATGCTTAAATTACAGCCTTAGTCACTAATCTACAATGCCTGGGAATAGTTAAACAACCTTGTAGGTTACAACAATATCACACTGTAAATTTTAAAAAATGAGATGAAGAAGAAAAGAGCATCTTGCTTAAACTGCAGTGCATAAGATTTGAATCCATCTCAATTTTAGCTACAGCATATGATTTTTGGATTAGGCATTATATCTACATTGCTATGCATGTGTACTTTGCAACTTAACCAATATTTTTGCAGGTTTTTTTAGATATTTAGATATTTTATTAATATTTATAGGCCGCCCTTTTCCCCGCGGGGACTCAGGGCGGCTTACATAAAATAGGGAGGGGGGTATAAACAATAAACATAAAACAATACATAAAAGTAAAATAATACACAACATTCATTCTTCATTCGGGTGGGGACAGATTGTGATCTTATCCCCAGGCCTGACGGGATAGTGGTGAGGGTACGAATCTCCACAGGGATTAAATGAAATGCAGACTTTCATACATTGCTTATTTCAGTCCATAAATTTTTATATTCACTTTTTTTTCTTTATGTGTAAATAAATTATGAACATTATATTTGGAAAAATTTATTTGGAAATTACTTTCGTGTGTTGCTTTTTTAAAATATAGCCGCCACGTGTTACTTTTTACTGCAAGCTCTCCCATAGGACACAATATCCATCTGTGTAGTATGGTGCCATGTGTATTTGGTGAAGAGGATATAGTTCTACCAAATCTTGAAAAGGTATTTGTTACCATGGTAATTGGATTTGTGTTCTCATTGACTATTATTTACTTTATAGTGGGGGAGAGGATTGTTTCCTTTTTCATTTCATTTTATTTACAGTCTCTATTTTTAGTTTTATTCTTGGCTTTGAAAAATAAAGTGGCCAGGGCTTGCTTGAAAATATTGACTTTTAGTAACATTCCATCCTAGAGTCACCGTAGGTTAATGCAGTCAATGGAAGGATTATATTAATCATTAACTTTAGGTATGACATGCAGCATTTTCTTTATGAGATTAGATAACACATCATATCCATAGAGTCCTGAGCTGATGACACTTGTCCTACGTGGGTTTTGATGATTTACTTTGATGATGTCACTAATTAGAGATATTGATAAGCATTATAAGTTAGGGTATACTACATCCACTTATACGTTTGGCATATGCATATTCTTTGAATAGTTCTTAGTTATTGACAGATAAAATATTTCTTTCCCTCCCCCAGGAAAGCTATCGTTTTATGGAACAAGCTGCTGCTATAATGAAAGCCATTGGAAATGTAATAATTAATTATGGGAATGCAGAAAATCTTCCCAAAGCTATGAAAGCCTTGGAATTAACACATTGCCCCCCTGGTCTTTATGGCACAGGAATCGCAAGAGAACATTCTAAGGTAAAAACAAACAAACAAACAAAAAGAAGACAACTAATTTGTATAGGTAGTCCTCGACTTACAATAGTTCATTTAGTGACTTTTCCAAGTTACAACATCACTGAAAAAAGTGACTTATGATCACTTTTCATGTGATCCCCTTTTGCAACCTTCTGACAAGCACTGTCAATGGGGAAGCCAGATTCACTGAACAACCATGTTACTAACTTCAAAACTGCAATCATGCACTTAACAACTCTGGCAAGAATGGTTGTAAAATGGGGCAAAATTCACTTAACAACTTTCTCACTTGGCAACAGAAATGTTGGGCTCAGTTGTGGGCATAAGTTGAGTACTACTTGTATATGCTCTTTGGTTATTGTTTCTGACGGGATCTGTCATCTAATTCAGTGTTCTCCAACCTTGGCAACTTTAAGACTTATGGACTTCAACTTCCAGAGTTCCTCAGCCAGCAAAGCTGGCTGAGGAACTCTGGGAGTTGAAGTCCACAAGTCTTAAAGTTGCCAAGGTTGGAGACCACTGATCTAATTAATATGTTTAATAAAATATGCTATTAATTCCTAATGATTTGAAAATTGGCATTTTTCAATGGTGACAAAAAGCCTAGCCCAGATACCACTTACCAATCATCTAAGAGGATCTAAGTCAGGTTTATCATGTGTTCTATGCAGGATGTAAA
Organism: Thamnophis sirtalis; assembly: GCF_051295495.1. Classification (NCBI taxonomy): domain Eukaryota; kingdom Metazoa; phylum Chordata; class Lepidosauria; order Squamata; family Natricidae; genus Thamnophis; species Thamnophis sirtalis. The sequence goes on along the minus strand of NW_028261386.1, from coordinate 84,298,840 downwards.
TCCTGTTTTCTGAGGGTATAGATCTGATCTTGGAATCCCATTCGCAATATTTCCACAGAGTTTTGCAGCTGTTGCTTTTTACAAGCAGGGAATCTATAGGATCCACAGCTGTCTTAATTCCAGATTTGCTCCCAAAACACCACCTAATTTTTACAAATCTCTGAGATGGTGTGAATTTTATTTTTTTAAACACATATATTATGATCAGATAAATACATCTGATGCTGGGAATAAATATTTTACAATGTCTTCTGATCAGAACTGGATGATATCAAATCAAATCTTATCTAATAAGAAAATAATCCATTTATACAATAGTAATAAAAGCTAGTTCCCAAATAAATAGACTCATCTATTTTCTTGACTTTGTGTGTGTGTGTGTGTGTGTGTGTGTGTATGCATGTGTATAATATAATAATGGTCTGTTTTCTTAAATATAAAATAATATATCAATTGTATATGAATAGTGTATTTATTTTAAATAATTTGCTGTTGTTTATTTTTATATATTTAGGCTTTTAATAATGCCTTTTGGCATCTGATGAAACAAATATTAGGCAATGTTCCTTCCAATTATGAATTTGCTTACAGAAGTTTTACACTGGATTTTAAGCTCAGTGATGTTTCTGTTGAAGACACTGAATCCTCAGGTAAAATAAGTGAAAGAATTTATCAGCAATATTTGTCTTTAAATATTCTATTGATAATAGAATTTGGGAGAAAATCAGTGAATATTGTAAATATTGTAAATCCAGCCATTCTTATATTGACAAATAAAAAGCACCATGTTAAGCATTCATTAAATCTTCATTAAAATGGTAAATGCCCTTTTTATCCCTCATGAATCTGAAATAAGATGACTAATTAAATTGTCTTTATTATTAGCCTATTTGAGGAAACAGGCCCCATACCTGTTAGATGTGAAGGTCCTTTTTGAGCACAATGGAAGAACATCATTTGAGGAATTTAATGTTTAATTTTATTTTTTTCGACATTTATCATTCCTTGATAATAGAAGGCAATAGTGAGTCTGAGTACTGCTAGCTGTATTTCCTTCCTTGTGTATGCTGTTGATGATTGAAAGCCAATGAAGTAGCATTTTGAAGTTTGGACATAACTTTCAATATGTGTTGGGCACGGCTTCATTTCACATAGCCCTACCTATTATTATATAAAGCTGGCATCTAATTCTGAAAAAATAAACATATTGTGAATATATAAACTGATTTCAATTTTTTAAATAAAACCTAAAATTACAGTCTTTATGTTTTTTTCCTAATTTTTGGAGCTGCAGTCATTTCAATACCAATGCTACCAAATTAATAATGGCAATAAAGATTAAGAATTTTCCTTAGCTCTTCTTTCTAGTGGTCTTTTGGATATTTGCAATTAAGATCTAGTGGCGCTAAACACTTGCAGGTATTTAGCAAGATCCTTAAAAAACTTTCAGTCATAAATGTTTTAAAACTTTAATTGAATTTCAGTTTTAATTAATTCCTGGCAGACAAAGAGAACAATGCCTCTCTTATCTAAAGTTGCAAGACTTTGACTTTTTCCCCTGAGAATTTATTTAAACTATATCTAGCCTAAATACTAACTTTGATAAATCCTGTATATTGATTATACTTTTTTTTAAAGAATATATTCTTGTATATTTTACAACTTCAGTTTTTTAGTTGATACTCATGCTTTGAATGAAATTAAATGACACTCAGCTTTTGAAGCTTTTCTTCATTAGGAAAATAGTCATATGATGTGGCCATTTCAGGTTTTTGCAGTCATTTTTCAGTATCGTTGTGAAATTACATTCAGCATTCTAACAGTGGGCATGCTACACATTTATAAAGTCATGATATGGTGCTGTTTTATTTTCTGTCCCTTTTGATATGAGCAATGAGTTTACATTTTTTGATTGTACCTCTGTAGTCTTTATGAGGTTTCCATTGTTTAGGATTTTATCCTTAAATATGCATTTTTTTTCTTGTCCGTAGATAGATAATTTGGGATACAATAAAGATCAGTGCTTATGGAATAGAGTTCACTGTTAATACGTAGAAATCATCATAATATTATAAAAGTCACATGGTCATATATTTTTAACTGCTTTTTAAGGAAAAAAAAACCTCTCTCAAGGTTTTTACCCACAGAACAGTTTAAAACACGGGTGTCAAATGTGTGACATCACGTCACCACGTGATGAATCACAACTTTTTCCCTCTTCGCTTAAACGGGGGTGGGGATGGCCAGTGCATGACGCATCCGGCCCGTGGGCTGCAAGTTTGACAAAAAAAGGATAGTTCATCATAAAACATTTCATTCCAAGTCACTCGTTGTGTTTTATGAATTATATGATTTTTTTGTGATTATGTATATATTATACATACATAGTATATTATATATTATATATTTATGTATTTTCAGATGCAACAGAGGTAAATATTTTTCTTTGGCAGAATAGAGAGCCTACTCCTGAAGAAGAGGAAGCTGCAGTTAAACTGCAAGCTATATGGAGAGGAACCTACATCAGGCTATTGATGAACAGCAGAAAACCAGGTCAGGATTTTCCAAATTAATCTATTCACTATTTTTAAAACAGTGGGAGTTTTTAATGGGATGTATGGGGTGAAATTTATCAGGAGAAATGTAAAATCATTTATTGTTAATTCTTTCATGATGTGTCAGAGCATCCAAGCAGCTTATTATTCATTAAACTAAAAACAAAAACTAAAACAATAATCCCCTTGGGAAGAAATCTTATGAGGAATAGAGAAAAGTATGTTCACATGGAGACAGATTCAGAAGTCGCCACACACATCATAAATATGCTTGTAGCACATTTTTAGTCAAAACTCAGTTTACTTGAAACTGCATACAATCAGCTAACAAGGATCGAACTATAAACAGACTATTGCTTATTGATCTTTTGATCCTGGGGGAAAAATATCAGCAGTTTCAGAACAGAGAATTTATTTAGCCAATATCTAGGCTGAAAATGTACTTGAATATAGAATTATACTACTAAATGTGCCTCATTACACAGCTTATCTTTCTTCACTATCCCACAAAATCATTATTTTCATACCTTTCTTTGTGAGTATTTTCGCAATAGAAACTCATACTTGGTCTAAATAGTATGGATCAGACCCTACTTATTGCTACCACTCCTTCTAGTTGCATAATATTTTGTTAATTTCTTTTTTGAAGCTCTTCATCTCTGTCAAATAGTTTTTCCCATTAAAATATCATTCTGAAAAGTTGAACTGGTATGTGAATGTACTTTGAAAAATATTCAGGAAGTCACATGTCTGTTTTCTGTCCAACTCTTGAAAAAGACAGCTTTGGGGATAAAACAAGTGATCATGAAAAACATGATCATCACCAGAGGTGGGTTTCTGCTGGTTAGGTCCAGATCAGGCAAACTGGTAGTGGTGGCAGCGAGAGGATTCACCACCTGCCCAGACGCTTCTGTGATGCGCAGAAGCGTTACATGCACAAGTGTGTGTGCGCGCTCAAGCGAACCGGTAGTAAAAAAATTGGAAACCCACCACTGATCACCACCACTCAAGATTGTGAGGTCACATAAGCAGAGTCAGTTTGATTCTTATGTGCATGGACAGATATTTTAAGTTTAGCCTAGAATCTTGATTTATTTATAGAATTAGATAGAATTTAATTTAATTAATTTAATAGATTTAATTTAAATCTATACAATACTTGGATAATACAAGTTATCACTGTACTACAAATATTCACCGTACATTACGTAGTCGTTTATATATTTTTTTCCTTTTGTAATTTTAGGCACAAAGGACAATGCTAGAGTCAAAGAAACACTTCAAAAGTTGTGGGCTGTAATTGATCCAAATTTTGAACAATGTTCTTTGATGTTTTTGAGGTAATATATCTCTTGCAATATCATATTTATCAAACCCATGTGTCCCTTTGTGAGGAAACAGCCTTTCATAACGTCGTAGCCTCCCACAGTTTGGTGTAACATGAGTAGGTGTATAAATGTTTGAAAGAAATTAATAAAATAGTCATTGCTATTTAATGTTGTGTGTTTGCATGGCCTGTGTTCATCTTATCTAGCAGAAGTAACATAATTGTTTCATCATTGTCTCTGTTAATATTCTGGTATTGTTTTGTGTTATCTTTTACAGAGATATATTTAAAAGTAAATGTAAGTCAGTTGAAAAATATCGTTGCTATGAAGATGAATGGACTAAGACAACTTTTGCTGATTATACTGTAACTTACGGGGATCAACAAGCAAATGTTTGGTTTGTAGTCTTCAGGTGAAGACTTATTATTGAGTTAGACATAACCCACCAGCAATCTGAAATGAATTTTTTTTTACAGTTAATTCTCTTAATATGCCTAGACCCAAATCTTCACATACTGAAGTTTCCAATTATATGTTCCCCTGTCCTAATTTCAGATATATTAATATGTTGTCCTTTCAGGCAAATCTCTTTTTCTGTTAAGTATTCTTTCAGTGTCTGCTTTCCACATCACAAAGAGGAAACAGTAAATTTCATTATAAACAAGTTAAGTCTGAGATATGGAAAGAAACATTAAATGACTTCCTCGGTATTTTTTATTTGAAAAGTAAAGCAATACTTTTATTTTTTCCCCTCATTGACCTGGGAAATGAATACTAATTTAAAACAATTAAAAGTCAAACTTCTTTCTAAATTGCTATACTCAATGGCTACTTCAAAACCTTTCAATCTAATGCACATTTCCAATGTCAACTGTCCAAAGAACTGCAGGGCAATTCTTAGCAGCTTATGTATACCAAAAATTTGTATTTAAATACATATTGGCTTGGTTGCAGAGTTTTACAGTATTTCAGTGTGAAAATTTAACAACAGTATGGATATCCATGCAAACAAATTAGAAATAGATTTATTCAAAAAAATCCTAATATAAAATAAGTTATTTTCAATTCTTCCTTTTATTGTAGGGAAATATTTCATGTTCCAGAAGACATGATTATTGTACCAAAAGTTTATTCAACAGTACCAACCTGTGTGTTGCATGTTGTTGACAATGACACATTACAGGAAATTCCTCGGGTCTTTCTCAGAGTTGCACCTTATCTTTATACAAAGAACAAGGTGAGAGATACA